>NC_138187.1:159122364-159722364 GCF_964194105.1 Spermophilus citellus
ACTATTCTGTATTTTCTTTGCCTTTGGAGAAAAACTCAGCTGGTTATGGATTTTACATTGCGGGGGGACCCAAATTTTCATTCCTGAAGGTTCTGGTCCCTTAGTAGTCCTGCCAAGATTGGCAGTTGTAATTTTCCATTGACCTAAGTCATTGGGCCTGGTGGTGCCAAGAGACATCTGTATTCCAGATAGACATATATCTATACTCCATAGGAATTCCATATGTACATACCCCATAGTCTAATTGTGGCGTGGTGCTCTAATTTCCTTTTGTAAGTCAGGATCATTTACCCATCTCATATTCCAGCTCCTTCTTTGCCTATGGCAAGAGGACCCCAAAGTAGCTGGGCAGTATCTTTACTTTAAATTTATTGGGATTGTTGTGTTTCCCTTGGGAATGAAGATTCCCAGGCTCGTGGATCATCAGGGGTAATGGTGAGTGCTGCCACTCCTGTGTGCACCCCTGATTTGAGCCTGTGAATCCTGGACTCTGGATTGACTCTGATTTAGAGCATATGCAGTTTTCTGGAGAACCAAGGGATTGTTACTTGGTGAGTGCTGTGATTATTTTCAAAAGGCCAACCTGCTCTTCTGTCAGGCCAGCTGTTTCATAAGGGTGGGGCACATGGTAAGAACAGTGCGCTCCATGAGCATGGGCCCATTGCTACACTTCATTTTCTGTGAAGTGAGCTCCTTGACCAGAAGCAATGTGAAATGCCAAGATGGCGGATGAGGTGTTCTGTAAGTCCACAAATGGTAGTTTTGGTGACTCGTATGTGGGAGGGAAGATCCATATCTAGAGTAAGTAAGGACAGAGTTCTATCCTTGGCTGTTTGTTGGAAGTGGTCCAAAGTAATTACCACTAGGAAGCTGTCAGATCCCTCCTAGGGCATGGTGCTATACTGGGGATTTGGTGTTGGTCTCCACTGCTGGCCGATGGGGAACTCAGCAGTGGCTTCAGGGTGGGTCTTGAGAGCAGTATTATGAGCTTCTTTAGGGAGGACAATATGTTTAGTCTCTCAATTCAAACGTTAATCTTATCCAAAAACATTTTCACATATGCAGGTTATATGTCCCCCCAAATATCTTGTGTTGAAGGCTTGGTCCCCAGTGCATTAGTGTTCAGAGGCAGGGCCTTTGGGAGGTGACTGGATTGAGGGACTCTGACCTTGTGAATGGATTAAGTCATTGACAGATTCATAGCTTTTACCCATAGGTTTTTTGTGGGGGCTTTATTATAAAAGCCCTCTCTCTGTTTCCTGGCCTCCATGAGCTGAGCCTCTTAGCTGCACCATGTGCTGCTCCCTGCCATGACACTTTGTCCTGACACAGGTCCAAAGCAATGGTTCAAGTGACCATGGACTCAAACCTCTGAAATCATAAGCAAAACGAACCCTCCTTCCTCTTGTTTTTCTCACAGAGATGGGAGCTGACCAACCCATGGAATGATGTTTGGCCCCATGTCACGGTGCCCAGTCTGGACACAGAGAATCAACAACGCCGAGCCTGGCCGTCCTCCTTTCGTGTCCCAAAGGCCTTTCCATTCCGTCTGGTCCATATATTCATCCTACCCGCTCCGTGACATGTCATTTTCAAGAGAAGTTACCTGGGATTCTTTCCTGGCTATCTGTGTGGTGTCTTCCATGCAATTCTAAGCTTTCAGGTGGCGATGGCAGGGGTTTTATTTATTTGACAAGCGATGTGTAAGTATATTTTCTGGATCCTCCTCACTGGCGAGCAGGGGAGTGCTCCATAAAATCTTACCACTTAATGCCACACATTCAATCCAACTGGAAAGGAAGGTTTAACAGGTTGGTTTCCAGAAAAGCAGCTAAAGGGTTTCTTGGTCTCCCCCTCAGTTCTGTGGAGCAACTCACTCGGGGGCCGGGGCCGGGGCCGAGAGGGAAGAACTGCTGTCCTCACTCACTCTTGCGGCTAGGAGAGTGCCTCCGAGGACAGTGGACTCCAGGGTCACAGTCTTACTGGAACCCCTAGGAAATTTCCCTGGGCCCAAGACACTGGTGGGAGCTCAGAGCAGCGTTCTCGGCCTTGTCAGTATTGGCACTTGGGCTGGATAGTTCTTTGCTGTGGGGAGGTTGTTCTTTAGATTGCAGGGTGTTTAGCAGCATCCCTGGTCTGGACCTGAGGGATGACAAGAAACACTGCACCCTGGTTGTAATACCCACAATGTCTCCGGATATTGACTGATGTCCCCAGGCTACAAAAGCATCTGAGAACCCTGACTGTGGGCTTTGTTTTGTGCAAAGCAGTTTCCCCTGTGTTCTTACATCTGAGTCATTATAGATCTGTGAATCAGGTAGGTACCTGTTATTTTCTCCACCTTATAGTTACTCAAACGGCAGGAAAAGAATAGGACTCATACATTTATGTGTGCATACATATATACAAGTCTGTGTATGCACATATGTACACGTATGTGCATTTATGTACATATATACATGTAATACATGAATGTGTATGCATGTATACACATATAGGCATAATATATGCATACATGTACATATATAAGTAAGTGTGTGTGTGTGTATATATTTTTTTTCAACCTTTTCCAGTACTGGGATTGCAAACAGGGCCTTGCACATGCTAGGCAGGTGCTTTACCTGTGAGCTATACCCCAGCCCTTTTAAAATTTCATTTTGAGACAGTGACTTGTTAAGATGCCTCTGCTGACCTTGAACCTGTGACTTCCTGCCTTCTCCTCCTGAATAGCTGGGGTTATAGGAGCAGGCCACTGCACTCAACTAGAATTCACATCTGATTGCAAATTTGTACTTTCTCTTAAGACTCTTAGGGATAAGTAAACGGTAGAGATAGCAACCTGACCCTATGTTACAAGAGATAACAGTTTTGAGTTATAGAACAAAAATCTATTAACTGCTTTGCTCTTTCAGATTTCTCTTAATTTTAGTTTGCTGAACTTTCACGTAGCTTTTTTGTTTCCGTTCTGAAGTGCCCAGTTTCATTTTTAACAGTAAATGTTTCCAAACCTTCCAAACCTTTAAGATGGGGGAAGGTCCTAATGAAAGTTGTTCAGTTCCTCTTGAGGATGCGTCATGGTGATAACAGGGTGTATGCAATCTTCCCAGTGGTGTTTTCCAAGAAAACCAAAATACAATATTGCCTTTAAAAACAGAAGTTTGCAGTAATTGTTATTGAGGCTAGATCAGAAAACTGGAAGTACTGAAATGAGTTGGAAGGCAACTTTTTTGAGACTATAAATAATTGCTTTCTGTATTTTAAAAAGAAGAAAGGAAAAGAATTATTTTAAACTGGTACCTGAAAGTAAAGAACTCAAATTTTCAAAGTAGGACTAATAATATACTTAAACTTGAGATTTTAATTAAATGAAGACACATTTTTTCCTATTAACATATACTCCTGCTTTGAAGTTCTATCCAACTAAGCACAGATGTCAGATTTTAAATTCATAATTTTGGAGCCACATTGTTGATTATAATGAATGATAGTTAATATTAAGTGAGCACCTACTGCTTGCTACCATGTTCCAGAAGCTCCCCTTCACAGGGAGACACCAAGCTGAAGCAGGCAGGACTTGGAGAGTTGGCAAGAGCTGTCTCTTCCAAATTTTTTTTAAAGCTTTTTCCAGATGTTGGACTTTCTGCAAATTATGTAGCTTCTTCAATGCTCAGTGTTCTCATTTGTAAAATTCAGTAATGATACCAACCTTTTGTTGTGAAGGCAAAATGGAATAAGTTATGTGAGACCATGTTAATGTTAAGTTAGTATTAGTGGTAATATTTGAATAATCAAATAATAAATTTTAAAACTTTAATAATTATTAACAGTGTTAATATTAGGCAATGTGAGAGCATTGTTAATAGTATCATTAATTAATATTACTAGAAGTCATTATTGTTTTAGTATGTTGAATTGTTTTTGAATTATTATAGACACTCCTGATAAGGTGTGCTGGTCATTTGGGGATTTCTATATTATTCTACAAATTGGGTTTACTTACTTTTAATTTTTAAATTAATTAATTAACTCATCATTTCTGTATTTTCAGACTTTCTGGTTTTGCTTTTGAAAATGTCGACGTTCACTCTCTTGTGGCCTAGACCAATCCCGTGGATGGGGGCTGTCTGGGCTGTGAACGTGTCCCGGGGGGCAGTGGTGAGCGGTCCGCACGTTACTGATTGTCTTTACGTCAAGATGACCATCTGGGCTGAGGTGATGCTTCTGATGTTTTTGAGGAAGTACAGAACTAAATTGTATGTCTGGGATATCTCAGAAAATGTTTCTGCTCTTTAAAAAAAGGCTTTTTTTTGTGGTCAAGACTCAAATATCTTGTGGTTATAACACGTTCCTTTTTAAGGTTTCTTCTTAATAACAGAGTTGTTTGTAAATAATCAAACCTATCCCATGTATGGCCTTTATTAGGTCTTGATAATCACCTACTGAGTTGAGGAAGTTCCCAGATGGCGTCACACGTGCCTACATTATATTCTGTTTCACTCTGCTCTTGTACTTTAATATTACAACATAAGCACTTCATTGTTCTTTCATGCATAATTTTAAGAAGATGTATCACAGTTCACTTAGTAGACAGCCTATAATTTCTACAACCATTTACCTGTTATTGGGGGCTCATGTTGATCTCCAATATTTTAATCCTATAAAAAATGCTACAGTGAACATTTTTATATGCAAAGCAGTTTTCTTTGATATTTCATGGTCTTTCCTTAAAATGGCTTTCTGTGTGTGTGATTACTGTGTCAAAGGGCACACAACAGTTTTTAAGTCTTTTGATATGTATAGCCAAATTGCCTTCTAAAAGGTTTTAACAGCTATGTATGAACCTTGTTTCCTTGCCCTTGTCAAAGTTGGGTATTCTTATTAAAGTTTTTTTCAGTATTTTAATATTCATAATCATTAGAGATTAATGAGGCTGAAATTTAAAATATATATATTTAGTTAGTTGTTTGAATTTCGATGTGAACTTTCCACTCTATCCCCGTCTCCTTGACCTGAAGTATACCTACCTTGCTCCGCTCTATTGGTGACCTAATGGCTTTAGGACTGATCCATTAAGGGAGAAGGAAAGTGAGGAGGAAGAGAATGAGCTTTTCATTTTGAAAAAAAATGACAAATCAATGCCACTTAGATATAAATTTGTCCTTATATCAAAAGTATTGATACTTTTTATCATGATTCATAATTATTACTTTTTTTACCGGTCTGATACAAAGACTGGAAATTCATGCATAGTATTTATGAATATCCAACCAGTTGTCCAGGGAACATGTTTGGAGTAATCTGCTTCTTTTCTTTTTGACCTTTCCTTTATAAAGTTTGTGTGGGTGTGTACTTTCAAGTCATCTATTCTGTTTCAGTGATGCTTACCACTATTCTTAATGTTACAGTGTTTATAATTTGTACTGATGGTAAGTCTAGATTCCTTTTATACTTATTATTTTTCAATGAAAACTTTTCAAAATACTAAACTTGCCTCTTTATTCTTTTGATGGACATCAGAATAATCACTTTCAATTGCACTCTTTCCCCCAAATCCTGTTGGCTCTTTGGGATTTTGTCAAAATCTATAATTACCATCAAAATTAAACTTTTTAATAGAATTTGGTCTTCTATTCAGGAATAGATGCCTCTTCCTAGTCTTTGCAATTACGGGGGTGGGGGTTATAGTTTTATAATTTCTTTACATCAATTTTTCATTCAAGGTAATTCTTAGGTACTTTGAATATTTTGTTCTGTTTATGGACAGAATCCTTTATTCCAATCTGGTTTCTTTCTCTTAAATTGTGTATTTTAATTTCACATGTAATAATTAATGACACCTCTTGGGGGATGAAAAGCATTTTACACATAAGGTGTATTATGGTTTAGATATGTGTCCCCCACAAGCTCCTGCATAAGATAATGCAAGAAGGTTTTGAGGTGAAATGATTGGGTTATGAGAACCCTAACCCAACCAGTGAATTAACCCTGTGATAGGGATTAACTGGTAACTATGACAGGTGGGTGTGGCTGGAGGAGGTGGGTCCTGGGGGCATGCCTTGGGGGTTTATATTTTGTCTTTGTTGAGCAGAACTCTCTCCCTGCTTTCTGATCACCACGAGAGCTGCTTCCCTCAGTCACACTCTTCTGCCAGGATGTGGTGCCTTTCCTTGAGCCCCAAGGAATGGAACCGGCTCTCTATGGACTGACTGAGCCCCCTGAAACCATGAGCCCCCTGAAACCTTGAGCCCCAAATAAACTTTTCCTCCTCTAAAATTGTTCTTGTCAGATATTTAAGTTGCAGCAGGAAAACAGCTGACTAAGACAAGGTTATGCATCTCCACCATCCCTGGTCCCAGCATTGCCACCAGAGGGGTGCAGGGTAGTGAAGTGGCCATGGATCATCATACCATGGGGTCTTTCTGTGGGTTTACATCAGGGTATGGGTTTGTGGAACGTGTATAACATGACGTTGATGCTGGCAGTATTCATCTGGTGGATGAGAGGGGCTGGAGGGCCATCTGGCTCCCTGGTGGGGATGACTGGAAATGTAGGTTTGACTGACTAATCAGAACATATACAGGGCTTCTCCAGCGTGGTGGCCTGAAGGAGTTGGACCTCTAACACAGTGGTGCAAAACTTTCAGAGAATGTTCTAAGAGACCCAAATAGAAGTTGCAACACTTTTTATGACTTGGCCTCAGAAGTCCTAAAGTGGCATTAATGCCACATTCTTATTGGTTATTCAATTGGTAAGGCTAGACCAGGTTCACAGGGTTGGGAATCTCAATGAGAGGTACAGCAAAGAATTTGGGCCATCTTTATTATTCCAGATAGATATTAATCCTAAATGGGAAAGTTAAGCAAAGATTTTGGAAGGATATATGGGAGAAAAATCTCTATGACCTTAGGAGTAGGTAGAATTCCCTAAATAGGTCACAGAAAACATTTGTCATAAAAGAAAAAAATTGGGTAAATTTGGCTTAATTAATAGAAAGACTATATATTTAAATGCCACCTTTTATAGAGTTAAAATACAAGCTGTGTATATCACAACATATCCAGAGCATGAAAGAACTGCCCAATCAATAGGACAGATAATTCAACAAAAAAAATGTTTAAAAGTGACTTAAATGGCACTACACAGAAAAGGTTATAAATGGCCAATTAGCATATAAAAATACGCTCAATATTATTAGTTACCAGGTAGATGCAACCTCCAGAATGTCAAAGTTAAATGGACAGACAATTCTAAGTGATGGTAAGGATGTGGAAAAATTAGAATTCTTACTTTGTTGATTAGCTTGTCAATTGGTACATCCACTTAAAAAAAATGCATATCCACATAAACATATGCCCAAACCAGAAAACCCTCTCCTAGAATTGTCTTAGCAACAATGAACCCATATGCTGGCAAAAAGCATATAGAACAGTGTCAATACTAGCTTTATTAAAAATGGCCTCAAATTGGTAAACAACCCAAACACCCATTAACAGAATGGATAAAATAATTTTTTCATATTAGTACAATAATACTATTGTAAACGAACAGAAAAAGAACAAACTACAGCTACCACACAAGATAAGATAGATGAATATTATAATACTGAGTGAAAGAAGACAGGAAAACATAGTACATACTGTAAGATTCCACTCCTGATAAGCTCAGTGAAGACAGAATCAATAAAATAGAATCAATCAAAGGGTGATAGGAATCTTTAGGGTTCACTGCTGGGGGCGTGTGGACTAGCAGGGAGCCATGGAGGGTGGTGTGCAGTTATTCTAGATTATTTTCTGTGTACTGATTTTTCATGTATTGAGCTATACAATTAAAATTTGTGAACTTTTCTGAACATACCTCAATAAAAAACAAAAAAGAAAATTTACGTAAAAGTCATTTAACTTTAAGAAAAAAGAGGAAGGAAACAAAGCTTTCTACAAATATTCTGAGACACAGGCTATTTCCAGTTCGTTTCTGTGTCTGTCTCCAGCACACTTGGAGAGGGCCATTAGCTTTGTATTTTATGAAAACAGAAAGGAATTTGTTTAAAAAAAATTGGAAATGCACTCACTATGAAGTAAAACCATTAATCAGACCTTAATCATAGATCAACATAACAACAATGTAGGGGTTTTTTCCCCATAAAGTTTGATGTGACCTGCCAGTTCCCCACTCTGACTGTCAGGAAGAACTTCCCTGGGCACGGGGAGGGGAATCAGTGCCAGCCTGGTCTCATCTAACCAGCGATGCTTCTTTGCCTGGTTTGGATTCAGCCGACTCCTTTTCTGTCCCTGTAGGGACAGGGACTGTTTTCTTAGGTTCTCCCTTTTTGGCTTATGAGTGTTGCTCCTTCCAACACGCTCCGCACATGCAGCTATTCCAGGTCGACCTGGACAGAGCTGTGTTCTGCTGCGGCTCCGCAGGCCTCTGAATTCAGTCATTCACTTAACAAAGGTGAAGTGGTCACCCCTTGTGCACAGGGCTGTTTAAAGACTCTGAAAGGCTATCAGACTTCATGAAATATTTTCACAACCCACGTAGCATTGTTTTGGCTGTAAACATATTTTTAACTTTGTAAAATAATTGACAAATAAAATTGTATGTATTTGTTGTATGCAACATAATGTTTTAAAATACATAGACTTTGTGGAATGGTTTAATTAAGCTAATTAGTACATGTATTACTGTATATAATTTTTTTGTGATGAGGATTAAAATATATTATCTTAGCATTTTTTAAGAACCCGATATATTGATATAGTCACCACATTATGCAATAGATCTTTTGAACTTATTCCTCCTATCTAACTGAAATTTTGTATTCTATAAAATGTTTTGAATGGATGCTTTTGCTTTCCAAATAATTTAGCTGCAAGTAACCACTGGCTATAATTTCTGCTGATATTGGGAAGTGATAAAATAAACCTTATAAACATTTTTGAGTAAAAGCATTTTAAAATCAATAATAGATTGAATAATCAATGAACTAATTTATTAACAGTTATTAATGCAAGGAAATAAAATATTTTGCAAAACTTAATGTTGCATTTGTTGATTTAACATTCTCAGTGTTTATATTTTGGAGCCAATAAATATTTTTAACTCTCACATATTTTCATAAGCCCCTAAAGCTTGAAGATTTTGCCCTAAGCCTGTGTTGCTTATAAATCATGAAACAAATCTGGCTCTGTTGTCTACTCTAATTCTTTCTCTTTCTTTAACTCATATGGTTATACCAACAGGAGAGATTTTGCAAATTTCTTTTTAGTGCTGGGGATTAAATCAAGGGGTCCTTTTACACTGAGCTACATCCTCAGCCCTTTTAATTTTTTGTTTTGAGACAGGTTCTTGATAAGTGCTGTGGCTGGCCTCAAACAAATAATCCTCCTGCCTCAGCCTCCGGAGTAGCTGAGATTACAGGTGCATACTACTGCATGCAGCCTTGGATTTCTTCTAAGGGAAAGGATCATTTCCTAAAACTGAGCCAAAATAAACTTTATAAGAGATTGCCTCAGGTATTTGTTACAGCAATAAAAAGCTAAACAATGTAGATAGCAAGTATTCTCATGGTTCAGTAGTCTGAACAATGGATAAAAATTAAGAGCCAGTCTGGAGAGAGGGAAAAATGGCATAAAATAAAAATAAAAAAGCAGTGAAACTAGTAAATTTTAGAGTCATTACCATGGTTATAAAACAGTGAAAAGTGAAGGCTGTTTCCTAGAAGCAAAGTGCATCATGTAAGAAGAAATACAATAATATTTTAAAAGGAATAGCTTCCTTTTAAAGAGAAGAAAAACTCAGAGAACCTCAAAAGCTTGGAGAGACTTTCTTGAGTAAGGTGAATCTTGTGCTTTCTTGGAAAACTGAGCTATGAAGCAGGACGAATATAGGAGAGATAATAACAGTTCTAATTAAATGTGTTGCCGTTCAGGACACGGCAGTCAGGGGGAAAGCTGCTATTCCAACGGAACTCTGAAGCAAAGTGGTGAGGTGTGCATGTGTATACAACAGAACTGAGCTACCTGTTAAGCTAAAGATCTCAATATCTTACTCTATGTTCCTAGGGAGGTCCTTCTGGTTTCTGAATTTTCTATTAAAATGCTAAGTATCTGATATGTCTGTCTAGGAGGAAGAGGAGGTTGATCTATGGCTACTAAGTCATGTTAGATAGAAGAAAGAAGTTCTGGAGTGCTGTCACACATTAGGGTGACTACAGATAACAATTGTGTACTGTATATTTCAAAAAGCTAAAAGAAAGAATTTGAATGTTCTCACAATAAAGAAATGAGGAATGTTTGAGGGTATGGATATGTTTAACCTGATTTAAACACCACACAACGTACACGTGTATTGAAACATCGTGTCCACTAATACATACAATTTTTATGTTTCAGTTAAGTATTTCTAAATGTTAAAAAATAATATCTGTGTAAAATCACACAAACTGGAAGGAAAATGACATACCATAAGAAAAAATGGAATAATGGTCAATTAATTGATATTTTTAATGTATAAAAATCTCTTCTGTTGATGATAGGGTGGGGGGGTGACCAATTTCCTTCCAGGTCACTAAAATAGAATTTTCAACTATTTAGAAGAAAAAGATACCTTCATTCCACATTCTGTCTTACTCTAAAACCTTGGGATTTAAAAAATGTACTTTAATGCAGCAATTTGACTTCTGAGACTTATTCTAAGGAAATCATCATGGATATTCATAAGCATGTGCTTATCAGAGAATTAAAATACATTAAAAACAGCTTGTAAGTCAGAATGGGATAGATGGAATTAAACTATTTTAAGGTTCTTGCTCTGCTAGACTATGGTAAAAGTGGTACGTACTGTTAGACGCTGATTACTCAGGATTCCTGTTGAGATTTTTAGGGTAGCCACCAAAAATGAGTGAAATGGTAAGAAGCTATCAGAAGAGTGTCCATTACTGACTTGTTGCTTCTCTGCTCCAAGTTCATATTCCATTGCCTGCTACAGGGAATGAAGAGTTCCCTCGCCGTCGGGCACAATGCCAAGCTTCACCTGTAGAGGGCACTGGAGGGCCTCTTGTGGTTCGGTGCTGCCTCTGACTGACTCCTGCACCCGGCAGCTCTTCCCCTGGCCACCAGGCCCTGCCACCCAGGGTGTGTCTTCCAAGGTACCACTTCCCTCCACTTCCCGGTGAGTCCTGGTTGTGAGCCCACTCCTTTAGCAGCTCCCTCTGCAGATGGGGGTTTTCCAGTTTGGTCAGTGGGAACGGAGTGGATGTCTCCAAAGACATATTTACAGAAGAAAATACAGAATGTAAAAATAAAATATACAACACAAGGATACGGAAAAATTGAGAATAAAATGATGGGAAAGATACACCATGTAAACCACCATAAGAAACCTCATGTA
Organism: Spermophilus citellus; assembly: GCF_964194105.1. NCBI lineage: Eukaryota > Metazoa > Chordata > Mammalia > Rodentia > Sciuridae > Spermophilus > Spermophilus citellus. The sequence goes on from NC_138187.1 coordinate 159,133,753, forward strand.
GGTGCATTAGGAAAAGTGGACTTTTAGGTTAAAAGACTTTACTAGAGATAAAAAGGGACATGTCCACGACAGTTTCAATTTACCGTGGATACATACATTTGTATGCAACTGATTACAGAAATATTGAACTATAAAACAACTCACAAAACCTCCTCAGTCTTCTTTGGAGAACATCTCTCAATTCTCTGGCTGACTGCTACAACAGGCAGACAGAAGGAAAATAAAAAAAGACTATGCAAATTTTGAAAAAGCACATATAAAAGAATTGGCCTAAAAGATGCTTTAAAAAACCCATTTTGTGTCTTAATGCTGATAAAACCTGAAGTAGCAGTGAGGTTGCTGGAGAATGACCATTCCAAGAAGCAATTAACAATTGACGCTCTCAGCCTCAGGATGTTTCAAGAGGATCACTTGGAGAGTTCTCGGAGTTAGAGGGCTGTGGGGACTGATATCTGACTCTCACTTGCAAAGTATAAAGGTGAGCGTCGGTGGCCGGAGCTCTGCTGGAATCCATCATAACTTGCAGCATAGGACATGACAGAGGAGGCTTGAATTTCTCGTGAGCACATCAGGGCCCTACAGAAGGAAACCAAATTGGGACTCCTGTGAGAAGACCAAGCCCAACAGAGGGCTGGACCGCAAGACACAGTGACTAAAGGGGAAGTTTTGAATGGCCATCTGGAGGAGGCACAGCCCACGTTAAAGGAACCGTAGGCAGGAGATCTCCAGAGATGGAGGTTATCTCTGAAAAAGCCACAAACCCACTCCAGGAAAGAAAGAATTGACATTTAGAACATCCTTCACGGAGCAGATCCCTGCGGCAGAGCCTTCCTGTCCTGTTGAAGAACACCTTTACTTTCATCTTGTCTTTCCCTTCACGCCAGTCCCTGGAAGGTCTCAACACACCAGCTAGAAGTGCAAGACAAGGTGGAAAAGAGCTAGGCATGAATCTTGTCACCCAGCTTCTCTCGTTTTAGCCTTCCAAGCCTGAGCTAGGCAGGAGCTCAGAGAAGGGACGAGTTTTCAGTTTGATGAGAATACAGTTTTAAATACCATACTTGACTAGACTTTTTTTTTTTTTTTTTTTTTTTGGTTCTGGGGTTTGAACTCGACCACTGAGCCACATCCCCAGCCCTATTTTTGTATTTTTATTTAGAGATAGGTTCTCACCGAGTTGCTTAGCGCCTCGCAGTGGATTTCTTTTTAATACCTAGAAAAAGAGATTACTAAATTTCATTGAGCCTAAGATGCTATATTTTTTAAAAGATACTACATTATTTTATATATCACTAAGAAGGGGGAAAAAGCCCCTTTCCAATTATGATTATAAATTGCCATTGAGATTTAGATTTCAGAGAAGAAATGTTAAAATTTAAAAATATCTTTGAGTAGATGAAAATATTCTCTTTTCTGAGAGGGCTTGGAAAACCTGTGAGATCTGCCTGAGATGTCACCCAGGAGAGAGTAAATGAATTAATGTACAAGTTTTAAAGGCCCACCGTGGTGTGATAAAAAGTATTATTATACCCTACAGTATCCAAATGGTTCAATAAACTGGTCAAACAATGAAATTTCCCAGTCTCACTTCAAAGAGGTGAGCACCAACCTGCTTTTTACTCATGCTTGAACAGAAAAGGGGATGGAGGTGTTGAGAGCTCATTTGAAGGTTTGCCTTCTCCAGCTGAGACCTGCCTAATCCCTCTCACAAAGGCTGAACACACTACCTGAATACTATTTTAGGTGCCAGATTTTCTTGTTTGGATTGAATTAATAATAGGGATGCATGGAAATATGGAAGCACTTGGAGTGTCCTCATGGTGTATGAGGACTAATAAGAAAGAAGTTTTCCAAAATTAAGACTATTCTTGAATGTTGTACGTTCTGGGCAGCACACCTGATAAACCTCACCTGGCCTCGGAACCCTCCCACTTCCCTTGCCGGAGGATCCTGGAACCACTCCCTTGCTTCTGTGAATTCCGGGGAGTCGTGTCAGAGAGTCCTTCGGGGCTCTGGATCTCAGCCGCATCAAACTAGATTTGAAACTAGACCCCATGGTGGCTTTAAAATGTGTCCAAAACGTCTAGGACACTTCTCTTCAAGAGATGTCACTTGGTTCCTCTCCCTGGAGTGAATCACTTCTATAGAACAACACGGTGGAATGAAAACGGGGGAGTTCTGACCAGAGTGTGAGGCCCGGGCTTCCTCCCTGTGAGGGGGAAGATGGCTCACCTGGAGGAGGCTCACCTGGAGGAGGCTCACCTGGAGGAGGCAGCCCTCAGGAGAGTCCACCTGGCCAAGACGGAGCCTTCCTGGCAGCCGTGTCCAGCCGTCCTCCTCAACGCAAGTGGAGGTGTGTGTCTTTGGCAGGTGAGCGGGCAGGGAGGTTTTAGAAGGAGGGCCGACGGGTATTCCTGCTTCTGCCAGCCCTGCTTACAGGGAGGCCGGGAGCCTTCGCCTTAAGGACACTGAAGACCCAGGGGGATTTTACCCCGTGAGCAGCTGTGTCCTCTGGCTCTGAATCTCCCTTCTAATCCCCTCTACTTGGCCAGGCTATTTCCCTGGGTCATTATCGGATCTTGTGGCCTCCAGTTAAACCCATGCCCACCCATTTCCATTGCGTTCAGGATGCAATCCAAACTCTCACTTGGAGGTGGGCTTTGGGTGTGGTTGAGTGTGTCTCCCACGGGTTCATGTGCAGGAATCTGGGCTTCCAGTGTGGCAGTGCTGAGGTAGCGGGACCCCCAAGAGGTGGGCCAGTGGACAGTCATTAGGTCTCAAGGGCTGTACCCTCATGAAAAGATCAGAGGCAAGTGGGTGGTTATAAAGTGAAGGCATGGCTCTTCTGCATGTGGTTGTTTTCCTTTCTGCTTCTCTGCATGGAGTGACTAGCCAGGGGGATCCTTACCAGATGCCATCCTATTTGAACTTTCTGACCACCAGGATTGTGAGCTATATAAACCTCTTTCCTTTGTAAATTACTAGCCTCAGACATTTTGTTATAACAATGCAAAGAAAAGATACCTGGTTTATAAGAACTCTTGGCACTACAAGACACAGTATTGTGGTCACTTTGCAGTCCAAAGGAAATTTATTTTGAATTTTTTTGCAATAAAATTTTATTTTTCATTAGTTCTACAGAATCAAAGATACCATGACCTTTACCTGGAGACTTTAGTTTTAAACATGCTCATGTATTTCATGCCAATGTTTCTTACATACCCAGTTAGTGGACTCAGTGACCAAAGCTGCTGGGGAAGAAATGACTGTTTCACATCTGTAGAATAGAAACAGCTAAAACTGGACAGAAGATGGAAAGATATCGGTGGAACAATATATCTTTTTAAAAACGTTTCTATACTAAATTCTTTAAAAAGGAAAATAATGATATATCTACTACCTACTTATTGAAAAGAGAATGGTTGTTTTCTGTTGTGGGCCTGGAACATGGTCTATCACATAGGTGGAAAAATGGTTCAAGAACTGGGTGTGGAAAATGATCACATTGGCATATGCAAATCATGTAGAAGGCTCTGCTTATTTATTACTAATGGCTGTCACTGAGTAAGGGCTTCTGAGGGGAGTTTGTGGAATAGTTCTACATGATTCATGAATTTTTAAAAATCTGGAAAAACTATTCTCATAACTTAACAAGATAGTCTCACTTTATAAAGATCAAGGGTTATATAAGCTGGGAACCTTAAGTTAATATCTGTCCTCACACAACTCTCCTTCAAATCCTCCTGAGATGATAGATTTGATGTCAGGGTTTAGTCACATCTTGAAGATATTTTCCAAAGGATTCTTTGTTATTCTACTTAATTTTCTCTCAGAGCTCAGGTAAAACTGGGAAAAGGGAGAGTTGATAATTCTCCTTTGTGTAAGAAGGATGATGATACTATAATTTTCTTTTTATTGCACGTTTATTTTATCCTCCCCAGATCATGCCTTGATCTTGGCAGTGGCGTGGTAAAAATGAAGGGTGGGCCTGGGAGTCCGAGGGTCTGGCCTCCCAGCTGCCCTCTTCACTTGACCAGCAGTCTGTCCTGGCTGTCATTACCTTACCCTCTCTGAACCCCCTTCCCCCTCTGTCAAATGGGATGGGAGTGACGGACAGGTCAGAGTTGCTGTGACTTGCGCTCCGTCTCAGTCCTAGAATCCAGGCTTCTGGACTATTAAAGGCCATTGAAAAAGTTAATCTCTCCTTCATAAGTTAAATGACCCTAATTTCCAAAGCATTTGTCCATAATTCCACATATCAACGCAACCAACAATGAAAAGCAAATGAATTTGTTCAAGTTGTTTCCTCTCCTGGAATTTTGCTATTAGACAGTGGATTGGGCAATGTGGGCGATGTAGGTACTGAGTGTGGACAAGCCAGGCCCTGGGCAGGAAGACATGGTCCCTGCCTCTGTGGTGTGTGTGGGTCCTGTGGGGCGAATGGATGGCCACAGAAACTCCAAGCAAGCAAGTAAGCAAGCAAGATGATTTTAGGTAGTGGGAGCACTTTTTTTTTTAAAGTTAAATAGAGCATAGTGACGTGAGGGTGACAGTGTGGTGACGTTAGATGAGGAGGTGTGACCTGGACTAAGTGGTGGGAGGAACTGAGGCATACAGGAGATCAGGGACTTTGTCTCTCCTCACCCATTCCCAGTGGTTAGACCAGGGCCAGGAAGGAGCGCGTGTTCAGCATGTATCTATTTTTCAGTTGTAGAAGGACATGATACCTTTATTTTATTTATTTATTTTTATGTGGTGCTGAGAATGGAGCCCCGTGCCTCGCATGTGCTAGGCGAGCGCTCTACCTCTGAGCCCCAGCCCCAGCCCCTCAGCATGTATCTATTAGAGCGAGTCATTCGTGCTAAGATGAGGAGGTGTGGTGGGGAGAGACCACAAATGCTTTTGCCCTGATAGTTAATCGGACAGCTGCGCTCGTTATGTGGCAGGCCCTATACTTAATGACTTACATTTACCTAACTGCTGATCTTCACAGCAACTCAAAGAATGAACTGTTATCACCCCATTTTTTAAAAAGATAAAGACTATAAATTGTGGATGTGTAACCGACGTGATTCTGCAATCTGCATTTGGGGTAAAATTGGGGGTTCATAACCCACTTCAATCTAATGTATGAAATATGATATGTCAAGAGCTTTGTAATGTTGTGAACAACCAATAAAAAAAAAGACTATATTGTCATTTGTGGTAAAATGAATGGAACTTTATATTTAAAAAATTTAATGTTCTTGTTATTCCTTTTAATCTCACTTCTTTAAAAGTTGTTAAAGAACATTTAGTTTTTATATTCAGCACTCAAAATGCTCATAAAGGTAGTGTTCTTATTCACCTAATTTTCTATCAAAGTTTATTTGTCAAAGCTCTGTATGTACCGATGTGATTCTGCAATCTGCATTTGGGGTAAAATTGGGGGTTCATAACCCACTTCAATCTAATGTATGAAATATGATATGTCAAGAGCTTTGTAATGTTGTGAACAACCAATAAAAAAAATTAAAAAAATAAAATAATTTAAAAACAAAACAAAACAAAACAAAACAAAAGCTCTGTATGTGCTAGTTACTCATGTGCTCATTATAATTGTATCATAAAGAGTCCGAGGTGCAAGTGAACTTGGAATTCAAGTAGTCCAACAGTATTGTTTTATAAAGAGAAATTCAATGAGCATCAAGAAATTAAACAAGCATTTTCTTGATGACTGTGAGTAGCTGCAGTGTGCATTTGAAGTGAATAAAATAAGAAGGGTCATCTGTTGAGCACACAGGTCATGTGTTCGTCGGTGTATTTGTGCTTCTTAAGAAGTACCGTAATAAGTACTGTGATCCCCTCTTTACTGAACAACCTGCTCAAGGTTACACTGACGGTAAGGGTAGACTTAGGATTCAAACTCTGATATGCTTCCCCAGGAACCGTGGATTCACAGTGAAGATATTTTAGAGAGTCATCACATACATTTCAGCAGTTTGCACTGAGTGTTCTTTCATTCCAGAACACTGAAGATTCTGTCGACTTTGCTTATTGGGGGTATCGGGATGAGTCCTCTCCTCGAAAGGACGGGTGGAAAAATATTCCATTACTTGTTGTTTCCATTAAAGCCAACAGCCTCATGCATCCATGGGTCAACCAAATGAGTTTAATTTGGACAGTGAGACAGTGACTGTGGACAACTACAGAGATGAAAACTTGACAGAGCCTCCTGGGGAAATCCCTAGCCTAAGAAAATCCCTTTGTGACAACAAAGTGCCCCGGGGACCTTTGAGAGACTACTAAGGGCTGATAAAGGGCAGCACCAGTGGAGATACTATCTCTCATTTCTTCTCTGAAGAACGGACTGAGGATTTCTGCCTGATACTGTGCCTCTCCCTCATAGGAAGTTACTTTACTGGCTGGAGAAACCCCCAATACGTGTGGGCTAATGATAAAGAATTCTGGGGCGTCTTAACCAGGGGTTTTAAAGACCAACGTAAGCTTTCATCTATGTATCTACGTGTGTGTCTGTCAGTCTGTCTATCCATCAATCTTCTACCTACCTACTTACAGCCCTATCTAGGTACCTACTGTCTATCTATTTTGGAGAAGGTGGGGAATTTAATGAGCAGTTCCCAAATAACCAGTGGAGCCCAGGGACTTCTCAAGCTCACAAAAATACCAATGAAACATCTTCCAGGGATTGGAATGAAAGTGCCGAGAGCAGTCGTTTGGTCATAGGAGGATGTGTTTAAACAACACATGTTTAAACTCCTTGCAGTTGAGAGACCCTCAGCCTCTCCCTGACACTGCAATGTCTCCCCGAATTTCCTGCCCCTACATACCCCCTTCCAGCCCCATAGTTTGGACATATTGGAACCCTAACTTATTTAGTCACCGTAGTGTGAGAAATAGATGAACTCTGCATTTTATGATGATAAAAATTAAGTTTGTGTCTGAAAAATCACCATTATGCATCATCTCAGGGAAAGCCTTAATTCTGGGCTGCTAAATCAGTTAATTCAAAAAGCACCTATGAGTTACCTGCTGTGGAGCCTTTGGTAAAACACACGTTAATTGATTTATGAATTAACTGTGCTAAGGCAACAGAAAAACACTTCAAGGAAATAAGCAGAAAAAATCATCAGTTCTCTGAAATCACGCAGAATATCAGGCTTGTCACTGAGCCAGTCCTTTGGCATTTCCTCCTCAAGTTCGCATGAGATCATGTTCCCAAGTGGATTACTATAACCTTCTTGATCGTCAGTCCAGGGTAATGAGACAAGACCCAAGACATCTACATTTTAAAACTAAAAGAAATTGGTCATATGCTGTATTCTGTGACTTGAAGTCCCCTCCTGTTCCCCCGCCACCAGCTCTTTCCCAGAGTAGGTCATGGGCTCACCTCTGTAATTACCCCTCACTTCTTTGCAGCCCTCACTGGGGTGCCCGTGTCTCTGGGCTTATCTTGGGATTCCCCTGGAAACATCGACATGAGAGAGAGATCTGTGGGCAGGAGGGTGAAGGCAGGAGCACTGGGCAGAGGGAAGAGTTGAAATGTGACAGTTATGACAAAGATGCATAAGATCCAATGTATTCCCTGGATGACTCTGGATGGCCCCTTCAGAACCCTCCCACCTCACCTGCAACTCACAGGATGCAGGGTGGCCCTGGGAGTGACATTGGACAAGGCGGCTTTTGGAGGGTTGGCATCTGCTGCCCAAACTCCCAAAAGCTGGGGGAAGAGAACACATGTTCTCCAATCCTGAATGCAGGGGTGTGGGGGCATACTCTGATACTCTAAAACTGCCCTTTAAGTAAATGACCTCACAGTCCAGCTATTTCTCCAAATGACTGGTATTTTTGACTTTGCATACATAAGAGGAATACGTTAACAAACGGGCTATATCATGCACAGTTCTAGCTTAGAAGCATCCTTCTCAGGTATTGGTTGCTTACAGTTGTTGGGGAGGACTAGATTCCTGGGCGAATTTTCTCCTACATATGCTTTTTCATTTATCCAGCTGGGTCTGTTTAAAGAAACCCTGAGATGTGGGTTAAAAGACCCGCGTACTCATCAGAACTTGGTGGCTTCCTGCAGGACACGTCCTTTGACTGCTCCGTCATTGGTTCCCTCATCTGAATGACTTTCACAGGCTGTCCTGCCCGAGAACAAAAAGGACGTTGTCAAAATGTTTGTAAACGTCTGGGGACGAGCCTGGGACGAGCCTGGGGAGCCTTTGACACGGAGTCCTCGGTTGGCCGAAGAGTCTCAGTGTGAGGAGCCCCTGGAAGTTGGGGGCATAGAGAAGTGTGGGTGCACAGGTAGAGAGGAAAGGGGCAGATATGGCGAAGGGAAGAGGTGAGGAAGAAAGGTGGGATTTTCCTGGGGTGCGGAAGGCCTCCTCTTCCCACTTCCCCATGGCAGTCAGGCCTGTTCAGCAGAAGCAAATTCAAATCGAAACCAAACGATCACAGAAGTGACAGACAAACCAGTCAACTGGATGATACATGTCAAGGAAACCATTCTTCATCTAAGAACTCGTCCTCACCCCCACCTGCCACCTGGGGGAGACGGAAATCACTGTCTTTGTTTAGTTCTGGGTTCTCAGCCACACTCGGGATCCTTCACTCTGTCCCCATTTTGACTCAACTTTTTCATCTGAAAGCAAGTGGGTAGTGGGTGTTCATTTCTGAGCCTCTCTTTCTTGCTCTCTCTCTTTTTGTTGTGGTCGTGGTTGCACTGGTGTCAGTCTGAATCTCTCCCCGTGACAGTCCTGCCTCGGTCCCTGTCCTGAAAGTGAGTGATCACCCTTGAGGTCAGGGTAGAGTTAGCGTGGACTTCCCCAGACCCTCCCCGCAGCACTGGAAATGGCTCCTTTGCGTGCTCAGCTTCTTCAGCTCTGGTGGGACAGCCTTGGTTGGGATTTAAAATTGAAGAAATATCATGTTGTCAACTCCAGGAAAGCGAATAGTTGGACCATTTCCTCCTGGTCGGCTGGCCATGTCGAAGCTGTGTTCCCTTCCACGGCAGAGGTTCTCTCGTGTCTGTTTTGTCCCTGTTTCATTCTTCCTTCCAACAGCTCATGGGTCCACCCTGTCATTCATCCACCTGTTTCCCTCCCTTTTGGTGACGAAGCCAACGTGGAGTGTGCGGGGTTCCACACTCTGCCCTGCAGTCGGCGGCTTGATGGGCAGCTGTGGACGCTCGCCACCTTCAGCTCCAGGCCTTGCTCCCAGGACCTGCACTTTCCTGGTTTGACCCCCACCTCTGAGAGCTGGTGACTGGCCAGTGGGATTTCAACCAAGCAGTCGGGCAGATGGGGGTCAGGCCTGCGTGGTGTGCCGGGCGTACCTCCAATAGCACTTTTCTACCCATCAGGTACCCAGGAAACCTGACTGTACTGGATCCGTCCAGGTGTGCCCTCTGTATTAACGAGTATTTTTTTCCTGATAGCCAGATCACTGCCCCCTCCCTGCCCTCCAAGTTTCTTAAAGGAAATAAGGTATAACATATCAATAGACGGTGTGAGGCATTTTTCTCATGGAAGCCTGCCCCGACTCCCTGAGGGCAGGCTGGGGATCATTTCTGTGTTTTCCAGTGGGACCATATACTCCCTTTTCCTTCTAAACACCACAAGGGCAAAACGGCTTTTGCTCATTATTGTATCTCCAATTTTTTTTTCCTTCTTGTCTCCCTACCTCCCCATATACCCTGCAGTTGAAAAAGCCGCCACACCCTCCGTCACTTAGAGTAAATGACCACTAGTGTGTGGCTTTTACCGCTGCTTTAGAAAACTACGAGACCCTGTGTATTTTCTGTGATCCAGCTCCAACTCCCAACATGCCGTGAGCTCCCGAAGACTCATCCTCACACTCTTATCTCTGACCAGTGTGCAGTGTGTAGGATAGACCACCTTCTACAAGCAGGACTTCAGTAAGTGCTTGCTGGACATACTTGAAGTTCAGATGGGCAGTCATCCCGGTTGCAGTGGGCATCTCTGAGGGTCAGGTTTCCATCAAGCGCTCTCTCTTCCTGGCTCTCGGTCTGGCTAACTCCTCTTAAACATCTGCTCCTCCGGGGCAGACTTGGCCTGGGTGCTTTCCTCGGGTTGCATAGCACCCTTTACTTCCCGCATCACAGGAATGTGATCGGAGTTGCTTGTGTAGTTTGCCTTCGACCTCAGGAGGTAGGGACCCCGGTCTTCCTCTTTTGTGATTAGACTTATTTGGCCTGTTTGAGGGGTGCTGTCTGAGAGAGCTTTCTGTGATGAAGGGAAGGCACTGTGAGTGTCTAGTGAGGTGGTCACTACCAGGCGTGGCTGTTGGACACTTGGAATGTAGCTAGTGTGACTGAGGAACAGCCTTAATTATATTTAATTTTAACTACTCTACATTTAAATAGCCACATGTGGCTAATTGTTGCAGTACTGAACAGCACATTATTAGAAATTTGTTTCTTTAAAAACTGTCAAACTCTCAGATGAATAAGAGAAATAAATAAACATAGAATTCTAAAAAGGAAAAAAGAAAAGAAAGAAAAGCAACAAAATGACAGGAACTAGCACATTTCTTTCAATAATAACCCTGAATATAAATGGTCTGAATTCCCCAAATGAAAGATACAAATGAGCTAATTGGATTAAAAACCTAGATCTAACTATTTTCTGTCTGCAAGAGACTTACCTCTCCAGCAAAGACATACACAGGCTGAAAACGAAAGGATGGATAATAATATTCCCATCAATGGAATCCAAAAGCAAACAGTAATAGTCATGCTCGTATCTGACAAAACAAATTTCAATCCAAAAGTCAGAAGAGACAAAGAAGGTCACCACATATTGGTAAAAGGAACAATTGTAAATACATATTCACTGAATGTTGGACTACCCAATTTTATAAAACAACTGCTACAGGACATAAAGAAACAGGATCCAATACAATAATAATGAGTAACTGTAATATTCCACTCTCAGCAATAGATCATCCAAACAAAAAAGTCAACAAAGAAACTTCAGAGTTAAATTATATTATAGATCAAATGGATCCAACAGACATCTAAAACTTACTCCTCCCAACAGCTGCAGAACCCACATTCTTTCCATCAGCACATAGAACTTTCTCCAAAATGGATTAAATTAGGCCATCAAACAAGCCTTAGCAAAGATTTTTTTAAGTTGAAATAACTTATTGTATCTTATCAGACCATAGGAGGATGAAATTAGAAATCAGCAACAAGAGAAATTATACAAACACATGGAGAAGGAAGAATACACTTTTGAGTGAACAGTGGGTCATTGAAGAAATTTTAAAATTCCTTGAATCAAGTGAAAATGAAAACCAAACCTCCCGAAACCTAAGGAACATAATAAAATCATTCACAAGAAGGAGGATCATAGCTACAAGTGCTTACATTAGAAAAAATATGAAAATCTCAAACAACCTAATGATACATCTCCAGGCCTTACAAAAACAATAACGAACAAAACCCAATGAGTAGGAGGAAATAAATAATAAAGATAAGAGCAGAAATAAAGGAAATATAGACTATAAAAACAACATAAAGGATCAGTGAAACAAAAAGTTCATTGAAAAGATAAACAAAATTGACACACTGTTAGCCAAATTAACCAAAAGAAAGAGAAGACACAAGTAAATAAAATTAGACATGTGATATTAAGACAGATCTCACTGAAATCTGGAGGACTCTTAGGGAATATTTTGAAAAATTATATGCAAGAAATTAGAAAATCTAGAAGTGGACAAATTTCTAGAAACACATGACTTACTAAAATTGAACCAAGAGGATATAAAAAGTTTGAATAGATCAATAGCAAGTGACTGTGACAGTAATAAAAGTTTATGAACAAAGAAAAGTTCAAGACCAGATGGATTCACAGTTCAATTTACCAGACATTTAAAGAATGCACCTCAAACTAGTCTATAAAGTAAAAAGGGAAGAAAATTCCATACTCATTCTGTGAAGCCAGTATTTCCTTGCTACCAAAACCTGATAAAAACACAACAAAAAGAGAAAACTATAGACCAGTATCATTGGTGAACATGAACATAAAAATTCTCAACAAAATACTTGGTAGTTGAATTTGATGTCACATTGAAAAGATCATACACCATGATCAAGTTGCTTTCATTCCAGGGATGCAAGACTGGTACAATAAAAACGAACTAAAAACATCTTTAACACCATCAAGAGTAAAGAGAAATAGGGGGCAGAAATTATATAGAACAGACTGTTGTTTTGGTTCAATTTCATGGAACAGCAGTTTAGTGCTAAGTACCTCTAATCCACCACCTTCCTCCCATCCAAAGTTTGTTTCTTTTCTCTTTTTTCTTTCTTTTTGTGGCACTGGGGATTGAACCCAAGGGTGCTCTACCATTGAACATCCTCAGCCATTTTTTTAGAAAAAACTTATTTTGAGACAGAGTCTTGCTAAATTTTTCAGTCTGGCCTTGAATTTGTAATTCTCCTGCCTCAGCCTCCCAAGTAGTGGGGATTACAGATGTGCACCACCATGCCTGTCTGAAGGTTGTCTATTTCTACTATTTCCAAAGAACAAACTTTTGGCTTTATTGGGTTTCTATTTTTGATTTCTTCTCTTTCTATTTTGAGAATTGTTGCCTTTACCTTTATTTTTTCCTTTTAATTTTCTTCTTCTTTTTCTCTCTCATTCTTTTTCTAAATTCTTAGTTTAATTTTCAACATTTCCTCTTTCTAACGTATGCATTCTAAGTTGTAAGTGTCCCTCAAACTTCTGCTTATTATATTACACAGACTTTTATTTTTTTATATTTTTTTAAAATATTTATTTTTTAGGTGTATGTAGATGGACACAACACAATGCCTTTATTTTCATGTGGTGCTGAGGATCGAAACTGGGTCGCCCATGCTAGACAAGTGCTCTACCGTTGAGCCACAATCCCAGCCCCATTTACACAGACTTTTAATCTGTGGTATGTTTAATCAACATTATTGAAATTTATTTACATACATTAAAATACACCTTTAAGAGTATAGTTAGGGTTGGGGCTGTGGCTCAACGGCAGAGCACTTGCCCTGTACATGTGAGACACTGGATTTCATTCTCAGCATCATATAAAAATAAATAAATAAAATAAAGGTATTGTGTCCATGAATAGTTAAAAAAATATTTAAAAAAGAATATAGTTAGATGGACTGGTGTGGTGGCACATGCCTGTAATCCCAGTGTGTAGGAGGCTGAGGCAGGAGGATTGCAAGCTCAAGACTGGCCCCGGCAACTTAGTGAGACCCTAAGTAATTTAGTGAGGACTTGTCTCAAAATTAATAAAAACAGAGGCGGGCTGGGGATGTGGCTCAGTGGTAAAGCACCCCTGGGTTCAATACTCAGTACAACCCCCGCCCCCCCCCCAAAAAAAAAATATGGTTAGATGGGTTTGGTGAATATGTACACCTATTTAACCATTATTCAATTAAAATATAGACAACTTCCATTAACCAACATATACCCTCTTAGTAATCCTTTTGTAGTTCTTTTCTATCCCCATTAATCTGCTGTCAGATTAATTATCTTGATTAATTATTTAGGTGTGGGATTATTTGGCTATATGGTGAATGTATATATGAAGTATTCCAGTTATTTAAAAACTGGTTGTATCTTCAATTTCCACCAGCAATGTATATATACATATGGATTTACATTGCTTTTCCATATTGCTATTGTCAATCTTTAAGTCTTAGCTATCTAGTGGGTTTGTAGTGATATCTAACTGTGGTTTTATGTCTCAGTTCCCTGATGACTAATGATGTTGAACATTTTTTTATGTGCTCATTAGATATTTGTTTAACTTTTGTGATTTGAGGATTCAAATATTTTTCCCATTTAAAAATTGGGTCAATCATCTTAGCATTAATTTGTAAGAGTTCTTAATATATTCTGACTACAAGTTTTTCCTTTGGTCATATATTGCAAAAATTTTCTGTCTCTTTGTTGCTTTCCTCCGAATTTGCTCTTTTGAAGAGCAGAAGATTTTCATTTTAATTGTTAACTACCTTTTGTCTTTAATGGTTTATAATTTTTGTATAATTCATTGTTTTTGTGTGTAACTTTTGTCTACCCTAAGGTCACAAGGATATTTTTTCCTACGTTTTCCTCTAGAAGTTTTATAATTAGCATTTGTATCTAAGACTGCATTCTATTTAGAGATGGTTTTTTTGTGTAAGACACGAAAGAGTCAAAGTTTATTTTTTTCACAAATGTATATCCAGTTGTTCCAGGACCATTTGTTGAATTTTTCTGCCTTGGTAAATCATTGTTATTTTTGTTGACAATAAATTGAATACATACTTTGTTGACAATAATTGAATACATAGTAGATGATGCTCCATGTATCTCTATGTGTACTTTATGCCAATACCTCAGTGTCTTGATGATTGGAATTTTGAATTGTCTTGAAGTCATACAGTGTAAGCCACCCATTATTGTTCTTCTTTCTCAAAATTCGGTTATTCCAGGTTCTTTACATTTCTATGCAAATTTTAGGATCAGTTTTATTTTTATATTTTCTATAAAAAGCGAGCTAAATTTCATTGGAACTTCTTGAGTCCATAGGTAATTTGGGGAGGTCTGGCATTTTAATTGAGAATTCTACTCCGTGGATATGAGGTGCTGAGAGAAGCTCCTGTGTTAATAGTGGAAGATCCTGAAAGGATCGATTCCAAGTGTAGCCCAATCAGTCTGTCCTAGTTTGAATGACGAGGTGGCAACTGTAGGTAGGTAGGGCGTGACTGAGGAGTGGGTCACTGGGGGTATCCCCTGGAAGGGTGCGTCTTCCCTGTGCCCCTTCCCCTGTCTCTCCCTGTTTTGGGACCCCGTCATGAGCTGAGCAGCTGTCCTCTGCTTCACCTCGGCCCGGAGCAACCGAGTTGGTCATGTGAGACTGACAACTCTGAAAAACCATGAGTGCCAATAGACTTCTCCTCTTCTAAGCTGTTCTCAGGAATTTTGGTCACAGTGACAAAAAACTAACTACAATATAACTATTTCTCTTCTTATTTAGATATTTTAGAATTTTTCTCAAGAGTGTTTTCTGTGTATAGATCTTGCAGATTTTTTTAAAATGTATTTTTAAGCATTTCATCTTGTTTTATTCTAATATAATTTTTTAAAATTTATTTTAGTTTTAAATTGTATTTAGAAATACAATATGTTTCCCTCATACTACTAAATTTATTTATTGGTTCTGGTAGCTTTTTTTTTTTTTTTGTAGAATCCTTAGGATACTCCATATTCAGAAACAAATTTTCTGAGAATAAAGACAATTTTACTCCATTTTTAACTTCTGTATTTCTTGCACTGTTTCATGGGATAGGAACCTCTAATAGTATATTAAATAGAAATTATGAGAACTAATAATATTGCTGCTCAATGTCAGAAGAAAATATTCAGTCTTTATACAAAAAGTGAGCTAAATTTCATCTAACATTAACTGGTACTAGCTACAAGTTTCCCACACTCATTGTTAGGTTGAAGATCTCTACTGCAAGGTTGCTGAGAGGTTTTATTATGAATGTGTGCTGGATTTCATTCAATGTTTTTTTTTTCCTGCATCAATTGAGATGATCCTAGGTTCTTTTTTCTTAATCTGTTCATATGGTTAATTATATTAATTGGATATTTGAATATTAAACCAACCTTACATTTCTAGATGATTATGGTATATTGTCCTTTCTTTTTATATAAGACGACATTTTTAACTTTGTTGATTATTTTTGCATTATGGTCACTAAGAATATTATGTGTGTGTGTGTGTGTGTGTGCGCGCGCGCGCACATGTGTGTATTTTGTGGTGACTTTGCTTTTGTCTGATTCTGGTATTAGTGTCATGCTGACTTCGTGAAAGTAGTTGGAAATGTTCTGTAGTTTTTAAAAGGATTTAAAAATTGATTTTTTCTTTAAATTATTTGGCTTAGCATGGGTGTTCCAAGGGTGACCAATGCGGGGTTCTAGAAGGCTGTGAATGGAGAACATGAGGGTACAGGGCAGACCACTTGTTCTTGAGGACAGATGTGGGCAGGTGTGCTTGTAGTCTGTTAAAATAATAGGAGTTTCCTCAGCTGGGCGTGGACATGGCCCTGTGTATGCAGATTCTACACAGGCCTGCTCTGCATGGCTTGCTCCCTGCTTGGGAGGAGACCGGGAGGCAAATATGAACATGGCCATGTGTCCTCTGCTCTGCTGTGAGTTTAACTGTCTAAATCCACCTGAGGCTGCTCTTTCCTTACCAACTCAATTTTGAAAAGATAGCAAGTCAGCTTAGTATCTATGCTGTTGCTCAAGGAGCGCTTAAGCCCTTGACAAGAATTAAATGACTCACTAGCACATGACAAAAGTATTTGGATAGACATGCTGCAGGAGGGGAAATCCAAAAATGGGGAAAAGTGCTCAACTTTACTCTTAACTCATCAATACAAAGGAAAGAGACTCTTGGAGATGACAACTGCGACTGCACAGAGGGGACCAACCCTGACTGCGCTGAGAGGACCAACCATGCCGAGGCTCCCCATCTACCAACACGTGGCTACCCCTGAACCGCCTCCATCTTGGGACACTGCAGCCACTGCCATAGCCCTCCTCCCCGCCTCCTCCTTGGGACAATGGGCAGGGAGGCAGCTGTCCACAACAGCACCTCACGCCACAGCGCTGCATCCCTGAACAGGCCACCCAATGCCATTGCATGGCTGCCTTTTCAGCCCCATCTCTGAGAGTGGACACCTCCACCGCCACCTTAAGATACTTCTGCTGTGCCACCACCATCTTTAGTTGGGGGAGCTTCCATATTGGGACACTGGCTGGGGCCTGGAAGTCCAGCATCAAGGTACCCACAGGTTTGACACTACCATCGCTGCCAACTAGGGACATGGTTGCTTCCATCTAGGGACAACAGCCAGGACCTGGAAGACAATCACCAAGGTCCCTGCAGATATGGTTACACCAGAGGTATCCCTACTGGGTGTGCTAATAGACACCATTTTTTTGCAGAGGCAGAAAGGGAATCTTGCATGGGGTTACCTCTTTCTCTTTTTTCTCCTTCTATCAGCCATCTTCTTCTGATTCCTCTTTCATTCTCCCTATAATCTAATACCTCTATATTCTCACATCCTACCTCATAAACATCACATTCTACACCCCCCTGTTTTCTCTTTGTCCACCAGTAGGAACCGTAGACCCTTATGCAAACCTACTGTTTATATTGTAGATAGTAATTGAACACGTCATTTCTGTTCATTGCCACAAAACTGTAATCGTCTATAGAGGAACTATTTGGTTTAAGGCTATATATTGTTTACATAGGGTGCTGTAAATATTGATCTTTTCCTTAAAGGTGAGGTATTGGTCACCTGCAGGGACACTACAAGATTATAGGGTAGAAACTGTAATACTACAGATCAGCTCTGCTAGAGAGGAAGACATATGGACAACATGAAAAAACAAGGGAAGAAAGTGTTCCAAACAAATCAAGATGCTATAATAATAGAATCTATTGACAGAACAATAGAAGAAATGTTAGAGAAGGAGCTCAGAATGTACAAAATTAAAATGATCTGCAAATCAAACAATTAATAAAAAAAAGCAAATACAGACAACAATCGATCAAGCCAAAAAAGAGATAAGAGAGCAAATTCAGGTAGCAAAAGATTACTTCAAGAAAGAGATAGAGATTCTAAAAAAAGCCAGTAGCAAAAGATTACTTCAAGAAAGAGATAGAGATTCTAAAAAAAAAAAAGCCAAACAGAAATCCTTGAAATGAAGGAAATAATAAACCAAATAAAAAATTCAATAGAAAGCATCACCAACAGGCTAGATCACTTGGAAGACAGAACCTCAGGCAATGTAAACAAAATATATAATCTTGAAAAATCACACAGTTAAGATGGTGAGAAACCATGAACATAACCTCCAAGAATTATGGGATAACATGAAAAGAACAAATCTAAGATTGATCGGGATAGAGGAAGGCACAGATACACCAAAGGAATGTACAATCTTTTCAATGAAATAATATCAGAAAATTTCCCAAACCTGAAGAATGAATTGGAAAATCAAATACAGAGGCTTACAGGACACCAAATTACAACAAATTATAACAGATCCACACCTAGTCACATTATAATGAAAATGCCTAGCACACAAAATAAGGATAGAATTTTAAAAGCCACAAGAGAAAAGTTTCAGATTACATATAGGGGGAAACCAATTTGGATCTTCAGCAGATTTTTTAACCCGGACTTTCAAAGTCAGGAGATCCTGGAACAACATATTCCAAGCTCTGAAAGAAAATGAATGCCAACCAAGAATTTTATATCTAGCAAAATTAAGCTTCAGATTTGATGACAAAATAAAAAGCTTCCATGATAAACAAAAGTTAAAAGAATTTACAATTAGGAAGCCTGCACTACAGAACATCTTCAGCAAAATATTCCATGAGAGGAAATGAAAAACAACAGTGAAAATCAGCAGAGGGAGGAACTACTCTAAAGGAAAAGCCAATCGAAGGAGAAACCAAATCAAGTTAAAAACCAAAAATAATCCAAAATGCCTGGGAATACAAACCATATTTCAATAATAACCCTGGCCTAAGCTCATCAATTAAAAGACATAGACTGGTAGATTGTATTAAAAAAAACCCAACAATATGCTGCCTTCAAAAGACTCATCTCATCAGAAAAGATATCCACGGACTACAGGTGAAAGGATGGGAAAAAAACATATCACTCATATGGATCACAAAAACAAGCAGGGGTGTCCATCATCATATCAGATAAAGTGGACTTCAACTAGAAATAGAAAAAGCAATCATGAAATTCATTTGGAAAAATAAGAGAATAGCTAAAGTAATCCTTAGCAAGAAGAGTGAAGCAGGAGGCATTACAATATCAGACCTTAAAATATACTACAATAGCAGTAATAGTAACCAAAACAGCATGGGATTGGCACCAAACAAACATGTAGACCAATGGTTACAGAATAGAGGACACAGAGACAAACCCACAAAAATACAGTTATCTCACACTAGACAAAGGTGCCAGAAACATACATTGGAGAACAGAGCCTCTTCAACAAATGGTGCTGGGAAAACTGGAAATCCATATGCAGCAAAATGAAACTAAACCCCTATCTCTCACGATGCACAAAACTCAAAGAGGATCAAGGACCTAGGAATTAGACCAGAGACCCTGCACCTAATAGAAGAAAAAGTAGGCCCATATCTTCATCATGTTGGATTAGGTTCTGACTTCCTTAAAAAGACTCCTAAAGTGCAAGAAACAAAATCAAGAATCAACAACTGGATTCAAGCTGAAAAGCTTCTTCTCAGCAAAGGAAACAATCAATAATGTGAAGAGAGAGCCTATAGAGTGGGAGAAAATCTTTACCACACACATATCAAATAGAGCACTGATTTCCAGGATATACAAAGATCTCAAAAAACTCAACACCAAACAACAACAACAACAACAACAACAACAACAAAAACCAAACCCCAAATAATCCAATTAATAAAAGGGCTAAGGTACTAAACGTTGGACACATCTTAGAAAAAGATATACAATTAATCAACAAATATATGAAAAAAGGTTCAATATCTCTAGTAATTAGAGAAATGCAAATCAAAACTATAAGATTTCACTTCACTCCAGTCAGAATGGCAGTCATCAAGAATGTACTCAATAATAAGTGTTGGTAAGGATGTGGGGGGAAAAAAGCACACTCATACATTGCTGGTGGGACTGCAAATTGATGCAACCTCTATGGAAAGAAGTACGGAGATACCTCAGAAAACTTGGAATGGAACCATCATTTGACCCAGCTATTCCAATTCTCAACAAATGGATTCAAGCTGAAAACTTCTTATCAGCAAAGGAAACAATCAATAATGTGAAGAGAGAGCCTATAGAGTGGGAGAAACACAAAGGACTTACAATTAACAAACTATAGTGACGAAGCCACATCAATGTTCATAGCAGCACAATTCACAAAAGCTGAACTGTGGAACCAACATAGATGCCCTTCAATAGATGAACGGATAAAGAAACTGTGGTATGTAGACACAATGGAATATTACTCAGTATTAAAAGAGAATAAAATTATGGCACTTGCAGGTACATGGATAGAGTTGGAGAATATCATGCCAAGTGAAATAAGCCAATCCCAAAAAACCAAAGGCCAAATGTTTTCTCTGATAAGTGGATGCTGATCCATAATGGAGGTGGGCATGGGGAGAATGGAGGAACATTGGATTGGGCAAAGGGGAGGGAGGAGAGGGAGGTGTCACGGGGACAGGAAAGATGGTGGAGTGAGACAGACATCATTACCCTAGGTACAGGTATGATTGCATGAGTGGTGACTCTACATCGTGTACAACCAGAGAAATTCCTGTCAAACTCCCATTTGACAGAAATAAGTGCATCGACATATGATAAAGTTTAAAGATATTTTCTGCATTGTTTGTAAAGACCCGACTGGAAACTGTGATTCTTCATTAAAGAGAGAATGCTTGATTAGACATGAAAAATAGTATAAAAAGTCAAATAAATACACATCTTATAGAAAATTTGCAAAATATAGTAAAGCTTAAAGAAGCAAGCAATTTCCCTCAATCCAAATATCTAGACCTATTTCCTTTTAGTGGTTTGCTATATTCTACATCATACATCCAAAAAATTCATCATGCAAAAATTACCTTAAAACTTGATCTTTTCCATCTGAGAATACCATTAACCTGCGATGGTTAATTCTAGATGTCAAGTTCACTGGGTTAAGGAGTGCCTTGAGAATTGAAAAAGCATTATTTCTGGGTGCATGTGTGAGGGTATTTCCAGAGGAGACTGGTGTGTGAGTCAGTGGACGGAGGGGGGAGCGTCTGTCCTCAATAGAGGCAGGCACCATCTGGTGGGTGAGGGGCCCTGAGAGAACAATAGTGACCACAGGAACAGAGAAGCAGGCAATCTCCCTGCTCGCTCCCCTGGAATTGGGACACTTCTCTTGCTCTTGGACATTAGAACTCCAGTCGCTCCAGCCTGGGCACCTCAGGACTTGTAGCAGTGTGTCCTTGGACTGAGAGTTATACTATCCACTTTCCCGGTCCTGAGGCTTTCAGACTTGGACTAGGCCATGCCTGTCATGGGACTTAGCTTCCAGGTCACATGAGCCAACTCCTCTAACGCATCCTGGCTCATGTATTTATATCCACGGTTCATACTGGTCCTACCGGCTCTGTCTCTCTGGAGAACCCTAATTCATCATCCTAACCTTAAATACATATTCATACACATTTTCATCCAGAGTCGTCATCATCCAACTTAAAAGCATTTAATTCTTTGGAATTTTGTGTGCAGTGTTAAATAAAGTTATGATCACATGTTTCCCCCTTAGTTTATCCCAATGAAGTCTATCAAATAACTATCCCCACTTTTACTGTACACTAAATTCTTACGTATGCTTTTCTGAAAATGCAATTCTGCTCCTCTGGTAACTCTCTCTATAACTGCTGTCATGTTCTTTTAAAAATGAATTGCAGCCTTATAAACATGCTTTCCTCTGTGACTGGGAAGTCTCCCTGTCACTGTAGTGTTTCTATCAGTTTCTTGGTCTTCCATTCCCTTCCACCTCCCCCTCGCTGCGTCCTCATCTGCCTGGTGTCACCACAGCTCTGTATCCATCTGTATGCCGGTGGGCAGCAGCTGACTGGTTGCAATTTAAATTTATGATCACTTATTTTAAGAATTATGCTGCCAAACTTAGCCTGTGTTTTCCTAGACTGTTCACCCTCCCCCACACCATGGAGGTTATTTTGAGCCTCCTCTTCTCTCCTTCAGTCTCTGCTTCTCCTTCATCCTTCTTAGTCACAGACTCTGCTTCCTCCTCCACTCCCTGATTTCTAAGTATCTGAGAGATTCGGGGCTGGGGCTGTGGACCTCTTCACTTTTGTAACTACAGTCATTGCCTTGGGAGCTTTTCCAGGTTCATGACTTCAGTGGCATCTTGTGCTACTGATTCTAAAGTTATAGCCCTGCTGCCTTGCCCTCCCCCCTGAACCTGAGACTTTGGCAGCTTCTGTATTTTTTGATACAGGGGACTGGCCTCAGGGGCACCTGGCCACTGAGCCACATCCCCAGCCCTATTCTGTATTTTATTTAGAGACAGGGTCTCCCTGAGTTGCTTAGTGCCTTGCTATTGCCGAGGCTGGCCTTGAGCTTGCCATCCTCCTGCCTCAGCCTGTGGAGTTGCTGGGACTGCCGGGTGCGCCACTGCTCCCGACAGCTGTATCCTGACTTTGAGGTAGCCCTAAGTCGGACTCTTCTTACTTTCCCCAAGCTGCTTCTCACCTGGCGCTCCCCCTTGTGTATGTCTATTTTTTTTAGTGACTCAAGTCAAAGCGACATTAGAAGCATTCTTGACTCCTCTCTTGTACTACACAGGTGCTCCGTCAGCAAATGTGGCCCATCCACTCTCAAGGTACGTTCACAGTCACACCTTTGAGTACCTTTACCACCATCCAGGTTTGAGGCATTATTGTTATTATTTCAGTACTGGATATTGAACTCAGGGGTGCTCTACCACTGAGCTGCACCCCCAGTCCTTTTTATTTTGAGACTGGGTCTCACCAAGTTGCCCAAGCCAACCTCTAAATCTCTAACTTGAGATTCTCCTGCTTCAGCCTCCCAAGTAGCTGGGGTTAGGTTTGTGCCACTATGCAGGGCAGGGCAGAGCTAGTCCTAACTGGATTATTGCTGCTCTCTCTACTTCTGCCCTTGATCGTCCTCTGTCTGTCTCCAGCAAGCAGCCACTGCAATGCTGGTAAAACTGAAGACAGATCATATCATCCCTTTATTTCAACCACAGCACTCTGCCATTCTCATCTCATCTTCCCCACCAACTGCCTAGACGCCTTTGGTTATCAGTATTTTCATTATTGCTTTTGAAAGTTTCACCACATGATAAATACATTTATATTAATTTACTCACCACTGTAAGCTCTATTTACATATATTATCTTTTGATGAATAAAGAGACATTTTGTCACCTGAAGAGTAAATATTACATTCTGAAGGCCATATGATCGATGACATGAAAAACAACTTCTCATATTTTTTCAAGCTTATGTGTTCACAGCTGCAGTCTTTATCAGTACCACCTGAGTTTTCAGCAGCTGCGTAACGTCATTATGTTATGTCCCTTTTTGCTCCGATTCTACTCTGTCTCCTGTGAACACAGCTGCCACTGCTTATTTACATGATATATTCCTTCTTCCCTTCCCTTTTACTTTCCACCAACCTATGTCCTTAGGTTTGCAGTGAGTTTCCTGTGGACAGTATGTAGCTGGGTTTAAAATCTACCTCGGCAATCTTTAAGTTTGTCAATTTATTGTTCCTTCCTTCTGTTTCTTGTTCCTCTTCATTTCTTGCCTTATTGTGGGTTATGTACACATTTTCTTAAAGTTTCATTTTGATTTATTTATAATGTTCATGATTATATCACTTTGTGTAGTCTTAGTGATTGTTCTAGGTATTTTCATGTATACATATAACTTATCTCAACCAACTGGTGTAGATGGTTTATCACTTTTAGTGGCAATCTAAGTGTAGATTTTAAGTTTCCTTTTTAAAAATATCTTTTTAATTGTAGATGGACACAATACCTGTTTTTTGTTTATTTTTATGTGGTGCTGGGATCAAACCCAGTGCCTCAGCATGCTGGGCAAGAGCTCCACCCTTAGGCCACAATCCTGGCCCTAGATTTTAAGTTTATTTAGATTCTTTATCTTCTAAGTGTAACTATCATAAATATTTCCCCTGTGTATACTGAGCACCACATCAGACAGCATTATAACTTTTGCATCAGCCATAGGATATTATTAAAGAACCTCGTGAAGTGAAAGATGGTACGTTTCGTTGGCTGATATTTTTGCTCATTCAATGGCTCCTTTTTTCCTGTCTGGAGAACCCCACCTACTTCTGTCATGATTTTCTTTTGGTTTGCAGAGATTTTTTTTAATTAGTTCTTTTTAGTTATACAGGATAGCAGAATCCATTTTGATATAATTATACAAACATGGAATATATCTGATTCTGGTTGGGGTCCCATGCTTATGGATGTACATGATGGTGGGACTCACTATGTTGTTTTTATATATGTACATGGGGAATTATGTCAGATTAGTTCCACTGTCTTTCCTTTCCCCATCCCTCCTCTTTGTCTACCACTTCTATCCTTCCCTTCACCCCCCCCCCCCACCTCCCCTTATTGTGGGTTAGCTTTGTGGTTTTTTGGGACTAGCTTACTTCATTTTGCATGAGTTTCTAGATCCATTTGCTGGCAAATGCCATTCTTACTTATGGCTGAAAACACTCCATTGTGTCTACACATCACATTTTCTTTATCCATCATCTATTGAAGGGCACCTAGGTTGGTTCTATAGCTTATCTATGTGAATTCTGCTGCTATACACATTGATGTGGCTGTGTCACTATAGAATGCTGATTTTAAGTCCTGTGGGTATAAACCTGGGAGTGGAATAACTGGGTCAATGGTGGTTCCATTCCAAGTTTTCTGAGGAATCTTTATACTGCTTTCCAGAGTGGTTGCCCCAATTTGCAGTCCCACCAGCCACGTGTTAACTTCCCCTCCATCCTCGCCTACATGATTGTTACTTGTATTCTTGATAATTGCCATTCTGACTGGAATGAGATGAAATCTCAGTGTAGTTTTAATTTGCATTTCTCTAACTGCCAGTGATGTTGAACATTTTTTCATATATTTGTTGACCATTCATATTTCTTCTTCTGTGATTCTGTAGTGTCTATTCAGTTCCTTTCCACATTTATTGATTGGGTTATTTTTTTTTTTTTTTTTTTTTTTTTTTTTGGTGTTAAGTTTTTTGAGTTTTTTTTTTTTTTAAATATATATCCCGGAGATGGATGCTCTATCTGAAGTGCAAGTGGCAAAGATTTTCTCCTGTTCTGTAGGCTCTCTGTTCACATTCTTGACGTTTCCTTTGCTGTGAAGAAGCTTTTTAGTTTGAATCCATCCCATTGATTGAGTATTGATTTTAATTCTTGCCTTTAGGAGTCCTATTAAGGAAGTCAGTTACTGAGTTGATCTATTGGAGTGTTGGTCCTACCTTTTCTTCTAGTATGTGCAGGATTTCTGATCTAATGCCTAGGAACTTGATCCACTTTGAGTGGAGTTTTGTGCAGGATGAAAGATAGTTTTTAAAGCATTTTTTTAAAGGGAGGGTCTGCTACAGACAAATTCTCTTAGTTTTCCTTAATCAGAGGACATCTTCTTTTTCTATTCTTACCTGAAGGTTAGCATTGTTGGATACAGGATTAACAGTCATAGTTCTATATGAGAAACCTACTACCATAAGAAATGATGCTCCCTTGTAGAAATACCCCTTTCCTCTCCTCATCACTTCCCTTCCTGTGGCCCTCTGCCTTCTCTGTGGACACTGGACTTTACTGCTCTGGCAATCTGGCAGAGGACTGCGTGGCGAGTCGTCCTCCAGCCTCAGTCCAGCCTTAAAATGATCATAGCCCACTGTGAGTTTGCCTGAAGCTTCCTGAGCCAGGACTGTCTGGGTAATTCCAGCCCCTCAGATGGTACAAACTAGCAAACTTTTGTTGTTTGTAACCACTGAGTTCTGAGGTAATTTATTATGCAATGGGTGACTCATATAAAATCTATGAATTAGAACAGTGTGCCACAGATAGTTACCATTCAACATGTAGGACAGCAATGTATTCTTAAATTATTGGAGGACCCACGGGTAGGCAGGGTGGGGATCAACATTTATCATACGTGCTGCACGTATTCCAGGTAAAGTGCACAATGGCTTCTTCTTGTTCATCATTGAAATCCCATGTTATGGGAGAAGGGACATTTTGTGTAGTTTCTGATGATCTCATAAACTTTAAAGTAGCCTCGCAAGGTCCATTGGAAAACACGATTCCAAGAAAGCCACCACGTTAGTGACAAGAATGAGTGCCATCCTGCTGAAAAAGGAAGTTCAGCTCAGATTCTATTCCATACCTCAACTGTCCACTAGGCACAGTTGATCAATAATATGCTTCTTGGTCTTCACTTCTGATTAATGGAAATGGTGGGAATTATGGCTACAATTGCACAACAGTCCCCCACAGTCGATTGTTCAGTGCTGGGTAAAGAAATGAGTAGCTTGTGAATACGACTGTCCTTTTCCATGCTGAGAATACTGATATGAAGGTAAAAGATGTTCACATGCAATTTAAAACCAACAATGGAGTTAAAAACACTTCTTAATGACACTCTGGTACTGGAGATGACAGTAGTGGCTATTTCTTTGATTTCATACAGTTTGAACTTCCATTAAGTGGATCCTAAATTCCCCAACTTTTAGTGATACTGACCTGACACATGAAAGACAACAAGTCCCTTAAGTCCGCGAGTTGAAGCCTTGGTCCCCAGCCAGCGGCACTACTGGGAAGCAGTGGGACCTTTAGACGGTGGGGTCCAGTGGGAGGAAGTTAGGCTACTGGGGATATTGGGCTGGACCCTCCTCTCTTTCTCTCTTTTTGCCGGAAGGTGAGCATTTTCCTCTGCTACATGGTCCCAGCCCAATACACTGCCTTACCACAGGCCCCAAACAACAGAGCCAATTGATCATGAACTGAAAGCTCTGAGACCACGAGGCAAAATAAACCTTTCCTTCTTATAAGTTGATTATATCAGGTATTTTGTTATAGCCACAGAAAGCCGGACTAACACAAACCAGGTCCTAAAATCACAAAAACGAATAAGTAAGGTAATTGTCCTTAAAAGCCTGTAGTTAAACAGGAAAAATAAGTGTACATTATATTTTAGTAGGTGATACAGGAAGTATGACAAAGTTTTGTGGTAGTGTAGGGAAGAATCAATACTCTGGGTCCATAAGTGGCTTTAAGTAGGAAGTAACTCTTGGGTGGTTTCTTGAAAAATTAAGAGTTTGTTGGAGGAACAAAGAAGGCAAGGAGAGTTCACCACGGATAGCCACTCAGGCACTGGGAAAGCAGTGCTAGTTCAGCACATCAGTGGAGAATGAGGGAGAGAGGAGAATCAGGAGAGAGGCAGCTAGAGTGGCTGGCAGGGGAGGGCCTTGTATCCAGGCTAAGCAGCTTTTCCACCATCCCACAGGATGGCAGAGTTGAAGTTCTGAAGAGGGAAGTTCCGTGATTAGATTTGCTCTCTTGGAAAAACAACTTTTCTGATAGGAGGAGGGTGCTGGGATGGAAAGGGCTGACGGGAAAATTAAAACCATGAATGGGAATAAGCAAAGCCTGCTGGGAAACTTAGTGGAAAGAACCTCATGCTCGCTGGAGTGGAAATGAAGAGACGGAGCTGAAGCAGGAAGTCCTGCGGTGGATTCCAGCTGTTCTTGGGGAGGAAAGGACTCGGACCGACAATGGCGGGCAGGGTCACTCAGGCAGGAAGAAGAGAGCGGGAGCGCGGGCTCCTGTGTGGGAATGATGGCTGGAGGGACTGCCCGAGCAGCTGGGTTCACAGGCTCCTGGCCACGGTGCCACCGGACCAAGGGGGTCCAGCTTCTGTTTTCTCAGATCCTCAGTGACCTTCTCCCTCTTCCCTCCCCCAGCTAATGTCACTGCATATAGTGACTCTGGGAGAAAGTCATGTACTTGAGCAGAGTTCTAGAAGGAATCAGAAGGAGGCTGGCCTTACTGCATTTAGCAGCAAATTTATGGGAAGTTCAGCACCCTTCCTCCTTTCTCTCTTTTTCTCAGAATTATAATTCAGAAGTGAGCTGGTTGTTACAGGGATGAGTATCAGCAGGCTTTTATAAATGGAAAAATAATGCCAGAAAGTCTGTCTCATCTGACTGGTCGGTTTATAACGAAGATCTGCCTTGTTCTCTCTCAGTCTCTGCTGAATTTGAGCTTTGATATTTGGAAGAAAATATATTTGAAAGTCAGATTAAGTATTTATATAAGATGAAATGTTTGTATATTTCAAAAACTACATTGGACTTTAATTTTTAATTGGCACATAAGAATTATACATATTTATGAGGTAACATGATGCTTTGATACCTGTGTACATTGTGTAATGTTCAAATCAGGTCAACATATCTATTTCCTCAAACATTTCCTCTTTGTGGTGAATATATTCAAAATCCTTTCTTCCAGTTTTTTTTGCAACATGCAGTACTTTATCATTATCTGGTTCACCCTAGTGTGCAATAGGACACCAGCATGTTTTTCTCCTGATTGTAACTGAGACCCATGGATCAACCTCTCCCCATCCCACCCTGCTCCCTTACTGTCCCCCAGCCTCTGGCAGCCACCATTCTGCTCTTCACTTCTCTCAGGTCGACTGCTCTGGGCTCCACACATGGGGGAGACCGTATGGTGCTTCTCTTTATGTGCCTGGCTCATCTCACTCACCTCAAGTTCCACCCATTCCGTCCTGTCTAGTCATGCTGCACAGTGTGAGCGTCATACTCTCTTCATCCTCCATCACTTGACGGACACAAGTTCTTCCTGTCTCTTGGCTGCTGGGAAGAGTGCTGCCGTGGATGAACAAGAGAGTGCAGAGGTCTCCTTGATATTTTGATTTCATTTCCCTTGAATATCAACCTCGTAGTGGGTTTGCTGGACCACATGGTAGTTCTCTTTTTAATTTTTTTGAGGGACTTCCATATGAATGGCTATGCTAATTTACATTCCCGCCCACAGTATACAAAAGTGCCTTTTCCTCCACATCCTAGCCAGCTCTTGCTATCTCATTTTTTTTTATAATAACCACCTGTACTGCAGTGAGGTGATAATTCATTGTGGTTTTGATCTGAATTTTCCTGACAATTAGTGATGTTGGGCATTTTTTCACATATCTGATCACTATTTGTATGTCTTCTGCTGAGAAATTTCCATTTAGATCTATTGCCGTAAAGGTTTATATTTAAATACTAGAATTCAAAAAAATTTTATCGCTGTGGCTATGGTGTGCCACCTACATCCTGCTTCAAGGCAAAGGTACCCGTTTCCCCAGCTGTCTGGGATGGTGGCTGCTTGCAACCTGTCCTGTCTGGGGTTACTCTCCCTGGAGGGAGATGTTCTTCCCAAGGCCACAGCCCTCCCTGGGGTCAGGCTGCATTCAGTGACTAGTTTCAAGTAGGAGCCTAAAGGCGCTACAGCTTCCCCCATTGACGCATCTCTGAAGGGCCATGCCAGCTCTCAGTCTCAAATGAAAGAAAGTGACTCTCCATGAAAGAATAGCAGCTACAAAGAAAGATCATTTGTTAGGAATTGGTGAAAGCCTTTTGGTCTACTTCCCAGAAACTGAGAAAGTGAATAACTGTCATTGGTGGGTAAACATTTTTTAATGAGTTAGAGGTGGTTTCCAAATTTTTGCTTTCAACAAAAATTGCAGGAGGATCAAATTGAGTTATCAGATGATGGTTATTAAAAATAAGTTCAGATAGCTTATTATCTGATTTTTAAATATAACTCAGAAAAAAATCCCAAGAATTGAGTAAATTGCTATAATTTGCATTCACTAAAATTCCTCTAGTGCCTATATATTTGTGAACAAGTTTCATCAGTTTTGTTTATAGAATTAATAAGAATAAAACTTATAGTGAATCTTGTCCTAATTTAGTGTGAATTATTTTTCATATAAGAAAAAGTTCTAGGCTTTTAGAAATTTCCATCCACCTATGATGTACAATTGCAATAAAATTGTATTTCTATATACTGTTCAATGAACTGTATACCACCAACAATTTTAACCATAATTTAATCCTGAATTTTTTTTTATCAGAGTCCTATAGTCACAGGAAATAAAATTAAAAGGAGATTTCAACCAATACATTTTTGAAGGCAGATTTGATAGGGTAATAATTAAAAGTGTTTCAAATGCTTTAAAAATAGATATCATCTTGGGGAAATGGAATAGAAATATGACTCAAAGGAGAAAGCACAAAAAATAAAATGCAGCAATGGGCCCATGCTCATGGAAATCACTGGTTTTCCCATGTTTCCAACATTTGATGGGCATGGTTTGATAGGATGGTGGAAAGGTCCACTGAAGACTATTATCATCTCACTTACACACCTTCTAAGTGACAGTACTCTGAAGGCTGGGGCAAATTTCTCCAGGAGTTTGTAAGACTCTGCGTTTGGGTTTTTTACTGACTTATGGGAAGTGGGCAATGGCCTTTCCATTTGTTCAGGCAGAAAGGCAACAAAAAGCTAGACTATTAAGAGTGAAAATTACTCTTATAATTTTTTTTGGGGGGTTACAATATGAATCGGCTAAGATCTGGCCCCACTGTACATAAATTCCTTAACTAAAAAAGTCCTTAAGTTGTTTTTCAGAAAAAGCCTTCAGAATCCACTCGAGGGCAGTTTGGAACCTGCTTTTCAAGCGTGGACATGTGTAGAAGCAGGCAGCTCACCCAGTCATGCCTTTGACAACACAAGTTCTCCCCCATGTGGGACACAACTCTCCACCCCGTCCTGCCAAGAAGCACACCACCTGTGAGGAGGCATGGTGGCCATTTGTACCTGTGCCAAAGAACTCTGACCCTCTCCTTCTCACCGCCCCATCAACAAGCAACTTCTCCTTCTCCTTTTCTATAAATTCCCTGCTGCCACCAGCTGATCAGGGTGGCACAATTGAGCTCCTTTTAAGCTCTTGGACCAAGGACCATGCAATAAAGCTTCTCCTTTTTGCAAAAATATTGGATTCTATGCAGGTAGAAGAGCAAGCTCTTGCTTGAGCTCAGCCTTGTCCAAAGAAACATTGTGTCCATATTCAATGACAATGGGGTGGCCTTTATCACTGACTGCCAAGTGGCACTGTTAGTAATGTGCCAGTATCTTTTGGGTCTTATTGTACAGGTATCTATCATACTACAATGTGAAATAACACAGTTTGGGTAAGATTTTAATACTATATTGATAGTCAAATATATTAGAACATTGAGTCAAAAGCCTCCTATCCCTAGCCCAAGTATTAGGTATATGAAAAGAACCATGGAAAAGACCGGGGGGTGTACTGTGTAGTAAAGGATTTGTCTGATCTTTACTGGGAAGTAGTCTCTAAGCCCTTGGAATTTCCCAAGGAGTGTAATTTTGTTATTCTTGGTGGGCCCTGATAGATAACAGGCTGACTCATGATGGGGCATTTGATAATTTCTACTAGTGAAATGACTTGGATATGGGGCTGATCACATCAGAAAGATACACCATGTGATTAGAGGATTGGGCTTTGAGCCACAGTGATAGCAGCCAGACCTCTGGAGGGTGGTGCTAGAAATGGAGTTCATCCATGGGGGTAGAGACTTCATCATGATGCCTGTTTACTGAGATCCCAGCACAACTCCAGACACCAGGCATGAGTAGGCTAATTGGTAACTTTCGGCAAACTGTCACGCACGACGTGGCAGGAGGTGCCCTGACTCCATGGGGACAGAATAACAGAATCGTCAAGTCTGGAACTCTCCCAGACCTTGCCCTCTGCATCTCTCCCTTTGGCTGGTTTTTATTTCTATTTTTTTTTTTTTTTTGCTGAAATAAACTGTAATAACTAATAGAGTGCTTTTCTGAGTTCTGTGAATTAGTCCAGTAAATGATCAAATCTGAAAGGATAATAGGAACCTCCAAAGTTTTGGTGAGGGCCAGCAGTGGGGAGAGCCAACTCCTGCTCTTGCAGCTGTTGCCTGAGGTGAAGGATTGTGCCTCTAGCTCATGAAGTTTGGCCCAAGTCTGGGTGGCTGGGGTCAGAAATCATTGCTATGCTCACTCTCCTCCGATTAAATCTGTTTAAGCATGTGAATAAAGTGCTATCTAATTTTTTTTTACTCCTTTCTGTGCCAATGTTGTATCTCTAAAGCCACAAAGAAGGAGTAGTTAACATCAGAATCCTCACCGTGTGGCATTTGGAGTTTTGTGAAATTAATTTTGCTGAAGGTAAAGTGCATTGTTTGAAGGAGTCAGACTGGATCAACCCTTGAGAGATGGAAAGTTTCTTCCTGAGGTTTTTAAAAGTGGGGTGTTGGATGACATCTCCTCCCAGGTAAGAGGAAGATTTGAGTTCCTCTGATTACATCAGCCACATAGACAATGAGTTTAACAGTGGAGAGTGATTTAAAGAGTATTAGACATTCAAGAATAGTTTAATTTCTGTGCTCATCCACTGAGAACCTCAGTATGACCCATATTTTTATTTGGATTCCGTTTATATATAAACCACATTGAAATGCTTCTTTGGAGGGTGATAAACTAAAGACTGAGTGGTTCATTCAAATATCTGAGTGACTTTTAAGAGTAAGTGTGGGACTAAAGATAGAGCAGGAGGAGTGTCCTGGCCACCCCAAAAGGTCCTCCTGAATAGTTAGTTAAGGAAGTCTCTGCGCTTTTTGGTTGTTGCAAGTCATGCTTACAAAGTAGAGAAATGGGGTCATACAGCAAGAGATGGTGGAGTCTGATTCTATCTTCCGTTATCCAAGATCACTCTTGTTTCCAATGTTAAAATTTGGATCAAGCTATGAGAGTTTCTCAAATTTGACTCTCTGTGGATGGAGTGGATAGAATTGTGTCTCCCTACTCCTCTGCTAAATCGATATGTTGACCCCTAACCCCAGTGTGATGGGGACTTCAAGTATTTTGAGATGGGGCTTTAGGAG
This sequence comes from Spermophilus citellus, assembly GCF_964194105.1. NCBI lineage: Eukaryota > Metazoa > Chordata > Mammalia > Rodentia > Sciuridae > Spermophilus > Spermophilus citellus. Next base: position 159,166,453 of record NC_138187.1, read on the forward strand.
GTGATTTGACTAAGAAGTCATGAGGATGTGGTCCTAGTGATGGGATATTAGTGTCCTTGTAAGAGACATCAGAACTTTTCTCTGCCATATTAGGACACAGCAAGAAGGCCGTCACCTGAGAATCAGGAAGAAGGCCCAGGAACCAAACTGATTGGCGCCTTAATCTTGCTCTTTCCAGTCTCCTGAGCTACAAGAAAAATTTCTGTTGTTTACGCTACCTAGTTCATGATATTTCATTATAGAAACTCAAGCCAATTAAGGCAATTATCAGGTCATTTTGTTCAGGATCTGATGAATATATATTAATGTTTTGCTATTTTTGTTTGTGATGTTGGGGTCCAGAAAATGATACCCCAAAGCGAAGACCTCAAAAACAGCCTCAGAAGCAAAGTTTCTCTTATCTTCTTCTGCCCTTCTGTCTTTTTCCTCTCATTCTCCCGCTAGGAAAGCCATAGAAACTAGAATTATTGTTCTCCAAGGCAGGATATAGAACCTAAAACCCCTTTTCCTCAAAGTCAGCACAAAACCTAACAATAGTACTCTGATTTCTCCCACCTTTCTGCATAAGAGCTGTCATAGAGACATTCTCTGACCTCTCTTATTTGAAGTAGGTTGTAAGACACCCATTCCACAGAGGGTCTCCCCACACCTGACTGCTGCAGAGAGGACAAGAAGAATCTGACAGACGGGCAGTGCCGGGTTCCCCCCTTCATCTGTTACTATTAGGTCAGATTTCTCCACGGCTGCCCAGGCTTCACTGAACCTAAGCACAAAAATGGATAGTTTTTTGGGTCTTCAAACTGAAGGACGCTGTGTCAAATAAAACTATGGTAAAAATTTGTTATGCTTTTCTTATTAACTTGTCTTTTGTTATGGGATGTCAGTCATGACTTATCAAGACTGGCAGGAAATGGGTCACCCTCTTCCTGCCCCCTAGTGAGTTACTACTTTGGTCTTCACAGGTGTGTTGAGGGACCCCTGGGGCAAAATCATGCCCTGTTATCTTTCTACTATTCAAACTAAGTTTGGCCTGGTATTTGTTGTTCAACTTCTTTTATCTTTTTGAGGCTGAATTATAAAAAGTACCCTCCTTTCCCACTCCACCTATCTCTCTTTTTTTGTAACCACAAGTAAAAATAATGATGTTATTACAACCACATTTTGTTGACATGACCTATATCAATCCCACAGATCGTACCCTCTTTTCTTCTCACTTTCTTTCTTATAATACCGGGGATAGTACCCGGGGGGCATTTTATCCCTAATCTGCATCCTCAACCCTTTTTAGTTTGAGACAGGGTCTTGCTAAATGCTGAGGGTCTTACTAAATCTCCAAGGGTGTCCTTGAACTTGGGATCCTCTTGCCTCAGCCTCCTGAGTTGCAGGGATTACACGTATGCACTATTGAGCCTGGCCCATTCTTTTTCTTATGAAGAAGGGAATCCCAAAGAGGCCACATCCACATTATTACAACCGTGAAATCAGCAATGTGGTGCTGTCTAGTGTGAACTAACCAATAAAACCCTAAATTTAAACATAAACTATGCTTCTCCAAGGTGTACTGGAAAGAGGGGAGGCAGAGAGAAGCCTTGAGCTCCCCTTAGAGGCCAGCCAGAACATTTCCCTAAATAGTTGTATAAACTGACTTTTTTGTTTACTTTTATAAAATTTCCTGCACTAATTATTCTGCTGAAGTCTATTCACAACTTTGGGGACCATTAAAGTAATAATACAAAAGAAACTATAAATAAATAGAATATAAATAAAGCACAGGGCTTAAAGCACAGTGCATAGAAGCACACTCATTATTTGGACTCTTACTGAGAGCATCCTGGTATGGACCTAAGTGTCCAGGTCCTGCTGATCTTGGTCAGCAGCTTCATTCCGGCATGACCACACGGGTTGCATAAAAAGAGAGAAACTATTCTCATGCACTTTTTCCTGACTGGTATGAGATAAAATCTCCATGTAGTTTTGATTTGTATTTCCCTAATTGCTAATGATATTGAATATCTTTTTCATGTATTTTGTTGGCCATTTGTATCTATTCTCTTGAGAAGTGTCTGTTTAATTTATTTGCCCATTTATTGATTGGGTTATGTGGGTTTTTGGTGTAAAGTTTTCTGAGCTCTTTGTATATTCTAGACATTAATCCTCACTCTCCCATTCTGTGGGTCCTCTCTTCACATTCCTAATTGTTTCCTTTGCGGTGCAGAAGCTTTTTGTTTGACTATGTCCCACTATTAACTCTTGGCATTATTTCCTGAACTTTAAGGGTCCTATTGAGAAAGTTGTTGCCTGTGCTTAAAGGCTGCAGTGTTGACCCTACATTTTCTTCTAGAAATTGCATAGTTTCTGATCTAATTCTGAGGTCTTTGATCATTTTGAGTTGATTTTTGTGCAGGGTGAGAGATAAGGGTCTAGTTTTCTTTTTCTACGTACGGATAACCAGTTGTCCCAGCACCATTTGTTAAGAAGGCTGTCTTTTCTCCAATGTATGTTTTTGGCACATACAAGATCAGGTGACTCTAGATGCATGGGTTTGTCTCTGTGTCTTCCATTCTGTACCTTTGGTCTGTTTTTATGCCAGTACCATGTAGTTCTTGCTACTATAGCTCTGTAGTATTATTTGAACTAAGGTATTGTGCAGCCATGAGTATTATTGAAAACGTCTCAGTAACTTAAATCTGTAGCAAACTTCAAAATCAGTGCAGTAGGGCAAAAATGTGTTTTTCAAACCTAGTGGTTTTTTGTATGTTTTTTTAAAAATTCTGAGTTCCATGATTTTCCATTAATATTTTATGATTTTCTATTGTTCTGTCTTATTTTACAGGCAGTTCCTCTTTGCTCTCTGTTCTCTTTTGCATTTTAATTTATTTTATTTCAGTCTTCACTACTTCCTTTCAACCTCTGTTCAAAGGATGCTCTAGGCTGCATTTAGTAAATCTGAATATTCTGGGCCTGCCCATCACTCTTGGTCTGGTAACTCCTCGTCTTCTAGTAGCCTGGCTTTGTTTATTAGAAATAAGAAATGAAACAAAATTCTGGAGAGACCACTGTGTGAGCTCCTACTCTGTCCAACAGACCAAGCAAATGGAGTGACCTGGGCCAAATGTCCTAGAAGCAAACAGGGCCTCTGAGGGAGCAGGTAGATCCCCAAACAGACTCATCTTTCCTGAAAGCAGAAGATTCTATTTTACCTGAGTCAGTTTAATAAGGAAGTCACCTCTACTTAAACCTTACTGAATTTTAAAAAAAGCAAATAAACACCCCAAAAGCCTGAAGCAAACTGATCTTAACTAATCAGCTTACTTTTTATTTTAGTTTCCTCATTTCCACCTTATGAAGCTCTGCCATTGCTGAGGGAAGCTCTCATTCTATTTGGTAGACTGGAGTCTGTCCCAGCTGGTTCATGGATTACACATAAGAGCCATTCCATCTCCACCTCCACTTGCTGTACTCTTGTCTTTTGACAAGGAGAAGCTCTCTATCCCGCCTCCAGACACAGCCTCCTGTGAAGAATTTGAGTCTCACTGACTTTCCTGCATTCGCCACTTTGTCCCAGGGCTGCATTAGTTTGTTAAAACGGGTTCTTTTAGAATCCACTCTTCAATACACATCAAAACATTTAAGATCCTAAGCAGACAGTCAAACAACCATGGCCCTGATCCCAGTGCAGGCCTGCTGCCCCACTGTGTGGCAGGGATGCCTCTCAGGAGAGCTGGGGCGGCACCCACCTTCTCCTATGAGGTTCTCTGGCTCTGGAGAGTCACAGAGTAACTCAGTCTTTTGGTAGGAAAAACGTGGCTGGCTTTCATTTGTATCTTGGTTCAGTTTCAGCAGAAATTCTCCCTGCTGCCAGAGGAGCTCTCCCACCGCCTTCCCATCATTACATGGTGTCCCCAGGCAGAGCAGCTGCGTGTCTTGGCTGGAGCCCTCTTACCCCAGCTCAGTTCTTCTTTCTTACCAGGCAGCCCTCAGCAGGCACAGCACTGGCAAAGTCCTTGTGTTTTTGCCACATTGTGCTGTCAAGGCCGAACTGCAAGGGCCTCTCTGTCCTTCTTCCTCTTCTTCTACCCTCCTTCTTTGAATACTCAGTAAGTTCCCACAAGAAACCTTCCCGGGGGACAAAGTGCAGAGTCATTGTTCTGCGGACCCTGTTCTCCTGGCTTCCGCTGCTCCCTTCTTTGACACAGGCCTTGCCAACTCCATTCTTTCTGAGTGAACTCACTTGCTTGTATTTCAGAGTCTTTGCTCTTGACCTCCCTCTTAACAACAGGGGATTCCAGTGCTGAGTGCTGGGTTTGGAATGGATATGACTGGCACGGTCAGGACTACGGGTAGGACCTGGGGGGAAGCCGCCAGCTGATCCAGCTGTGAGGGAAGATCTCATGGTCTCATCAAGTCCACATGAACAGGGACATGCACCAAAGTTGAGGGGTCATTAAAAATGACAAGTAGCCAAGAGACAAAACCCCCATACCTGGCAAGACCGAGTAAATGGGTTCAAGAAAAAAAAAATCGGAAATATTCCTAAATGCAAGGAAGCATAGGGAATGGGGGTCTCTTGTAGTTGCCCATGGAAAGAAGGAGTAAAGATTTTGAGGAGGTTCTGGAATGGATCCTGCTGGACATTTGTAGTCATTTCATTCACAACTTCTGAAACACGTCGTAAGAAGAAACTTGGTCAGCAATTTCCCTGGGGGTTTGTGCTACCTGCAGGAGGCTCTGTGAAATGCCTCCGCCCCTGCAGTGCTGGGATCAAGCCCCAGGCCGGAGCATTGCTTTACCGCGAGCTGCACTCCCAGCCACAACCTGCTATGGTTCTGTGTTAAAGCTGTGAAATCTTTCTTGGTCTCACTACTGATCAGCTCTCCCCTGGGTGACTGAGCTGCCCCCTCTATGGTGTTCGGGGTGGCTGGCCTGCAATGACACAGTGTGCCTTCTACCTTGGTCAGAAGAACCACTTCCTAATGGAGTCCAAGCCATCTCTCAGCAGATAGAAAGAGAAGCAAAGCCAGCAACCATTCCTCCCACCTCGACTCAGGACAGAGGGCAGTGAACCTCTGACCACTTAATGCCAGTATCGCATAGATAACTGTCCCAAGGAAGAGAAAAAGGGGAAGCTCCACAGTGGAAGGGCTCCTTCAGAAATCACCTGTATTTATTTTTAATGAATAATTAGGTATTTAAATATTACAAACAATCAGAACTTTAAATTTCTGATTAGATTTTCCTAAAGATTATATGAAGATTTACCAAGAGATCAAAGTTAAGGTGTTAAAATCTTCATTTAACATAATTATTAAAAATTAGACTTAAATCTTTAAAGATAGAATTTCAGGAAGATTTTACTTTTTCCCTTCTTCCTTCCTATTCTCCTTTCTATTAGGAGAGGTAAGGACTGGCATTTCGACAAAGAGTAGAAGAACCTGTGTCTTGGCAGAGCTATCTCTAGAAATGTAAGAAGTTTGACCTTGTGGGCCAACTAAATCCTGCCTTAAACCGAGAGATGCAACAACAGGAAGGGCTTACATTGTTCTCTGATCACAATTCTCTGCCTCAAGAAAGAACTTCAGAAAAGGGCAGCTCCTCTCTTTCTTTTTAGGGTGGGTTTAAGTCCTTATGCTGTAAGTGGAACAACACAGGGTCCTCATTCCTGATCTCCAAAGTACTGACAACAAAATGCCGTGTCGCAGGCTCTCTGCTACGTCATATACGTAAATTCTCTCTTCTAATTCTCAGAATGATTCTGTGGGATAGTAACTGCTATCATCTCCTCTGTATATTTAAGGAAAATAAAATACGGAGAGATTAATTAGTGCAGGGTCACATCCTGCAGGGCTGGAAGTGGGACTCCAACCAGGTCTTTCATCAGCTCCACTCAGACCATCTTGAAGGACCAGCTGGGAGAGTCCTTCCCATGAGAGGAATGTGTCAGCCTTTTATCCTTGAGACAAAATGTCTGAGGAAAACCACTTAAAGAAGGAAAGACTTATTTTGGCTCATGGTTTCAGAGGGTTCAGCCCATGGCTGCTTGGCCCCATTCCTGTGGGTCTCTGGTGACCGGAGCATCATAGCAGGGAGGGTGTGGTGGAGCACAGCTGCTCTCCTCCCCGTGGCCAGAAAGGAGAGAGGAGAGGAGAGAGAAAGGAGAGGGGAGAGGAAAGGACCAGGACAAAATAAGCCTTTCAGAAGCACACCCCAGTGACCTACCTCCTCCAACCAGTCCTTCCCCCCAGGGTCCACCGCCTCTCCGTAGATCCTTAGGCTGATGACCAAGCCTTTAGCATATGGCCTCACAGGAACAGTTTAGATCCAAACCATGGAATATCCCCAATCATTCAATAAGCAGGTATTGAGTGCCATCTGTATGCCAGGCACTAATGGAAAATGGGGGTTCAATAGGAATAGGATCAGTCTCTGCCCTCAAGGAATTCATAGATTAATTCAATTTCTTCCTACTTTGTTCCATAACAAAACTCCTCTTCAGATCTCTTTGTTGGGCAGTTACTGAGACCCACTAGGGAAGCTGCAGTTAACTTAAATGACAGGGAAGCTGGGGCCGGTGAGTGTGGAGTTCTAGGAGCAAAGCTGCTTGTACTGAAAGGGTAAAGTTTCTAAGCTGCAAAGCCTGAATTAAAATGTAAAAGACCGGGCATTGTAAAGTTTCTAAGCTGCAAAGCCTGAATTAAAAAGTGAAAGACCAGGTATTGTTAAGTTCCTCTGCTACACCCAGAACCTGAAATTCCGGAGATAGTTAAGACAACGGCCTACTGGCCATTTAGCATAGGGCCCTGTGCAGTTTGTCACGTAAGCATACAGGGCCCGAACCAATCAGTTTGAATGTGTACCCCGCTTAGGAGTGACCAATCACCCCCACCTGACCTGTTCCCACCAATGAATGTGCTAATCATGTATGAGAGTTGTTGTTCAATTTTCCCGTGCCTCATGCTGATTTGTTCTGATGTATGCAAAGCCCCTGCCCTCCCCAAAAAGTGTACTTAAGCACTGCTTAGCCTCTGCTCTGGGCTCTGGGCTGCTCTCGCTTCTTGAGTGAGCCTAGAGCCTCAGCGCGCTGACTTGGATCCTCAATAAATCCCCTTCTGCAATTGCATGAGTCAGTCTCTTGGTGGTCTCTTCCTCCGACTTTTCGCTGGACCCTTACAGTATGTTGGCCATTTCCGCATGCCTGCCCACTTTTCGCCATTTGAAACGCCCAATGGTGCTATAAAAGCTGTGGATCCATATGGGGAGATGGCCAGCCTCCTGTTGGGGGGTTCTTCCTGCTGAGGAGGGTGAAAGCCACTTGAGAAATTAAAGTCTAGAATAATTAGTGAAGAACAAAAAACAGAGTCAGAAATATGTTTTCAAAAGCAGAGCCCCTGATAGATCCAGTCTACATGGGTGCTGGAGCTGGACAAAAGAAAATGGCTCCTGTGGTTTATTTAAGGGCTGCATCCAAGGCAGGGGTGAGGTCTCCAGGGTGGAGTCTTGCTTCGTGATGTCTTGCAGTCAGCAGGTTGATTGCATCTTGGCAGGTCACACCTATCAGGTGCTGTGTGGGACAGGGTGGAGCGGAATAGGAATTCCCAATGTCTCTGGGCAGTCTGACACAGAGGAAATGTCCACTGGAAGTTCCCAGACACCAGATGTTCCTATTCACTAGGCTGCACCAAAGTCCACACACAGCCCACGGGTGGCTCTCAGCACACTTACTTGTGCTTTCCTCTTAAAAGGCTTTCAAACTCTAGGGAGCATCAGAGTCATCTGTGGAACTTCAGGCGAGCCCAGCCCCAGCCTCAGAATTCCCAGTTCAGTGTCTTAGGTGGAGCCTCAGAATTCACATATCTAACAGGTTTCCCTGTGATCTGGACGGTGCTGGTGTAGACACCACACTTCCAGAACCCTGTCAGACCATCTGTGAGTCTTATTTGTCTTCTCAGGATACTCAAGTGACCAAGACTCAATGCCCAAGAGTTTTGTGTACATAAAATACATATTAATCTCTATTTCATATTAACTATCAGTATAATCTGTTATTTTTTTTTACTGATTCTTTTTAGTTAAATATGATTTTAGGATACATTTTGACATAATCACAAAAGCATGGAATATAATTTGCTCTAATTCAGTCCCCAGCACTTCCTTCCCCACTCCCTGCTCCTACACCCCTCCCTCTACTCTACTGATCTTTCTGCAATTTATTTATAGTTTTGTTTAAATTAATGTCTTGTGGATGTACTTGATGATGGGATTCTTAAATGGGCATATTCTGTCGAATGCTGTAAATTTGTCTCAAGATGATGAGCTCGGTTATAATTTAAATTGAAAATTCATCTGATTTTACTAATATGCCCAAATGATCAAACTTAGTTAAATCCTTTGAAAGTTTTCATAAGAGCAAAGAAATGAAAAAAAAAATCGAGCAAACTGAATTAAAATCTCAGTTCAGCCCCTAGATGCCATATATGTAACATGTTGAATGGCTTATCAGCCACGCTAATGAATCAGGAGTTGCCATATATGGATAAATGGATAATCAAATTTTAAGTGTTCAGAATATGATGCAGTATGCTCAGTATTAAAGTTTATTTACTTATTTATTTTTGTGAAAAATACAGGAGCATTTGATGATTCAAAGGTTTCAGGATCTTGGATCATGAGCTATCAGGGTGACCTTAGCTATCCCCATCACCCACTATTTGTTGAGCGCCTGCTACGTGCAAGCCCTGAGGCTAGTGCTACGTGCAAACCCTGAGGCTAGTGCTAAGCGTCATCTTAGACCTTACAAAGTCTCATCTACATTTTACTAAGGCTTTAGAAGGGGTGAACCCTGTGTGTTGGCAGTCAGTAGTGGGTTGTTGCTCAGGGCGGGAAACTTCCCTGTCCAGGTGCTTTGGGGTAGACCAGGAGTGGGTAGACTCAGGCTGCTGCATCCTAGCAGTTACTGCTCTGCCCAAGTCCTCCCACTGACTTTAAAGCCCAGATGAACTTTGCCCCTTCCTTGTATCCTCCTACCGGTAGTGTGCTGGATGTGGCAGGCCACAGGAGTGTCATCAAAGACACCAGAGTACAGACCCCTTCGCTAGGATATTTCCAAAATGTTCAATGAACAATTTTAGCTTTGGCTATTTCCCTCAACCTTGCCTGGGTCACGTGAGGGATGTTCTCAGAGATTAACAAAGACCTTTTTCTTGATATCTAGATCAACTTGGCAGCATTCACAAATTCAAGTTCTCTTGCTTCTTTAAAGTGCATCTCAGTTTTAAAACGCCCCCAACTGAACCTACCATTTTCCTGCCCCTGCAGACACCATCATCCTCCAGCTCTCTCCTCCCTATCCTTCAACCATCTATTTAACCATTTTGTTAACTCTCCTTCCTAAGAGATCCACTCTTTCCCGGTTGGCTGTCTCTTCCTCTCTGCCTCTTTCCTCCTTGTTTTTTACTCTCTCGTCTTTTATTTATGATGTGAAGGTGATCCTTCTAATGCTTAAGTTATCTTGACAGCTCTTACTTAAAAACCTTCCAACAGCTTTCCATTGCCAACAGCACGAGCTCCAATTTTGTAACGCAGCTCATGAGACACTCCAAGACTGGCCCACACCTTCCTCTCTTGTCTCATCCCTGGCCTCTCCCACTCTCACCACTATGAATTTGGTTCTGATTCTTAAAATGGCCTCATTCTCTTTTTTGTCTGAACATTTTTATATGCTGTTCTTCTGTTTACACCCTTTCCTCAATTCCTCCTCCTCAGCTTAAATATTCCTTTCTCCAGGAAACTTTCAATTTTTCTGAATTAACTAAGTTATTGACCTTCTGTAATGTAATGCCTATCCACTTTATTATAATTTTTTTAAAAAAATTTTTTGGGGTGTTGATGGACTTTTATTTTATTCATTTATTTATATGCTGTGCTGAGAATCGAACCCCGCGCCTTACACATGCTAGGCCAGTGCTCTACCACTGATCCACCATCTCCAGCCCCCACTTTATTATAAATTCTTAATAGTCTATCTTGTTTGATGACCTGTAAGCTGAGATGTCAGAGGCCCTATGCAGGTGCTTTGAATACCATATGGAAGGAGCAAAATAAATAGCTATGTATTAGTCACTTTAGTGAATAACGTGACCGGTGTTGCATTAACTCACAGAAAACACGTATATAGCATTTTACCCCTACCACCCCGTCTTGCTTTTATGATTCAAAACAATCAAACAAGCTGGGCCAGAGTGTCTGAAACCCTGGGTTAGCTCTAGATAAAACTGAAATGACAAAAAAAAAAAAAAAAAAAAAGAAGAAGAAGAAGAAGAAGAAGAATTCAGTGGTTGCTGCTGTCAAGTCTGAGGTTTAGTTTTCTCTCCCTCTGTCTAGTATTCCCAACTAAGAATCTGGGTAGGCCCAATTCCCCCTAGAAATTGCCACTTTTCCTATTAGTGGTTTAAAAATATCTCAGTGAAATCCATTCCAGCTGGATCCCCCACTTCCTCCAGAGCACACGGTTCAGAAGACACCCACACCATATCCATCGTATTCACCATCCTGCTCTTTCACTCCTTTCAATTTCATGATAAGGATTATCCAGCACCAGTTGCCAAGATTCTCAGTGGAAGGGTGTTTCCTACCTCCAAGGAGGCCCACCCGGGAGGTACTAAATGATTAAAAAGACACCCATCTCTGCAAGGGAGGATACATTTGGCCCTATTGACAGTGAAAACTCCGAGAGAGTTTATTAATGTTTTTCTGAGACCAGGTTTGGTGGGAAATAAGGGGAAACAATAGTTAGGGCATTTGTTTCCTGGGAAAAAGTTAGAAGGGACACGGCAGAAATGGGAAAAGGGTATAGACATGGCGGTCTGGCACTTGTAGGCAAGGTGGAACCCCTCTCCAGGCTGGCAAGCTCTTGTTCTAGACTTGAGATGCTTGAAAAGAGAGAGAGAGAGAGAGAGAGAGAGAGAGAGGGAGGATGCTTGTGTTAGACCAGGACTCAAGAAAAGACCACTGACTCCAATTAAAATCAAATTAAAGCAAGCTTATTATTTTCACCCGCCAGGCTGCCTCTCCCAACAAATACCGCGGGAACAAGACAGCACTGCAGCTTTCCTGCAGCCCAGCTTTATAGCCCAGAAAGTTACACAAAGCGGGGTTACAGATAACAAAACTCTGACGAGCATCACACTAATGCTAGTTTACATTTTTGCTGGCCCCGACATCAGAATTTATGAAGGTCATTAGAGCCTCAGAGAGGGTCGTTATCTGTCCAGAGAAGGCCAAGATTTGTGAGGCGTCACTAAAGTTTCAGAGAGGGCTGCTATCTGGTCAGAGAGCCAGGCATGGGTGAGTTCAAGGCCTGGGCTGGCATTCCAAGCAGGTTCAGAATTTGCAATAATTTATAGTAAAGCAGAAATTATCTTTTCATGGCTTTGTGGTGAGATGGCTCCCAATTTTAAGAAAAGATCAGGTTGGGTCTATCACTTGGAGAGGAGAAGACCCAGAGAGACCAGCACCGGTAGTTTGTTATCTGGCGATTGTATGTGTGAGCAAAGCAGGAGGGAACAGGGGTTGCAAAGTAGTACCTTTATTTTTTATACATAATTTACCTTAAATTAGGCCACTAGGATCTGAGAGAAAGAAGACTTTTGCATCTTTTACTTCAAGATGTGTGTTTATAAGGGGATTAAAATATTTCATGTCAAAATTTAGTTTAAATAGTACTGATGCAATACAGCTCATGCTAGTCATCATTTAAAACTAAAATCACACCAGTTGAATGTTGATGCCCATCTAAAGTAACACAGGCAAGAAAAGGTCCAATTACCGCACCTATAAGAAACACATTGTACAAGTGTATGTGAGTTCTCTTTCTCTATAGACACACACACACACACACACACACACTCACACACACAGAGAAATACTCTATGCAAAGGTACTCGGAATAGGCTGTTACACAGTGCAAAGTAACTTGTTGTGTTCACATATCCAAATATCATTTGGGCAGTGGGGTCAACTTGACCCTCCTGGAAAGCTATAAGTGCTCCTCAATCATTTACTAACTCCAGAGCTTAAGTGTCCATGGTTGTTTCTGGCTTAAAACTGGTGCTACACAGAATTAGCTGTACTCATGAACGGCCGCCCTGTCCAGCCAGCACTTCCCCTCCTTGCTGAGGGGCCTGCCCTTCTAGCATCAACTGTGAGACCTTGAGGGCACAGAGAAACCCCTCAGGAGAGGATTTCAGAGAACAAAGTCTGCTTTACTGTGCAGCAAAAATAGCTTTTATAGTGGGAATTTGCCAATTTACATGTTAACAGTCACCACGGGCCTGAAGTGATACACAACATATCATCTTACGGAAGCCCAGACACCGAGAGTTCAGAAACTGCCACTTAGGCTGACCTTCACCAACAGGGGAGTAGCTCGTTGTCAACGGGGCAAGGCAACGGCACTTGCCAGTGTTCTGACAGCACTGTCCCCAAACATAGCGTTCTGTTAGGACTTCCCTGCTGCCCCGTGAGCAAGATAAGCATTCCTCCATGAGTGTCCAAGGTCAGGCCCTCCAGGGTCCAAGCTCAGGCCCTGCAACCCCTCCTTTTGACCAGTCATACCGGATGTGGGACTTGGCCCTAAGACATAATAAATAATCCGTTTCTTTTGGAATGGTTTGGTTCAGTGCTGAATTGACAGAAATTTTGTTTTGCAAGATACATAGTCTATGTGAGCTTTATAATTCAAATATTTAGTCTTTATTCCCTAGTATGTAGACATTTACAAGATCAGGGGAAAGAGAAGAGGCTTTTACAGGCCTGGGAAAGACAAACCATGCTCTCCAGCACCCCACCCCACGTTATGTGAGTGCACTAAGGTCATTTGGAAATTGCAAGTGGAGACTCCCGGTTTGGGACAACTCCTCAAGACTCCCTTTGCTGAGCCTATTCTGGGGACCCAGCGACATGGTTAGAATGATTGTGGAGCAGAAGGGGACAAAACCAAGAGTAGAGACACAACGGAGAGACCGCACAATGACCTCAGCACGAGCTAGTGGAGCCCTGAGGAAGGCCTATGGGAAGAACAGGCAGGTGGGCTGGGGGGGTGGCTCAAGCAGCAATGTGCTCGCCTGGTATGCGCGGGGGCTGGGTTCGATCCTCAGCACCACATACAAATAAAGAGATGTTGTGTCCACCGAAAACTAAAAAATAAATATTAAAAACATTTTTCTCTCTCTCTAAAAAAAAAAAAAAAAAGAACAGGCAGGTCCTGGAACCGGAGGTCAGGGAGGGAAGAGACGGGGCACCACCTCCAGGTGGAGGGTGAGGATGGAGAGACAGTGGGGGAGGGCGGCTGGCAGGGTGGTGGGGGAAGGGGGAGTCCTGTGGGGCGGAAAGACATTTGTCAGCAGGAGGCTGTGACGGCTTTTCCGTGTTTTGCTTTGGGGATGGCTAGATACCCATTTATTTTCAGAACTGCCCAAATTAGGGATGTGTGTTCGTTTTCTGTGTGACCACAAACCCAGGGGCTTAAAACAATCCAAATTTATTAAAGTCCTTTTGGACGGGACTTTGACATAAGTCTCCTCACTGAGCTAAAACCAAGGTGTCATGGGGTGTGCACCTCCAGAGACCCTGGAGGAGGCGGCTCCCTTGCCCTTTCCTGAGGCTGCAGGCTCAGGCTCCTGGGCCTTCCCCCGGCTGCAGGCCGCGGCATTGCTTCCCTGGTCACCTCTCCCTCTGCAGGTGCGCTCTGCTCCCAGGGACTCAGCGGCCAGGACCTCAAGTTTCTTTCCTTCATCATGTCTCCAAGATCCCTTTACAATGTAAGGTACTCCTACAAGCCATTATTCTGCCCCCACAGGGTGATGCCTTGTCTGGCTTCAGTGCTACTCTAATTCTTTTTTTTAAAATTAATTAATTATTTTTAATTGATTTTTAAAAATTAATTAATTAATTAATTTGTAATTGATTTTTTAAAATTAATTTTTATTTGTTTTAGTTAGTTATAAATGACAGTAGAATGCATTCCTATACTTTGATATACATAGATGGAATATAATTTCTCATTTTTCTGAATATACATATTATAGGATCACATTGGTCATACAGTCACATACATACATAAAGTAATAATGTCTGTTTCATTCTATTATCTTTCTAATCCCCACATCCCCTACCTTCCCCTCATTTCACTTCCCTCTACCTAATCTAAGGTAACACTATTCTTTTTTTTTTTTTGCCTTTATACATGTACTTTGTTGGGTTTTTTTGCATTACAATTCTTAATACATATAAATACCACAATTTTTGTATCTCTGTTTGTATATACAGTATGTTGACACCCAATTTAAGTCTTCATACATGTACTTTGTATAATGATATCCATCCCATTTCACCATCCTTGCCAATCCCCTGCCCCCTCCCTTTCCCTCCCACCCTTCTTCCCTATCTAGAATTCATCTATTCTTCCCATGCTCCCCCTCCCTACCCCACTATGAGTCAGCCTCCTTATATCAGAGAGAACATTCACCATTTGTTTTTTTGGGATTGGCTAACTTCACTTAGCATTATCTTCTCCAACTCCATCCATTTACCTGCAAATGCCATGATTTTATTCTCTTTTATTGCTGAGTAAAATTCCATTGTGTATATATGCAACATTTTTTTTATCCCTCCATGTGTCCCTGTAGTATACTGTTTTTAAGTCCTTTGGGTATAGTCCAAGGAGAGGGATAGCTGGGTCAAATGGTGGTTCCATTCCCAGATTTCCAAGGAATCTCCATACTGCTTTCTATATTGGCTGCACCAATTTGCAGTCCCACTAGCAATGTGTGAGTGTGCCTTTTTCTCCCCATCCTCACCAACACTTATTATTGTTTGTCTTCATAACAGCTCCCATTCTGACTGGAGTGAGATGGTATCTTAGAGTAGTTTTGATTTGTATTTCTCTAATTGCTAGAGATGATGAGCATTTTTTCATATATTTGTGATTGATTGTATATCCTCTTCTAAGAAGTGTCTGTTCAGGTCCTTGGCCCATTTATTGATTGGGTTATTTTTTTTTTTGGTGCTTAGCTTTTTGAGTTCTTTATATATCCTAGAGATTAGTGCTCTATCTGATGTGTGAGGGGTAAAAATTTTCTCCCAGGATGTAGGCTCTCTGTTCACCTCACAGATTGTTTCTTTTGCTGAGAAGAGTGAAGCAGGTGGCATCTGTATATCAGACCTTAAACTATACTACAGAGCAATGGTATTGTCACCAAAACAGACTGGTAGAACAATGGTACAGAATAGAGGACACAGAGACTAACCCACAAAATTACAATTATATTAGACAAAGTTGCCAAAAACATGCACTGGAGAAAAGACAGCATTTTCAACAAATGGTGCTGGGAAAACTGGAAATCCATATGCAACAAAATGAAATTAAGCCCCTATCTCTCACCATGCACAAAACTTAACTCAAAATGGTTCAAGGACCTAGGAATTAAACCAGAGACTCTGTGTCTAATAGGAGAAAAAATAGGCCCTATCCTAATCTTCATCATGTGAGATTAGGTCCCAGCTTCCTTAATAAGACTCCTATAGTGCAAGAATTAAAATCAAGGATCAATAAATGGGATGGAATCTAATTCTTTTAATCTCAACAAAATTGAGGTCACTGTTACTAGCCAGCTCTCTCTTGCCTATGGAATTCATTGTCAAGAGAGGTCCTGCTATTATCTACACCTCTTCTGCCCTATCTAAAGCACAAAGTCTCTAAATATCTGAGTGGTCCTGGATCAGTTTCTTGGTGCTTGGAGGGTGGATCACAAAGCAGGCTGCCCGAGAGAGGAGATGAGTATCTTGACCACTCTCATTTTTTTTTTTCATCTGGGGAAACCCTGTGCTCTGCAGAGCTGTCCAATCCAAACACTCTTAAGTTCATCTCAGACTTTGAGGGGTCCATTTTTCTTTTCTTACATAGTCATGCAAATGCAGAATGATGTTTTGGTTACTGACAGACTGAATGATGGCGGTCCCAGAGTGTGTTGCTTGGTGACGTTATAGCCAGCTTAGTCTGTGTAGGTGCGCTCTGTGATGGCCACACAATGACAAAATCACCTCACCACATTTCTCAGGAACGTGAGCAATGCTTGGCTGTATTTAAAGTCAGACAAGTGTGATTCATAGGAAAACGGACTAATTGTGAGACTCTGAGCATCATATATTGTAAAACCTAGAATTCTGAATACGACTTTGACTCCTTTGAACTTCATGAGATCCCAAAGGCTTGGCTTTGAGGCCTCTTGTCCTTGCTGGGCATGCTCTCCACCCAAAGAGAAAGGCTCTGTACCTGGTTATTCCTCTGTTGGCCAGACAAGTTGCATCCCACCCGTCTGCAGCCTTGGGAGCCAGCCCATGAATTACTCCAAGAAATAACACCTTGTTACTACTCAGCCTGCCTCCCACAGCCCTGCTGCTTCTCTCTGCTCCTGAGCACCTCCTGTGCGCACAACATACTTTCCTGGGCTCGAGCCTATGTCAGATGTCGTATGTGCAGCATTTGGTGCTATGCATGGGGCTGGGAGGGGATCAGGGCCCATGTCTGCTGCTCTTGTTGCCAAAGTATCTAGCACATCCTTTGGAAAAAGAAACATTACACTCGTGGTCCCTTCCTATGAGCCTCAGGCACAGTCTTCCTATGAAAAAGGAAAAAATGAATACACAATTAGATCAGAGGCTCTGAGGATTTCTCTAGAGGGTTCCAGGAACACTGCTGAAATGTGGCAGGGGACAGAACATTAGGATATTGGTTTTACAGGAAATTCGTGAACTTCCTGGGTATAACATGACCTTCTGACACTAAGTGAATAAACTTAGAATGTCTGGGGAGGGAGAGGAACTTGGCTAGACAAAGCCCCATTCCATCTCACTTTGCAATGGTTTCTTGTCTTGAATTAAAAAAAAAATAGGAAGAGATTGATATCTAGAATGTCAAAGGAATTTGTAAGAATCTGCTAGGAAAAGAGAGGAAATTTAATAACAGAACACAAAGGGTATGACTAGGCAATTGGCAGAAATCCAATGAGAGAATCCTGATGGCTAATAAATGTTTGAAGAGATGCTAAATCTCACTAGTAGTCAAGAGAACGCAGATCAAAATAACGATGCTGCCTTACGCTCATTATTTGGCAGTCACGAGAAAATCAGAATATCACATACTGGCAAGATGTGTGGCAACTGGGACTCCACGCACTGTGGGGACAGTGTGGGTGGCTGCAGTTACCCAGGGTGCAGTCCCACCTGAGGAGTGACTGGAGCCTCCTGTGCTCTGTGACTAACACTGTGGTTCCTGGGGGACCATCCCAGAGAAATCCTCAAGGAGGGGTTCATGAGGGAGTTTAGTCTAGTGGTATTTTTGTTTTTGCTTTTCGTGGTGCAGAGGATTGAACCAGGGGTCTTGCGAATGCTAGGCAAGTGCTCTCTCTACCACTGAGTTACACCCCCAGCTCCAAGTGGCATTTATGGTAGCAATGAATCGGAAGCAAACTACATGATCATTGATTGCCAAGGCAATGGATAGAATGGGATGAGATGATTGGATTATCAGCTTAGTCAGAAAATGTGATTTAGATGTATATTTATCAACATGGCTAAATCTCACATAATATTGAATAAAAACTAAGGGACAAGGTAACACTTAGAGATAATCCCCTTTATTTAAATGGAAACACAAACAAAACATGCCACATTTAAAGTGCACTTATCTCTAAGGAAATTATGAAAGGTGGAACGGAAAGAGAATATTTGCCTATGAAAGGGAAAAGAGACTTTGAGTGGAGATGGAGATTAAAAAATAATAATAATAAAGGAAGTATAAACCATGGTCCTCCCTTGACAGGTAGTGAGAGTGTGCTTCAAAATGGGGGTCATGAGGAACTCAATTCTGTGTACCGGTTTCAAAGGGGTGAAGAAGGAAGGGAGGAAGAGAGGGAGGAAGGGAAAGAAGGAGAGGGGGAGGAGTGGAATGTGGGGGCCAGGTTACAGAAATCTGACTTCAGGAGGGTGAACTGCAAACACTGAGCCGAGTCTCTTGCAGCCACTTTGGGCCTCTTTCCTAGTGAGGACAAAGCCTTAGACACTGACCTAGCAGAAAGGAAGGTGGAGTGGAAGAGACATGCACCCTCCTTTGAGTTCGGCTATAAGCAGGCTGAGTAATCTTGGTTAGCTGGCAGGACGTGTCCTGTCTTAGGGATAACAACATCTGCTCTGCCTGCCCTGCAGGGTCTTCTGAGAAGAAGAACACGTGATGGAAAAAGTTGAAGGCTTTTGTAACAGTCAGATGACTGATCTATTGTGACACTGAGGGTGGATGTACCAGATGATTCTGGTACAGATGAGGCTGGAACCAAGTTTCCTGTGCCCTGAACTGATCTGGTCTTGGTTCCCTAAAGGACTGAGAGAACAAAACCCAGGTCCATAGAGTTCCCTTTTCCTGCTTCCTTCTGAAGTTCAAACCAAATGCTGTTAGTGTTGTCCACAGTGAGATCCTTGGGTGAGTACCTTTCTGTTCTGGGAGGAGGGCAGACTCGGCTCCTGGGCAGGCTGGGCCTAGTAGGTACTGGGAGTGAACCCCTGAAGGACAGAGGAAGGGGAGTTCCATTCTTGAGTGCCAGGAGTAGATGGAAGGCCTTGAGTAATTAAGCAACAGTCCAGCTCAGTTTCGAGCACTGTCCCCATCTCAGAGACAAGGTGAAAGACTCCGGGAGACTTCAAGTGTTCTTGGTGACCATCAGTGTCGTACACACACAATGGCAGCATTGAAGTTCGAATCTGATTGATGCCAGAGCCTGTCATTCTGCCCTGCACCTCCAGGGACCATGGAGGTCACCCCACAACTGTCTCCTCCTCCAGGGCTCACCCTGCATTTCAGATGAGAAAACTGAGGCCTTCAGAGTTGATGACCGCCCTTTGCTGTCACATACTTAGGTGAAGGCAAAAGTGGGCTTGGAGCTGGACAGCGGTGACTCTCCTCTTCTGTTATTGTTTGATGCTTCCGTAGTTGCAAAATTCGATTATTTATAATCTATTTATGGTAAGAAATATTTTTCTTTCTTTCTTTTTCTTTCTTTTTTACCCCAAGTCATTTCTTAAAATCTTTATCC
Organism: Spermophilus citellus; assembly: GCF_964194105.1. Lineage (NCBI taxonomy): Eukaryota > Metazoa > Chordata > Mammalia > Rodentia > Sciuridae > Spermophilus > Spermophilus citellus. The sequence goes on from NC_138187.1 coordinate 159,185,592, forward strand.
TCATTTCCTTGTGACAGGCTGCTCCATAGCCTCTTTGGAAACATCTGTGGCTGCTCAGACAGCACCCATGGCGGGGAATTCTGAGGCACTCAGCCTGTGAACATCAACAGGGCCCTGAGTCTGGATTGAAGGCAGTGTAAGAAGGCTTCTCCAGGGTGATCCATAGGTGGGATTGGTTCTCTAGAAAGATGATGAGCCCTGACCACAGAGCCCGTTGAGGCTGAGGCTGGGAGGCTGCCTGCTGAAGGGGCCTGAAATGTAAGAAGGTGCAGGGGGATGGCTGGTCGGCCTATCTATATGACTTAAATTGAGTTTCTAATCAAAATAGAAATTACAGGAAAGAAGGAGCTCTTCAGCAGAAATATCCATGTGTCAGCCGTGCCTACAAGTCCCTCCAGGCCGTCCTGTGTTTCATGTAGATCTTGTTTCCTTTGAAGTCTGTCAGTAAGCGGTGCTGCTGGAGAGGTCGGAAGCTACCCGTCTGTCTCCCTTTCCCTTAATCCAGGCTCTTCAGGGTTCCGTGCCATTCTAGTTACTGTGTAGAAGTCTGCTGGCCTCCATCAGGAGAAATAAATGAGATCAGATTCCTGGGGAGAAGAAGTAGCTCTTGACCAGGGGACAATGTGAGAGGAGTCTGGGGAAGAAGAAGTGGGCGTGAGATGATCTGTCCATTCTCAGGAAGGGCAGGTGACCCTGTAGACAAGGAGGGCCAAATGGGGGGTTGCAGAGGGATCAACATGGAACATTCCATGCCTGGTCCCTGGTGGGGAAGGCCTAGGACGGGAAACTTGACTTGGGGTGGTGGGTGCTGTTCACTGTCGCGCCCGGGGACTTGCCAGCAGGTCTGCTGACTCTGAGAAGTGCACTGGGTGTCCGCAGATTGCCTTGGAATCGCTGAACAGGAGTCTGAGTGGCCTTTGTGGAGGACAGTTGGTTGGATCAATGAGTGGTGGGTGGACTCTAGTGAACTATATTATACCAAAGCTCTCTCCCAGCCTGGACTGAAATGATCCTCTGGAAGTAAAAGCAGAAGTTGAAAAGGGAGACTGAGTCATGAGGCCCCTGGAACCTGGTTCCCATGACAGGGATAAGAAACTCCTCACCCACTGCATTCTTTTCAATAAAAAGCTTTCTGAGAATGATGGGTTTGCCTCTAAACTGTGAGTCTCTGAGCCACAAGGGCTAGAGCCTGTTCCCACTCACACCACCGGTGGGCCCTGAAATGCCCTCAAGAGAAGGCTCTTCTACCAGCTTTCTCTACGGCCCATTCTGGAAAGCTTTTCATCCCTTCTAACCAGAAGCCCCCGAAACCTGTTCTCTGGACCACCCATCTCCAGTAAAGAGGGAGTACAAATTTGTCTTTTGTTGAAAATGCTTTGAGATTTTTATCCTTATATCCTGTTCCACAAAAATAAATGCAGTGCACCACTGTTTTGGGTTTGGCATGACCCGAGCCTGCGCGCCCCAGACCTGATCTCTAATCCAGCTCCACGGCTTGCTGTTTCTTCTCTCAGGTCTTTGCCGGAATCTTCCTTCATGTTGCACAGGTCCATTTACTCCCTAGCTTTCTACCCCTCTCGGTGTTCTTCACAGCACTTAGAATCATCTGTTCCAGGATTTGGTTGGTTTTTGAATACTCTCTTACCGTCTGTCCCCCCATTAGAATGATACCTGGCATGGAGCAGGTACCTAGTAAATATTTAATAAATTGGTGAGGAAATGAATGAAATAGCAACTTTGGGCATCTTAGTCAATTTTACCAAGGTTGTTTATTTTTTATTTTTTTTTATTTAAAAAGATAATTGAACTTCCCTCAAAGGGTTTCAATAAAGATTAAATGACTTACTATCTATACACAGCAAGCCCAGTACCTACCACATTAAATGTATCAGGGACTTCTGGATTTCTTTTTCCTGCTGAGAAATGATTCCTTTTCACTGCATCTAACGAATACTTCGGGATCTGTACTGCTAAATGATAAATAGGTGCCTCATGATAACCATCTCAACAAAATCAATAAAAAACAACTCAATAAAATCTCAATGCTTTTATGTGGCGATAGGAAAAAATACTCAATGAAAAATTGATTTTGGGGCCAAAATTATATTGCAGAAAAAAGCTTAAAAAGAAGACATAGAATATAAGAACAACATGCGAAATAAAATAATAGAAGAAACATGCTAGAAACACAGTAGGGTTCTTGCCAAACTTGGTATCAAGTTGGAGAATATTTTGTAAGACAGCACGAATGGAAGAACACTCAGAGGTCTCTGGCTTTCCGATCACCTCCTATCAGGGAGGGACAGCGTGAGAGACATGCGGGAAGGTGTCACTTTCCAGGTAACCAGCCACAGAGCTGGGGCTGGACCCCAGATGTGTGAGTCTCCTCTGCTTGCGCTCTGACCTCCCACACACCACTTGCTCCAAACACAAGTTGGTTCAAACCAGTTTCAGAATTTAGAGGCTGAACAGGTGGAAAATATTAATCATTCTGGTTTCGGGTTCTTGGCTGCGTTCTGGAGGTTAAGCAGCTTTCTAACACTTGAGTTATAAACATCTCAACTTCTGTCATAATAGCACTTCATTAAAAGCAAAGACAAATTTGTTTCTAGGCCCAAACTTACATTGTAGAGAATTTTAAAAAAAGACAAAAAAATAAAGGGGAAAATAACAGAACAAAATGCTGGAAACTCCATAGGATCCTCATCAAACATAGCATCAAATCAGAGAATCATGGTCTGAAGGTGTCTGCACCAATCAGTGAATGTGAAAGACGAGGGAAAGTCACGGACGTGACTTGAAAGTGTGGTAGAAAACAAGTTCAGCAATTTAAAAAATATGATTTAAAGTCTCACTTTCAATTGTTAGATATGGGTAATCTAAGAAATTTGATATTTCTTCTATAATAAAGGCTTTATAAGGTTTAAAATTAGACATGTTTTCTACTGTCAGCTTAATAGAAAAATTAAAAGTAAAGTGTTTATTAAGCTGTAGTTCCCATCTGTCTCATTCTAGGTAGAATCATCATAAACATTTTTAAATATATATTTTTTAGTTGTAGGTGGACACAATACCTCCATTTTTCCATTTTTTTGGAATGTGGTGCTGAGGATGGAACCCAGCGCCCCACGCGTGCCAGGCCAGCGCTCCCCTTCTGAGCTCCAGCCCCAGCCCGTCATGAACATTTTTAAAAAAACTAGTTTCTAAGAATGAGCTAATTTTTTGTCGAATGGGCTTCTAGTAATTCTGCTGGCTCAGGTTTTCTTAACGAACAAGCTCAACCATTGATTCTTCCCTCCCTCCCTTTCCTTTCCCTGTGAGGTCCCCTCGCTTGCCCGTCCCGTCCCTTCTCTCAGCATCTCCTTCTGTCTTCCTTGGTGCCTCCTCCACCCCGTGCCACTCTTCCTTCCGATTCCCACATTTTCCCCATTGCCTCTCCCTGTCCCTCTTTCCTTTTGTTGGCTCAAGTGAATTTGAAAAAGTCATATAAATAAATAAGGCTACCAATGTCTTAGAAAGCCATAGAGTGATCTTTTTAAATTTAAAATATGCTATTGTTTTGATTAATTAGAGATGGAAGTGATCTTAGGTATAATTTGTCGCACAGATGGCCCTAAACTTAGGACAGGGTTACATCCCAACAAACCCATCATAAATAGAAAATATTATAAGTAAAAAATCCACTTAACACACAGAGCCCACAGAACACCATAGCTTGGTGACACAGGACATTGACCCCGGGGATCTGGTGGCTGACTGGGACCTGAGCTCACTGACAGACGCTGTCCAGCATCTCCAGAGTATCCTACCACATATCAGTAGTCCAGGAAAAGGTCAGATTTGAAATCGGAAGAACAGTTTCGACTGAATCTGTACAGCCTCTGCACCACCATAAAGCTAAAAATTTTAAACTGAACTATTTTAAGTCCAGGGACTCTTTACATATGGTGTTCACAGTCCTGTGTTTTCCCTGCAACCCACGTTTTTTGCCAAGCAACTGTGAAGTTCTCCTCCCTGAAAAGGTACAACTGTTTTGGCCAACAGAATGGGGTGAGTAAATGCCAGTCGTAAGCCTGGGGACCTGTGTGTGCTCTGGTCTGAATGTGGACCCGGCACGTTCATGTGCTGTTCCTGATACCTTGGGGGGGGTGCTGTTAAGAGGTGGTTGAATCATGCGGGAGCCTTCCGGGTGGTTAAAGAGGGCGTGAGTGAACTAGCAAGCCCATTCCATCCCTTCTGCCTGTGAAGACAGTGCTCATTCCCTCTGGAAGAAGTAGGGTTCAAGGAAACCTCTTGGAAGCCGAGACTTGGCCTTTGTTGGCCACCACGTCTGGCAGCACCTTGATCTGAGCTCCCCAGTATCCAGAACCAGGAGAAATAAATTTTGCTGCTTGTCCACTACCCGCTAAGGTATGCCCATAGCAGCAGAAACGGGCTGAGGCAGAGGCTTGGCATGTTTCTGCTTTGCCCTCTTGCACCTCTGTCATTACCAAGAGAAGAAGGAAGAGGGAGGAACAGGGAGGAGGAAGGCAACCCTTAATCTTCTCCCAGTAAATCTTTTCCCTGTAACAACAGGCCCCAGGGGGTTAAAAACAAACAAACAAACAAACAAACTTTCTTCCCTTGCCCGGATCATCCCCCACATCTCCTCCAAGAGCAATCATTTACCTCTTCCCAACCACAATGGGTCCCAAAGGGAGGAGGTGGATACTGAAATGCCGGGCCCTGGACTTCTACCTTTTCCCATTGCTGATGAGTCCTGGAAGGAGAACAGCAAATACCGAAGGTCTGGGTAACAATGGGGCCCAGAGGACGAAGATAAGCAATGAACATGAGGTTCTGAGCTTTTCCCAGTGAGAAGGAGTTTTAGGCTCCCCCCACCCTTTTAAAATTTGCTCTAATTAGTTGTACATGACAGCAGAATGCATTTTGATTCATTGTGCACAGCTGCAGCACAACTTTTCATTTCTCTGATTATACACAATGTAGTGTCACACCAGTCATACATGTACCTACAGTAATGATGTCCACATTCCACCACTTTTCCTACCCTCTGCCCCTCTCCTCCCTCCCCTTTGCCCAATCAATGTTCTTCCATTCTTCCCATGCCCCCCCCCCCCCCCATTATGGATCAACATCCACTTATCAGAGGGAATATTCAGCCTTTGGTTTTTTGGGATTAACAAGATATTCTCCAACTCCATCCACGTACTTGCAAGTGCCATGATTTTATTTTCTTTTAATGCTGAGTAATATTCCATTGTTATATATACCACAGTTTCTTTATCCATTCATCTATTGAACGGCATCTAAGTGGGTTCCACAGTTTAGCTAACGTGAATTGAGCTGCTATAAACATTGATGTGGCTGCGTCACTATAGTATGCTGATTTTAAATCCTTTGGGTATAGACCAAGGAGAGGGATAGCTGGGTCAGATGGTGGTTCCATTCCAAGTTTTCTAAGAAATCTCTGTACTGCTTTCCACTGTGGTTGCACCAATTTGCAGTCCCACCAGCAATGTATGAGTGTGCCTTTTTCCCACACCCTCACCAACATTTATTGTTGTTTGTATTCTTAATAGCTGCCATTGTGACTGGAGTGAGATGGAATCTTAGAGCTTTAGCCTTTTACAACTTTTCCCCTGACTGCCCAAACTGACACATTCTGCTGCCTCAGTCTCCAATGATGAATTCACCCTCATTGTAAACTATAAAACTCAGACTCCTTCTGTAACTGACAGCCATTTTTCTACCCAGAAAATGAGCCTCCCCAGTGCCTGATTGGATCGACTCTGCGGAGGAATGAAGGAGAACTTGCAGATCTATTTGAGGTCTGCTTCTGTCCCAGTTGTTTGTGTTTTCATAATGGTGCTGAAACCGTGTGGGTTATTTTTGTTTACAAGCTGATCCAAATTAACACGCAAATTCATGAGCTAATAAATGCCTGTTGGTATGCATGATTGAGATTGGTGGCTGTCACATATTATGTAAGCCATAGGAAATTGATACACTATGTAAACCCATGTCTATTGGGAATGTGAGAACAGTCTCAGAGAAGTCTAAGGATGCAAGTTAGTTTTTGCCAGACCTGGACCTGAGATTCAGAACTTCAGACGGCTGCACCTATGCTTTGAATAAGTCATGCTTTTTTTGTGTGTGTGTGAAGTGCATTTGTATACTCCTATAACTCACCATTTAACATCTTTTAACTTCTCATTATTTATTTAACTAATTTCAATTTATCATTTTAGTAGTCAGATTGAATAATATGATAAAAAGAAAGAAAAAGTAGGCGTTGTTGTATTAACAAGATTTATGAGTCTTGCAGTGGTGAATGTGTGTGTATGTGTGTGTGTGTGCGCGTGTGTGTTTATGGTAGAGAGCTAAGAAAACTTGTATTAATGGCTACTGTTAGTTGAGCAATTACTCTACGTGATAAGTGGGTTTTATTCATTATCTCATCTGGTTTACACCAGGTGTTATGGTTTTAAATGTTTGTGTTCCCTCCAGTATCCCCAAGACTTAATCCTCATTGCAGTGATATTAGAGGGGTGACCTTCGGAAGATGATGAGGTCATGAGGGCTCTGCCCTTGGGTATGGAGTAGAGCTTGAGGGAACAAGGTGGCCCCCTCTTTTGCCTTTGCATCCCCTTTGCCATGTGAGAACACAATGATTATGTCCCTCCCCACCAGGGTGCAGCAATGGGTGCCATCTTGGAAGCAGAAAGCTGCCCTCACCAGACACCAAACCCTGATGGCACTTTGGACTTCTCAACTTCTACCCCTGGAGACCTAAATTTCCATTTCTTGTAAATCACCTGGTCTTTGGCATCTAGTTACAGCAGTACAAAATGGACTAAAGTGCCAGGAGTCGCTGTCACTTGGCCTGAGTCAAGGGGTGGTGCCACACTGTAGGCGGCACTGTGTTCTTCAAGCACCACATTCAGTAAACAAAAAAGTTATTTCTATTGAAGGATGTCTTCATGAAGTACCGGAAATCAATTTTATTATATTTTGACTCTTTGAGTTTGCATCTTTTAAATATACCCCTGTTGGCCATTTCTGTCTTCTTTAGAAGAAATGTTCATTCAGTCCTTTGCCCATTTTAAAATTGGGTTACTGTTTTCTTGCTATTGAGTTGTTTGAGTTCCTTATACCCTCTGGATATTAACTGCTTGTCAGACGTAGAGTTTGCAAATATGTCCTCCCATTCTGCAGGTCACCTCTTCACTGTGGAAACATTTTATGGAAATTTGAGGATAGTTTATGATTTTCTGTTTTCGATGCGATTTCCATTCCACCATAAGCTATAAAAACTGAGAGCTGGTAATGTTTAGAAGTCAGATGAGACTTAGAGAAGGAGATGAGTGTGTGTGAGAAAGGGTGGCTTCTGTTTGTCTGGTGAATTCCTTCGCCATGCACTGGCAGGAGGCGGAGGGTCACTGTAGACTTCCAACACAACCAGTGGCCATCCAGCCTCTTACCACAGGGCCTTCCCTTCCAGGTTGCCATGGATACCAAAGGGAGAAAGTCCAGCAGTTCAGAGAGCTGCTTAGAGTTCCCCCGGGAAGCACAACTCTGCTGATCAAACACTGTGGCAGAAAAAAGCCAGGCCACCAAGAGAGCTGAGGTAGGCAGTGGGGAGGGAGGTGGCAGGGCGGGAGAGTATGCTCCATTAGCCGCAGAGGTGTGGCAAGGGACCTGGTGGACAGAGGGTGCAGGGGGCAGGAAGGACAGCGTGGCTGGACCCAAGGGTTGGGTGGGAAGCTGTGCTCTGGCCAGGCTCCTGCTCCTCCACATGGTGGGGGGCTCCCACACGCCTGGTCACATCCCTTTCACTGTGGCCTCGAGGGGGAGAACCCCAGCTTTGTAGCTGGACACCCGAGTTTGAATTTTGGCCCCCAGTGCTTATTAGTGTGTGACCCCAGGAAAGTCACTTAACCTCTCTGAACCTCAGTTTCCTTGCCTTGCAGGTTCTTGATGATTTAATAAGCTACCCCCTGCAAGATATGCAGCACCATTTTCAACTCAATTAGAACAGCTATTGTCATTGTGGCCTACCCTGACGGGGTCAGTGCTGGGACCAGGGTGACGGCCTATAAGGAAAATGGGATCTATCTAACTCGGGCAGCGCTGAGTTCACGGTCTAGGCACCAGTTCCCCCCTGACTCCCACTCTGCAGGGGTTAAACGAGAGGCCGGGAATGAAGTGCTCTCCAGAGCCGGGGACACAGCACTGATGTCACTACCTTCCCGCTCCTCCAGGCTCCGTCTTCTGTTGGCCCCTCCGCCTGTGTCAGTTTTCTAGTCTTGGGTTTGTGCCCACAGAGGGCAAGGGACGGGCGGCCTGCCCATCTAGCAGCGCTGAGTGCTCCCAGACTCCTGTTCCGAGGAAGAAGTCTCGCGGGTGCTGTGGGCTGGGGCTGAGCGGACAGGCACCCCCATGCAGCTCTGCCGCGGGCCTTCTTCCCGGGCTGGGCCCAGGACCCACTGGCCACTCTGTGCTGGCTGCACCTAGTCCCCCGCTACTCTTCTTGTCTGGAGCTCTGTTCTCCTCCGCTCCTCCTCTACTTGCTTTCAGCCAATGTACTGTTTTCAGGATACATCTTAGAAAAGGAAGACAGGAGAACTGTGACATGTTAGAAATTATCTTAAACTTCAGAGGAGTTTCAGTAGGATTAGGTTGGTCTTTGGTCTTTTTCACCCTCTTTACTGATCATTTTTTTCCAGTGAATCTCTGTAATCTACTCTGTAATCTTCCTCTCTGTCTCTTTATTCTTGTGTTTTATGCATTGACTTTTTTCATCATTTTCTTTCTTTTCGGTACTGGGGATTGAACCCAGGGGCACTAGACCCCTGAGCCCCATCCCCAGCCCTGTTTTGTATTTTATTTAGAGACAGGGTCTCACTGAGTTGCTTAGTGCCTCACCATTGCTGAGGCTGGCTCTGAACTTGCAATCCTCCTACCTCAGCCTCCCGAGCTGCTGAGATTACTGGCATGTGCCACCGTGGCACGCGGCTTAGTTTTTCTTTTTAAGTTGAGTGCTCAATATTCAGTAACTATTCTTTTCTAGAGTGGTAGCAGAAATGCATTGGGAGAGTTGGGATAGGACAGAGTTCAGCATTCTAAGAGGTTTTTTTCTTTCTTTCTTTCTTTTTTAAATGTTCATTCTCACTAAGAAAGAAACCCTGGTCCAGCCAGAATGAAACTCTAGATAATAATATAACAAGTGTAATACTTTTCAAGAGTGGTTGCCAGGTACTTTACATGCATTGCCTCATTGTCCTCTAGTAGCAACTCTGAGGTTGGGTACGAGGTAGTCATTAGACTCACTCTCTCAGCTTAATCAATGGAAATCCATTATCCCACAGTGCTGGGGGTGGCAGGTCCCAGAGCTAGGTGCTGGCGTGGCCAGTTCCTGGTGGGGCCTCTCTGCCTGCCTTGTGGGTGCCCTCCTGCTGTGTCTTCACGAAGCTTCTCCTCCGTAGGTGCAGAGAGACAGCGAGTGTGAGCGGTGACGCTGGACTTTCTTCCACATTCACTAATGAGGAAACAGGCTAAGAAAAGTTCAGGACTTTACCTCTTCCTTCATAATCCCTCAATTATGGTTGAGAGACTTAAGATGACCTTCAAGCCAGCCAACCCACACAGTCTGTCTCCAGAGGTCTTGTCGAGGCAGTCTCCCCAGAGTGCAGAAACTGGAGTCTTAACCAGAGGGGCAGCTGGGCGGAACCAGGACACAGCCGCTAGGGATGGCACTGACTCTGGGTAGGTGGACCCCTAGTTCTGAAAGGAGGTATGGCAATGCGACTTGCCACTTCTAGGTGCCTTACCGTGGTCTTGCCTTTAGGCTGCTTCCCCTAGCTTTTCATACCAGTTTTGATAATTATATTCTCATTTTACCTTTAGAAATCACTCTGCTGACTGATGAGAAGGCTCGCCCTCCCCACAAGTCTCGCTTGGCATTGATTTTTCCCTCTTGTCCATTCTTGCAAAGAATCTGCCATGACAGAGAAGCGATGAGGTCTCCACAGCATTCTCACCAAGGGTGGCCTCGGGCTTGGGGCGCTGCATCCCATGCTCAGGGAGGAAACTGCCAGGCATTTAGCTGAGGCCTCTCAGCCTCCCTGCTTGGACCAGTTCTTCCCCTGAGGTTGGTCAGGGGGACATGCTCCTGAGCGCTCCTCACCTTGGGCTGTCCCTTATCAAGGTTTCTGCTGCCTGGTTGTGGTGTGTGTGGCTATTTATTTATTTATTTTTACTAATGCAACTAACTTTCCCTGATTGAGGTTGGGGCTTTTCTGCTTTGGTCATTTCAGACCCTGCTAGTGGAATTTTCATATCTCATCTTTTTTTTTTTTTCTGCCTTGCATTTCCTTTTCTTAGGCTCATTTCAGGTTTCAATTAGTAGCCTCTGTCCACCCCCCCATGGAGAGTACCCCAGAGACCATCGGGTTCTCACTTGGTGAAGTAAACCTAAGACCTAATGCCCTTCTAGTCCTGGCTTTGGAGATGACACAATCCCTTTCATTGAACATTTACATACACTGTGTCAGGCACATTGCCCACCTACTTACTTAACCCTCACCAAACTCTAAACCAGAAACTTCAGTTTCAAGAGGAGTGAAATCAGGGCTTAGAGAGATTAAGTACTTTGCCAAAGGGTCCTGCAGCTAGTCACTGGTGGCCCTGGGATTAGAATTCAACACATAGAGTGAGCTAGCCAAGTGACCTCAGTTAAGTTACATAAACTCTCGGTGCCTTCAGTAATTCCTCAATTATGGTTGAGAGACTTCAGATGAGCTTAAATTCTCTGAGCCTGGAAAACAATTTGGTGCTCAAACAAGGAGCATGGCATCACAGAGCTCTCGATTTGCAAGCTACTTCTCTGCTCCCAGGAGCTTGGTTAATGGCATCCCCTCAGCCCAGTGACCCAGAGCTGCCCTGGATTCCTTCACTTACTGTATCTAACCCGGTAAGTCTTATTACTCTATCTCCATGGAACTTCTTGAATCTGATACTTTGTCTCCATCTCTACTGCCACACCGTGCACTCTTCCTGGACTGAAATAGACCCCCAAGTCACCTTCCTGCCTTTACTCCTATCCCACGGAAGTCATTTTGCCCATCATAAACCAGAATCAGCTGGCTTTTCAAAAAGCAAACCTGTTATCACTTCTCTTTAAAATCTCTCCCTATTTGAAGCCTTCCTATAGCTTCCCATAAAGTCCATGGCACCAGCTCCACTGAGTGGAGGGCCTGGCTACCTGCTGATGCTGTGTGGTCCACTCACTTGCCCCTCACTGTGGGCACTGAGTCAGCCCTTCCCATTGTACCAGAGTCACCTTCTTTTCTTCAAGAATCCAAACTTATTTTTACCTTAGGGCTCTTGGACTCACTGGTGCTGTAACCTAGAAGGTAGTTCCTCCAGTTCTATCCATGGCTGACCCACATGAAGCTTTGCTTAGCAACTCCCACCTCAGCAAGGCCCGGGATGACAGAATCACCAACGGAGGCTCCTGGTCCCTGTCCATAGTGTACACACCCTGTAGGAGTGTGTGTGTGTCGGGGGGGGGGTGGGGAGGAGAATATTACCACCTAAAAACTCTTAGCTTGGACTGCTACCGGAGAATCCTATATACCGGTGGCTTAAACAACTAACACCTGTCACAGTTCTGGAGACTGGGAAGCACAAGATCAAGTTGTCAGCAGATTTGGTGTCTGGCCAGGGCCCTCTTCCTGGTTTACAGATGGACACCTTCTTGCTGTATCCTTCCATGGCTGAGAGATTCTCATCCTTGTTTCTCTTCTTATAAGGACACTAATCTCACGTGTGGGTCTATCCTGGTGATCCAATCACCCACCAAAGGTCCCCTCTCAAAGTACCATCACATTGGAGATTAGGGCTTCAACATATGAAAAATTTGGAGCAACACAAAGATTTAGACCAAACATTCAGCACTAAAATTATTTGTGTACAAGTTCATTGTATGTTTTCTCCAACAGAAATATGAACTCTAAGAGACCAGAAACCATACCTAGTCTTTAGTAGGGATTAAATAAATAGGTTTTAAGAATGAGTCTTGGCTATTCCCAGCAGTACGCCCTTTGGAACTTCTAGGTCATTAATGAGGCAGGGAGTATAGATCTGTTTCAGGTTTAACCAGGACACCTGGGGAAATCTGTCAATATAGGAACCTCAGGAAGCAGGTCGCAGCAGAGAGTATGGAGAGAAGGCCCAGAGCAACTCTATGAGCGAGTTGCATATAGTGGCAGAGAGTTTGCCTGTGTGTGTGTGTGTGTGTGTGAGAGAGAGAGAGGGGGGGGGGAGAGAGAGGGAGAGAGAGAGAGAGAGAGAGAGAGAGAGAGAGAGAGAGAGAGAGAGAGAGAGAGAGAGAGATTTTTGCAGAAAATACATGCCTCCAAAGACTTCCAAGCATAGCTTAGGATGGTGGGAAGGAGAGACCAACGGTGCATAGTGGTACTGAATGGGAAGACAGGAAATACTACCTTCAGAGAGAGAGAGAGAGAGAGAGAGAGAGAGAGAGAGAGAGAGAAGCAGGCAAGGCTCATGGTCTTTTTCTCAGTCTCTGATCATTAGGACAACTTTCTGTAGTTCTTTCTGTGGGGGGACAGTGTTTTGGAAGTGATAATTTGTTTCTCCCCAGCTATTCCCTGTTATTTTTTCCCAGGCCTCATTTAATGCACTTGTCTATGCTCATTATTTTGGGGGAAGGAAAGGGCGAAGGCTAAACAGATAAAAGGATTGTCCTGACTTGAGTTTCCAAAGCTCAGGCCCCAGAGGGAAGCAGGAAACACTGATGAGTAAGTGGAAGGCTTTCTTGCCACCCAAATAAAGCAAAGATTCCCTGGCCTGGGGGAAGGGGACCAAGGGGTGGGCTGGGTGCATAGATACAGGTCATCTGAGCACCAGGAACCGTGACCCTGCTGGAGCCTGGGGCAGAGGAAGGGTTCGGCCATACCCCAGGTGTGTGTTAAGATGTGAGGTGCTGTTCTGAAAGGAAGCTTCTAGGGTGTCAGGGATCTGCCCTCAGTCTTCATCAACCACTCGGCCCTTCTGTCGATGGTTTTGCTCAGTGCTTTTCAAATGTCATGTGGACACAAATTTTTTAAAAATATGAATTCCAATTTGGTAGGCCTGGAGGGGGACCTTGGATTTCTTTCTTTTTAAATTTGTTTTAGTTATACATGACAGCAGAATGCATTTATGCACTTGTATGTATCATACATAGATGGGATATAATTTCTCATTTCTGTGTTAGTTTGCTTTTCAAAAAGCAAATCTGTTTAGCAGCATCCCCAGCCTCTACCTACCAGAAACTAGTAGCACCCACCTTCAGTCCAGAGAGCCAAAAATGTCCCTAGATATTGTCAGATGACCCCTTGGGGGGATCGACTCTTGGATGACAACCATCAATGTAACTGATTCGAGCTTGTACTCAATTTAATATATTTTGGAAATCAGGGAAGATGACTGTGTGCTCAGTGTAGATCTGCTGTTACTATTACTAATATTTAAACTAACTGCCCTTTGAAGATGCATAAAGGTTCATCATATTAGTGTCTCATCAGTTATACAAATGTTAAAACTCATCTTTTGTGCACTTTAAATAGATGCAGTTTATTGGACATAATTATATTTCATTATGATAAAATTTCCTTTTTTTTTTTAATTATTTTATTGTTGGTTGTTCATAACATTACATAGTTCTTAACATACCATATTTCACAGATTGATTCAAGTGGGTTATGAACTCCCATTTTTACCCCGTATACAGATTGCTGTGTCACATCAGTTACATTTCCATTGATTTACAAATTGCCTTTCTAGTGACTGATGTATTCTGCTGTCTATCCCATTCTCCACTGTCCCCTCACCCCTCCCCTCAAAATTTCCTTTTTAAAAAAGAAAATTCTCTATATTTGATTATGAGTTGAAAATTGTACTTACATATTTTTATTTTTATGTGTGTGGCCTGAAATTCCATGTGGGCTAAAAGTCTCTGCAAATATGCACTCTGTCGGGCAGCTTCTTGTCACTGTGATCTAAAGACCTGATGAGAGCAACTTAGAGGAGGGAAAGTTTGTTTTGACCCCCAGTTTTAGAGGGTCAGTCCGTAGTCAGCTGGCTCCATTGCTGTGGGGCTGCGGTGAGGCAGGACATTTCGATGAAAGCTGCTCCGTTTATGACAGCCAGGAAGCAGAGAGAAAGCTGGAAGAGCCAGGGACAACGTGTGTGATTTCCCAAGACCCCCCCACCCCACCCCGACAGGCACTTCCCCCACCATGCCCTGCTGGGGCCAGAACTGGACAGGCAGTCAGTGTAGATAGGTAAATCCGGCCAGGGCGGATCAAGGAGGCCAATTTTGAGTGAGTCCCCCAATAGAAACTGCCCCTGAGGGACTGAATGTGAATTCCTTCAGAGCCCCCCCTCCCCCTTACCAATCCAGAACCACCCCCTGCTCCAACCTGTTGCTGTCCAGGAATGGCCCTCCTGTCCAGGAATGGCCCTCCCTACAGGGAGTTATGAAGTTGTTCATGTGTCCCTGGCTGCTCCATCCTGCCCTTCCCCCTCAGCCCACCTGGTTCCCACCTCTGGCCATCCCACCAGCATCCCTGGGCCTAGTCACGGACACCTGAAGGAGAGAGACAAGGGGAGAGGACGGGAGGACAAAGGCAGCCTAGGAGATATAAAAGGGCAGAACACCTCGCTTCTGGGGACACCAAGATGGCAGCTATGGCCCCTTTCTCCCTCCGGGGAGAAGTCTACGTTGCCCCTTTTTGAATGAATCCTGCCTTATATGCTTGCCTCGGCGAGCTTCTCTAGTGTTCAAACTTCTCATGTGGGGGAACAGAACTCGTCACCAGTAACCGGTGGTGTCACCGCCTGCCTACAGTTACTACCCAGTAATTCACATTAATTCTTCTATCCTGCGGATTAAACCACTGATTAGGTTACAGCTCTCGGAATCTAATCATTTCCATCCTGCATGAACACAGGAGCACTTGGGGGACACCTCATATCCTAACCACCATGCTTGCTGATGGTAGGGTACTTCATGGGCACAGTTCCATACAGAAAAAAATATGTGTGGCTGTTTTGTCCCACTGGGTTTTAGAATCTATCATCATGCCCTAAAATAACTGCTTGTGGTCAATTCAGCTATTTTAAAAAGTACCAAGCAACATGAAGAGTGAAAGGGAAAACCAGCACTGGAGGAAAAGGAGCTGACAAGTGGGGGCTAATGATTCTGAAACCCAAGTGGAATATTGTTATAGGGTTCACATTTGCATTTGAACTAATAGTATATGTCTGGTTTCAATGAAAAGTACACATTTCAGATTCACTAATCTTTCAAATCTAAGATCAAAGTCCAGCAACCCAGAAACCTCTGTGTTTAATAGTGCCATTTTCAGTATCGTTTAGTGTCTTATTCTTTTCTCATCCTGTAGATTGTGCACTTCAACTTAACATGGCAAATCACGATAAAGAGCTTCTTCTGGTCCTGTGAGAATACAGTATAGCCCTCCTCGCCTCAGAACCATACAACACCCGGTGGGAGTCTGAAATAGATTCAAAGAGTTATAAAAGACAAAACTTAGTTTAACAAATGTTTTCAACTTGGGTGAAAACAGTCCTTCTTCTCGGGCCCTGGGAAGGCTTCCCATCATAGAAGTGTAACAATGAGGGAGACCTTCAGTGGTCACTTGGGGAGATTCACAAATTTGGTTCTTAATGGAATCTTTTAGAAATACAGCTTCCAAGACCTCACTTCAAACCTAAAGAATTAGATTGTCTAGAGTGGAGGGATTAGGAATGTGAATCTTTCCAAAGCCTTCAGAGTGATCTGAAGATTAACGAGACTTTGGGAACCATGGTGCCATCAACCCTGTACCCAAAGGCAGAGTCACCTGATGGTGTTCTTGTGCAAACCCACTAGCTCACAGGCAGCCCTTCATGGAGAAGAGCATGGATTGTAGGGATCTGGTGGGCAGAGACAGAGGGTAAGGGTGTCTGTGGCTGCATTAGTAGCAGAAAGAAGCCGGAATGGAAGGAGATGAGTTGGGAGGGGACACCTGGGGCTTCATCATGGAGTGATCAAAGTGTGAAGCTCGGGAGTGTCCACGTTGCCCCTTGTGTGATGGCAGCCCTTGATAGGACCATGACCTCCTGAGAGGAAGACGCCTGCCCAAGCAGAATGGAGTGGAGACCAGTGAGGACCGTGCCGGGGGAATGGGGAGCAGCTCCATTGGAGAGTCAAGTGAGGGGTAATGAGAACTCGGAGGAGAGGCAGTAGGGATGACAAAGAGGAGGAAAGCGTGGCTGCATCCCAGGGCTGGCTCTGCAAAACGCCACTGACTGGGGGCAGAGAAAAGTCAGGTGGATTCTGGGGTTCTGAGGCCCCCGAGTGGCAAAACATTAACCAGAACAGTGACATTAAGATCAAGAGCAGACTGAGGAGGCAGAGGGCAAATGAGGTTTCTGACATTTGATAATGTGTTTGTTTCTGTAACTTCCCACATCAGCCCCTCACCTGTCCCATGGCAGAGCCAAGACGTCACTCTCTGTTATGCTCAGAGGTGGCACAAAGACCAAAGGAACGTTTGCTGAATGAAAAGCCACTGTCCATGTCTTCACCCATCACCCTTCCTGCTGCTTAGAGCCTCATTATTTCTCACCTACTGCAAGCCCAAGGACAGGCCTAGCTCATGCTGGGGTTTTGTGTGAATTAGAGCAAAGTGCCTCCTCTGGGCCTATGAATTAGGAAAGCCGTGGTCACCTGCAAAGATGCAGCCTTTTTTTCAGGGCTTGGGAGGCAGAACGCACCTGTGGGAAGAGAAAGGTGCTGCTTCCTGTGGGGGACACCTCTCCTGCCGGGACCAAGGGCTGGGAAGGCTCAGCGGTGGGATTTTAGGTGCTCGTTCCCTCAGCTGGCACGGAGAGCCCTGGGAGTCTCTCCCAGCTGGCTGCCTGGAACCAACCCTGCCATTTCCATAGCACTTAGAGGATTTCCCCTCGGAAATGCAATCCTACTGCACTCTACTTCAAACCTTCTGTGTTTCCCCAGCTCCTCAGATCAAGTCCAAAGTCCTTCACTGAGAACAAAAATCCCTTCAGGACAGCTTCTCAGGGCCACGCCTCTCCTTGACATCCTGCTCTCTGTCCATCTGCAGTTCCTGACGCCTCCGTACACAGCAAGGTTTGCCCAGACGGCATCTCCTGCCCCTGCCCGCTCCCTCCCAACCCCTCCCTCCCAGACTGGGCCTGGTTTTTCCAAGATTTACCTGGTTCACCTCAAGGGAGCTGCCCTGCCTTAATTCTAGTCTAGACTAGCACCTGCCCCTGTGCCCTGTCCCTCCTGTGGTGACACCTGGTACTCAGCACTTTCCAGGCTGTGGATCCTGCCTTCCTGTCTGTGACCTCAAGGATGCAGGATGTGTTTTCTTTACGCCTTTCCCCCGACATTGGGATGTGGGCACCAGGCTTAGTCTTGTTCAGTGGACAAATGACGCCTGGTGCAGATTTTACCAACCAATCAACAAACCAACAAAAACCCCCCAAATATCAAACAGAACAAAACAAGAAAAAGCAAAATGACAAAATCCCCCAAAGTAAAAAAGCCCCCCAAAAAGTTTTTGCTGTCTTTTGAACATGTGGTATTCTGTCTGTTGTCAAAGTTGTTTTTTAAAAAAATAATTTTATTTTCCATACTTTTTTAGAGGCTTGAAATTATTATTCCCTTAGAAAGTCAATGATCAAATTATCACTTGGCTTATTTGACCTCGTGGGGCTTCATCCCAAGGCTAGTTTGTATTTGATCTCTTTGAGATGCTTTGAAATATTTGCCCAGAGATTCAGTAACATAGTTGGCCTCTGGGGTTGGAGTTGTGGCTCAGTGGTAGAGCGCTTGCCTCGAATGTGTGAGGAACTGGGTTTGATCCTGAGTACCGCATAGCAATAAATAAATAAAATAAAGGTAGCGTGTCCATCTACAACTAAATTATTATTATTTTTTTAAAATTCCAACTTTGTTTTAAAAAATAAAGAAAAGAAAATACCATTTTTAAGGTAGAAGGCTCTGCCCATCTGCCCCAGACTCAAACCCATCAACAATATCTCTGGTGGTGGTTTCATGAGTGTGTTCAAATGCTATGACAGCTCCACGATGAATTCTGGAGTCTTTCCTGGAATTTCCAGCCCTGTTTCTAGTTTTTAAAATGTTTTGTATTTTCTCTCTCCTTTCTCACAAGAATGTAAAAAAGTGGAGAGAATATGATTAAAGAAGAAGAAGAAGAGGAGGAAGAGGAGGAGGAGGAGGAGGAGGAGGAGGAGGAGGAGGAGGAGGAGAAAAAGAAGCAGCTAAATGTACAGTATCTCATATTAAACAGCACTCACTCCAGGTGAGCCACCAGGAGAGGCCCCGGTGGAGAGGCTCACCTGGCTGGGCTGGTCCAGCTGTTGCTCCAGTTGACTGCTTTCTTGAGAGAAGGAAAGTCACTGTGCTACACAGCTGTTATTGTCTCTAAAGAAAAATGGCATTTGTCAGTTCTTCTTTGAGAAGGGACGATTTTGACAGTGAGAAGGGACGCTGCGGGCGGGGCACAGCTTTGGTTCCTGTACTGTTTGTTTGTTCATCATTTTGGCAGTCACTGGAAGACATTCTCTCTGCCCTTCATCTCAAATAGGTTTTACTACTTCTTTTGCATCTGGTCTCTAGTTTCTATTGGTATTTCAGGCTTTGTGGGGGGCGGTTGTGTCTTTTAATCATTTTTTGAAAAATAAATGAGTCAATAGTTACTGATTCTAATGCTTTGTTTGTAACTTAGCTATGATGCAAGACGTGGGCTTTGCACACTGATTTTCCTTTAGACTTTGGTCTTTGTACCCTGTGTTTTGCACATACTTTGTTCATGGGGATAACTATTACAAAGCAGCTTAGATGGAAGTTGGTTTCTAGTTTGAGCCTGGCGTCTTGATTCGGTGACTTAGTTACCTATCTTTCAGCTAAAACCTTGAACTTCTGAAGACTGAAATGTTCTCCAAATAAATGCAAGGTATGATTATTGTAGTGAAGGTATTTAGTCATTTTAATTGATTCATACTGCAGTAAATTACTTTGCATTTCTTTTAAAAATTATTTGTTTTTTAGTTGTAGTTGGACCCAATACCTTTGTTTTATTTATTTATTTTTATGTGTTGCTGAGGATAGAACCCAGGGCCTCGCACGTACTAGGTGAGTGCTCTACCACTGAGCCACAATCTCAGTCCCTACTTTAAATTTCTTGCAAACTGTCTCTCTTTTTAATATGCCTCATATCCATTTTTGGTATAAATAAGCTACATATAACATATTTCCAATATCCAAAAATTACTCTCTCCCTTCTTTCCATAAATATCTGCTGAATACTCCATAGGGAGCTCAGAGGAACATATTTTTCCATGGAAGGAAGACAGAATTTGGTCTTAAATAGGTCCTGCCCAATATCCCTGAGTTGTCCAGTACAGCATTGGGCCCAAATTACATACTCAGCAAATATTTACCAATATGACATAATTTTATTGCTTATTTCATTTCACTGTTTATTTTAGCGATAAGGGCTAAGAGGAGTCTATTGCTAGGATATTTTTACTTTCCAAGTTCTGAGTCTAGCCATAGCCTAAAAAATGAAATAACCTTGAAGGGTAATTTGAATCTATACTTTTGTTCCCTCCTGCAAAAATGACATATGGGAAATACAAAGTGGAGGGAGGGAAGAAACCCAGGATATTCTTCTGCTTCTTTTCTGGTATGCAAAAAATTAACTGTGTCTATTGAATTTGCCTGAAAGGACATAGTAAGAAAAAAATGATAGGATCATCCAGCGAAGTATCTGACACCACATAGATGCTCAATAAATACTGACTTCTTTATTTTAATGTATTGGCCTACTTAACTGAAGGGTCTTACTCCTTTATTTCTATATGATCCACCTTCCTATTTTCTTTGTTGTCTTTTTCATTTCAAGAATGTTCTGAATCCCTAAAATGGGCTCAGTGTTCTGTTACATAATAGAGAGAAGTATCTTAGCCTGACATTTTCCTTGAGTCTTTCATATGATTTAAGACACGTTGAGAGAAGGGATCTGTGAGCTCCTGTATCAACGGATGATGATCTTTATCTTTATCAAGTGACCCACAAATTGGTAACTAGTGCAATGAGAAATTAAGAAAATAGCACACTTCTATGACTGTCATCTCACAGTCACTCAAATCAGAACTGGAATGCCACAAAAACAACTCCCTGTTAGCCCTGAGGAAAAAAAAAAAAAGAAAGAAAGAAAGTAAAGGGGAAATTCAGATTAGTCACAAAGAAGTTCCCCCGCCTGCTTGCAAAGTTGCAAAGTTAAAACTGAGCGAGTCCCCTCTGCTCTTTCAATCGCCTTTCCTCTCTGGCCCCGGGACCAGGGTCTATCTTCTGGGTGAGAGCTTTCTGTGGCCTTCTTCTCCTCCCTTGTGGGGAAGGTGCCAGTCTTCCCCCAGTTCCTCTGGGCCACATCTGCATCCTCCCTGCTTCCAGATTGTGGAGATGGAAGGGGTTCAACCCCTGGATGAGAGTGTAGGAAACACACTACGGTCAAGATGCCAGAGGAACAAGCTATTGCTGGTGGCCTTCGTGGCCCAGGGGCTGGGGCTGTTCCTGTGCCTCACCTTCATCTGCCTGTACCGCTCTGCTCCTCAGGTAAGATGCGCCACCAGGCATTTCCCCCTTGGGCTCTGCTGGTGGCAGCTGCAGTAGCAGCAGTTGCTGATGCCAAAACTGTTGTGTCCCCTCACCACCAAGTGGTCGTAAGGTGTGGTCAGACACCCCCCGTCTCTCCTTTCCTTCCTTCCTTCCTTCCTTCCTTTTAGCGGTGGCAGGGGTAGGGCACAGTGGAGATGGGGCAGAGGCGCCACTTCTAGGTTTGTTCCTTTCTCTGCAGTGCAAGGATCCTAGTCTTCCTGCATGAGCTGTCACTTTGAAGCTGAGTCACTGATTCCCACACTTGGTTTATCCATCCTGATAAAAATGTGTCTGATGAGGGAATTGATGTAAAAAGAAAGAAGAAAGAGACCAGTTCTACTTTTCTATCATAGTCATAAATTCTGCAGGCACTCAAAAATTTGCTTTTTAAAACAGGCTGAAGGTTTCCAGATTAAGTTCTTTCAAACAGCTGACCTTGCATTTTAAGGGCAGCAATGCATGCATGCATGTGTGTTTGCCTGTATGCCCACACCTTCATCCCAAAGATCGGATCCAGTGTTGTCCCTCCCAGACTGTCTCTGCCCGTCTACCTACGCTGTGCGGAGACATGGTTTCGTCTTTTCCCACTTGGTGGAGCACATCATGCAGTGGGGGTCCTCAGCATCCTCCTCACTTGACACCTTCTTCCATTTCCCCCGCTCTTTACTCTCATTCCATGCTCCCCTTGGGTCACATCATTTTTTCTTATTTATTTATTCAGATATACAAATATTATTAGGTCTTTAGAGTGTTCTTCATGGCAGGTGTGAAGCCTAGAGTCTCCCCAGCTTCCTCTGTGGGGCTGGTCTGACAATTCTTATTTCCCTGGATGGTTGCTTTGGGTGGTGAAAGTCTTCCCGGTGAAGGGCAGGCAATAGGAATCTTTTCTTATTTATTTGGCTTATTAGTGCATTATAGTCATATGTGACAGTGAGGGACCTGCATGTTGATGGCCATGTCAGAGACTGGCTGCCACATTAAAGCAGGACGAGCAGTCCCAGTAAATGCCCGGGCTTGTCTCTGCCCACAGGAAACGGGGATTTTCAGTGGTCGGTGGGAGCATGTGAGTTGATGACTGCTGAACCTCGGAGAGGGCTCGTGACTTCAAATTCTAGAACTGTGGCTGGTGTGACACAGCCAGCACACCTGTTCTCCCCCCACCCCCACCCCACATTCACTTCTCCCTCCGTGCACAGCCCTCGGGGTGAAATTAAAGTAGGTGCTTTGGGGAGAGAGTGTGTCCATGGCAGGGCACCCAAGACACAGACCGGAATTAGGCTCTTCTGAGAAGAAAGCAAACAGGGTAGCTAAAAATAGAACCGCTGAGTGCATTCACCAGGTCTGGGAGCCCCGAGTGCTTTTTAAACAACCGCAGAGCTGTGCGTTTCCTTACTCTGTGGCATGGTGAAGACAGGACGTGTGGCCCAGGCAAGGCTGGCCAGTTGTACCAGGGCTCTGGGCAGGGGACATCAAGGTGAAGCATACATGTCGAGCCTGCTGGGTCTGGGGCCACCTGGAACTGTCAGCGCGGCCTGGGAACCCTGAGAAGAAGAGAGGCCCTTTTTACAAGCCACTCAGCAGCTCTGGGTCAGAACTGGGAAGCAGACCGACAGCTGGTTTCCAGGCCACTGGGTCTCAGGTGAACAGCTCTGTGAGAGAAGTAGCTCCCGTAGTTCTGGGGTAGAAATGGAAGCAACTACGTAGGTGGTATGAGTGGTTTGCTCAAGAAACAGGATCCCATATATTCTGGATAGAGATTTTTTTTTTTTACCCTTTTTTTTTGCTCAGATATTTGAAATTCTTCATGTAACATTGACTTAAATTTCTTTTTCCATTTTTCTAGCTAGACTGTTTTAGTTAATGTGATTTATTTTTATTTTATTTTTTAAAACTGTTAAAGGAACTGGAACAGCACATGGGTTCTTACATTTAATCTCATATATGTCAGCATGGGGAGGAGAGCGTAGACAGGTTGTGTGGGTTTTGCCTGGAACTTGTTGGAATAGTATTGGTGGCAGCAGCAATGGCTGCTGTGGGGGGGGGGAAGGGGGAGGGGAGAGAGAAAAAGAGAGAGAGAGAGAGAGAGAGAGAGAGAGAGAGAGAGAGAGAGTTGTAGAGTAGCCCTAAGAAAAGTGTTACAGACTGATAACCTTTTAAAACCCCACATGGATGTCTGGCCTTCTGGCTGGGAGCCGGGTAAGTGGTGGTGGGATGCAGACCACACCTCTCTTTCCTGAGACCCACTGCTCCAGGGGTGTGCCGTGTGCATTGGAGGCCAACTGAGGCTGCAATGCTCCTCATTCACCCAGTTAAACTGAATCTTTTCTTCAATTGCAGGAGAAAAATATTTGGAAAACAATCGTACTTTCCCCCTGATTTCTTATATTTGATTTTTAGCCTTAGAAAACCATTGCCTACATGCATGGCTCTGTAGAAATACAGACACAGCTTCTAACTCCACTTGGCAGTCACCCTCCCCTTCAATCAACTTTATCGACCCGTTTCTCATCTCTGGGTTAAATTTTATTACACACATGAAAAGCAGAACTTGTTGTTTTTGAGATGCCGGAACAAAGATCCCTCTTGCCTTACCCACTCCTCACAGTTCACTTCCCTTTTGGGACCTTGATCTTCTCACCTGTAGCAGAGGAAGTAGGGCTGGAAGATCAGTAAGAAAGACCTCTGTCAGCTCAATATCCTGAGTATGTTGATTACATCCATAGAATGGGCGTGAGAATTTTGAGAAATACAAAGCTTGAGTTAACAGATTTTTGTGTCTGAGCTTAGAGATTTCCTGGCTCTTAGGAAGGGACTGGGGAAAATAAAATCAGCAGGAATACACTTTTCTACACTTAATTTATATTCCCTGTACTTATCTAAATAGTCTATTCTGAGTTAGCTAAATACCTGGTTTAGAAAGAAGAAATAAGTGAAGGCCCTAGAGGAAGACCCACAAGTTATAAAACTGAATGCTCTGTCACCAAAACAAGCACACATTGGAGATCATACTGGGGCTGCCACTTAAAGGTCAGGCTTCTAGTCTTACCTGGAACTTCAGCTGGGGTCGGGGCAGAAGAAAAGCTGGCCTATGAGAAGCTTTGGTAAATTTTGTCTGAGTGTTCCAGGGATGATGTAGCTTGCCTCTTCAAATATTTGTCACTTTTCAAAGTTCATTTCAAGTGCAGGTACATTTAGTTATAATTCCTTAGCAAATTCCACTGTCAAAGGTCGACAGTCTTATCATTTGTTTCTGCTGGAGAAACAGAAGCAGAGGTTCTTGAACATAAGTCAGACAGTTCTGAATCAGTCAGAGTCAGAATTAAAATTCACAGTTTCTTAATGAAGTTTCAGGCTATAACTTCCACCTTTCTTTTTATCATTTAAAAAGAGAAAGAAGAATTTCCCTTAAAAACCGTGTCTCAGATTAGCTCAGTTTAAATAGCTGCATGTAATCTAACATTTTTTTTAGAAATCCTTTTTTTTTTAGGACAGACATGTAAATGAAATAATTTTGAATGTAAATTTAATTTGCTCTTCATAAGCAGCTCTTTGAGAATTAAAAAAAAAAAAAAAAACAAACCCAGAAGTGGCAAGCTGATTCATCATAAAGTATTTTGAGATTCCTAAGGGAGGTATTAATGAAAAGGCACAGAATCATTAGCTATTTGAGCAGTTATTAGACATTGTCTATTTACAGATAAAACAAACAAACAGAAACAAACAAACAAACAAAAAACCACAGAAACCCAGAGAGGGTAGGTGAATTGCTCATGATCACTAAACTAGTTAATTAACCCAAACTCCTCACTCCTGTGCTAGGGTTCCTCCTATTATTATTTAAGGTACCTTTTCCCACACTCATCCCACCAACTGTTCACTTGTACCAGGTGCTATTTGAGGCTTTGGAGACAAACTCATCGGAGAAGGTTTTTGAACTCTTTGACCCGATAGTTAAGATTCAAGTTGGGGCCAAGAGTGTCAGACATCTGGAGACATACTCAAGGGACAACAGGAGGAATAGAGGAGGGAGGAGGGACCCACCCAGGAACACTGTGGGTGGAGGATGCTTCCGCTGATGTTGGAAGGAGGAGCAGAAGTCCTCAGGTGAGAGGCACAGGGTGGGCAGGCAGGAGGCTGCAGGCTTTCTAGGCAGGAGCAGCAAGTTGCTGAGAATGGCCTACCCATTCGGAATCTCGTGAATCGCCCTAAGTGAACGCACTTTATTCTCTTTTATGCCAAAGAAAATGCAGGAACAATTACGAAAATCCTTGCTTCTCCAAATTTTGCTTCTTTCATGTGGTCCACTTACTGGCAAATATAGAAAGTGAGTCTGATGTCTTCTGGCACTAGGGGGCACCACAGTAAAACGAACCATCCTGCGCGGTAGGGCCGGCCTGCCTTCTCCTGGAATTGAGACGAAAACTGTTTTCTCAGGGAGTCAGGTGCTCATCTGTGTCGAGGAGGGTGAACAACTCCAGGCGGACTAGTAGTGTTCACTGTTTACAAGGTGATGCTGTTTTCTAAAATTTAGATGTTCTGACCCAGTACTCAAAACAGGATGGAATCATTTGGATGGGGATTATGTTGGAGAGTGTCACAGGGGGACACGCCACAGAGGAGAATTGGGAAGTGAGCAAAGAGTCTCCTGGTTCTGATCTAGGGATGTCATCTTCCTCTTCTCTGCTTTGACCTCACCCCTGGCTACTGGTACCGAGCAGACCCACCCTGCCAAGGGGCGGCCCCTGTCCTTCCAGTTCTGCTTCTGTTAACTGTCTTGTGCCCTTCGCTGTCAGAGGGCCTGCAGCTTCCCCCCTTTCGGGGACTCTTCATTTATGGAAAATGACCATTAATCCTTTGGAGTGTGTGGTTACAGTGTTGTTATTACTATTAAACGAGAGACAGGAAAACAAGAGGACCCCAACCTGAGTTGGGAAGGGGCAAGGTTATTTCCCCACAGTCACAGATGAAGCTCAGGGTAGAGCTGGACTGAAACTGAACTCTCCACCATCCCATGCCTTCTATTCTGTTTGTAGTTCCCCGTGCTTTTGAGAGCCACATCTTTTCAAATGAAGAGACTAAAACACTTTCTTATGTAAAAATACAAAACACCTCAGATTTTAGGGAGAGTCATTGAGTGTAACAGAGTACACTGGACCAGGAACCAGAAGACTCTGGTTCATTCCAGACTTTTAGCTTTGAGTCCCTGGGTAAAGTCCCTAACACCAACCAGTTTAATGATTTCCAGCCCTGGAATGTGGCTGCTGTGAGCTTTGGGAATGCCAAGGTGGTCATCACGGTCCTCATGCTGGGGTTATGAGGTTCAGTGACTGGTTGAAAGTGGTCCAGAGATCTAAAATCACACACTTGGAGCACCCGGGCCTGGAAGATTCCGTTACCCTTCACTTTAATAATATTTCCTGCAATTCTCCAAGGACTTGGCTGCCAAATCCAGCAGAAAATTGTATTTACAAGAGACATGTGATCTGGTTCACAGTACTAGAAACACTGAGGATATGGTTGGCATAACTAAAATTTTTTTTTTTTCAGTAGAAGTTTCATTTGGAAATGCACGGTAGGTGTGTTGATTTGTACAGATTTATCTAGCTCTGGTGACATACAAGCACTATTTAAGAAGACATGCTGGCTGACAGAAAGAGTCCCTCTTTAATTCTTCCCTTGCTTATTTAATAAGAACTTGAGGATGGGAAACCTTTGGTCCTTAAATACTGTATCTTATAGGTGCCGACTGAGGGCTGCTGGGAGCTTAAGTGACGTAGGCTTGGCACTGGGCTTTCCTGCAGGCAGCCGGAGTCAGAGCCTAGAAAGCCAGTGAAGCCGGTGAAGATCAGGAGGGCCTGACAATGATATTACAAAAGGTTGTAAAGAGACACTTAAAAAGTCACCAAATAAATTTTAAAACCCTTGTTGAGTTATAAATTGTAAAATGTCTTTTATTATTTAGTAATATAAAATGTATTTTGAATTATGTGCGTTGAGTGCTTAATGATTTTGGTTTCCAAGCCCCTACTGGCATTAATCTAGCCCTTGTTCTGGCCTAAAGAGGGCTGGCTCTCAAAGCTCTTCTGGGGTGGGGTGGTGGTGGGGTGGTGGTGGGGTGGGGGCGTGGGGGGCAACGCCTGGAGGCTGAGCACTCCTTGCAGTGACAGCTACTCATGTTGGCAGAGCTTTTCCTACTTCTGTCCTCACTTCTTTATTTTGACGGTGGAGGAAGAGAGGACAGATGTTTGTTTGCTGTCTTATGCTGGGAAAGTTTGAGGCATAGAGACTTGACTAGGTTTACACAGACGGGGTCGGGGTTAGAAATCAAGGCCAGGTCTAAGCTCCTTGATCATGACTCCATAACTCTGAGCTTTAAGGGTGTTGGTTGGCTCTTTTAAAGATTCATTTTCTTTAAATAAATAAATAAATAAACAAATAAATAAATAAATTCTTTTTTTTCCCTGACATTGTTGCTTTTGAAGAAAAATAGAGGATTTATGCAATATCACAAAAGGAAAAAAGACTCTTTTTAAATAGAGATTTAAAAGTACTTACACAAATGTCAGTAACATGATTAATGAAGCTTTAACAATTCCGTATACCTTATAGCATATTTTTATAAAGTGATTGAAGTGTGCCCATGTTTGCTTTCATCTTTTTCTTTTTTTAAAACAGTAAGGGGATTGTATTATGCGGTCTCTACTTACTTAACGGTAGTGTGATTATTACATTGTATCCAAATACCTACTCAACCATGCAGTGATTTCCTATGGCTTCTGTAAGAATCATCTCAGTGTGTGGGACTTCATACAGTAGCTCTCTCAGCACGGGAGGGTAGAAATCTAAATCCAAGTGTCGGAAGGGCCATGTCCCCTCACTGCCCTGGGAAAGAACCTTCCTTGCTTCGTCCCAGCCTCTGTTCTTTGACTTGCAGCTGCAGCACCCTAAGCTCTACTCCATCCTCCATGTACTTCTCCCCTGTGTGGACCCTGTGTGTCCGCTCCTCTTCTCTTAGGGGTACTAGTCAGTTTGGACTTAGGATCCACCCTGACTCCCAACCTCATGTTTCAATCAGCTTTTTTTTTGCTGCTGTAACCAAAAGACCTGACAAGAACAATTAGCAGAGGAAGAGGTTTTGGGGGGACTTATGGTTTTAAAGGTCTCAGTCCATAGATGGCCAACTCCATTGCTCTTGGCCTGCCTGAGGTGAGGCAGAACATCATGGCAGAAGAGTGTGGTGAAGGAAAGAAGCTCAGGACTTGATAATGAGGAAGCAGAGAGGCTGTTCCACTCACCAGAGACCAAATACATACCCCAAAGTCATGCTCCCAATGACCTGCCTCCTCCAGCACACCCCACCTGCCTGCAGTTACCACTCAGTCAATCCTCATCAGGGGACTCAGGTTACGGCTTTCATGTCCCGATCATTTCACCTCCATACCTTCTTGCATTGTCTCACACATGAGCTTTGGGGATATATCTAATTCCTAAACCATAACATTGACTAATTACATTCATAAATATTCTATTTTCAAATAAGGTCACATTCTGAATTCTAGGTGGACCTGAATTCTGGGGACACTAGCCCACTGAAAGTCATTCATTCATGTACTTCTTCAACAAAGTTTGGATCATCAGTCACGAGTCAGGCACTGAGAACACAGAGAGGACGCTAGATGGGGTCATCTTGTCCTGCCAGAGTTTGTACCTTTGGGGGAAAAGAAGGCAGTTAAATAAGCAGTAGGAGGAGTGGGGATAAGCGCTGGCAGGCAAGTAGGGTAGAGTTCTTCAGTGACAAGTCTCATCCAAGCTCCTGCCAGCTCCAACACCCAGTTTCTCAACTGCAGGTCTGTGAGCACCCTTCCTCTGGCCCTCGGCCTTGGGCTTCTCTTCCCTTAATTACTGGAGAGCTTTAGCTTGAAATGCTGTGGCCATCCTTGCCACCACCCTCTCATCCCGCGGCTCTGCTGTGATAACTCTGCTAGCCACGCTCTTGATCTATGTCAGAGCGTGCCTGGGGGCCACGTGCTTCACTGCACACACCACTAGGCATGACCTCCATGTTCTGCAGCTGTCCCAGGAGCCACCCGGGAGGAGGGCCTGCGGTTCGTGTCATGCAGAGGTCGGTTGTGTTGAAGAGATCTTCTGTTCAGTCTCTTGAGATTTATCTTTTGAATATGGGATTTGCCTAATTTCTGAGTTGGAAATGTCCTTGGGTACTTTATTTAACTGGAGAGTGGACACTGGATGGGGATATTGGAACTGAGCAGGGAAGGGACTTGTTCTAGGTCACCAACAGAACGCAGGACTCCCTCCTGTCAGCCCAATGCCCCGTCCGCCCTCAGAACTTGCCTTCTTCTTCTTCTTCATTTTTTTTAAGAGAGAGAGAGAGAGAGAGAGAGAGAGAGAGAGAATTTTTTTTTAATATTTATCTTTTAGTTTTCGGTGGACACATCTTTATTTTATTTTATGTGATGCTGAGGTTCGAACCTAGTGCCTCACGCATGCTAGGCGAGCACACAACCGCTTGAGCCACATCTCCAGCCCACACTTGCCTTCTTAAGGTGATAATTTCTCCTTTCATAATGCAATGAGACGGGGAATGAGTGATCTCAAGTAGAAAGGTATTGACTATAATAACTCTGCTCCCCCCCTTGTACTTGAAGATAAATAGGACAGTTTCAAAAGCCCTGCCAGATATTATGTGATCCTGCAGTCCCTGGCTAAACTCCCCTGTGGTCAGCAAATGCTTATTTACCGAGTGTCATCACTTCTGAAGTGTGGTAGGAGGTGTGCTGATACAGTGGGCACACTGGAAACCTGCCCTTCATTTCCTAGACACTAAGCTGGTGTGAGCCTTGATCCATGAGGTGAGGAAGGGAGGCTCAGGAATGTTTTGGTGAACTTCAGGGCTTCCCTGGTCAAGGTGGAGTGGGAAACTCAGGTATAAGAAAATCTTCCCTTGGAGGACATAAAGAGGTAATGTATTAGGTCAATCACATAATTTTGCAGAGATTTATGTTCCAAGGATGTCTTTGAATGATTTTGATATTAATCAGAATATCTGTTCTCACTCTTGGGAACGATCATTTGCCAAGTATCAGGGACAATGAGACCATGGTTCATGTTCCCTGAGAGAGGAGGAGTGTCTCTCTGAGGGGAGACACATGTAGCTATTACTCAGACTTGACAGAAAGAGGGAAATGGTGGGAGCAGGTTATTAGTATGTCACCCAACCTGTCTGTGTGTGTGTGTGTGGGGGGGCGGGGGACAAAGGTGGAGGTTAAAGGTGAAGCTGCAGGGAAAGGTGCTGGCAGTGATGGTCAGGGGTAGGCATGGAGACAGGTGGCTTTGGATGGCAATTAACATGGCTTCTCTCTGGGCTTATTACATCCCAGTAAACTGTTGGTTCAGCAAGGTTTTCAAAGCCACATATCTTTGTCTCTAAAAGTGTAACTTTGGGGATAGTTTTACTTGAATATGGAAGACTCCTTGATCAAAGAACTTCTATTCCTTTCTCTGGGTGGGGTTCTGAACTTCCTCCATCCAAAGTGGGACCCGTCCTTTGTTACAGGCTGTTTTGTGGAGTGTCCACTACATCCACCAGGATGGGAGTCTATGCTCTCATCCTGGTGAGAGTGGAAAGTTCCACTTTCCTCTTTGGAGGGACCTTGAGACATATCTGCAAGCCTGTGGGGGTAGTGTTTTTATGACCTCTCAGGTCTCCTCTGATTAAACACAAAGCCCAAGGAGAGGGTAGGAACTGGTCCATCTCAGGGGAGGTGGTGGGGTAGGGTGAGCAGCCACTGTTTCCTCCACTGTCCTCTGCTGACTCACACCTCAACCCCTCTCCCCCAGGATATTGACTTGGTGGCCTGGCAACAGGGTGAAGCAGAGCCCACTTCCTGGTTTCATATTTGATGGCATCCCTCTACCAGACAAATGACAAATGAGTATAAGATCGACAGCCCCAAGCCACATCCTAGTGAGTCAGACTTGGAGGCTCACACTCTCAAAGATGAGCTCTTTAAACAAATTATCACTTTCTTGTGAATAGAGTAGAGGCTGCTAGATAAATACCGACACCAGACTCTTCCATATAGCTTCTCGGACAGCCCAGCACTCACAGGATGAAGAGCCAGGAAGGGTCTACTTGTGACTCTTCTCTCACCAGCTTACAGTCGTTTACACTTTTCATGAGCTTGCTGCCCCTTGCCATGACAGTAATGCCTAATCAGAGCCCAAGTCATGATTTTGCTAACCTCAACTATACAGAAAAAGCTGGGATTGGTTGAGGAACACTTCTGGATATTCTGAAATAACAGGTGACATTTCTTAACTCCTTACAATAGTCCATGCCAGGTGCTGGGCATTCACATATTTGAAGCTCATTTAATCTTCATGACAATCTTCTGAGACAGTGGATCTTTACTGTTTTTATTTGCAGATGATGAAAGTAAATATCGGCAAGGTAAATGCAGTTTTCCCCAGGTCACACAGCTAAATATGTTCAGAAGGAGAGATGAAACTTATACTGGGTAGTGATACTATAAGTCAATAGAGTGATTTTTTTTTCTTTAACAGTAGGGTCCATTCTTGGGGTTGTGCGTATTCTGGGAGTTTGGGTATATGACATATACCCATCATTATAGTTTCATACAGAATGAAATCTGCCCTAAAAATCTCTATGCACTACCAATTTGTGCCTCCCTAGCTCCTAACCCTGGGAAACCAGGGATCTTTTAGTTTCCATAGTTTTGTTTTTTCCAGAATGGCATATCCTTAGAATCATACAGTATACAGCCTTCTCAGATTGGCTTCTTTCACACAGTGATACAGATTTAAGATTCCTCCATGTCTTTCATGGCCTGAAAGCTCATTTCTTTCTAGTGCTGAAAATAACATTTCTTTCTCTGACTGTTCCAGTTTGTCCATTCACTTATTTTTAAAAAATTTTTTTAAAGCTGTAGATGGACACAATGGCTTTATTTTGTTTATTTATTTTTATGTGGTGCTGAGGATCCAACCCAGTGCCTCATGGATACTAGGCAAGCACTCTACCACTGAGCTACAACGTCAGCCCTATCCATTCACTTACTGAAGGACATCTGGCTATATCCAAGTTTTGACAGTTATGAACAAAGCTTCTATAAACATCTGTATGAATAAGGTGATTTTAAATACTTGGTATGGGAGTACAGATACCAAAAAACAAGGATTTGATGTAGGTCTGCAGGTGTTAGATTTTGATGAGCAGAGATAGGTGAAAGGATTGTTTTGGAAGAGAGAACAAGATAGCAAGTATTTTTTCAATGTTTATCATGAGCCAGGCAATCTGCTGGATATAAGTTATTCTATTTAAACCTAACAGTGATCTCCTAGAACATTCCCGTAATGGCATTATGACTTCTTTTCCCATACGTGAAAGCCAATGCTAAGAAATGGTGTATATCTTTTCCAAATTTCAAAGCTAGAGAAGTCATAATTGAAGTGAATTTGACTCTACTGCATACACTCTTTGTCCTACTCCACTGGGCTCTCTATCCAAGGGCAAGGAGATCAGAGTGACTCAGTGGCTTGATCATAAGACACAGAAAGCTCATAAGACAAGAAGACTGGAGCCAGGCTGCAGAGGGCGCTGACTTGGGCAGTGTGTGGTGACTATGGGTAGTGGGACCACCAGTGTGTGCAGGTCACAGAGAGAGATGGAGGATGTGCAGGGAGGAAGGGGAGGGGCTCCTTTTTCTACCTTACAACTTGTCTGAACTGTTGGTTTTGATGCTTGTTAGAGACTTCTGAGAATATGCAAATGGCTACCCCTTGGTGACCTTCTCAGGAGAGGGAACAGGATGTCTGAGTCTGGAGTTCCAGTAGATCAACCCAAGGGCGGCAGCCACGTGTGCTTCCCTCGCGGCCTCTTCAGCTTCTCAGTCCCCGAGGATGCCCTCTTGGTCACTAGCACCGCGTAACATCAGGGCACTTCAAAAGCCGGGAAATTTCTTTGGTTTTCGAGAACCTTTAGGAGACTTTTGCAATGTCCATTAAAAAAAAAAAAAAATCACAAGGGCTTTGAGATCAGACAGCTTGGAGTAAATTTGTGAATGAGGAAGTTTTATGTTTTTTAAAATTAAAATTGACATAGAATTGCAACTTTTAAAATCACGGGAACTGAGTGGTGCTCACAATCTTCTAGTGATCTTTAAAGAAGACAAACTGACACCTATAAGCCTTATGAAACCAGCCGAGAATGACCCAGAACCTGCCCTGAACCCAGGTGCTGCCCGCTGAGCCTCATGCTCCTTGTGTTACAGGCCACTTCTGACCCTGACACATGGCCATGCAGCTGGCACACACTAGGCAGAGAGCAGCGGGGACGTTTATTTACCCAGAGCACTGTGTGGGCACAAGGGAGTCACAACAGCACACAGAGGGGAGGGAGCCAAAGACTCCCACTTCCACCAGGTCAGCCCCTCTCTCCACAGCTTAGTATTGAACGAAGACTGGTGCCGAGGCCCAGCCCCTCCTCCCTGGGTGCCTGTTGGTCTCAGTTGGGGGAGGCTTGTGATTGTACTTAAAGGGGAGTTCCTCGTCTGTGCGGGGAGTCCCCTCTGGAATCCTCTCAACCGGGCCGTAGTCTGCCAGGAGAGTGGGAAGCAGGGATTCCACTGCCCAGGGCATGAGAACAAATGTCTCCCACACCTTCCATCAGGACACCCTGCCAGAAATAACCTTGTGGGAAGAGCTGCTGTCTTGGCAGGACAACAGGCCTTCTTTTTCCTCTTCTAGTAGGAAATACAACCATAGGGTACGGAATTTAGGAAGGAAAATAAAGTAGACCAGGAAGAGCAAGGGTCCCTACTACCCCTGGC
Source organism: Spermophilus citellus (assembly GCF_964194105.1). Classification (NCBI taxonomy): domain Eukaryota; kingdom Metazoa; phylum Chordata; class Mammalia; order Rodentia; family Sciuridae; genus Spermophilus; species Spermophilus citellus. Next base: position 159,219,243 of record NC_138187.1, read on the forward strand.
CTCAGGCTTCCAGCTCCCTTCTCCAGAGGGAACATTGGCCACCAGTTTCTCCTACATTTTTCCAGATACCTTCAATGCCCATGGAAGTGATATTCCTTTTCCGTCGCACATGGCACTATACTTCCTGTATGATTCTGTCCTTTGACAGTTTCACTTAACAGACTTTTGATTTGCTCCCTATTGAGCTTTTGTTTTTTAACCACCAAATGACTGTGGACATTCACTCCATCTACCAAGCTTCCTCTTCTCATGGTTCCACTTGTTTTCTTGCCACTGAGGGTGGATATGGTTCACATTAGGTTTTTCACTCTGTTGAAGAAAAGGAAAAGATGCAATGTTTAAAAAAATAAAAGCTATATTTAATTCTATTGAACTCTAAAGGATTAAAATAGATTTTATTGCCTGTGTCCCCTGCAAACATGATGTGCTGATTCCTGTGTTATAGTGGAAGAAAAGCACACAAGAAGTTTCCAGAACTTGCTCTCAGCAGGTTCTGGGAATCTGTGGTCATGATGGATTGATTGGTCACAAACTTCTCCATGAGGGACTGTCTATGAATGGGTTTCTTAACAAGAGAACTAGTAAGTGTACTGTTATCTAAAAGGGGAAGTTGGGGCCCCAGTGAGCCAAAACAGTGCACCAAAGAGGAGCTTGGCAGAAATGAGAACAGACCTCGAATGCTGGCATGAAAGAGCAGAGTAATCCTGACTTGTCTTAAGAAATGCTATAGGAAAGCAAGAGACAGGCAGAAAATCCAACTCTAACCCTCACAGAAAAAACCGAGTCTTTGTTAAGCCTTTCCCTCCACAGGCTCCTGGGTTTCTGTTTCGTTGGCTCTGATGCCCTTTTCATCCCCCTAAAATATATCCTTTTTCATCCCTTAGGTGCAGTATCCTTCAATTCAAAGTATTAGAATACAATTTAATGGTAAGTATTGTCAAAAGTTTAACTGATCCATATTTTTGAAAGGATCTTCTCTTTAGCCTCTTAATTTCCTCACAAGATCTATCCTTTTCCTTGGGGAAGTGTGACATCCCAGGATTGTTGGGACCTGAATATGATTTTCATTAGGGACACAGAGGTGCATAAGAAGCAGGGAGGAGTGGTTGGCCACCACATCCATACTTGTCTCTGTACTTCACCGGCCTCACTTTATCCTCCAGGGACCCTTGAGGGTGAATAATTCTCATGCTTCAGCTAAGGAGACAAAGGCTTTACCTTTTACAAGTCTGTCTGACCTTAGGACACATCACTTGCTGGCTCTATTCTGGGACAAGATTTTACCTTAATGAGAGTTGGGGAAGGCCCTGATATGAAGAAAAGGTGATATTTTGACTATCAGGAGAGCACCATGATTACAGTCAACCCCCACTGGTTTCTATATTAATTCATTGGCTTGTGAAGTTCTCTGAGGCTGAAGGGAAGTACCTTTTGCTCTCTATAAGTGGTGTTTATTTCAATTCAAAGTATGCCCCTTGGGACTGATATAAGGCAAGAATTACCAAATTGTGGCCAGCAGTGGAGACATGTTTTTTCCCATCACTAAAGAACATCCTCCAGAATAGGTGTCCACGATGTAGTTGCCTGGCCATTCATCATGCTGTTGGGCTGACGTGGAATAAAACAAATTTAGGCTTTTTAGTTTCCACTTAGAATTGCCCCATACACAAACTACCAAAGCTTCTCCTGCTCCTATTCCTCCTCCTTCTCCTCCTTTTCTTTCTTGTATGGCAACAACTCTTCCCAAGTCACCTTCCAGGAAAAATTAGCAATAGGAGGGGGAAGGGAGAAGCAAGTCCGAGTCCTGGAGCTCTTCAACCTGCACTGGCTTCCTGTGCTTCGCTGCAGACTAACCTCACTGGCTGCTGGCAAAGCCAGGGGTAAATGCCGTCAGTAAGTCTGATGCCCACAGGCAGTGGGGAGAGGCTAGGGAACTATTAAAGCAATTGCTTTGAGTGAAGCTAGGAAGAGATGTGCAGGACCAAGGCAAGGGGCACCACTGCCACTCTGTGCTATAGTCTGTCCCCTGAGCAAGCAAGGAAGGACTGAAGCTGCCAACTCCATGCAGTTTTGAAAAATCTGGGAAACCTCAAAGCCACCTTTTCTGCAGTAGGTCAGCCACGACAATTTCTATAATCCTCAACTCAGGAATCCCAGCCCCATCTGAGACTCTCTCTGCAACTGGGATTAGCTCTGCCTCTACTTGCATTCCACAGGGGAAGGGGATTCCAACCCATGGGTAGAAACACAGTGCTTGCTTCCACTCTTTAAAAATATCTGTCTTCCTTCACTTTCTCTTCACTTGATTTTAGTTGTATTGGAAGGTTGTTGCGTAATGTAGTGCTTAAGTATCTCTATTTTTTATTCTAGCCCTGCCCTTTTCAGGGTGTGAGAAGAAATTTTTCCGCATTATACCAGAAAAGGCTGAGACCATGAAGGTGGAAAACAGCTCAATCATCATCAACTGTGATGGGTTTTATCTCATCTCCCTGAAGGGCTACTTCTCCCAGGAGGTCAATGTCAGCCTTTACTTTCGGAAGGGCCACAATCCAATCTCCATCCAGAGCACCAACAAGAAGGTCAACTTCGTCACGGTGGTCTCTTTGGCTTTCAAAGACAAAGTGTACCTGAACCTGAGTGCTCACAATACCTCCTGCCTCCCAGTGAATGGTGGGGAATTGATTCTCATCCACCAAAATCCTGGTGGGTTCTGTGCCCACTGAGGATCTGATGGCCATACCCCAAACCAGGCACCAGCACGAACACCAAGCTGGGGGTGGCAGGACACTGATTCTTCCTTGTGAGTGGAGTTCTTCATGCTCAGCCACACGGGATGTGAGCAGAAGCAGATCCTGCCCTACCCCCTCACTCAGGGATATTTAAAATGTACTGTGTGTACCCCATTAACCTTATTTATCCCTCATCTTCAAATCACCCAACTCATCCCCCATGATTGCCTTCAGCCCACTAGGAACTTTTGTGAAAATGAAAAACCAAATGCTTCTTACAGACAGATCGGTCAGGTAACTGTTTAAATAAACTTTAGTCACTGAAAAAAGCACTTAGCTACAATTTGCTGGAAATTTGAGATGTGTATGGCATTGTCAAAATGAAGAGGAGCCAAGAGAGGTTTATGATCTGCAAAAAGTGGTGTTCACCAATCCCTGGGAATCAAAATGAACTCTCCAGCGTTCAACTGATGGCCGTTTGCATACTACTTACATCCCTTTTCCTTGGAGGAGTTCAAGAGGGATTTGAAGACAACTGTCTAAGAAATACCATGTACTCTGGGACTTTTTTCATTACCACTTAGCTTTTCCAGCTTCCAAACATATGTAATAGAAATCTCCCTTCCCAAGATCCATCTTGGGAATATTATGCTGTGAAAAATCTAATCAATGGTTAGGAGAAACCAAGAGAGATTTTTCCCTGGAGGGAGTGTGTAATAATGTGAGAGTTATCTTTATCTCATAGGAGAGCAATAAACTGGACCTCAGGGTAAAAGTCAGTAAGGATTGGGACGGTCTGGGGAAGAAACCCCTCTCTTTGCCATAGACAAGCAAAGCAGTGCACCCTTACCTTCCTGCCATGCTGAGATCCCTCCTCAGCACCACGCTGTGTACACAGAAGCCACATTGTTAGGTCTCCCCCACAGCCCCCCCAAAATGAAGTAATACTACAATCAAATGCAGTTTTATGTCAAACAGCACTAAGAAGCAATTATACCTTATGAAAAACAACCATCTCTGTCCAGAAGTACTAAGTGCTACATATGATCTCACAATGAAACAAGAAGGACCTATAATTGGTCATTACCAAATCTTCATATCCCCGTTGAACTTGAAATAATGAACCACGAATATGGCATTGTGATTTTTATGTCAAATTTCTAGATTATTCACAAGTTCTCTATGTCAAAATTTTTATTAATGTAATTTTTGGCAATTTTTAAAAATGTAGTGAATGTTTCCCTGCTGTTTTAAATAGGGGATACAGTGTACCCTAAAGTCTTTCTGGATGATTCTGTGTCATTGCAGGAACTGTACTGTGTGAAGTACGTGGTTACCTCTAGGACCTCTAGGAAGGCAAAAGACTGTCATCCTGACACTAAGTGGTCTCAGTTCCATTTGGGCTTTTTCCTGTCTGATGCTTTTCTATTTCTTCATAAGTGCCTATCTCCAACTATATTCCCATCCCTCTACTTCAAGCTATTAAGAAAGAAGCTAAATAAAAATTCTATACAACTTGTGTGTAAGGTAAGAATAATCAAGTTCTGAGTGGTCACCAAGGTACTCATGGAGTCACGGTCATGGCTAAACACTTATGGAGGGTCCACTCTAGCCCAGGAACTGGGTCAATTGCTACATGAATTATTCTGAGCAAGATATTCTGTGCTGTATTTGCCTACTCAGAAGATTTTTGTGTGTGTGTTTTGTGTATATTTTACTTTTTGTCATTGACTATATTATGCAAAATTAAGTGATATTTTAAAAAGCAATGTTTATGACTACAGGTAGTATTTAAAAAAATATATGTCCACTTTTTAAAGTTTGGAATTTTTGTCTGTGTTTCTCAGAAATGTGCGGTGCCTAGGCCAGGCCGAGCACTGTTGTCCTGTGGCTGGTTGTCCTGGACACCAGGGCCTCTCCCTGTGAGGACCCCTGCTTGGCTCTTTCCATGCTGGCCTCCTTCAGCCACACAGGGATACTGCTGCTGGGCACCAGCTTTACCTCCAACTGCCACCCATCGAAATCTGTTCTGTGTGCCAGGCCCTCCGAGTCATGTCCTTCAAAGAGATAATTAACCCTGAACTCACGATGTGGAAGAGATCTGTGGAAAGAGAATTAAGTGACAAGTCAGGAGGCAGGACTTCTAGATTTGACTTAGTTACTAACTAGCTAAGCGACCTTGGACAAATAGTTCCTCATTTCTGCACCCTACTTTCCTCTTGCTAAGTGACAGGAAAGGTAATGTCTAACAGTTTAGAATGTTATGCTCATGTAGCTGAGAATGCATATACTAAGTGTGCTCGTTATATAGTTGCTGTATTCAAGAGGCATAACTTTCTCTTTTACTGTATGGAGTATATTTCTGCTCCCACTCTGCCCCGCCCTGGCCAAACCAAACATCTTCCTTTTCCTTCTTGGTACTCCCAGTTGTTGTCTAGCTAGTGACTTTCTATCTAGAGAATGCTGATGATATTCTAATCCTAGGGAAGGCAATACTTTCTTCTTGAGCACACTGGGCAGGTCCCCTATTCAGTCATAACTTTGTATTTGTGCATTCTTGGTTCTCAAAGAATATAAATATTGATATTAATAATAAAAGTATTGATATTTACATAAAAACAAATAAAGGATCTCAGAATCCAGTACTGGTTAGAGGGTTGGAGTTATTATTTTTCCTTCTCTTCTCCAAGTTCTGGTTAACTGGTCTCCTGGTGCGGGGAGGATGAGACGAGTTTTCTGGTTTCCTATCTGCCTCCAATTTTACCCGTCAGAAGTATGTCCAGGGGATGGCTGAGCTGTGAAGTCCATTTTTGCTTTTGAAGAGATGATCTCTGGAAGTCCCCAGAGTCACAGCCCCCTTCCCTCAGGACCTCTCACCTCGTTTCTAACCCTGGGGTCATGGCTTTGAGCATCATGTCCCCTCTTCCTAGTAGTAGGTATGTCTGCTGTCTCAGGAAGAGGTCACTCTGCAGTGGGCCGTGGGGCACAGTCTGGCCATGCTGACCCCTGTGCTGCCTTAGATGGTGTTGGTGACCCCCCGAAGCTCCCCTCTGCCTCGGCTTCGTTGACCTCACTTCCTCCCCTTCCTCTCTGTCCTCTGCCTTTCCTGGTCTTCATTGCCCTTCCTTTTTCTCTGTTCACCCCTTTGGTGCTGGAGTTCCTCAGAACTCTCAGTCCTCCTTCTCTACATCAGTGATCATAGTCTGGCAACAAATAAGCCACAGTTTGACCCCGTGTGCCTTTTATTTGTTAAGCTGAATTTAGTTGCCAACATTTAAACATTGAGAAATTTTTGGCTCCTTTGGAGAGCAAAACCCAAAACAAAACAGGCCCCGATTTTGGCACGAGAGTAACCATCTAAAGCTTCCATCTTCAGGGATATTCAGCGTTTCCAATTTCCAGGGTCCCCACCATTCACACGATGTATAAATGTGCTCATATCTACTCACTCCACTTGTTGCCTGGCTTGAGGCATCTGAGTTGTCACCTCTGCTCTGAACACTTACCAATGTCATCAAGTATTATGCCTAAACCATAGTGCGTGCACTGATGATATCTAAAACCACTTTTCTGCCAAGTATCTTCCATTCTTGTGTCATGTTTATCTTCACCACTTGTGTTAATCATAACATACCACTTACTGAATATTCACTCTATGGAAGGATCAGATTAGCCATTTATAAGCATTATTTAATTCTATCCCCCCAACAACTCTTTGGGGTAGAAATTATTATGATTCCTAATTTGCATATGAGAACTTGACTCTGAGAGGTAAACTTGCCCAAAGGCCTGCAGCTACTAAGTGGTGGGACTCAGATTCAAGACCAGACAGTTGACACCAGAGACCAGGATCTTAACCACTGCTACTGTCTCTGGGCAGTTCACATGAATGCAGTAGGTACTTATACTCACATGTCAACAATGAGCATGCTGTCTTCCTCACCCAGCCCCTCCTCCTGAACCATGATTTTGGTTAAAGGCACTGCAATCACTCCTGAATCCAGAAGCCCAGGATCTGCTTACTTTCCTCCATCCAGTCTTTACCCACTAACTACTCACACACGTCCTATTTATCATCGCAGCCCCATCAAGAACTCTCAAGTTGCCCCCAACTCCCAGGCTCCCAAAACCACAACTTGAAGGAAAAAAGAGAAAAAAAAAATATATATATATATGAATGTCTTTGCTAGTCACACACACCTCCTTATGAAATGGTTTGACAATTTCTTTGGAAAATATATATGCAGGAGGGGTATTTGTAAGTAACAGTTTTTGCCAATATCCAAAAGCCTACAAGCCTGTGGCTATGGCTTCCCCAACTGTTCATTTACTCTCCCTCCTACTTTTATAAGGAGCTCACATGGGGCCTCCTTGCCTCAGTTAGTTCTGTCTGATGAAGAAGGGGATACACATTAGCTCAATGGATGAATGAAATGAACAAACAAAATGAGGCAAGATGGGGGTTCAAGATGGTAAATTAGAGGAAGGCTGCATCCAGTGGCTCTGCGGCTCAGGATTCAGTATGAATACTTCTCAGCAAGGTGGGTGAAAGAGAGAGTTCACTAAAATTCAGTATTGGGCAGAGTGTCTTAGAGACTCAGGAATTTGGGTGCATTAAACAAACAAAAGAAAGAATATCTTAGAGCTCAGCGGGTTCACGACAGAGGGGAGGGATAAAAAGAGAGAGAAACAAAATGGGGAGATTTGGCATGGAAAAACTCTGTAGATTAGAAAAGCAGTTGAACTTAGATGATCCAGAGGCTGTACAGCAAACTAGTACTCTGTACCTCTCAACTGGCAAGCTGAGGGCTGAGGTGGGAGCCATCATGACGTGGCCATGCTGCAGTTGCTGCTGCAGGAGCTGGGAGGTCATAGTGCGAGTTGCCATACTGTCCTGGCAAGTGCCTAACATGTTACCTAGGGTGTGCCTAGCTGAATGTGAGTGTAACATGCACAAAGAAGATTGTACTCAAGGGGATTCAAGAAAAATGTAGGGGCATTCAGATTGCTTTCCCTTTGAGTCTGGCAGCTCATGTGACCAGCTGAAGGAGGTCAAGAATCTGAACAGGTAGGTGTGAAAACACTTAGGGACTTAGTTTGGGAAGGCTGTGTTCCCAGGCAGCAGATGTGTGGAGGATCGGCTTCCCTATCCCACAAGTCGAATTCTTGAGAGTCTCCTGAGATTCAGACTCCCAGCAGGGATCAGCATTTGCTAGGCCCTAGGAGCGTGTTGATCGAATTTTTCCAAAGCAGATATCACCCAACAAAGTCCCTAGGGCCTGACTGGACCTAAGCCACAGCCACTGGAATTTTCCTTTTTAGAACTCTGCAGCAGCTCCATCCTGGGATTGCTTCAATTTGGTCTATCCAGGCAAAATTCCAATCAATAGTACTCCCCATTCCCTACTACCTTCTATGGTGAGAAAGGAAGTGGAGAGCTATTTCAACCAGCTTCAGTTTTAGCCCACTCCAATATGCAGCTCAATGAGCAAAATAAAAAGATGAAGGCATTAACAACCTCTAGACTATGCTCAATCCCTTTATCCCTCCCCGCTCAGTATATAGCCCAAGAAGAATGGAAAGGACAGTTGGGCATAGGAAGTGACCATCTATTCTTGTGGATTCTTTTGTACACCACAGTTGAGATGATTCTTTCATTTTTTTTGTTAGGAATCTTTTCTTTTCTTTTAGGGTTTTTGGTTTCTTTGGTTTCTTTTGTTTTTTTCTATTTCTCTCTTTTTCCTCCACTAATAGCCAAATTCTCTTGTTCTCTCTTTCTCTCTTCTATTGCTTTTTCCTATTTTTATCCTCTTTAAAACCATTACTGTTCTGTGTTCTCTGTTCACATTTTAAACATTCTGAACTCCCTTCTACCTTCCTATAACATTTTCTTTTCTCTTAATGTACTCTATTTTTACCATCTTTTAGATTTGTTTGGTTTATGTATCTCCTGCCCCCATGATTCATGTTGTTGCAATTATTACTGCTGTGGATGACATAGTTGACACCTGCAGTTTACTTAATGCCTGATCTAGTTCACAGTTGTTTATTGGTTTTGGCAATCACTGACCCCATCTTTCCTATTTTTGTGATAATTAGTGTCGTTGATGTCATAGTAGGCATCGACTATTTATTTCAATGCTGTATGTTGTTTACATTGGTTGTTGCTACTATTTGCGTCTTCCTTTTCTGTGAGGTATTGGGAACTACAGGGACACTATAGGTTCACAGGGTAGAGACTCTGCTGCTGAACTAAACTCAGCTAAAAGAAAACACATGTTGTTCCACACATAGATTAATAACACTCAAACTTCATCTATGCTTTAATACAAAAAATATAAGACACAAAAACTACAATTAATGGCTAGGCTCCCAATAGGAATGGCTAGGAGTTGGCCCTCAGTGCCCACTCACAGACATCCATTCCTTCTCAAAAACAGAGAAAATTAGCACAAAGACTGTGGATATCACACCTATGGAGGGGTGTCTTAATCTAGATTACTCTAGGACACTTTGGCAAGAGAAGGCTGTTCCATAAAATAGTCCACACATAAAAGTAGAAGAGAAATCCATCTCAACAGATGTATAAAACCCAGCACAGGAATACAAGAAATGTGAAAAAATAAGGTAACACAATGACTCCTAAAGTTTATAATTCACCAGCAACAGACCCCAAAGATATCAAAGTGGATGAAATGCCAGATAAAGAATTCAAAAGAGTGGTTATAAAAAGGATCCATGAATTCCAAGAGGATGAAGAAAATAAATGAATGAATTAAGATAAAGTCAGTATAGAATATGAATGAGAAATTCAATAAAGAGATGGAGATATTGAAAAGACCCAAACAGAAATCTTGGAAGTGAAAAACACAATAAATCAAATTAAATGTTCAGTTGAAAGTTATTCTAGTAAAGTAGACCTTGCTGAAGAGAGAAACTTGGGACTGGAAGAGAAGTGGCTGCCTTGAACATTCAGAGAGTATCAAAGAAAAGAAAATAAGTGACTATGACCAGAATATACAAGAACTAGAACAAGAACAAAAGACCAAATTTAAGAATCACTGGAATGGAAGAGGATTGTGAGATGCAGGCTAATGGGATGGCTTATCTTTTTAGAAAAATAATAACAGAAAAACTCCTAAACCTTGAGAATGAAATGGACATTCAAATAGAGGAGACAAGATTAAAAAAAAGAATTTCTCCACAACACGATATAATTAAAATGCCTAACACAGAGATCAAGGATATAATTTTAAATGTCTGAAGAGAATAAATTCCAATTACTCAAGACACTCTAAAATCTAGAAGAACTTGGAAGGATATACTCCAAGTCCCGAAAGAAAATAACTATTAATCAAGATTTATATATCCAGCAAAGCCTTCTTCAAAAATCTAAGAAGAAATAAAACATTCCAAGATAAGCAGAAACTCAAAGACTTCTTCACTACTAAACTGGCACTACTGAATTTATTAGAAGAAATACTCCACACAGAGGAAATAAAAAACAAACCCCAAAGTTCACAAACGATCAAATCTCATTTGAGTAGTTAAGTGAATGAGAAACAGTTCAAAATTAAACATTAGAAATAAATCAAAATAACAGGAATTAATAAACTTCTCTCTATAACAACATTAAATGTAAATGGTCTCAACTCTTCAATTAAAAAACATAGGCTGGCAGAATGGATTAAAAAAATAAGACCCAATTATATGTTATTTGCAAGGGACTCACCTTACAGACAAAACCAGGCGTGGATTGAAAGTGAAAGGGTGGAAATACATATACCATGTGCATGGAACCATAAAACAAGCAGGAGTAGGGGCTCTGAGCAGATTTCAAGACAAAATTAATCAGAAGAGACAAAGAAGATCACTTCATACTGGCAAAGAGAACAATCCAACAATAACAGATAATGATAATAAATATTAATGACTCAAATGTTGGTACATCTAATCACATAAAACAGACACTACTTGAATCAAAGGCTCAGATATACTCAAGTGAAATAATATTAGGTGATTCCAACATACTTTTGACACCAATAGATAGGTAATCCAGATATAAATTTGGTAAAGACTGTTTGGATGTGAAAATATCATGAATAAATGGACTTAACAGACATCTACAGAATAATTAATCCAACAACAGCTGAATACACTTTTTTTTGTTTCAGTGGTTCATATAACTTTCTCCAAAATAGGCCACATTTTAGTCCATATAAAGCAATTCATAGAAAATACAAAAATATTTATATAATTCTTTGTATCTTATCAGATCATAATGGAATAAAATTAGAAACCAACACCCAAAACCCCTACAGAAAATATATAAACACATGGAAGTTAAAAGTACACTTCTGAATGATGAATGGGGAACGGAAGTTTTTAAAATCAAACACAATAGTGATGCAGTATACCAAAACCTCTGAGACAAAGCAGTTCTAAGAACGTTTATAGCTATGAGTGCCTACATAAGAAAATCAAAATGATCCCAAATAAAACCTAATGATGCATCTCAAGGCTCTTACAGAGGAATAAAACAATTCCAAAATCAGTAGAAGGAAGGAAATAATTATGGCCAGAGCCAAAAATCAATGGAATTGAGAAAGAAAATACAAAGCATCAATTGAAATTTGTTTCTTTGAAAAGAAAAACAAGATTAATAAGCTCTTAGCCAAACTAACCAAAGAAATAGAAGACCCATATTAATAAAATCAGAGATTTATTAATAAAATCAGAGAAAAAGGAGAAATCACTAAGATATCACAGAATTCCAGAGGATCATTAGGGACTTAATTGAAAAAATATATTTCAATAAATAGGGAAGCCTAGAAGAAATTAGTACATTTCTAGACACATACAATCTGCCAAAACACCTAACAATAACTAGCAATGAGGAAAGCAGTAATAAATAAAGAGCTTTCCAAAAAAGATAAGCCTAGGACCAGATGAATTCTCAACTGAATTCTACCAGACCTTTAAAGAAGAACTAATGCCAATGCTTCAAAAGTTATTCCACAAAATAGAAAGGGATGGGACACTTCCAGATTCATTCTATGAAGCTAGCAAGTATCTCCCTGATACCAAAACCAGATAAGGACATACCAAGGAAAGAAAACTACAGACCAATATCTCTGATGAACTTATATGCTAAAATACTTAATAAAATATTAGCAAATCATGTTCAACAATATATTAAGAAGACTATACATCACGACCAAGTTGGTTTATCCCAGGGATGCAAAGATGGTTTAACATAGGCAAATTAATAAATTTAATTCATCACATAAATAGAATTAAGGACAAAATCACTTAGTATTCTCACTATATTCAGAAAAATTCTTTGACAAAATTCAGCACTCATTCATGATAAAACATCAAAGAAGCTAGGGATAGAAGAAATCTATCTCAACATCATAAATGTTATATATAAAAATCACAAAGCCAAACTCATAGTGAGTGGGAAAAAACTCAAAGGCATTTTTTAAAAAAATCTGAAATAAGAAAAGGATGTCTACTATCACCCATTTAACATAGTACTAGAAATTTTAGCCAGAACAATTAGGTAAGAGAAGGGAATAACATATATATATATATGATTTAGGAGCAGTCAGGGAGTTGCCTGAGGAGGAAGAGGCTGGGTATTCTACCTCTGATACCACAGCCCTAGAAAATCTGGAGCCACTCTCCCATGGGGTGTGGTTAAACCTGGGTCTGGATCAATGTTTTGGTTTATGGAACTGATTGACTTTGTTCATCTCCTGTGACCTGTCTGCAGGAGGGGACAGAGAGATGTTAGAAACCTGAACACTGACTCTTAGCATGTATGTTTTCCTAGAGTCCTGCCAAGACTGAGAAAATTCTTTTATTTTCATATATGGTGATGATTAGGCTAGAACTTTCATTTTCCTCCTGATTTAGATAGTCTTTACCTTCTTGGGTTTTTGAGGTTGGAATAATAATGAAATTTAACAGTAATAAATAAAAATTGTAGAAATGTTAGCAAGAAATAATATCTAAAGAAATAATATCCTTTCAGGCCAGTACTCTATTAATAAATAGGATGAGCTATTTATTAATAAGTTACCATCTTAATTAATATCTTAGAAGCTTTTTATGATATAGCAATCTATGTGTTACCCTTACATAACATTCTACAATCTATAATTAAAGTAGATAGAACTTTCCAATTCATGAGAATCTCATTCACTATTTCAAGTTAATTTGGCACTAGGCAGTTGGCATAAGTTTGTTCTACTACTGCTGTACGCCAGGCATTGTGCCAGGCACTTAGGGATACTTTATTTCCTGAGGGAAATAAAATTTTGCTGTTATTCTTGATCTTCTTTAACTCTCAAGGACAAAGACTTGCTATTGCCCATCACACCTAACCCACATGCATTATGCAGGTGCACTTTGATGATATTCCACTGAATTATTTTTATATTTTTCATGAACAGAAACAGTATTATTTTATCCCCTTAAGTCATGATCATTCTATTTTAAACTTTTGAACATTGATGCAAACACACTTCTAGATGAATAATAAACAATACCCATTTTATTTATAGTTAGATTTCATTTTATTAGTAGTCTAAGAGTATTTTTTGAGAAGACTAACATTTAAAAGTCCAAAATAATTTCATTTATGAATTTCCTGACTCAGGGTATTGAATTCATAAGATCAGGAAAACCTCATAAACCATAATTATCTACCCACAAAGAAAGCAATTACACCATTACTAATTACCTGCTCCAAGTTCCTTGTGAACACAACAAGATACTTCAGAGGAGACACGGGAGGCAGAATACTCATTCTGAGTCTGCACACAAGTCGTGTGTTTATAATAAGGTGGTTGTAAGAGGAGATTTCAGCCAGCTGGTCTTAGACCAGAAGAAGCATGAATTCCTGCTGACTTGGAAGGCTTCCCTGATAGTTTAGGGAAGTAAATCCACACATCGCTCACCAGGAGTCTGTGCAGAAGAGAAGGCTAAGGAGCTGGAGAAAAAGCAGTATTTCTAGCTACATTAAGACATGGAGATTAGTAGGGTCTAAAGCCACATTTCACAAAAAGTTCTGGTCTGAATTAACTTTTCCCCATAAAAATAATTAAGACAGAGGCCTCTCTCAAATCACAATAAATTGTGCTCTTCTTAGGGCTTTTGCGTGCGGCCCGGGTTCGATCCTCAGCACCACATACCAACAAAGATGTTGTGTCCGCCGAGAACTAAAAAATAAATATTAAAAATTCTCTCTCTCTCTCTCTCTCTCTCTCTCTCTCTCTCTCTCTCTCTCTCTCTCTCTCCCCTCTCTCACTCTCTTTTTAAAAAAAAAATGGGGGAGTGCATATGGGGGAGAAGCAAAAGTCAAACAGACTTGGAGAAGAAAAGGGAACAAGCACGGGGTAATATAGTGGACCTGAAGGAATAGAGATTCACACTAGAGACTTATTAAACTCCAGGGCATATGGCACAGTTTGGATCAGAAAGGTCCCCCAAAGGTCCAGGAGTTAAATACGTACCCTGGGTGGCACTATTGGGAAGTGGTGGAGCCTTTAGGACGTGGGGTCTATGGGAGGGTCTTCAGTCACTGGGGACCTCAGCCACCTCTTCCTTTTCTCTTTTCTTCCTAATCATGAGGCAGATACTTCTTCCATGTGCTTATGCTCTGCTGGGATGCCTTACCACAGGCCTGAGGCAATACGGCCAATCAGAATCTGGTGGCCACTCTGTGAATGCCCAGACCTTACACATTGCTATCAATGTGGCAGAGGAGAAGTTTGCAACCCGGGGTGCCTCAGACCCACAGCCTATCCATGTGTAACTGTGCTCCACACTCTGGTTCCCTGACTTCTCCACAACTGCCATACATCAACCAGAGCTCCACAACCATCATTGGTGTTCCCACAAATAGGACCCAGTAGAAAAATCCTTAGCCATGACTTCCCTTGTTGGAGGAAATGAAATTGGGAGAACCCCAGAAGTTTTCGATGCCACTACAGAAACATCCACAGGTTCAGCTGTTGAGGACTCTTTGCTGATGCCATCCAGCCAATAGCACTGCATAGGGACTATACCATTTTGCACCCCAAAGAGCCACATCCCACCCAGCTAGTGCCCTCACATCCACCCAGCGGTGAAGGTCTTTCCCCACATATCGTAGTTTGTGAGTTCTGCTCCATCAAATGCACAGACATCTGTGAAAACCAACAAGGAACATGAAGAATCAAGGAAATGTCAGAACCAAAGTGACTTCATACATCTCCTACTAACCAATGCCAAAGAAATGGAGATCTATAAATGATATGACAGAGAATTCAAAATAGGCGTCTTAAGGGAGCTCAGGGAACTACAAAAGAACATAGATAATTTAGCCAAACCAGGAAAGCAATGAACAAAATTAGAAGTTCAAAGGAGAGAGAGAAATAATGAATAAAAGAATTAAACAAAAGTTCTGGAAGTGAAAACTACAATGCATGAAATGAAAAATACAATAGGAAGCACCAACAGTAGACTTATTAAGTAGAAGGAAAAAAATCTATATAATGGAAGACACAGCATTTGCAAATATACAGTTCAAGGAGAAAAAGGAAGAAAAAGCCTATGGGATTTATGAGACATCATCAAGAGAGCTAACTTTCATCTCAAGGAGATATTTATTCTTATTCTCTCTGTTCATTGCAATACTTTTCAAAATAGCCAAATAGCAAGCTCAGTGTTTGTTGGAAGAATGGAGAAAGAAATTTGTCATATAGGAGTAATAGAATATTATTCAGCTTTTGAAGCAGGAGAAAATCCTGTCATCTTAGACAATATGGTTGAACCTAGAAGAAATTATGTTAAGTAAAATAATTCAGACATAGAAAGTCAAATACTCTATGATCTCACTTATGTGTGGAATTTTAAAATGTCAAACTCATACGAATAGAGAATAGAAGGGTTATTAGAGATGGCAGTGGGGAGTAGTGGGGGAAATGCAAAGATTTTGGTTAAAGATATGAACTTTCATTTATAAGATGAATAAGATCTGGATACCAAATATACAACATAATGAGTATAGTCAAGAATAATGTGCTAATACTTGAAATTCACTATGAGAGTAGGTGTGGAGTATTCTCATCATATACACACAAAGCTAACCATGTGAGGTGATGGATAAGTTGATCAACTTGATTTTTGAAATTATTTCACAATATATACATATGCCAAAATATCATGCTGTACATCTTGAAGATGTTTGATTTTTATTTGTCGATTATATCTCAATAATCCTGAAAAACAGAAAAGAGAAATGTCTAGAGATAATTAAGTTCAATTAAAAAGGCAGAATTAACTGCTTCATGATGAGAAGAATAATTGAGTTAATACTACTAGCTACCAACTGTTTTCTTTTTTCTAGAAGTCCTGGCATTTCTTATAGTTAAGGGTGGTGGTGGGACTGACTTCTAACTCATGAACCACTGGTGAATCATGGCTCATCTCATTCCTACTCTATAAGCTCCTCTCCTCTCCACTGGCTGCAGGCTGACATGCAGGACAACTTTGATGTCTTCATCAACCCTATTTCCTTCATCGATGGCTTGGAAGACTCTTTCCCAACCTCCCATCACCAATCAGAAATACCTGTTTGGTCTACATAAGCAAGACATTTTTAATATTTTAAGTCACTGAAATCCCGTGGGCTTTCTTTTTTATTGCTTAACTAACACACTTTGTAAGAATATGAGACTTGGCCTTATGTATGAGGGAGCTATAGAAGGACTTAGGAGCCAGGGCATGATGACAAGTGAGCAGGTTGGGGGCAGGGCCAGAACAACAGAGCATGGAGAGGGTCTCCTGATGAGGTCAACTTCCTGCTGGATGAAAGCGTGTAGACATACATGGGGGATCCAATCAGACAGACACTTCCATACTCGTGCCCCTAAGCAGGGGATCCAATAGAAAAACTAAAACAGATGTGTGGACAGAAAGGGCACCAATCAGTAATAGTGAGGAAAGCAGGGACAGTGGAGGAGATAAGAAAAGAAGGAGGGCTGGGGATGTGGCTCAAGCAGTAGCACGCTCACCTGGCATGCGTGCGGCCCGGGTTCGATCCTCAGCACCACATACAAACGAAGATGTTGTGTCCGTTGAGAACTAAAAAAGAAATATTAAAAAAATTTTAAAAAATAAAATATAAAAAAAATAAGAAAAGAAGGAAATTTCAGAGACCATAAAAAGAACAAGCCAAAATTCTCCCCACTGGATTCCCAGCTCTGGGGTCCCTTCTCTTTGGAGAAGTCTATATCTCTGTCACTTTTGCAATAAACCTACTGCTTGTTTTCTATCTCTGTGTCCTGTTCCTCAATTATTTGCTGAATGGAGACAACAAACACAGCACCTCTAGACAGTCACCTGTAGAGTCACTCATATAGCAAAGTTTATGATTTCAGGGCATCAAGGAATCAGACCACAGATCTATCCTTTTCTTTTCTATAACTCCTTCATCTTTAGATGTAACTTAAAAATCAGACAATTTTTGGTCTGGTTCACATTTGTACAAATATTGATGCCTACCAATACTCATATTGAGAGTAAAAATATGATTGGTCATGTGTAAGCATCTGTTATCAAACCCTCCTTCATTCTAATGCCATGGTACAGTTAAGTCAGGCAATGCAGCAGCACTATAAACAGCGCTCTTCAGGACTCTAAATATTTGAAGAAATAATTGAAAACTGAAATAAGGTTTTATATTGAAACAGCAGTAGAATCTTCAAATAAATTATTTGGTCTTTTCTCTCCTCTAAAATCATAGCATGATGGTCACGATGACAATGGCTAACTTTCAAGGACCTTATACAATGCCAGGCACCGTGTTAGGTGACTTGCTGGAACTTTTACAAATATCAAGAACTTCATGTAGCAGTGATTCAGAAAAGAAATGAAAATTTTGCCACTGACTTATCTGGTAAAATTTATTGCATTTGCTTTCTTAGGAAGTTAGAAGTCAGGGTGTCTTTGGAGACCTAGCCTGTCTGGTGGACTAGAATGAGCTATGTACTTAAGGCCAGACCTTTGGGTTCCACCATCAAATTTTTCACATACCTTACCACCCTTGACCTTAGAACTATGACTTTTCATCCTAATTCTTTTAGTTCTAAATCAATGTAATGGGGAATATGTCCATGTAATCTCTAATATTTCTCCTAAGTCCCATGCTCTATGAGAGAAACAGCCATACTTAGGGGACAAGCTTACCACCACCACCACCATCACAATCCATGAATAATGGCACCATAGAGTGGCTAGAAACCAAAATATGGTACTAAATGACCTGCACTTGGATCTTGGTTCCACCATCACTAGCTGCATGACTTTAGGAGAGATACTAAATCACTCCATGTATCAGTTTGTTCATCTGTAAAATAGGAATGAGGAAAATAATATTCACTTCATTCATATATAAACATGCATTTTGAAATGCTTGGAATCTAGTAAGCACTAATTTTGTCTTAATTATTCTTAATATGTTTTTAGGTAAGTCATGGCACTAGGGAAAACACAAAGCCATTGAGGTCTCAGTCCTCATCTTTCTGTGTCTATAAAAGTATAAAGAGCATGGTAATGGGTAACCAAAAAGAAAAGTATTTTGAATTTCTCTGGGTGATAGATCTTGTGTCAACAAGGAACTATGGTTACTACTCTGATTCTTAAGTTGGATAGTGGATAATGACTGTTAGTTTTACCACAACGCATAATGTACACATACATGGTATGTATTACTTTGCATGAATCAAGTATTTCATTAAAACAATTAACAGAATTTGTGAAATCCAATTTAGGAATCATATAAATGGATATTCATATGCAATGTGAATGGATTTTCAAGATTAAAGATCATGGGTTGAGGGCTGGGGATGTGGCTCAAGCGGTAGCGCGCTCTCCTGGCATGCGTGCGGCCCTGGTTCGATCCTCAGCACCACATACCAACAAAGATGTTGTGTCCGCTGAGAACTAAAAAATAAATATTAAAAAAAAATTATCTCTCTCTCTCTCTCTCTCTCTCTAGAAAAAAAAAAAAAGATCATGGGTTGAGCATCCTAACTACCCTGAGAGCAGAGTGACATTCAAAGAGCTGAATTCAATGCAGGGCAGGTAATCAGCCTAGAAGGGTGAGGTGAAGTGGGCGAGCCGTGACAGAAGCAGTGGTGAAGTTTGCCCTTGGGGTCAATCAATAGGATTCTTTTCCTTTTTCCTTCCCTCCCCTGTTTTCCTCCTGGTCTCACTTCTTTCCTTATCAACCCACACTTTTTGGGCGCCATCATCTGTTGCCTAGATTTTTTAGCTTCCTCCTAACAGGTCCCTTTGTCACCAATCATATTCCCTCCAATTCTCTCTCTCCCAAATCCAACAGGTGATTTTGAAAATACAAATATGACTATGTCCTTGCTGAGTTTGATACATGCAGATGTCTTTCTGCTGATCTCTTGACAGAGTCAACATGGTGTGGAGATACTGTCCAAAGTTTACAGTGGAGCATCTTGAAAAGATGAGAAAAGGGAAGCTGATTCAGGGAAACTGCAACCTGCTACTCTTTTTCTGTTCTTTGAACTCCAAGTAGAATGGTGGCTGATATGGCCATCTTAAGTGGCATTAGGGAAAGAATACTGTACTACCAACAGAACTAGAAGCTAGAATTTGTTGGGAGTTCTTGCCTGCATCATGGAGGTAGTCTGGACTGCCTCCTCCTGGAACCATTTTACACAAGAGAAAAACAACTTTATCTTCCCTACATCATTGTTGTGGTGATCTCGATTTCCTACAGTCATGCCGACTTCCACACTACACCCATGGCTTTATGGCTGGGTTCTGCGTATCTCTTTGCCCCCAACTCCTACACATTTTGCCCTCAACCCTCAAAGACCCACATCTCAAGCTGCATAAATGATTTTCAGTTCCTCAAACTTCTTAGTCTGTTCTCTCTGCTTGAAATACTCTTCTCTTTCTAAATGCTTACTCTTCTTTCTAGTTTTGCTTGTCTCTTCTTCCAGGAAGGCTTCCTTTTTACTCCAAGTCTGGACAGCTCTGTTCTGTGTATTCCCAGAAAGCATTTTGCATCTTTTATATTATCTGGTATTGACTGTAATTTCTAAATCACTGTCTGTGTCCTTCATTAGGTCATAGGTCATAGGTCCAAAGGGAGTGTGTCATGTGTAAAGTCTTATCCATGATGCTTAGCAGGAACTCTGGTACTTGGAGCTAATCCGTATGCATGTGGTGACTGGAGAATGAAGGAATAAGTGAAGGGATTGATACATTCTCACCAAAGTGCAAATGATGGGTTTATTTTGTAATTGGACTGTTTTCCTGTCAAAAGAGGTCAGAGCACTGCTCCAGTGAAAGAGATTCAGGTCTCCCGATGTCACACAGGCCTCCTGTTCCACGGAGGTGAGTGAGGGTGGCAGATTTCCACTCCTGTCTATGGCTTACCTTTGCCAACATGCACTTCTCACCCCCTCTCCTCCTCCTCACCCCTCCCATATGCCACGGCTTAGAGGGAGATTCATTTACAGACGAGTACTTCTCCAGGAAAACATCAAATCAAACAAATTTTAAGGAGTTCGAGGGGCTCTCTTGAGGTTGATAATGGGTTGGAGGAGGGTGCTGCCATGTGCCAGATGCCACACTGGTACCATTGGCCCAGCATAAGCCTGACTACCCCCTTCCCCAGCTTGTATCATTGCTCACAATTTCATAACCCTTTTTACCTTTCTGAAGAAATAATAATTTGCCTAAAGTGATCTTGTCTGGGGTTTGTGTCTAGCAGAGGCTGAAACCTGGTTGGAAATGTTTGTGGTCCACAGTGAATTACACTACTTCTGATTTACTTGGATAATTTTGTGACTTTAAGAAAACTAACAAAAAATTGTTGAAGTAGAGGACCTACATGAGATTTTCATTAGTTTTTTTTTTTTGGTAAAAAATTGGCAGCATTTTTATTAGGGGAATAAAAAAGGTTTGCAACTTATAAGGATGTTACTTATATTTTGTAAAACATAATATTCAAACCCTGGAACATAAAAATAATTTCTGAACAAAAATTCAAAATAATTTCAAAATTTTAATGCTTCTCTAGTTTCAAGCCTCTGATTGTAAGAGCTCATTACTATTTAAAAAATAGATGTTTTAACCTTATACACCCATAGGCACACACACACACACACACACAAACACACACACACATACACACACACACAATTATGTAATAGTCCTCCTTTATCCACTGCTTTAGTTTCCATCAATTCAATTACCCATGGTCAACTGTGGCCTGAAAATATTAAATGGAAAATTAAAGAAATAACCAAATTATAAGTTTTAAATTATGCACCATTCTCAGTAGTATGATGAAATTTCACACCAACCCGCTCAGTTCTGTGACAGTCAAGCCAAAGTGACTACATTTTGTTTTGTGACTCCATTCTGTAAAACAACCATGCCAAGTAGAAGGGTCATGACCGGGGCAAGGTGTTCTTTTCCTTTTGCTATAGAAACCTTTAAGAACATGGAACTACCTAATGGGACATTGTTTCTGTAACTAGGGTAACAGGGCTCTGTTTCTGTAACTGGGGTGACTGGGCTAACTGTGATTGGCTAAGTGTCCCTCCGCCTGACTGCACTCTCCTGCTTCTGTAACCTGGCTTGCTTGCATTGACTGACCCCCAAACAGTTTTCAGGCTTATAAGGAGTGCCCTTGCAATTATTTGGAGCTGATCAGGGGAACAGATTTATGTTCTGGTCAGCCGCCATATGTGTGCTTCAATAAAGGCTTGATTTATTATTGTCTGGAAGTCAATTTATGAAACCCCGGGGCGGTGCTTTAACTGTAACAGTTCAACTTGGCCATGAATCACCTCTCTGTCTATAATGTCTGCACCTATACATCACTTCTCTGCTACTCACTAAAGCTGTCTGGCGTATCAAATTGACTGTGGCAGCCTTAGTGCTGTGCTGAAGGAGACCTCAGGTAGTAGCCTGACAGTATGTCACAGTAGCTGTCATTCGCCCCACTTCATCTCATCACGTAGGCATGGCATCCATGAGTGCAGGGCAATAAGAGGTTTTGAGAGATAGGGTTCACATTTCCATAACTTTTGTTGAAGTGTGTTGTTGTAATTGTTCTATTTTATCATTAGCTCTTGTTATTGCTCACTGTGCCAATTCATAAATTAAACTGTATCATAGCTATGCACATATAGGAAAAAGCATTATATATTTAGGGTCTGATGTTGTGGAAGGTTTTAGGAATCCCATGTGGGTCTTGGAATGTATTCCCCACAGATAAAGGGGGACTAGTGTACTCACTCTGTGCATGTATACGTACATATAGTGTGTGTGTGTGTGTGTGTGTGTGTGTACACACACACACACACGTGTATATACACACACACACACACATGCACACAAATATATTCAATTTTATTTTTCTAGATGACCATTGGTTTGGTTTATATAAAGATAAATTGTGACATTGGCTAAGGAGGTAGAAGCAGATGTGTTGGGAAACATTTTTAATATGCATACCTTCTGAATTTTTAAGCAAGCAAGACACAACTAAAGGTTGACATATAAATCTCAGAAATGCAGTTTCCCTGGTAAATAGCCTCAAAATTCCTTTTTGAATTTCACAATTATAATAATTAACATATCTATTACATTGCACAGTTATCTTGCATTAATTCTTGTGATTTGGCCAAGGAATGAAATGCCCACCCTCAAAAGTTGACTAAATAAAGTAGCCAAGCTTTAAGTGTTTGAAGAATCAGTTATTTCCCTTATTTTTATATTCTTTTACTAATGAAATACTTCTTAAATTTTCTTTTTTTAAAGGTATTAGATGGAAGTTTGAAATTCTAAAAAGGAATTTTGATACTATGAACCAGAGAAGCTGCATTTTTGAGATTTATGTATCACCCTTTACTTGTGTTGTGCTTGTTTAAAAATTCAGAAGATATGCATATTAAAAAAATTTCCTAATAGTATTACTTCTACCTCTCTAGTCAATGTCATAATAAATTGAAGTGCAAGTAAAATTCATGGTGTATCTTGGATTCTTTTAGGAGCTGTAGCAAATTTGGTCAAAGTCAGCCAAATTTTTAAAAAGTAGACACTCTTGAAATGCCAATTGTAAAGATGCTTTATTTTTTTCAAAATCAGAAATAACTAGCATATTTTAGACCTACATCCACGGATGGAAATTCAGTCATCAAAAAAGATGATGATTAGCAATGGAGGCAAGGCAAGTAGGGAAAGAATAGGTCTCACTGTGGCAGAGACTGTCACCCTCGCCTTTCCTGTCTAAATCACAGTCAATCCATCTCCTCTGTTTTGCCTGATGTAGCTTCAGAAGTCATGTTGGCAGTGTTCCAGGTAGATGCTAAATTCAATTGTCATTAATAAGATAAAGACTTCTTTTGTTAATTCAGTATTAAATATGGAAGTGTTGGGAGTATTTAAAAACCAATGAGAATCTAATCATGGAAATGGGCTTAAGCTATTGTAATTTCCAAATAACATGATTAAGGGACTGAGTTAGAAGGTGGATACTCTAAGTATAGAATTGTTTCAGGGATGAATTTGAAGAGGGCTTGGACTCTTGTGCTGGAAAGCTGAGCATCCTGTGTTTCCCTGCATGGAATGAAGCTCACAGATGTCACATCTGTCATTTACGGCTGTGTGATTTTGCACAAGTCACTATAGGTCTGTGAACTTCTCTATCCTTATTTGTAAAATTCCATGATAAAGTTGTGTGGGAATTAAATAAGATAATCAAAATAGTTTTGCAAATTATAAAGTGTTATGGAAATCAGATCAAGAGAAAATTGATTTGTAACAAACACTGAGATAGCTACTTCAAAAGTGGAATGAAATTTCAAGATATATTGGAAGGAGCATACTAAAGCCAATTTATAGCAGAATCAATCCTCCAAAATTATAAATCTAATCATAAGTAGGAGAAAATAACAGTGAAGGCAGGTCTAGGGGACCTCTAAGCCTAGATAATCCCAAGGGATGCTGGGGCTTCATCAGGGTGCTCAGTGGAGTCCCCATGCTTGGAGGAATTAGGCTCTTGTGCTGAGCAGTGGGCAGTGGTGGTGGTGTGAGTGGGCAGTGGAAGCAGAGGCAAGGCTGAGGTCCAGGTGCCTGCTTTGCTCCTCACCCTCCAAGAGCAGTGGCAGGTGAGGGAAACCAGACAGACAGGCCCAAACCAGTTCCTCAATACAGAGATGAGCAAACACTTAAGGGAAACCCACACCTGACAAAGAGGCACCGCAGCCAACAAACAGAACTCTTTCCTCTGGTTAGAAAACAGTTAGAAGAAACTTATTTGTGGAAGAAAGAACAGAGCTCAGAGAAGGATGGCATCTGATGCTAATCCAGACCCAGGTGAGGGCTCACCTAAGCCCAGAGGCTCTTCCAGAGTGACTGAGCTACAGCCTGCACCATAAGCCGCACACCTTACTTCTGATGTGTCCTCAGTACTTAACTTTGGTGTTATGGAATATTTTGTCGGAGAGTTGTGAAATAGTTTCGTGTCCAGGGGTCCTGGTGAAACTGACACTGGAGTGGGTAGAGATGCTGCCATGTGGGGGTGGCAGGTAAGCACTGAGCTCCTATATTCTGTGGGCAGCTCCTGAGAAAGCACTAGGCAGAGGTGGTGCCTGCTGAGAAGGTAGCAAAACTTAGATCACATGACTTTGGATTGTTTTTTAGAAGCCAACTTCCAAATGTGACAAGTGCACACGTTTACCTGAACACTTATCAAGTGTGAAGCGTGGAAGTGTGCGTATGAAAGTCCGTGGGAAAGAGTTCCAGATGTACTTCTGTTTATACTACTTCAGTTGCTTCCACAAATCACATAACAGTTAAATAACCACAGTGAATGATAGTGTAATGCAGATGTATGGTGCAGACATGGGCTGCTACAGTATTCGAAAAAGGAGGAGTCGTTGTGAATTGAGAATTTTCCCTAAGAAATTTTCCTGGATGTGATGAACAATATTGACTTTTAAGATTTCCGATTGAATGGCAGAAAAAGTGAGAACATTGGAGCTGGACCCACACCTTGCAGACTCCACGGATTCTGAAGAGGTGTATGGTTCCTGTGATTAAGGAGAGCTACTGAACTCCAAATCTCCATATCAGACTTTGGAAACAAAGCAAGAAAGAACCCAAAGTGCAATGGACAGGGAAAGAATCCAATGAGAGCGCCACTCTAAGAACTTACCTAGCGGGATCAAGGACCTCTGCCCTTTGTGGCTATCTAACAGCTTTCAAATAGTCTCTGAATTTGATTGTTCCTCTGTTAGGATTCCTACGTGCTACTGGGCTTGGGGTGAGCTGCTTTGTTCCCCCTGTGCTCCCGCCATGATGTGCCATGGGGCCACTGACTGCCAGCTGAAACCTCCCAGACTGTGCAGCAGAGTAGACCTTTTCTAAGTTGATGATCTCAGGTATCTGTTATAGTAACAGAAAGCTGACTAAAATACTGCCTTTCTTAGGTAGAATGTTGCTGGTATGTAACGTAGATTCCACTAATCAGTCCCAGACATACAACTTTGGAGTCAGTTATGTGAGGAAATAGTCTGAGTGCAGGTCTCAGTGGCTTGGTTCTGGGATGGATGGAAGAATTACAGTTATGTGGTGAGATTCTTTTTGCAAACTCAGCCATAAGCTTATTTCTCTTTGCCCTTGGAGCCAACTAATATCCAGTAAATAATTCCTTGTCTGCTTAAACTAGCCAGAGTGAGTCCTCCTTTTGCAGCTGAGAGGCCTAGCTGACCTCTATGGCTTTAGGTAACCTTTGTAGGCCTTGGCTTTACACTTGCCCTTCATCCCTCACTGATTATCAGGTGGGTCACATGAAGTCTAAGCAGTAAAGGGATCATGCGTAACTCACAGTAGAAGCCAAGTAGGGGCCCACTGCCACTCTCTGTCACTGTTTGTTCAGAAGAGATTTTCCTTCCCTGCTCCCAGTGAACTCGAGTGGATTCCAGGCTTTTCTCTTATGGAGGCATGGCCATTTTAAGTATTAAACAATCTGTTAATTACTATTACACAGATTTCAATGTGGGACTTAGTGGCACCGGGGCACATTCTCTCTAACTCTTGAAAGCTCTGACGGGGAAGGGGATGAAATTGGTTGCTTCTCTGTCTTCTCATCTCCTCTTCTTCTCCCCGGGAATTGTTGGACAGGGAGTGAAAAATGAATTTTAAAAAACTCCATTAATTGAACTGACCAAAAAAAAAAAAAAATCAGTTTAAACGCGGTGTACGTTCAAAGCAGAGACTTTCATGAAGTACTTCTGTGGCTCTTTGGGAGCCATGGCAGGCCTCTTGGACTTCATTCAGTTTCCTTGTCCTGAGCAGACACTTCTGTCATCTAGATGGTCACGTATACCTTTCTGGGAATCCAGCCTTCATCTAGGTTTTGCTGTTGATGTGTGGCTGGCTCTTGCAGTCATATCAGACAAGCACCCAAAGTGACCCTACTCTGGTCCTTCCTGCACATGGTCTCATTCCCATCCCTTCCCCTGACCAACTCCAGCAGTATTTCCTATCAATACACCAGCCTTGCCCTGTTTCTGCCACCTCTGTTTGAATCAAGACAAGATTCTCATCAGAATTTGAACTCCTATCTTTCAACTGCAGTGGTCCATATTAAGATCTTAAATGTTAGCTCCTGGAAGCCAACACTTCTCCTATGATGAGATAAGACACTGAATAATGTTGATACAGAAATAAAGGACAGGTGTATGTTTTGTTTAAAATAAAATGTTCTAAAAATTCAACAAACTGAACTCAGCACACCTATATGCAACAAGTAGTGAGCATGTGTCAGAGAAATGGTGACAAATCACTGCTGGAATGATCTTGTTAGAAGAGTAGATTCTTAAAGAGTGTGTAATGATATTATTAAGATAAAATAAATCACATTAATTCAATGGAAAATGTCTGGATGAATGATACTGACAGGAAAATATGGGAAATTTTGAAACCGAGAGAGAAGACTATGCCAGGAATTTGGCTTACTGAGGAGGTGGTTTCCTTTATATTTGTTGCACGGTGGTTGCTGATTGGGAGATTGTGACTTCAAATGCCGCATCAAGTTTGGCTTGGTTTCTGGTGTCTACAGGAGTTTTGTGCATAGCAGTGAATACTGACAAGGCTTTTGCTTCTCTGAATTATCTCAGGAAACACAAAAGCTAAACACTAGGAGTTCTTTAATGGATAAAGTTATTATCCATTGATCAGAGTCTCAGAATCCTGAAACTGGAAAGCAGGAGATTTAAAAGTTGTATCAACCCTTGTTAGATCACAATCTTCATTATTAACTTCTGCTGGAGAGTGGATTTGGAGGGAGAGGCCAGAAGTAAGAAAAGTAAGAAGTCCTGTGAAGAAATAATGCTAAGTTGAATTTACATACCTCCTTAAACTAATTAAAGACACATTTTATTTCATCTTCTATATACAACATGCCTGAAAGATAGGTAAAGAACAGAATTACTTTTGTTTTTCTTAATTTACTTATGAGTCAACAGTAAAGCTTTTAAAGTTCATGCCTCCTAAATCCACAACATCTGGCAGAGACCTTAAAATAAATACCATGCAAATTAACAAGATTATATATGTAAATCTCCTCCTCATGTAGTCATTATCTCGGTGCCAAAGTTTAAAAGTGAAGCTCAACAAATAGAGTGAAGAGAGTAATTTTATATTGCTAAAAGGCACAACTAGCACTGAAGACAAATATATTGTACTTTTAGGCACAGATTAACATATAAACAAAATGTATAAGAGAAAAGGTATCAGAAATTCAGAATATGCTGATAATAGTTTATAGACAGACACTGACATCACAAGCAATCTACGACATACAAAGCTTAAAAAAATTCTGAGTCTTGGTTTTCTTATCCGTAAAACTGGGTTGATATTTGCTATCAAATTTATTAGGATTGATAGGGCTGCTTTCAAATGTAAGGCACCAAAGACAACAGCTGTTATGAGTTTGTGCCCAACATACAGTAGTAGCTTTAAAAACATAGAAATTGTAGTAGCACATAGGAGTGAGTAGCTACCTTAAAAGCATATAATTCACTTTCTTTTAGAGAGTTGTAAAATATACACAAAAATTAGACATAAAATATAAATAAAAGAATAAATTCTCCAGATTATGTTCCCTGTTTTTATTAGAACTGGTGTTGGCCAGGCACTGGATCACCGAGTCAAGTTGCTGCCACTACCTTGAAACACCACATCTCTATTTTATTTTTCTTACTGTTATTGAAAAGTAATAACAAAAACAAATAAGTAACAACAAAAGTTTATAGAAAAGGTTAAAAACTACAATGTAGTGCTTGCCTTGTGTATACACGGCCCTAGGTTCAATCCCCAGCACCATAAACAAAACAAAACAAAAAAACTACAATGCAACCATTAAAATAACACCTAAGTCTATTAGTTAACAACAGACTTTGTTGTTAACAACAAACAAAAATTAGAGCTCATAATACAGTAGCTTTGGGAATAAAGTCAGAGATTCTCAGAGGTCAATTCATAGTTTTCAATGTTTTACTATTAAAAATACTAAGAAGATAAAATCTTTAACTTCTTTAAGGAAGAAAAACAAACCCATTAAAAGTCTTAAGGGTATTATCAGAAATGAAGCAAAGCAAAAGCCTCTAATATAAATGGTTAAGCAAAAAAATATAAAGGTAGAATCAACAAACCCAAGAACCCATAATTGCACTTACAAGATTCTGGAGTCTCATCAAGCAAAAAGTTGAATTAAAAGGAGGAAAAACAATGTCTGGGTGACTGACTGTTAGCAAGAGCTCCCTGGACAAAGATGAAGGAGGCCTCCCGGGAGATGAGCAGCAGGTAGCTTCCTGAATTCTTGCAGATGTGGCTGCCTTTCCCAGGAAGGCACCCAGAGTAGAAAGTTCCCTGTGAGACAGGGACAGAGAAGAGGGGGGCTGCTGCGCCCTGGAGTGAGCCAGTGCCTTCAGGAGAGACAACCTGCTGGGGCTTTTCCCCTTCTTTTCTGGCAGCCGTGAAAGTCTGGCTCACAGGACACCCACAGCCTCCTTCTGGGGGGAGAGAGGAGAGGTGCTGAGCATGGGGCACAGGAGAGACTTCACACCAGCTGCTGTCAGAGGCTGTCATTGCTGCAAGGTGCAGGACTCCCTGCGTCATGCTTCATAAGTTAGGAAGCCCCATGAGATGAGGGACTAGACAGGGTTGCCAAGTCCAGCAGGAGTTTCACATGCTGGTGTTGGCCAGGCACTGGATCGCCGAGTCCAGTTGCTACCACTACCTTGAAACACCACATCTCAGGATCACATCACATCCTTACCGCCCAGATGACACTGTGACAGGAAGATGGCCTCACTTCACAGCTGGCCTCCATGTGTCATGAGAGAGTCCTGGAAGGGCCTATGTCACATCCAGGTCGGGCAAGGAGAAACCGTCTGGGGAGTGGAGTCCATAGCATTACAGATTAGCAACATGAAAAAATATATAAATAAAAAGTATAGAAGGGGCTGGAAATAGCTGCCAAGTGCTTATGGCCACATTCAATTCAGTGTGCTAGACATAGAGATTTCCTTTTATTTACTGTGGGCTTCCTGAATCCTAGAGTAGTTGTCCTTTATCAATTCTGGATCTCAGCCATTATCCACTCAAATGTTGCCTGACTGAGTTCTCTCTTTCTCTTGGCTTTTGGTCTCTGAAAATTCATCATTCCTAATTTCTCAGTGACTCTCTAAAAAGAGCTTTTGGTGGGGCTGGAGTTGTGGCTCAGTAATAGAGCGCTTGCCTGGCATGTGTGAGGCCCTGGGTTCAATCCTCAGTGCTTCATATAAATAAATAAATAAAATAAAAGATCCATTGACAACTAAAATTTTTTTTTTAAAAGAGCTTTTGGGGGGACATGTCATCCAAATATTATTTTTTATACCCTTTCAACTGGACTCTACCAAGTGATATAAGTAATAAAAATGATCATGAGATAGTCTATTATAATTTTATTTTTATCTTTTAGATTTTTTCTCCCTTCAGAAATGGGAGGACAAAAGCCAGAAACCTAGGCACCATGAGCTTACTTGGCTGTCTTTCTGGTTTCTGTAGAGGTCTAAGTGGGATCCACACTTTACAGTATGTAGTTAACTAAGAGGTCAAAAATTGCCAAAGTTGATTGCTCATAAAGGAGGAAAGTAGCAAGGTGATGATGGAATGTCAGCTCTCAGTGACAGGGAGGAAAGAAGCCTGCCTGGCTCAGCAAGCACACAGATGATTCAGAGTCCTCTTCCAGGGGTGCTAGGTGTGAGCCATGGGTCAGAAACAGCAAGCAAAGTCTGAGAAGGAAGCAGTGAGCACACTCACTTGCAGCAGTTACACAGCCAACAAATGATTTTAGTCCTCAGGTGGCCAATCTGGAAAGAGGTGCACAAGCAGTTTCCAACAGGAGTCTTTTGAATCCAGATACCCCCATAGCAGTTCCCACACGTGCAATTGAAAACGGTTTTCCTCACTCTAGGAAGGAAGCTAGTCCGACCCAAATCCCTCATACACAACCTCTCATATACAGCCAGGAGTACAGATGGCAGTAAAGGGTCTCTTGGGAGCAGAATCCTCCTGGAAAGAAATACAGGTTGTTACATATTCATTTTCCTTCTGCAAACTGTCTCTTGGGTGCCAATGTAGGCTAGCTATGTTTGGAATGCAAGAAAGAATCTCAGGAATTAAGTGAGAACACTGATGGCAGAAAAGGGTCTTCTTGGGAGCAGAACCTCTTTCCCCCTGGGGATTAGGAATAAGTGTATCCCACTAGGTTCTGCCCATCTGATGAAAAGCAGAAGGACATGTGACTCGTGGCCCCAAACTGAGATTGGGACCCACGTCCTTGCTGCTCTGAGCTTTAATCTTCTGTGAGGCACAGACGTGCCCAAGGGAAACATTCAAGTTTACCAGCTGATGCAAGTTCCCTCTCCAATTTGTTGCTTTCAGTTATTATGTGCTTATTAAAATACATCTGATTCTGCCAATATCCTGCTTAAAATTCTTCAATGAATCCTTTGTGCCATATAAGAGCACTGAGGATTGTAAACACTGGCTACTTCCCCACTCCATTATTCAAAATATTTTGGTTTTCCCTGGTCATAGCTTGGGTCTCACACTGAATCAATGAGTTTTCTGTCCAAGGACTTCTGGGCGTGAGGAGACACACACACATCAGTCAGTCAGTCCATCTCTGAGGGTAGAAGCTGTAAGAGGTCAAACTCAAGAACTGCTGGGGACCATGGTTTATCCAAATACAGAGGGAACTGCTCAGCAATGGGAGAGGATGACTGCTCTTATGCACAAACAAAACAGGCTGAAGGAGAGTCCTGGCAGCATTACGCCTCCATTTCAGCTGGGTTTCATTATATTGTTGACCTGGCTATCTCTGCATCCTTGGAAGATGAATGTGAAACATTACACAGAAATTAGGAAATGACATGCCACAGAGAGCACTGTAGGAGCACACCCTTCAGGGTGGTCTGTCCTCACAGCTGACCAGAGGCTGAAGATTTCCATTTACCTCCAGGTTGTTCCTGACTCATGAAAAAACCTGAAAATAGTCTTTAAGCTCTTTTTTTTTTTTTTTTAACTTTTTCTGCTTTTTGAAGCTAAATCTTTCCAGCAATATGAGATGATCCCGAGCTTCTTGAAAATACCTGATAATTTGATTTTGAAAAATGTAATACATTTGGAACATTCAGTGGAAAGAAATACAGGTTGCTACATATTCATTTTCCTTCTGCAAATGGTCTCTTGGGTGCCAATGTAGGCTAGCTATGTTTGGAATGCAAGAAAGAATCTCAGGAATTAAGTGAGAACACTGATTATCTGTAAAGCATTCCTTTAGGCTTCAAGATTGAGCAAGCTTGTGCTGTTTGAAGTTGGTAAATGGAAACTTACACTAAGAAATTTCCCTTTCATTGTTAGCACAAATCAATACCTGGGAAGCCGCTTGGGAAAAGGCACAGCGGGTGTGCCTCTGAGGAGTGCTTCCTTTTCACTCCTGAGAGCCTGGTGCAGCTCTCAGCTGTGTTAGGCAGTGGCTGAGGAATCCACTGGCCCCCAAACAGGGCCAGGAACCTATGGCTAGCACCGTTATCAGCCCATTCTGGTACTTGACTTTTCCAAAAAGAATCAGAACACAACTGCACAGGAGCAAGTTTTTCCCTTCGTAGGCTCCAGCACAAGTAAGAGTTCCCAGGCTGGCTCAAACAAGACGCAAGAAGCAAGAAGCACAAGGTTTCGTTTCTTTTGTTCCTAAGGTGAGGAAGGTGCCGTCTCCTGATGTCATCTCATGTAGAGGGTGCTCTCCATCATGGGTCCTCAGGCAAAGCATGTCTCATTATCACCTTACGTCTTCTCCTTGGGTATGGTTTTTACTATGCCAAGAAAGCAAAGGTTATTGTAGGTTACTTTAGTGTCTAATATGAGCTTGCATTTGTCCCCAACCCCCAACTCAGAAAAGCTCCTAAGGTCTTAAGTCAACAAATACCTGGGGAAGTCAAACTAGTATGGGTCCTTGTTCTTCAGGTTAAGAAGTAATTTGTCGGGTTGGGGCTAGGGCTCAGTGATAGAGTGTTGGCATGTGTGAGGCGCTGGGTTTGATCCTCAGCACTACATAGAAATAAATTTAAAAAAAAGATATTGGGTCTACCTACAATCATTTATATATAAATATATAAATATACACATATATAAATATACACACACATATATAAAATTAACTTGGTAACTGTTGTTTTTAATTCCTTATTTCATGGTGTATTTGCTGAGCCGCTGTTCCTACTAACCCTGTAAGATTATTCTGACTGCTCAGCCCCATGGAATGCAGATGAGAAAGATGCCACTGGTTCAGTGGCAAAAGAGAGAAGGGTGCAGAGGTAGAGGAGAGGAGCTGGGCACTGGAGAGGTGTCATGAGATCTTAATAACCAGGTCTCTAACTGGGGTGCCACCCACCTGTAGGTATACCAAGGATTAAGGCATAGGTGGCCCAGGGTAGTTTTAGGGAAATCAAATTCCAGATCTATATTTCCATAAAGCCCCCCCCCCCCAAAAAAAAAAAACACATTGGGTTGTCCTTTCCAACCTTTTCTTTTGAAAAGAAATCCTCCCAGTTCACTTGAAAAGTACTACAAGGAGAAGAAGGTGGAGAAGGTAAGGCATGGGGGGGAGTGACTGAAATACCAGCATTGGCTCAGCCTCCTTTAATTAGACCCTCTGGGACTCAGAAAATATCCCTAAGTATGGAGCCCTGGTGTGCTGAGTGCTTTGAAGTAGAAGGTCTCCATGACCTTCCACTCTCCTGGCTGTGCTTTGCCTTCTCCATATAGTACAGGGAGAGGATTTCTCTGCACTTCCTTATTTGCCTACAGAGAGATGCTCTAAAAAGGAAGTCAATTGCTAAAAGCCCCTTCTCTGGGAATCCACCCTCCAGGGAAGAGAAATCCACAGGGGAGGAGATACCATGCCCAGACATTCTCCTGAGGGACTCCTCCAAGACTTGTTACCTGTGACACTCTTGACCTGCATAACAAGGCAGCTGCTATTCACTATCAG
The DNA here is from genome assembly GCF_964194105.1 of Spermophilus citellus. NCBI lineage: Eukaryota > Metazoa > Chordata > Mammalia > Rodentia > Sciuridae > Spermophilus > Spermophilus citellus. Next base: position 159,252,630 of record NC_138187.1, read on the forward strand.
TTTCTTCCTCTCACCCTTCCATTACTTCTTCTCCCCTCCCCCTGAAAGCCCCAAATGCTTGTTCTTTTCTATAGGGGAAGTGCTCAAAAACCTCAAATTGCTGCCCCTTCTTGGAGCCTCATATGGTACTTTATGGGACTCCAGTGTTTATGAACATAATTGAAATGACTTTTCTCCTATCATTATATCTACTGTTGGGTTAATTCATAGACTCAATTATCAAAGCTTCAGCAGTTAGAAAGTTTTTCTTTCTCCTGTGACACTGGTTAATGCTTTACTTGCATATTTTCTACCATTTCAAGGAGAACTATGCTGGAAATTATATCCTCTGCAACTATTTAAATTTATGATAAAAATTTTAGATTATAAATATGCAAAGCCCTGCAGGTAGTCCTTTCCTGCTTGGCCATGTGGTAACTGAATCTGCAAACAGAAACCATGCAATCTTAAAGGAAGGGATCATGTCATATAATGCCGCAGTCTTGGCTTGGCACAGGATCACGAGCCACCACACAGCTTTGTAGATTCAAACAGCAATTCTTTATTCCCGAACTCACACCGGCCTCCACACATATTCTGGGGCAATCCCAGTTCTCCTCCGCCCAATTCACCTACTCCACGAGGCTTTTTTCCAATCTCCTTTTTTTTTTTCTCAGGAGAACTCAACGGGAACAAGCAGCAGGAACACCCTAATCCCGGCAGCAATAATCTTCAACCTCCAACTTCCCTAAAACCCATATTGTCTTAAACTGGGAATGCCTTAAACTTGTCTTAAACCGGGAACGCCCTAAACCCAAGGACTGGGATACTTCCTCAAACCTGACCAGCTCTAAACCCGGATCCGCCCTGGTCCTTGAGCAAGGTCACCTTACATGCAATGTCAACAGCGAATTTCCAAGGCAAGTCCATTTAACATGGGGTACGCTGGCAAGGAAATTTCGATGCGTCATTCCTACTTGGCAATGGCCCTCAGCAATATAATCTTTAAGATTTTTCTCAAAATAGTAAAAGTTCTTTCACTGTCAGTTATGAATGTACAGAGAATTAATACTTAGTACACTGTAACTTAAAACACTGGGGACATTAATAATTTAAACTTTGAGAAATAGAAAGTTCAGCGAGAGCAGTACGGGAAGTTCTTGCCTTCTTTAAATGGTAACTTAAGAAACAGGGTAGTTTCTTGGTAAACTGTTATACTCCTTTGTACACTTGGGTCCACTTCCATTTGTACTTTGTACTCTCAACACTATACATTATCTCTCAGAGTTCTTTTCATGTGAAGTTCTTTTGCCAACATCATTTCCTCTGGGATTCCCTTTTTTGTTACAACTGCTTTTCTCATTGCTGTCCGTGAATTTGCCTTTACTAAGTTCCTCTGGCTGGACTACCCATCTAATCCAGAAGTGCTTGGAAGATAACAGCAATAACACTTCCATGGCTAGTTATTTATTCTCCAGGTTTTCTCCAATTTTTAAAAGGGTATTAAAGTAAAATGTCTGGAGGCCACTGGTCTACAAGGAAAGCAAACTTGATAGACAATCGTGATAATGGACATTTCTTGAAGAGCTTTATCCAGTGCTTAGATTTGTGCTATGCCTATGGTATGGGGTACAGTAAAATCCAGGAACCCTTTCAAAGTTGTAAATCACCTTGTACAGACAAGGCAAACAGTGAATAATAAAAGGCACTGGGGCATTTCAGGGCAGAAGGGGACTGAAGGTTCAGTTTGGGTTGGCCACAGGAATGCTTGACTTGCAAAGCTTTTGTTACAGTGTGGGCATCAAAGGTGGTCTCTCCAGAGGCAGAGGAGAGTTCTGTTTTCAGGTTCTGAGTTTCAGGCTCTTCACTTTATCTCAGAGAAGAATTTAAGAATACATCAGGTATGAGCATCAGAGGGAGAGATTTATTATATAGGGAAGGCACACACTCTTAGAGCAGGTAATCTCAAGAGTGAGACCTTCAAGGGATTGAGGCCAAACATTTATTAGGGTGAATAATTACTAGGATATGTATGACCTAAAGGAGTTGGGCTTCCCTTGGGACTGGGAATATCAAGCAAAACTGTGTTTCCTTATTAGAGAGTCTGGTCTAGTGTATAGGCTTTAGCTTACATTAGTGTCTCTGGCAGTTGGTTGGTTGAATGGGTGATCAGGCCAGAGGGTCATCATCCAATCAAATGTCAGCCCTTATCCTCACAAAGTTAATAGTGTCTTTCTATCAAGGACTGGATCCTGTTTTACTACATTCCAGAAAACTTTCAGAGAACTGGAAATGCAAAGTAATTTATGGGATGTTTAGTATATCTTTATATCCTGACCCTTTGCTGTCCCTTAGGCTCATTTGCCTGCCTCACGAGGTGTTTATGAGTTGTTTGTTCTCTATTTTAGCAGCATATTTTCCCTCTAGACTCAGTATTCTCTTGATATCACTGAATTTCTATCTCAGCTTCATTTAAACCCTCTCATTTTATAACTAGGAAGGCAAGATTTGCTCTCACACGCTAGTCAGTGTTGAAGTCTGGGCAGAAGTCAGATCTCTGAAGGTGGTTTGGCACACTATTTTGTTTTAAAAAAAATCTAGTGGTATGGGTTATGTTGAGAGTCGCCCGGGCTCCAAAGACTAACTTCCCCATCCCCCAAGAAGAGCCATCCAATGGTGAGCCCTGCTAGGCTCACATGATCCTTACCCACCAATCAGAGCCCTGCTGGCTTACCTGATCCTTACCCACCAATCAGACTAGCCCTGCTGGCTCACCTGATCCTACCCACCAATCAAAAAGCACCCCATGCCAACTGTCAAACCACCTCTGGCTCTATAAATATGCAGAGCTGTTCCTCAATAAATGGGCATTTGCTCTGACAATGAGCCTTGTTCATTCTTTCAGGTTATCCATCAGCAAGAAACAAAATCATTCTATTTCAGAATAGAAGGGATGATGTTATTTCATATAAGACATGAGTGCCACTATGAAGGATAGGCCGAACTTTATTTAGCTAACTCAGTAGAAAGAAGTTGGGAGGAGCTAAGGCCACAGAGTCAAGAGTCAAATGGTCTATGCTGGGGGCACAGTGAGGAGAAGAGCCTGGCTGTTCTGAGTCAGCTGACAATGCAGCATGGAGTCAAAAATGTTTGCTTTCCTCTGAAGGAGGGCATCCAAGTTGAGACCTCATCATGTAGAAGAAGGGGAATGTAGAACACTAGGGAGGAATGGGCAAGCCCAGTAAACCAAGATAATGGCACTTGAAGGAATTTAGATTCCATCTAATTTACAGTGGGTGAGGCCCCAGGAAACTGCAGTCATGAATAGGAGAGCTTTTCTCCTAGAAGCAGGCAGAGGGTACAGCATCAGCACAACTAGCAGCCGTGATGCAGACAGCTTGGGCAGCCCAGGAGGGAAGGAAGTAGGGATTACTTGTAGGAATGGCACCTGGAGGAAGCAGGAAAGAGGAGGGAGTGGGAATCTTGTGGACAGAGGAGCAGCAAATTTTCTAAGGGAGGCTCTGAGTTCCGAGAAGATGAGGTGAAGAGAGACCAAAAGCCAGTCCCGGACAGTTACAACATTGCTCACAGCCACAGACACTCAGGTTATAGGTTCAGAATAACTGCAGTCTTTCAGGGCCTTGGCTGGGATCTCTCAGATGTCAGGGTCACATGGCATTTAACCCCACTCAGTTCTAATCTATTCCAGGCCCTTCATTCTCTCCGCAAGGAGGAAACAGACTTGATCTCTTTCTTTGGGTAACTAGAGAGGGGGGACCTCATCTGACCACTAAAGATCCATGAGGTTGGGGAATCAAAGATGCGCTAACAAAGGTTTGAAGCTGGGTCACCGAAGGAGGAAGCTGTCTCAGTTCTAAACCCAAAGCTCCCTTCTTTGCTTGGTTAATCCTGCAAGTAGCTGCAGCTCCTCAGGAATGTGCGATGGGAGGGAAGCAGATGGTTGGTTTCACTTTTGGAAGTCATAACTAGTGTTGGCAGAGAATCTGGCTGAGATAAGACTGCTCCAGGGCTTCCTCTTCTCTGTGACGCAACTGGGGCTGGGGACTAGTAGCTGTGATGCTGACAGCTTGGGAAGCTCAGGAGGATCTCCGGTGGGTGGAACAGCCAAAGGGGATTTTCTTTCAGTTATGAGAAAAAACTGGCATCTGTGCCCAGAGGGAATAGTAAGTAGCTCAGAATTCTGCAGATGATTGGAGACATAGCTGCAGGGGTGACATTGGTGTTTCTGTTCACTCTGCTTGTCTGATTATAAGGAGTACCATGCATTTCCCCCAACTCTGTGGAAGGGTGTTGGTCTTGGCTGCCTTCAGCAAAGAAGAAATGTCTTATTCTCAAGGAAGGAAACTGTTCCTCCAGATCTGGCCCACCTTTACTTCTCACAGTGTATTTCTGACTCATCTACAAAACTAGGAGGCTTGTAGTTGCAAAAATCAGGAGGATTGTAGTTGCAGAAACCAGAAGGCAGCTCAGACTAAGTAAACACCAGCTTCAATTGCAAGTGCAGGAATTGAAGAATAGACTTCAGAAAGAGATTCCCTTTGCATCAGAACAGAAGCGCTGACTTGGACAAAAAGGACATGTGCTTTGCAAAGTCGTTTCCAAGAGTGAGGACAGAGTCATGATGACCCACAAACTGTCATACTTCCATTTACATAATGTATAAGTTACATTCTGCCTACTCCTAAAAGAAACATGTGTGCTGGTTTAGAAAAACAAACAAAACGAGCAACTGGTAATCACAGTAGAAATGGAAGCTCTTAGGGGAGGGAAGCATTTGGTTGGTAAATATGCCAAAGGGAAAGTCAACATGAACATGTATCTAAAAGAAAGTAGCCAAGAAGCCAAGTAAGCCAGAGGAAGAAAAAAGGAAGGAAAGGTGAAAGGGAGGGACTTACACATACTGAATACTCCGTGTTATGTTACCATTACGCCAACCACTTCACACAGCCTGTTTCCTCGAGTCTGAGAACAGCCCATGAGGGAGATATTATTGTCCCTATTTTATAAATGAGGACAGAGAGTAAATAAATACATCACTTGAACGTTAAAGGACTAGTAATTAAGACTGGGATGTGGCTTTTTCTTTCTGTGCATGGTGAGGACCCATGTGATAGGCCCTGTGACTAGAATGTGGATTCTGGAGAATCAGATGCCTGGGTTCCAGTCCTGGCTGTGTGCCTTCTGGAACACTCTATAACCTCTCTATGCTCCAGCTTGCAAATGAGAATAAAGAAGGTTACATAAGATGATCTACATAAGGCAACTATCTGTAACATGGTACTTGCTTAAAAACTAGGAATGGATGGGGCACTAATTTGTGTTTTTGTATTTTTTTTTATTCCCAGATGTTTCTTAAATATAGATTGAAATGGTGTCTTGTACTTCTTTACATGATTACTAGTACATGTCTGGCTGCAAATTTTTTGATCAGTTTTTACTGATTTCAATGTCCTCTATAGGGAGAATTGAAAGATGATTTAATCATTCATCTAGCATGGCTGATCAAAATTTGTTCTTTATTAATGACAATTGTATGCATTTCTTTCATCTTTAGAATATGGTATAAAATGTCTCAGCTATAAATTGTTGCCTGAAGATAAAGCCTCAGAGAATTCCAGTCCTGAGATCTAGGACATGGTCCTTCAATAGCTGACAGTGACTGCCGCAGCAGCTGGTCCTCATCGGGTGGGCTTTCAGCTCCTGTCTCCTGTCCCCACGGGGATCATCTTCAGGGTGTGTGGAGTTCCATAAAGACTGGGTCATAGTGATCCTCAAAGCAATATCTTACTAGACTCCCTGCCTTGGGGTAAAAACTAAGGTTCTGAAGTCTGATGAGGTTCACCAAGAGCAGGTTGCCCCTGGGGACAAAGTACATGTGTAGGTGGTGCTGGGGCTTCATGGGCCCCACCTAAGGTACCAGGACCAATATGGCCAGCTTGGCTCCATGTGACTTCCTTGGATGCACCTTTTCCTGGTGAGGAGTCATGGGACCAAGTTGGCATACCTATCTAGACAGGGTTTCCAGTCTTCTTTCCTAGTCCATCATTTAAAGGGTAAACTACGGATGTGGCGTATGCCTCCCCAGGCCTTGGAGTAGCCAAGCAGCAGCTGTTTCCATCAGGGAAGGGATGACATTGGTGGGAAGGGCTGTGGACAGTGCTTAGACGTGTAGATTGTGTTACAATCAACACATGCATGTGACATCCCGCAGTGTTCAAGAAGCCAAGGATTGAGAGTGGGTGGGGGAGCATGACAAAGGTAGGCTCTCAGCAATAGCATTTCCATATCAACTTTGAGGAGGAAAAAGTGGGTTCCAGATCATTATGAAGGCATATTTTCCAAAGTACGAGGCAGAGGGTGGTGGTGGTCCTGTACGTGACTTAACAGTTGGGTCCTTACTTTAACATGTTCCTATTTAGATGTATGGGACGAGAGCCTCACTTTGTACTCTTACCACTGGCTCCACAAATTTTGGGAGTGGTCCTGTTGGTGAGTGATAGTTCTGAGCCTACAATTCAGAATGTATCCCGAGCTTCTGTCCCAAAGTTCTTTCCACTATTGTGATGAACCTGACACTCCTTGATTAAAAACAACTGTATCTCTTCTGGTTTTACTTTGCTGTTATGTATGGAATTTGAGGCTAAATTAGAGAAATTATGCTTACGCTAGGCTAAGTTAATAAAATACAGTTTTTTTGTAGGCACTCAGGTTCATCTGATCCTTCCCATCCCAGGGTCCAGGAGCTTGATTTCTTGTTCTTGCTCTCTTACCCCTCACCTCAATCCATTACATGACACCTGTGACTTTGGTGTGACCTTATCTCAATAATCATCACTTTTAGGAATATTTATATTTGTAGCCTTTATCTTTGTACAGGACATTATCCTGAGCAGGTATTGGGGTTTTGAGGGGTAAGAGATGAAGGGCTAACATAACACCAATAAATCTCTAATAAGAATAACTAGTACTTAAGTAGCTCATACTATTTGCCAGTGCTAATCTAAATATTAGATTAGACCTCAAAGCAACTCTACAAAGTTGTCATTATTATTAACAACATTAAGTTGGTACTGTTATTGTTCTCTGATGGGGCACAGGATATGTCATCCCCAAACATGGCACCTTGGCATCTGAGAAAACAGCCAAGTAGGAAGACATTGCTGCTCTTCCCTCTCCATTTCCCGTTAGCAGATCATAAGACCTTCATTCCAGAGATGCCCTCGCTATATCTGGAGCAAATGAATATCTTTATTTCTGAAGATATAGGGGAGATATGAACAAATGGTCCTTGCTATGTTCTTCCAAGTTTATTACTATTAGATCACACTCTGTCCAATCATACTTTTCTTCTCCATCAGACATCATAACAATACACAGATCTGCTTGTTTCTGTGGGTCTTCATTGATGAGGGCTCATGTCATGTAAAAATTATATTAAGTAGGTTTGTATGCTTCTGTGGTTTGCATAGGGCTCCAGTGTGTTTCCCAAGGGTTCATGGGCTGATAGCTTGGCTCCCAGTGTGGTGGTGTAGGTGGACTCTAATGGAAGGTGAGGGGGCCATTGCAGAGACTGCCCTTGCAAGGAATTACTGTAGCTCTCTCAGGTCCCCAGTTAGCTCTTGTGAGAGCTGGCTGTTACAAAGGTAGGCCATCCCAAGTGCTGGGCCTCTTCTCTGTCTTGTTTTTTCCCTTCTGCTTCTCAATGATGTTGTGATGCAACCAGGGGGTCAATCACCAGTATGTTAGTACCACGCTGCTTGGACCCTTCTGTTACCAGAATTGAAAGAAAAGTGGCCCAGGACTGATTTACACACACCTGGGATAAGAAGCGGATTTATTGTCAGGAGTCTGACAGGCTGCTCTGCACAGACAGAGGACAGTGGCAGCAACTCCCCCTTGAATGTTACTTTTTATACACTAGAATCTTGGCTGCTTGTTAGGGGTAGGTTTAGTCCTGACTGACATAGCAGGACATTCCCCTGATTCTGGGAAAGTTAAGTTGTTCCTTGGGAACAGAGACAGTTTTCCTATGTTTCAAAAGGGGGAACAGGGAAACTAACACGTGTCCTTTTATTTTCTCAAGGAGAGTACAGGGAAACCAGCACGTTCCCATCTCAGAGGCTGGTAAGTTGTCTCCTATCTCTCAGTGAGAGAGAGAGCCCAGCATGTCTCCAGACCGGCAAGTTTTATCTCAGGCTAATTTCTATTTCTTGAGAATAAAAACAGTATTCAGAAAGTGGGGGTGGAGAAAAGGAAGATGGTTGTAACTATGCCTACAAGAATCATGAGTCAAATAAACAACTTTATAAGTTACCTAGCTTCAGGTATTTTGTTTTAACAATAGAAACGAAACTAATACATTTGCCTTCTTTTGATAATCTACCTTTTGCCATAGGGGTCTCAGCCATGAAGCAAAGATGAGAAGAAAAGACATTTCTTCTTTTCTATCCTTTTAGGAGACCAGGCACAGGGAAGTTATGTAGCTTGCATAAGATTACTCATCTTACTGGTGGTGGACTTAGCACTGGCACTCAAATAATCTCTTCTAGAGGCCTTATGCCTTACCTTGATGCCAGACTGCTTCCCACAGGAGGGCCGACTTACCTAGTGTCCACTTCTATGGCATCTGCACTGAGCTTCTGCACAAAGTGCTTTAGCACATAAGTCTGTGGAAACTTAACAAGAGTGAATTTAAAACTGTCTCAAAGAAGCTGTAGGATTTCACATATGTTAGGAGCAATACTCAGAAGAAGGAGGAAGATGAGTGGGTGAACTCCTAATTTCCCTTTTATCTGCTTTGCACAACATGGATTTACATATAGTTTATTTGGAAAAGGGTTCTGTTATTACAAGTTTAAAAGAGTTTGTAGCCAACAAAAAAATAAAGGACTAAATACATAAGTGGCAAAACCTTTGATGTAGGTTCCACTTTGATCACAAGCACCAATGTCTTGGGGGAGGACAGGAATGGAAGCTGATCAAATATGAACTTGACTCAAAGCTTAGGGTACACTAGATGACTGAATCAGGAGCTGAAAAGGTCTCTAAATGCTAAAGTTATAGACAGCACAAGCAAGCTGAATGACAGTGATAAATGCAAATTTAGAGATTTAGATAAATGGAAAACCAAAATAAAATGGATTCACTGAATGGAGACACTGTGGCTTAGAAGGGGCACATATAAACAACTATCAATAACCGAGTTGAAATCAATAATTGAGCTCAGTATCATGTCCTAATAAAGGAAGCAAAACACTCTGCTCAATGTTGCCCATACTGTCTGAGAAAACTTGACCAGGACACCAACAGGTTATGGCTCTTCTAGATGATGACTATAAGATAAGAGTGAGGAGATGACACAAGAGACCTGCTTATGACTTCTGGGGAAAGGCACAAAGCACCACACTCGAGCATGGGTAGGGGTACCTGTGGCAGAGGGAGGGCCTTATTTGGCTCTGGAAAGCAGCATCAATATTGGGGACTCGTAGGAAGATAGGCTTCGCTTACCATCAGGAACTCTTTCCAAGCCTGTTAAATTGGGATGGTGTCCCGAGTGGGATTAATGGCTTCCCTGGAAAGACATTCATCCAGGGGCTGCTTATCCAGGAATGTGAGAAATTCATGCTCACTTCAGGAGTAGGGACATCAGTGGAACTCCTGATAGCTCTCAGATTACAGAATGACAGAATGCCATGATTCTTTTTAGTATAAAGAAAAGGAGATAAAGATTAAGATGTTCCCCCCACTTTTAGGTGAAAACTGAGATATATATATATTTATGGAAGAGATAGCAAAGACGCCTTTGCTTGGGCTGCTATCACAGAAAACCTTATACCATGGTGACTTGTACACAGTACCTTTCTCTCTCAGTTAGGAAGGCTGAGAAGATCAACGTGACACCAGATTTTGTTTCTGGTGAGGACTCTCTTCCTGGCTATTTAGATGGCGGCCATCTTCTCACTTGAACAAGACAGATCTTTCTCTCTCTCTTCTCAGAAGGACACTAACCCCATCACGGGCCTCTACTTTCATGGCCTCATATAAACTTAATTACCTCCCACGGGCCCTACCTCAAAATACTATCACATTGAGTGGTTGGGCTTTAATACATAGATTTTGGGGGGACACAAATCCTCCATAACAGCTCAGTATTATATGTGTTTCTCTTTGCTTCCCAGTCACCATGCATTACATAGGGCTATGTGATTTGCTCTGGCCATTGGTGTTTGCAGTGAGTTGAATATCATCACCCTAAAATTCAGGCCACCCAGAAACTTGGAATGTGACAATACTTGGAAATAGGTCTTTGCATATGCAATTAGTTAGGATGAGGTCATAAGATTGAGGTGCACCCTAAGTCCAGTAACTGGTGTCCTTGAAGAAGAGTAGAGGATGCGCAGAGACACAGTGCAGGGCAGCGTGAAGATGGAGCCGACTGGACTGATGCGTGAACCAGGGAATGTCAAGGGTTGCAGGAGTCTCCACAAAGTAGGAAGAGGCAAGGGAAAATCTTTTCTAGAGCCTGCAGAAAAGCATGATCCTATTGACATGATCCTGTGAGTTCTTATTTTTAATCTACCAAACTGTGAGAGAATAAATCCTTATTCTGAGCCACAAAATTTGTGAAAATCTGTTAGGGCAGCAACAGAAATGACAGATGTGACTTCCAGGCTACAACATTTAGTTACCAGTGTGTGACTCCTCCTGGTCTTCCTTTGCCACACAAACATAGAGGCTTCCTACTGAGATGACAGAATGAGAAGGATGTAACCTAGATTGTTGAATCACAGAATGGAGTTGTTCACACTTGCAGTGGGATTGGCATGAGTGAGAATTAAGTTTTTCTTAGGTTAAATCATTGAGATTTTGTTTGTTAGTGAAGCATAAGGTATTGCATCTGGACTGATATAATACTCTTCACAAAGGGTGAGAGTAGGAAAGACCTAATGGATCATACACTATTCACTAATCCAGATCTCAAAGATGCTTTGGAGATTCTATATTGATTCACAGTCAAATGAAGATAAGTGCCTATGTTAGTCAGATTTTCATTGCTGTGACCAAAGTACCAGAAAAGAACTACTTAGAGAAGTAAAGACTTATTTTGGTTCATGGTTTCAGAGGACTCAGTCCTTGGTTACCAGGTCCACTGTTCTAGGTCTAAGGCGAGGCAGAACATCGTGATGGAAGGGAGTGTCAGAGGCAAACTCTCACTTCATGGCAGCCAGGAAGGAGAGGAGAGGAGAGGAGAGGGGAGGGGAGGGGAGGAGAGGAGAGGGGATGGGAGGGGAAGGGAGGGGGTGAGAGGAGAGGAGAGGGAAGAGGAGGGGGAGAAGGGAGGGGAGGGGATGGGAGGAGAAGAGAGAACAGGGGAGGGGAGAGGAGAGGAAGGGCGACAGGAGAAGAGAGAGAAGAGAGAGGAGAAGGGAGGAGAAGGGAGGAGAAGGGCGTGAGAGGAGGGGGAGATGGGAGGAGAGGAGAGGAGATGGGAGGGGAGAGGGGAGGGGAGGGGAGAAGAGGGGAGGGGAAGGGAGGGGAGGGGTGGGAGGAGAGGAGAGAACAGGGGAGGGGGTGGAAGGAGAGGAGGGGGGGGAAGAGGGGAGAGGAGAGGAGGAGGACAGGAGAAGAGATAGGATAGGAGAAGGAGAAGGGTGGGAGGGGAGGGGGAGATGGGAGGAGAGGAGAGGAGGGGAGAGGGGAGGGGAGGGGAGAAGGGAAGGGAGAAGGGAGGGGAAGAGGAGAGGACAGGGAAGGGGAGAGGGAAAGAAGGGAGGGGAAAGGGGAGGGGAGAGGGGAGAGGAGAGGGGAGGGGAGAAGGGAGGGGAAAGGGGAGGTGGGGGGGAGAGGGGAGGGCAGGGGAGAGGAGGGGGGTGGGAGAGGGGAGGGGAGAGGGGAGGGCAGGGGAGAGGGGAGGGAAGGGGAGAGGGGAGGGGAGAGGAGGGGGGGAGAAAGAGAAAGGGGGGATAAATTCTAAACACTTACATGGCACACCCCTAGTGACTTACTTCCTCCGACTAGGTTCCACTGCCAGGATTAATCTATTAGATTGATCCAATTATTGCCTTAAAGCCCCACCTCTGAACCTTGCTGCATAGGGAGCCATGCTTCCACACATAAGCTCTTAGGGGACATTCCAGATCCACACCCAAACAGGGCCTATCAAATTGGCAGGGCAGCTCCTGTGTATGCTGTCATTTAGGAATTGAAAACACTACAGCATTACGAACACTAGGTGAATCTAGGTCCAGACTTAGAACAAGATTTACTTAAGTTCTTCTAAAGAAATGGATAGATAAGTAGACAGATAGATGGACAGACAGATACTCACTGGGTGAGAATACAAGAGACAAGGTACTCATGCTATCCAGAGCCTAGGTTTCTCGCTCCCTCTAGGGATACAGAATTTCTTGTCCAAATGATCCCTAGCCCTTTTCAGGAGGCTGCGGGGTCTTCTCTTCCATGTTTATCTTCCTGAAGGAAGACTTTCTTGCAGACCTAAAGGATAACTGCAGAGTTTCTGTTTGCAAGGATACAGACAAGAGTTTTGATGGGCAGGACGGCAGACCCCATACAGGTGTTCATGATCTGTCACATTTCTGAAGACAACTAGAGGTGTAAAGGGGTGCCAGGCTGTGGGCTGGGGGTCTGAGGACCAGCTCTCTTCTGTTGACACATTCAAGTACAGATCTCTGGGTGGGGTCTGCAAATTCAGAACCAGGTCTTCTAAACTATTATGATCAATATAAGAGAATAAAACCTATTTGATTTAACAGACCCTTAGTTCATTTATAATTTTAAAATATTTAGAATATGGGTCACCATTTATTTATTTTTCACATCTGGGCCTGAGAATACTGAGGGTACAACTGCCTAGAAGGAATTCTTTCTCCAAGGATTTTTGTTAAAGTTTTAGTGAAGTTTCCATCACAAACTCAACTGTTTGAGATAGAAAACAAGAAGTCAGTCCATTGGCTTGTTTTCTTCCTGGTTGGAGGCACGTGGTCTTTTGCACCTGTCAAGTTGGAACTTAATTTGCGCCTGACATTTTCAGGTTCTCCTAGTTGCTCCCAGAGTCCTCCTTTGTCCTGGATTTGTTCAAAATTAGAAGAGAAGGTTCGAAGCATTCCCTCCCACCTTCTATGCTCTAGCCTCAGAAAACACATATGTATATAAGATTTTACAAGATTCTGTAAAACCTGGAACCCATCTTCTCACTACTGAGGTTCTCTGGGGCTACATTCCTTCTTTATTGCTATAGGGTATTTTCTGCTCAAAACCAATGACTTAAAAGAAAAAAAAAATCCATAAAAAAATTTTAAAAAGGGAAGGGTTCTTGTCAGTACATGGAAAACTACAGTCTAAAAATAGCTCATCTCTTCACATCCCCTTCAGAGGTGATGCAAGCACTATCAAGTTCAGGAATTGCTGACACCCACAACGCGACTTCTGGTCCTTTACTCTTCCCCCTCCTTCCCATCAGTGTTTTCTCATACCCAGGTTCTGGGCAGTGACTCTTGAATGCAACCTTGCAAATAAGGAAACAGACACCTACAAGAGAATCCTAGAGCTATGACGATTTTTAAACTTGCAGTTTTAAACATAGAGTTTGGGGATTTAATTGACATAACAACAGCACTTTAAATTTTCCTGGTATGGTGAGAGGGATTGAGACAAATGCAATCAGAAGAAAATCAAAATTTAGGAGCTGACTTTATGATTTTGGTAAAACTGGGCACAACTCACGAGATTTTAGGAGATTCAAGACATTAAGATAACCACTAGTCCTTTTAGCCATTCAATAGGTACTTCTATTTTGCTCTTCCTACTGTAAAGGGAAGTATTAAAGCAACTAAATTTAATTTATTGGCTTTATTTTTTTTATGCAATACTGATCATATATACTACTTGGTTGTAACACAGCTATTCAGAGGATCAAAACCCACTGGGGAAGGAAAACGTGTTTATAAGAAAGTTAAAACTATTGATTTATCAGGTATTGTACTTCAAGTTTTACTTCATTTCCTTAATCCACATTCATGTTATGACCAGAGTTATCTTTCTAAAATGAGCAGCTCATCACATAAATTTGCTTTAAACCCTCCGATGCCCTGTGTCACTGACTGGGGAAAGCAGAAGCATCTTGGCACTGTGATCTTGTGATTGAGTCCCACTCTGCGTCTCTGGGCTCAACTCCAGCCGTGGCTCCTCCTTCTGGTATGCAGATGGGGAGCTTCCTGACAGCCATGACTGTCTTACTCATCTTTGATTTCCAGTATCATGGTGGAGGCATAAAGATCATTAAATTTTTAATGAATAGAGCTTTTTCCACCTACCAGTCTTTCTCAAAACAATTTTATTGTGAAACTTAACACATATAAAAGTTTAATAAAAAAAGAACAGCTTAATGAGATTCTGTGAAAAGAATTTTCATGTAACTACCACCTAATTGAAAACCTAGGACACTGCTGGTCCCCAGAAGCCCTCTGTATGCCCATTCCTATTCAGATGCCCTTTTCTTCTGTTTAATGTCACTACTCTCCCCAACCATTAGTCTGTTCTCAGCTCACCTCTCCTCACCTCTTGAGATTTTTCCCAGGACTCCAAGAAGGCCTCAGAGTTCTTTCTCTCTTTGATCTTTAAAGCACTTATGTTCTTTTGCATCCATTTAACATCTCAAAAAATTACATTTATAAATTTACATTTATGATATTCTTTTCATATTGCTTATATTCTTTTGTGTTCACTGTAGATATCCACTTAAGTAGATTTTTCATGTTTATATTCTATATTGTTACAGTCTATATTTTACCTTTATAGTTAAGATCTCATTAGAGATACCCAGTGAATATTTATTGGATGAATGAATGAATGAATGATAGTCATATTAAAGCAAGAAAGATGCAGAAATCTACTTAACCAGGGAAAATAAATAATAGCACTCAGTCTATATACACAAGGATGTCAAGAGAGAGACAGAGAGAAGTAAGATATTGTTCACATGGACATTTGAGAGTTTCAAACTCTGACAAGCACTATTTCCCTCTCCCCCATTATTCACTTCCTCAAACCCAGAGGTGTTAGGAAACCTAGATGTTTCTGATGTAATCTTCTTATGGTTTAATCCACTGGTTAGGATTGAAGAAAGCAGCTGGGAACCAGTAATGTGTTCTTCTTTAGCATTTCACTTGAAAACAGCTATGATCAGAATATGGGACAGACTGTGGAATGATCTCCTGATATGTATACTCTAGGAAGAAGTTGACATTGCCAGGAAAATTGGAAGAGATGACACTGATAGTCCCTTCTGATTTTATAACAACACTGGTAGATGAAAGCCATTGGCAATCTAAAAATAATTTTGTAGTTCCACTTAGAAATCAAGTTTCCTCAGGTCTACAACATGGAGTTGTAACTCAAGCATCCCACAGATTCTAGCTAGTAAGTACAGTAGAATCTTATACCACCTATGTCCATCCTGTCAACTCAGATGGAGTAGTAAGTGTTGACCATGTCAATTTAAATGAGCTTTCCTTGCTTTTCATATACCATTTGAAGATCTTCCATCTCCCCCTTTGTTGCAGAATTTGATTTACTCTTTGAGATTCAAATAAAATGTATCCTTCTCTGTTAAAGCCTCTCAGGACCCCTCAAGAAAGTTGGGGTGTTGCTGGCTGTGGTCCCACAACCTACTGTACTTCAGTGAGGTGTATTTCCCCCACAGCATTCTAAGCCCCTCAACTGTAAAACTTGGGTTTGATTTAGTACCAGACCCATGGTAGGTATTATATATGTTTTGAATGAATGAAAAATACAAAGTAGTGAAATTTGAGACACAGAATCAAATCTTCTAAACACTATGTGCCACAATGAACATCCGCTTAACAAGCATTAGATTAGATGTGGAGAGAAAGTCAAATGAAGACAGACAAAAAAACCAAAAAAAAAAAAAACCAACAAAACAACAATATCAACAACAACAAAAACCCAGGCATTTAGGAGCTCACAGTCCAGTGACAGAAACAAAGAAGTTGGTAAACATATGATGTATTGTTGGAAGGGGGGTAGAGTGGGTGCCTTGGGAGCCCAGAGGAATGGCCTCTGTCTCAGACTGTGGATAGGAGACAAGTGTTCAAAGGGATTCCTTAGGGACAGGTAAGAGTCAGCCAGGTAGAGAAGGGAGGGAGGTAGAGGGTATTCAAAACAGAGGGAACAGAGGCTTTGATGTCCTCATGGAGGGTCTATCTTGATGAATATGGTCATAAAGGCTTCCACAGAGATCTGTGGAAAGAACAAGTACAAATGGAGTAGTGGCCCCGTCATTTCTACAGATTGTACCAGATGGAAAAAGAGAAAGGAGAGAACACGAGACAATAGCTGGAGAGAACATAAATTCATGTACAATCAGAAAGGAGATGGGCACATTTCCATCTGACTAGGAAAAAAAGAAGAGAAAGCAATTGGTCATAAATTGACTCACACTGCACTTAAATGCACAGAGAGAATTCATCTCTTTATTTTCTGTTATATGTCTGATCTTCCGTACCACAGCCCCATGCCTCTTTGAGAGGGGAGCCAGAAACTCTCAACTTCCCATTTCTTACATCGCAGGCTCTTTCAAGTTGAGTATTATACTCTGAGTGACTCAATTTCTGTTGGGAAAATGTTCTGAGTTTCATATTTCCTCTCCTCACCCTTCCATTGCTTTCTTCCAAGGTAACCTCATAGAAAGGGAAGACAAATGACTGGGACTCATGTAGTGTTCTCTGAAACCTTTCACTGGCTTCCTCTGGGCTCTTCCATGGGGCAGCAAGTCAGATATGTTATCTGGACAGGCAGCCTTCCAGGTGCAGGTGGTTTCTCTTGGGCCTTTTTGAGGACATGCACTGGAATATCTAGTGTATGCACATGAACTAGTGAATTTGCATGATATTTCATACGTGGCTACCCATTCATTGAGAATATCTCGGTTTCTGGTCACATGGTAGAGTACTGGGGAAGAGGGAAAGATACTTCAGGATTATCTTTCTTAGCATCCTCCTCCAGGATACACAGGCATATGTAACTGGATGTTTATACTGGCTCCCTTTCTGTTGGGGTTCATCCTAAGTCGGGGAAACAAAGACATGAAATGTCTCTCTATAGGACATAGTCAACTTCCTTTTCTTTCCCTAAATCCTTTAGGACAGAAGGAGCAACTGATCTACTTCATCCCTCCTGGCATAGACATTCTTGATTTCATACTCATAATCTCTCTTATTAATGAGAAAGGACTATCATTTCAATATTATGGGATAAACTATGATTTGAGAAGAAATGCTAAAGTAAGAATTGCCCAGCTCTGCTCTTAATAAAGGACAAGGATAAGCTAGTTTAGTGTTCCCCAAACATTCAATTGCAAGAGTGCAGCCATGGTAAAAAGCAAAATTTAGAAGAGAGAAATATTCTGGAATGGGAAAGCAAGGCCTTCAGCAAACCTATTTTCTTATAAAGACAAATAAACAACTGGTGAAACAACTAAAATCAACCATTTTAAAAGTCTGGGAAGTAAAGCTGCAAAACAAACTGAAATTTTTCTATTTATAAAAGAAATTACTAAACTTCTAAAAGAAGGCAGCATCTTTTTTTGTTTTAACTGATCTCTGTCTCTTCTCTCCCAACCCTCTTAGGAGTTTCACAGCCAACAAAATGGACTGACTACCACTGGAATGTGACAATATTTTTTATTAAGAAAAATAAATTAAATGTTATCAAAATTAAACACTTTCATATTTCAAAGGACACTATTGATAAGATGAAGACAACTCACAGACTGGAAGAAAATATTTGATGATCATGTATTTGATGAAATACTTTTATCCAGAGTATATATAAAAGCTCTTAAAACTCAACAATAAAAGGATAAATAGGCCAATTGAAAATGAGTGAAAGAATTGGATGAACATTTCATCAGTAAAGATATACAAATAACCAAAGCACAGAAAAAGGTGCTCAACATCATTAGTCATTAGGGAAGTAGAAATCAAATCTACAATCCCTTCACACCCACTGGGTCATATAAACAAACAAGATCAGCTGACAAGTCTTGGCAAGGGCGTGAAAAATCAGAACACATGCATCACTGATGGGAATGTGAAAAGTGCAGGCACTTTGGAAAATATCTAGGGAATTCCTCACATATGGTCATCATAAAATCTAAGATTACCACAAATATTTTCTTATAGTCTGTGGGTTGTCTTCAATTTATCAATAGTGTCCTTCAAAATACAAAAGTGTTTACTTTTGGTCACATTCAATTTATTTATTTTTCTTAATTATATATACCTAAGAGAATCTATTTTCTTAATCATATATACCTAAGAGAATCAAAACCACATGTCTATGCAAAACTTGTGTAGAAATGTTCATAGTAGCATTATTCTTAATGGCCAAAGAGCAGAAACAATCTGAATGTCCATCAATTGATGAAAGGATAAACAAATGTCATGTAGTCATACAATGTAATATTATTTGGTCATAAGACGGAATGAGAGTAATGGACACCCGCCAGAGCCCAGGCTCGGCTCAGGACTGCCTTGCTGACCTGTGCGGGAGCTCAGGCCCAGAGCAGGCCTGGGTCAATCCAGGCACTGGCCCACCCCACTGGAGCTCAGGTCTGGCCCAGATCCACCTTGTTGATCCGCGTGGGAGCCAGGACCCAGGGTAAGCTTGGGTCCAGCCCCACCCCACCACCTGGGAGCCCAAGTCTAACCCAATTCCATCTTGAGACACTGCAGCCATCCCCATAATCTTCCCTATGCAGTAGCCTCTACTTTGGGACAACAGACAGGAGCTAGAAGCAACTGCATTTTGGAGTAGGCATCCCAAAGCCAGTGTAAGGTCCATCCCTTCAGCTCCATTTCTGAAAGACATCCATCTTGGGGCACCTCCACTGTTATCTCGAGTTACCTCCTGCTATTGCTCCCACTACCTATAGTTGCAGTAGTATCCATCCTGGGACACTGGAAGCGACTGGAAGCCCAACACCACGGTGAGGTACAGATAATCTGCACAGATACTACAAGATTATAGGATAGAAACTTTATTACCTCAGATCCACACTGCAAAAAAAGAAGTCATATAGACAACACGAAAAACAAGGGAGGAAAGTGCCCCAAACAATCCAGGATACCACAGTAACAGAACCCATGGACTGCTTAGTAGATGAAATGTCAGATAAGGAGTTCAGGGCATTCTTAGTTAAAATGATCTGTGAATTAAAGAATGATCTAAATGAGCAAATTCAGGCAAAAACTGATCATCCCAACAAAGAGATAAGAGTGCAAATACAGGCATCCATAGACCACATCAACAAAGAGATAAGGGAGCAAATACAGGTAGCAAAAGATTACTTCAAGAAAGAGAGATTCTGAAAAAAAAAAGCAATCAGAAATCCTTGAAATGAAGGAAACGATAAACCAAATAAAAAACTCAATAGGAAGCATTACCAACAGACCAAATCACTTGGAAGAAGGAACATCAGATAATGAAGACAAAGTATACAATCTAGAAAATAAAGTTGACCACACAGTGAAGATGGTAGGAAACCATGAGCAGAACATCTAAGAATTATGGGATAGCATCAAAAGACCAAATATAAGAGTTATTGGAATAGAGGAAGGCACAGAGTTTCAAACCAAAGGAATGTACAATCTCTTCAATGAGATAATATCAGAAAATTTCCCAAACATAAAGAATGAATTGGAAACTCAAATACAAGAGGCTTATAGGACACCAAATATACAAAATTACAACAAATCTACACCAAGACACATTATAATGAAAATGCCTAGCATACAGAATAAAGAGAGAATCTTAAAGGCCACAAGAGAGAGGAATCAGATTACATATAAGGGGAGACCAAATCATATCTCAGCAAATTTTTCAACCCAGACCCTCAAAGCCTAGAGATCCTGGAACAGCATATACCAAGCTCTGAAAGAAAATGGATGCCAACCAAGAATCTTATATCCTGAAAAATTAAGCTTTAGATTTTATGGTGAAATAAAAACCTTCCATGATAAACAAAAGTTAAAAGAATTTACAGTTAGAAAGCCTGCACTACAGAACATACTCAGCAAAATATTCCATGAGGAGGAAATGAAAAACAACAATGAAAATCAGCAGAGGGAGGGATTATACTAAAGGAAAAATGAAACAAAGGAGAAACCAAGTAAAGTTAAATCCCAAAAATAAACAAAAATGGCTAGGAATACAAATCATGTCTCAATAGTAACCCTGAATGTTAATGGTCTAAACTCATCAATCAAAAGACATAGACTAGTAGACTGGATTTAAAAAAAAAGACCCAACAATATGCTATCTCCAAGAGATTCATCTCATAGGAAAATGTACAGACTGAAGGTGAAATGTTTGGAAAAACCATAACACTCAGATGGACTGCAGAAACAAGCAGGGGTTTCCATCATCATATCAAATAATGTAGACTTCAAGCCAAAGTTAATCATAAGGGATAAAGAAGGATATTTTATACTGCTTAAGGGACCATTCATCAATAGTATATAATAATAATAAATATATATGCCCCAAATATTCGAATGTCTACATTCATAAACAAACTCTTCTCAACTTCAAGAGTCAAATAGACCACAATGCAACAATTCTGGGTGACCACTGGATAGATCTTCTAAACAAAAGTTGAACAAAAAAACTATAGAACTCATTAATACAATCAATAACTTAGGCTTAACAGACATATATAGAATATTTCATCCTTCAATGAGCGAAACACATTCTTCTCTAAAATAGACCATATATTATGCCACAAAGCAACTCTTAGCAAATATAAAAAAGTAGATACTAACCTGCATTCTATCAGATCATACTGGAATGAAATTAGAAATCAATGATAAAATAAAATATAAAAGCTATTCCAACACCAGGAGACTAAATAATATGCTACTGAATGAACAATGGATTGTAAAAGACATCAAGAAGAAGATTAAAAAATTCTTAGAGGTGAACGAGAACAGTGATACACCATATTGAAATCTTTGGGATACTATGAAAGCAGTACTATGAGGAAAGTTCATTGCATGGAGTTCATTCCTTAAAAGAAGAAAAAGTTAATTTAAATAAATGATTAACATGACATCTCAAAGCCCTAGCAAAAGAAAAACAAATCTGTAACAAAAGCAGTAGAAGATGGGAAATAATTAAAATTAGAGCTAAAATCAATGAAATTGAAACAAAAGAAACAATTGACAAAACAAAAAGTTGATTCTTTGAAACAATAAATAAAATTGATAGATCTTTAGTCATGCTAATGAAGAGAAGGAGGGAGAAAACTCAAATTACTAATGTAAGTGATGAAAAAGGAAATATCACAACAGACACTACAGAAATACAGAAAATAATTAGAAATTATTTGGAAAACTTGTACTCCAATAAAATAGAAAATATCAAAGGCATCAACAAATGTCTAAAGTCATGTGATTTGCCTAAATCAAATCAGAAATATATACACGATTTAAACAGAACAATTTCAAGTGATAAAATAGAAGATGCCATCAGAAGCCTACCAATCAAGAAAAGCCCAGGACTGGAGGGATACACAGCTGAGTTCTACAAGACCTTTAAAGAAGAACTAAAAACCAATAACTCTTCAATTTATTTCAGGAAATAGGAAAAGAGGGAGCACATTCAAACTCATTCTATAAGGCCAATATCACCCTGATTCCAAAACCAGGCAAAGACACATCAAAAAAAGAAAACTTCATCTATAATGAACATATATGCAAAAATTCTCAATAAAATTCTGGCAAGTGGAATACAAAAACATATCAAAAATATAGTATTCCATAACCAAGTGGGGTTCATCTCAGGGATTTAAGTTTGGTTCAACATTTGGAAATTAATAAATGTAATTCATCACATCAATAGACTCAAAGATAAGAGTCATATGATCATCTCAATAGATACAGAAAAAGCATTTGACAAAATACAGCACATTTACATGTTCAAAACACTAGAAAAACTAGGGATAACAGGAACATACCTCAATATCATAACGGCTATCTATGCTAAGCCCCAGGCCAACATCATTCTAAATGGAGAAAAATTAAAGGCATTCCCTCTAAAAACTGGAACAAGACAGGGATGCCCTCTTTCACCACTTCTATTTAACATAGTTCTTGAAACTGTAACAGAGCAATTAGACAGAAATTAAAGGGATATGGATAGGTAAAGAAGAACCTATCTTCTATTTGCCAACGATATGATTCTATACACTTAGAAGACCCAAAACTTCCAACAGAAAACTTCTAGAACTAGTACATGAATTCAGCAAAGTAGAAGGATACAAAATCAACACCCACCAATCAAAGACATTTCTGTATATCAGTGACAAATCCTCTGAAAAGGAATTGAGGAAAAGTACCCCATTTATAATAGCCTCAAAAAAAAAAAAAAAACCAAAAAACTTGGGAATCAACTTAACAAAGACCTCTACAATGAAAAGTACAGAATGCTAAAGAAAGAAATTAAAGAAGACCTTAGAAGAAGATGGAAAGATCTACCTTATTCTTGGATAGACAGAATTAATATTGTCAAGATGACTATACTACCAAAAACACTATATAGATTTAATGCAATTCTAATCAAAATCCTAATAGTATTCCTCACAAAAATAGAAAAAGCAGTCATGAAATGCATCTGGAAAAATAAGAGACCCAGAATAGTTAAAGCAATCCTTAGCAAGAAGAGTGACAAAGATGGCATTACCCGACCTTAAACTATAATACAGAGCAATAGGAACAAAAACAGCATGGTATTGGCACCAAAATAGACTTGTAGATCAATGGTACAGAAGAGAAGACACAGAGACAAACCCACATAATTACAATTATCTTATGTTAGACAAAGGCGCCAAAAAACCTACATTGGAGAAAAGGTAGCATCTTCAACAAATGGTTCTAGGAAAACTGGAAATCCATATGCAAAAAAATGAAATTAAACTCCTATCTCTCATCATGCACAAAACTCAACTCAAAGTGGATCAAGGACCTAGGAATTAAACCAGAAACGCTGTACCTATTAGAAGAAATAGTAGGCCTAAATCTCCATCATGGCAGACTAGGCCCCAACTTCCTTAATAAGACTCCTATAGGTTGGCTCCACAGTTTCAATATTTATAGCAGCACAATTCACAACAGCTAAACTGTGGCGCCAACCTAGATGCCCTTCAGTGGATGAATGGATTAAAAAAATGTGGCATATATACACAATGAAATTTTACTCAGCAATAAAAGAGAATAAAATCATGGCATTTGCAGGTAAATGGATGGCGTTGGAGAAGATAATGCTAAGTGAAGTTAGCCAATCCCAAAAAACCAAAAGCCAAATGTTTTCTCTGATATAAGGAGGGTGACTCATAGTGGGATAGGGATGGGGAGCATGGCAGGGATAGATGAATTCTAGATAGGGCAGAGGGGTGGGAGGGAAAAGGAGGGATATGAATTCTAGATAGGGCAGAGGGGTGGGAGGGAAAAGGAGGGATATGAATTCTAGATAGGGCAGAGGGGTGGGAGGGGAAAGGAGGGGGCAGGGGATTAGCAAGGGTGGTGGACTGTGAGGGACATCATTATCCAAAGTACATATATGAAGACACGAATTGATGTCAATATACTTTATATACAACTAGAGATATGAAAAACTGTGCTGTATACGTGTAATAAGAATTGTAATGCATTCTTCTGTCATTTATTTTTTTAAAAAAATCAATAAAAACAGAAGTTAAAAAAAGACTCCTGTAGCACAAGAATTAATACCAAGAGTCAATAAATGGGATGGATTCAAACCAAAAAGAAGCTTCTCAGCAAAAGAAACAATTTGTGAGGTGAACAGAGAGCCTACAATTTGGAAACAAATTTTTACCACATGCACATCATATAGAGCACTAATCTCTAGGATATATAAAGAACTAAAAAGACACTTCTCAAAAGAAGATATAGAATCAATCAACAAATATATGAAAAAAAAGTTCACCATCTCTAGCAATTCAAGAAATGCAAATCAAAACTACCATAAGATTTCATCTCATTCCAGTCAGAATGGCAGCTATTATGAAGACAAACAACAATAAGTGTTGGTGAGGATGTGGGGAAAAGGCACACTCATACATTGCTGGTGGGACTGCAAATTGGTGCAGCCAATATAGAAAGCAGTAAGGAGATTCCTTGGAAAACTGGGAATGGAACCACTATTTGACCCAGCTATCCTACTTCTCAGTCTATACTCAAACTACATAAAAACAGCATACTTCAGGGACACAGCCACATCAATGTTTATAGCAGCAAAGTTCATAATAGCTGAACTGTGGAACCAACCTAGATGCCCTTCAGTAGATGAATGGATAAAGAAACTGTGGTATATATACACAATGGAATATTACTCAGCACTAAAAGAGAATGAAATCATGGCATTTGCAGGTAAATGGATGGAGTTGGAGAATATCATGCTAAGTGAAGTTAGCCAATCCCAAAAAACCAAAAGCCAAATGTTTTCTGTGATTTAACACTGCTGATTCATAATGTGATGGTGGGGGGTGGGCATTGGGAAGAATAGATGAACTCTAGATAGGGCAAAGGGGAAAAGGGGAATGAGGGGAAGGGAGGGGGTAGGAAAGATGGTGGAATGATATGGACATCATTACTCTAAGTACATGTATGAAGACACAAATGGTGTGACTCTACTTTGTGTACAATCAGAGATATTAAAAATTGTGCTGTATTCTGCTGCCATATATAACAAATTAAAATTTTAAAAACTGGAAAAAGGAATAAAAATATTAATACATGTTATAATGTGGATGAACTTTGGAAACATAAGTGAAAGAAGCCAATCACAGAATGCCACATATTGTATTATGGTATTTATATGAAATGTCCAGAATAGGCAACTCCACAGTGACAGAAGTCCATTATTGGTTGCCAGGGGTTGGAGGGTAGGGAGCATGACTGCCAGTGGGTATGGAGTTTCTGCGTGGTGGAATGAAAGTGTTCTAAAATGAGATTTTGGTGATGGCTGTACAATTCTGTGAATACAAACTAAAAACTCTTAAACTGTATATTTAAATGAATGAATTTTATGGAATGAATTATATATCAATAAAGCTGATAAAAAGAGGAGAGAAAAGTTAGGGGTTGGAGCATGAGATCTCTGACTTCCTAAACAGTGTCTGTCATCTCAAAGAGCATGGTTCTGTTAATCAGTGTTTTAATACATTAGAAAATGGTATGTTTCCCACTAATATCTCTATTAAAATACAGGTTTCACCAGTAGTGCTTTGTATTTCTAAGCACTACTTTTAAATTTTTAAGCTAAGGCAATTGATGTATGGGTAATATTTCATACATGACAAAATACTGTTACACTAGTCATTTTATTTGGCCTGAAATATATTTTAAATTTCTTCTTCTCTACAGTATTTTACAAGAGTCTTAGCAAGAGGTTAAAATAATTCATTTAGAGGGCCTTTTAGTTAAAACCTCTGAAAAACCTTATTTGAGCACAGAATAATGTCTTCAAGAGATACCAACTACCATTCTGCAGACTACCCTTTGTGGGATATGTCTACTTGTATTTATGCCAACTTTCTAATGAAAATGCTAAAAAACACACCAGGGAGAGAAGCACTGCGCAGCTGCCCTGAATCATACAAACTGCATTTTTATTCATTGGTGTTGATCACAGAGCAGTGGAAATTGAACCTTTATCTTTAAGGAGCAGGATACACCAGTCTGCTTGAAAGTGAGGATGAGGGAGGAAACATAGGAATGAGCAGTCAAGTACATGTGAGCCCATGTGAGGTGCCCCAGTGTTCCTGATTTTTGCAATCAAAAAGTAGTTGACAAAAGCCAAATACAATTAATTAGGATCCTATAGAGGAGGAAGGACATATTTCTCAAAGTAAGATGCCATTTGAGAAGTCTAAGTGTAAGGAATTGTAAATTTCCTCTTTTAACCGAGTACATTATAGAATTACAAGTTCTTGCTTAAAAAATGTCTTAAGTGATAGTAAACTACTGGAATTCAGACACATGCATGAGTTGGGCTGGATAAAATCATGGCCAGAGCAAATGTTAAAATAAACAAAGTATTCTCAAAGGCAGTATCAAAGGTCATGACTTTCCCATTAAACTCAAGCAAAAAAAAAAAAAAAGAATCCTGTTTATACCCACACGTGTTTCTCTAATTACGTCTGGAGAACTGGACTGTGGTTCCCTTCTCCGCCTGTCCCTCTGCCATGGGTGAACATGCCATGTTTGACCAGTCCAGTCAGCATCTTGCCTTGAGACTGTTTGCTCTTGCCGTTTACTTTCCCATCCTCACATACAATCAGGTCATCCCATTGTACTCCTTCAAGAAGAAGATGGAAATTCTGTGTCTTTCCCTTTGTGGTAAGACAGACACAACATGAAGCTGACATGTGGTGCTGTGGCGTGGAGTGCACTCACAGCATTGTGTAGCCGCTTCATCACCACCATCTACTTGCAGAACTTTTCATCTGAACACGGGCATCTGTGAAACAGGGTGGCCATAAGACCTGCCCTACCTCAAAAATGCTGAGAACTGAAAGAATGTGTACTCTGGGATGTAAACCCTGTAAGCTACTGAAATATCATCCAGGAACTGGAGAATATGCACTAGGTGAAATAAGCCAATCCCCCAAAACCAAGGGATGAATGTTCTCTCCGATTTGTGGATGCTAACCCACACAAGTGAGGTTGGGGACAGGGAGAATAGGAGCCCATTGGATTAGACAAAGAGGTACAAAGGGAAGGGAGGGGAGGGGAATAGGAAAGTTAATTGGTCGTAACTTTCCTAGCCTTGTATTTGAATACACAACCAGGGTGACTCCACATCATCCATGACCACATGAGTGGGAACCTAAATAGAATAAGTTATACTCTAGGTATGTATATTCCGCTAAATAATTCTACTGTCATGTACAACTAAAAATAAAAGAAATACTATCCAAATGTCTGTTGCTGTAAATAAAGATGCAAAGTACTCTGATTAAGTAAGACACTGCCTTTCATTCATTCATCTCACACTCACAAAATCAAACTTTTGTTACATTCTATGGGGAAGAAGCACAGATTCATCCAAGTCCTGAAGCCAGTGACAGTGCTCCTGGCCTGACTTTGAACTCTGGAGACTGCAGTGCGAACACGGAGGAGGCAGACTCACTTTTATACCCACGAGCTTCTTTGTAATCTTCCAAACCCTTTTGTTTTACAAAATCTTTTGTGTGAATTTACATTTCTCTCTAGTTGGTCCCTTAATAAGACAAAGCCACACCTGTAGTGTGAGGTGACTCCTTTCCATTCATGTAAAAAAAAAATTGTGACAATACTAATCGTGACGACATCAAAGTGGCCCAAAGGCCAAGGGCAGAGGGGAATCACTTCGGTCCTTTCATAAGCCTGTTTGAGGGAGAATCACTTCACAGTCCTTTCATAAGCCTGTTTGAGTGATTCATAACTTGCTTCTGGGCCCCAGATTTTGGGACTATTAACTCACAACATTGCAAATAGAAATGCCTTGGACTGACACTCCATCTTGGTAATCGAGTAACTCCCCTGCAAGGCAGCAAGTCTAGCGGGCAGGGTTCCTGAAGAAAGGGCTATGCAGGGGGCCCCAGTGTCAGCACCCAAGAAGACAAAACCCCAGTGTTCTCCTCACCAACCTTCTTCAAGAAGCTCCTCCCTGGACTGTCGATTTCGGAGAGATGTGTCCCTGAGGGTCTCTCTGTCTGCTCAGGACCCAGCCAGTAGAAGGATGACGATGCATTCGCGTCCCGGTGAATGGACTCGATCAGAGAAGGACCCTGTCTAAGAGAGAACACAACTGAACGTGAAATGCTGGATCAGGGCAAAACTACCTGACAATCAGGAGAGGAATTTCTCCTCCTCTGCCCCTTCCTTCATCCCTCAGGGACTCTGTCTTAGGAAGAAAAGTCAGAGCAGGAGCTTCCTTCCTCAGGCTGCCTTCTTTCCCGCACAGCAGCCTCACCCCACACAGCTTCCTGCTCTAAAGGCTTGACAGTTTCTTTGATTGAACCTCTTTTCTTGACTCAGCTTTTGGTCACCTGAGGTGAAAGTCAAGAGGGACCATGCTCATTCTTCATTCTTGCTCAACAACCTCATTTTCTTCCCACCATCTGGATTCTCAACAGCCTAACAGG
Source organism: Spermophilus citellus (assembly GCF_964194105.1). NCBI lineage: Eukaryota > Metazoa > Chordata > Mammalia > Rodentia > Sciuridae > Spermophilus > Spermophilus citellus. The sequence goes on from NC_138187.1 coordinate 159,280,876, forward strand.
ATTACAGGCCAAGTTGCAGCCCAGGACGCCAGGTCTCAGCCCAGACTCACATGACTCAGCTTACTGGGCCCTGTCATCGGGGACCTTGTGTGTTTCCTCCTTCCCTGGCTGTCCTGGACCTGCTAGTAGCCTCCTTCCTCAGCCTCTCCACCATCAATTAGCTCCTATTTCTCTTCTCATGCTTCCCCTCAGCACGAAACCCCGTATTGACATGCCCCTCACTTAGGCACAGCACTGCCCTGGAGCTGTTCTTGCCTGGTTCATCTGTCAGTCATATTACCTTTCAGAGATTCACAGTTACAGTAACTCACTTCATAACAGTAAACTACCTCCCATTTCAATTTTTAAAAATTTTAAAATTTGTTCTAATTGGTTATATGTGACAGTAGGATGCATTTTGTCATACTGTATACAAATGCAGCACAACTTCTCATTCCTCTGGCTGTACATGGTGCAGAATCAAACCAGTCATGTAATCATACATGTATATAGGGTAATAATGTCCATCTCGTTAGACCATCCTTCTAAACCCCATATCTCCTCCCCCTCAGTCCCCTTTGCCCAATCCAAAGTTCCCTCCATTCTTCCCTACTCCCCCCTCCCCGCCATTATGGATCAGCATCCACTTATCAGAGAATATATTTGGCCTTTGGTTTCTTGGGTTTGGCTTATTTCACTTAGCAGGATATTCTCCAGCTCCATGCATTTACTGGCAAATGCCATACTTTAGTTTTTCTTTAAGGCTGAGTAATATTCCATTGTGTATATGTTCCATATTTTCTTTATTCATTAATCTGTTGAAGGGCATCAAGTTTGGTTCCATAGTTTAGCGGTTGTGAATTGAGCTGCTATAAACGTCGATGCAGCTGCGTCACTGTAGTATGCTGATTTTAAGTTATTTGAGTATAAACCGAGGGGTGGAATAGCTGGGTCAACTGGTAGTTCCATTCCAATTTTTCTGAGGAATTTCCATACTGCTTTCCAGAGAGATTGCACCAATTTGAAGTCCCACCAACAGTATGTGAGTCTTAGAGTAGTTTTGATTTGCATTTCTCTAATTGCTAGAGATGTTGAACATTTTTTTTCATGTGATAAATCCATTGAAAGAGAAATTAGGAAAATGACCCCATTCACAATAGCCTAAAAAAATACATGGGACTCAATCTATCAAAAAGGTGAAAGACACCTACAATAAAACTATAGAACACTAAAGAAAGAAATTGAAGATGACAGAAGGATCTCCTATGCTCTTGGATATGAAGAATTAATATTCTTGTCAAAATGGCCATACTACCAAAGGATTAACTGCAATTCCTGTTAAAATCCCAAAGACATTCTTCATAAAAAATAGAAAAGGCAATTATGATATTCATTTGGAAAAATAAGAAACCCAGGATAGCCAAAGCAATCTTTAGCAAGAAAAGTGAAGAAGGTGGCATCACTATACCAGACCTTAAACTATACCACAGAGCAACAGTAACAAAAATGGCATGGTACTAGCACCAAAATAGACATGTATGTAGACCAATGGTACAGAACAGAAAACACAAAGACAAACCCACATAAATATAGTTATCTAATATTAGAAAACGGTGCAAAAACACACACACGGGAGAAAAGATAGCCTCTTCAACAAATGGTGCTGCTGGGAAAACTGGAAATCCATATGTAGCAAAATGAAATTAAACCTCTATCTCTGATCCTGAACAAAACTCAACTAAAAAAATCAAAGACTTAGGCACTAGAACAGAGACTCTGTGCCTAATAGAAGAAGAAGTGGGCCCAAATTTTCATCATGTTGGCTTAGGACCTGACATCCTTAACAAGACTCCTCAAGTGCAATAAATAGAATCAAGAATCAATAAATGGGATAAATTCAAACTAAAAAGCTTCTTCTCAGAAAAGGAAACAATAATGTGAAGAAAGAGCCTACAGAATGGGAGAAAATCTTTACTACATGCACCTCAGATAGAGCACTAATCTCCAGGACATATAAAGAACTCAAAAAACTTAACACCAGAAAAAACAAATAACTCATTTCAATTTTGAAGCACAAATTTCCATCCCTTGTCTGGAATTTCCCTCAATCAATCTCTTGGGAAGTTAGTTTTCTTTTCTGAAAGGATAGAGCCCCACAATATCATTAATTGATTTTCACCCAAATGTTAAATAATGAATTCAAAGGCAATACTTTTTAAATCCCATACTAGTGGTTGATACTTCTTTAAAGAGGGAGTATTAAAATTAATAAAGTCAAATTTGGAGGTGGTGATATTGCAACGCTGGTCATTGGGGCTTCCAAATTGGCCCTCTGGCTTAGAATCTGCCATCATCTGTTTGGACGGAAGCAAAACCATCAATTTAAAACCTCCAAATTTATTTGGATGGAATGCTTTGGTGGAAGGTTTGGTGTTCTGGCAGGAAAAGAAGGTGGGAAAGGTGCCATACTCCTCTCTGTGTATGGTGTGAGGCTCACTCTTGGGCTCCAAATGAATACCAACCAGGAAGGAAAATCCACAGTAGCACTTTTATGAGCTGTAGTGAATATTCCAAAGAGGCAAGCTCAACTTCCGGAATGAATGATGCTGTAGAGTTGAGAGCGCTTCTTGAGACATAAAACAGGAATTAGTAGAGCAGGTCCTGAAAGTCTGTTTTGTGCGAGTAGGAAAACGTAGAAGCAATGTTTCTGGACTGACCCTAGTCCAGGAAGATTCTACACAATTGAAGTAATTCTATTTTTTAATTTTTTTTAGAGAGAGAGAGAGAGAGAGAGAGAGAGAGAGAGAGAGAGAGAGAGAATTTTTAATATTTATTTTTTAGTTTTCAGTGGACACAACATCTTTGTTTGTAAGTGGTGCTGAGGATTGAACCCGGGCCGCATGCATGTCAGGTGAGCGTGCTACCGCTTGAGCCACGTCCCCAGCCCAATTGAAGTAATTCTGAGTTATACAAGCACAGAATTCTAGGCAGTAATAATGGGGACTCATATGGAACATACCACTCACATGGAACCGTAGCCCTGCTCAGCTCTTGGTCTCAGTGCAATGTTCAGGAGCATGACATTTGCTTCTCAGCAACACTGGCCCCTCATATTATTTAGTCCCCCTTTGAAAGTACAAAATATCTGAGAGCAATGTTGAATGGTTTCAGTTGAGTAGTCTAAGTATAAATCCATACATATATATATATATATTTTTTTTTTTTTTGTAGTGCTAGGGATCTAATTCAGGACCATGCACAAGCAAGGCAAGCATCCTCCAGTGAGCTTTATCTCCAGCTTCTCAGCCACTGCCCCTAGCACACATTTTAATTAGTGCTTCAGGACCATTGATTAGTGCTTACCTTGTGCTCCCACCAGGATAGGACGGTGGTCACACCATCTATTGCTACAGTCTGGCTGGGCACAATATCGGGAGGTCACGAGCCACTTGTAGGTTCAAATAGGAACTACTTTTTTTGCCAGAACCCAATGGGAACTCTCCAGGACTCCACGGAAACTCCGCGAGAACCAACAGGAACTCCATGAGAACTCAAAAGTAGTGGACACCCAAGGTAGCAGGAGCCGCCTTATTGCCGGACAGCAGAGGTTTATATACACAACTGAATACACAGCTTGTTTCAATTTAGCATCATCCAGTTACAGCAATCAGTCATTATCTTAATAATTATACACAGTTTAACTTAATCATCATCATCTTAATGGCTCGCTGGTGTTACTTCTCAACCACTCCTTCTGGCAAAATGCCAGGCGCCATCTTGACTTGGTTGTGGCTCTCAACATCTCCCCCCTTCTGTTTAATTAAACAAGTATGTGGCTTAGGGACCGTGCCTGTCTTAGGTTGTCCAATACTACATATGGTGCTTACCCGTCATTGGATGAGCTGACCTCACGGTGTCAGCCTCCTGTCTTAGGTTGGTATCATTGCAATTGGATCTTACCCATCATTGACTACCGGCCCAGCATTTAGCCATACTTGTGGATAGTGGTTTTTACACAAACACCATAAACAACCTGCTACAAGCAGAAAGGGGAGGATACAAAATGCCACGATATCAAGCCATTGACGGCTCCTTTTGGAAAAATTGTACCACCGATGACACCATCAGCAAAGATAACCCAGGACTACCACAATTCGCTGCACCAACAGATAGTTCACAATGCATACAAGTGATACATAGTGCAGGCAAGTTTTGCAAGTAGTTCAAAGCAAAGGAATCCATTAATATGTCAATTTCCTCCCAAAGTAATTCGACTCCTTGAATGAGAATCACTTGTTGAGTTACATTATTCATTGATGCATCAGTTTATGCAGTTTGTTGTGATAGATATCGCAGAAGCTGTAGTTTGGTTTTATCTTTGTATTCACTGGCACTGGGATGAAGATAGGAATTCTGGCAATGATGGCTAAAAAAAAAATTATGTAACATTCCTGCAGGCACTAAAAAAAAGCAATTTTCTAAACAATTTAGTATCCTGAATAGAATTAGATATAATGAAAAGGAAAGGTAAAAGTAAACAAACAGATCTTTTAACCTCCTTTTTTGTTCACATTTTAAAGCAATCCTCAACAGCTGTTTACCCAATATAAATTAAACCATTTAAATCACGTGAATAAAAAAAATTTGGATCCATTTTTTCATGAGCGCTCCTCATATATGATATATGGACATATGCACATACAGACATACAACACAAAACACAAGTATGCACAAATAACACAATACATACAACACATAACATAATAGTAAAGGTCTTGTAGCTTTTCACAGGTGAAATCTCCATTGCAATGTTTAAAAACTCCACAGTCAAAAAATAGAACTGATCAGAAAAACATTAACCTATGTCTGTATGAGCTCAAAAAATAAAATAGAACTTCATGATGTGGGAGAGGGCAATAATAAAATAGAGCATGTGTGAGGCTCTGGGTTCAATCCTCAGCACTACATAAAAATAAATAATTAAAGATATTGTGTCCATCTACAACTAAAAAAAAATTAAGAAATAAAAGAAGAGCTTTGTGTTGGAAGTAGTGATTTCAAGAATAATAAATAATAGTGAAATTTCTTCCTGTAACTTGCATATGGGTCTGAAGGTATTCCCACAAGCAAGCCCCAAGGTTTTTTTTTTTTACATTTGAAATAGGCCTTAATGGTGTTCATTATTCATTAGCCTCTAGGTGTGGGAAAACCACTGTCGCAGATGTAAGGATAGCTAAACTGAAGTTCTGGATATCAGCTGTTATGGATTTGAGCCAAGTCATATTCTTTTTGGACTGTAGAAATCACTTTAGTTAGTCTCTCTGGAATCCAAATCGGCTGCTGTTCTCCCTGTGGAAACACACAAACAGACCCCCAACTCCAGACAATCACTGGGTCAGGACCTTTCCATTGTCCTGTTAGAATATCCTTCCAAAGAACCTTGGGCTTATGTACAGTTGTTGGACACATGTGCCTTTCCGCAGCACTAAGCCCTGATGAATCCAAATTTTAAAAGTTTAGAGTAAAAAGGGTTATTTTAAGTTTATCTTTGGGGGATATATACCCCTTCCCAATTCCCTCATTTTGCTTTAATAAGTACATTTTAATAGTTTGTTGAGCTCTTTCAACTCTGCCTTGTCCCTGTGGATTGTATGGGATTCCTGTTATATGAGTAATGCCAAATGATGAGCAAAATTGCTTAAAAGAGGTAGAAGTATAGCCAGGGCCATTATCTGTTTTTTAACTGTTTTGGAACGCCCACAGTGGCAAAATTTTGTAAGCAATGAGCTATAATATCTTTAGTTTTTTCCTCTGGCATGAAGGGAGCCCATCAAAAATCCGGAAGAAGTATCAACTGTAATATGCAAATATTTTAATTTTCCAAATTCTGGCAAGTGTGTGACATCCATCTGCCAAATATGGTTAGGTATCAGTCCTCTTGGATTGATTCGAAGATTAACTTGTGGTAAAAAGTCACACAATTTTGACATCGTTTTATTATTTGTCTAGCTTGTTCCTTAGTTATTTTAAAACACCTTTTAAAAGTATTTGCATTGATATGGAAGGATATATGAAAATTTATAGCTTCTTCTAGCGTAGAAAAAATATGTATGTCATGTATAGTTTTATCTGCTAAATCATTGCCCAAACTAAGGGCTCCAGGCAATCCTGTATGTGCCCTGATATGTCCTATAAAGAATGGATCTTTTCTGTCCCAGATTAGACTTTGTATAGTGGAAAACAAAGAGAAAACAGTAGAGGAAGGGAAAATCCTACCAGCATCTTCAAGGAATACTATAGCATTAACTATATACTGACTATAGGAAAATAAATTAAATAGAGAATCTTTAAACATCACAAAAGCTTGTAATGCTGCATTAAGCTCTACCTTTTGAGCTGATTGTTTGGGTACTAAAAATGTAAAACTTTGATCAGGGGCAACTACTGCTGCTGTACCATTAGTTGACCCATCAGTGAATATATTTGGAGCATTCATGATAGGTGTTTTTCTTGTCATTTTTGGAAAAACTACAGGATGCAAAGACCAAAAAGACAACAAGGGATTAGATGGTAAGTGGTTATCAAATGAAACATTAGATTTGCACATGATTATTGCCCAAGTATTTAACTCATTAGCTAACTCATCAATTTGATCCATAGTATATGGAGTAATAACTTTATAGGGAGAAATTCCAAACACTCCCTTTGCTGCTTTTATTCCTTTGAGTATTAATTGTCCTACAGCGTCAGGATACCTAGTAAGAATAGTGTTAGGAGAATAAGATAAATGTATCCACAATAATGGACCTTCTTGCCAAGATACTCCTGTAGGAATATTTTTTGTTGGTAGTACAATAAATAATAAAGGAAAACTTATATCAATTCTATCCAAATGCATATTTTCCATATATGTTTCAATGATTTTTAATGTCTTTCTTGCTTCAGGTATTAACGTGCGGGGTGAATTTGGATCTGATGGACCTTTTAAGATATCAAATAAAGGTCCCAACTCTCCTGTTGGTATGCCTAGATAAGGCCTTATCCAATTTATGTCTCCTAATAACTTTTGAAAGTCGTTAAGTGATTTTAGTTGATCTACTCGTATTTGAATTTTTGGTGGACGGACCATGGTTGACGATAATAGAACTCCTAAATAATTAATTGGAAAATTTTATTGTACTTTATCTATTGCTATCTCTAGATTATATTTTTTAATAAGTTTGTAAGTGTGGCATAATATTTTAGCAATGTGTTTTTATCTTTGTGTGCTAATAATACATTGTCCATATAGTGAAATATCTGTAGTTCAGGATTTTGATTTCTAAGTGGCTGGATTGCTTTGTTAACATAAATTTGACATGTAGTTGGGTTGTTAGCCATCCCTTGAGGGAGTAATTTCCATCCATATATCTGGTCAGGACTTTCATGATTCAACACAGGGACAGTAAATGCAAAACATGGACTATCCTCAGGATGAATTGGAATTGAAAAAAACCATCTTTAATATCTATAACTAAAACATACCAGGTTTTTGGCAAATCAGACAATTGGGGAATCCCTGAATGAGCAGGTCCCATAATAACCATCTCATTATTAATGGCTCTTAAATCTTGCAATAATCTCCATTTACCAGATTTCTTTTTGATGACAAAAATGGGAGTATTATGGGGAGATACAGAAGGTTGTATATGTCCCTCTGCTAATTGTTGCTTGACCAGGTCATGGGATGCTTGTATCTTTTCTTTAGTCAGGGGCCACTGAGGAACCCATACTGGTCTTTCTGATTTCCAAGTAATTTTTATTGTCTCAGTGGCCCTTTCTGAAAATCCAACCCATGTCTGTCCATTCCTTGATCTATTTGTATTGGTGCTGCTATACCTTGTTCTTGTTTTTCTAATCTTTTTCCTTTCCTAAAACCTTGTCTAGTCATAATAGTGGGTGCATTTTGGTTGATGTTATTTGTTAATGTCAAACCTAATTGATCTAGGACATCTCGTCCCCATAAATTTACGGGAAGATGATCCAATACATATGGCTGTATAGTTCCTTCACATCCTTCAGGATCCTTCCAATCTAATACCATTGCACTTCTATGGGGATTAGTCGCCACTCCTAGGCCTCGAAGCGTTTGAGTGGCTTGTTGTAATGGCCAATGTTTTGGCCATTCTTGATAAGAGATGATGCTAAGGTCTGCACCTGTATCCAGTAGCCCATTAAATTCATGTCCTTGAATATTTAGTTTTAGCATGGGGCGAGAATCTAAATTTAAAGAAAGCATTGCCCAATCTACACCTGTGGGGCCTAATCCCTTGGAACCTCTTTCTACAGTACGACTGGAAAATTTATCATGTAGGCTGGGTATTATTAGTAACTGTGCTATTCTATCTCCTGGTGAAATTACTGATATACCCTTTGGAGAACTGGCTATAATTTTTATTTCACCTTCATAATCGGGATCAATTACCCCAGGACTTATCATAAGTCCTTTTAGAGTAGAAGAGCTGCGTCCCAATAATAAGCCTACTGTTCCTTTGGGAAGAGGTCCTTTTACCCCTGTGGGAATGATTTGAACTCCCAAGTCTGGAGTTAGTACTGCTCTGGTGGAGGCGCAGATGTCCAACCCTGCGCTCCCTCTGGTTTGTCTAATGAGGGATCTAATGGATAATGTGTCCTGGGCACTACCCTGATGGTGTTGCTGGGTTCCTCCAGTGCTCCATATATTTGTGGTCGTGGGCCCCGGAGTATTGGGGCCCCCTGTCCGTTTTTTGGCAATGGAGCCTAATGTTTTTCTCCATGATATCATGGGTAAACACCTGGTCCTTGTCCGTTTTTTGATAACGGAGTACCTTCTATAGTGGTTTGAGAACAGCATTCATTAGCCTAATGTCTCCCTCTATGGCATCGTGGGCAAATACCCGGTATTCTACCCCTTTGATCATATCCACTTTTGTTAAACCCTCCTCCTATGGAGCAACTCCTTCTAAAATGTCCTGTTTGTCCACAATTGTAGCATGTTTTTGGCCTGGCACCTAAAGCCTATTGTACTGCAGCTGCCAGGACTTGCTCTTATTCATTAATGTCTCTGCATAATTTAATATATGTGTTTAAATCTCCATGTTTCCATGGTCTAATGGCCTCCCTGCACCATCTATTTGCTTGTTTGTAGGCTAGTTTTTTTATTAATGGCATCGCTTGTTCTACATCCCCAAAGATTCTGGTAGCCGTTTGTATAAGCCTATCAACAAATTCAGCGTAAGGTTCATTAGCTCCTTGTATTACCTTAGATAATTGGCCTTGTAAATCTCCATGCCCCTGTAATGTTTTCCATGCCCTAACCACAGCTGAAGTTATTTGTGAGTATATGGCAGGATCATATCTAATTTGTTGTAGCTGACCCTCTTAAGGTCCCTCTCCTAACAACATATCTAGATTTCTCTGAGGATAACCAGCTGCTGCATTTCACCTAGCTGTCTCTGTGCAAAATTCCTGATTGGCAACATTCCATAACAGATATTGTCCTCCACTTAGCACAGCTTTGCACATACTAGCCCAATCTGCTGGCGTCATGTTCAAGTTGGTAATGGATTCGACCATACTTACAGTGAAGGGTGCTTGAGGACCATAGGTTGTTACAGCTTCTTTCAGCTGCTTCACTGTTTTGAAATCTAAAGCATAGTGAATTCACTGCCCTCCTGCCTCCTCAAATACAGGTCCTGTCTCAGGATCCCATCTATCAACTTCAGGGGTTGAGGGCCACTCAGCATATGTTGTCTCCATATACATAGGTGGAGCTGTTGGTTGGACACCCATGCCCTCTGGTGATAGAAAGGTGTTAGTAGCAACCTCCCATTGTAACTTCTCCCCTGATAACCCTTCCTCCTCTAAACTTTTTTCCCCTGTCTGACTAACTCAAGAGACTTCCTCTTTTACTTGATGTAAGATGTCTTCTCCTAGACTAAGCAAACAAGGTCGTACCAACGTCCATAATGGTAATGTGCCAACTGGCAGAGTTCCTGGGCTTTCCTTTTCTATCTTTTTAAAATCTTCACCATGATGGTTCCATTGTGATATATTTAACAACCCCTCCTTAAGAAACCATGGGCTACATTTTTGTATTGTATCAACGTATGCCCTAACTGTTCTTGGTTTTACTGGGGTGCCTCCTTCCTCTAGCAATTTACTTAAAACTCTTTCAGTTTGTTTTTTACTAATTTCTGATCCCGTATTTCTGCTACAAAGATAACGCAACCCAACAAGATAACACAAATCAAAACCGAAACAAAACGAGACAAAAGCGGAACAAAAATTCATTTTATCAATTTTTCTATTTTCTTGACATGTGCATCCGTGGTCTATCTCTATCTCTTCCTCAGGGCTGAACAACTTTTCTAGCATCCTATTTATTTCTAGGGGCAGGCAGCTTGAAACAGAAACGTAACAAATCAAAACAAGAACACATTGTTTTTTGAAATGGTCACCCATTCTCTTGCCCTGCCCTCAGGGGTGAGCAGTTTCACTTACCCCCAAGCTTCAGGCCTTACCCACCCGGGCCACCAAATGCCGCAATCTGGCTGGGCACAAAATCAGGAGGTCACGAGCCACTTGTAGGTTCAAACAGGAACTACTTTTTTGCCAGAACACAATGGGAACTCTCCAGAACTCCACAGAAACTCCACGAGAATCAATGGGAACTCAACGGGAACTCAATGGGAACTCAATGGGAACTCCGTAAGAACCAAAAGTAGTGGGCATCTGAGGTAGCAGGAGCTGCCTTATTGTCGGACAGCAGAGGTTTATATACACAACTGAATACACAGCTTGTTTCAATTTAGCATCATCCAGTTACAGCAATCAGTCATTATCTTAATAATTATACACAGCTTAACTTAATTATCATCATCTTAATGGCTCGCTGGTGTTACTTCTCAACCACTCCTTCTGGCAAAATGCCAGGCGCCATCTTGACTTGGTTGTGGCTCTCAACAATCTATGTCCTCTGAACACCTTACATAACACCTCTTCTTGCCTTCCTATTTGGAAATTTTATGTGTGTCATAATCTTATGAATTTATCCATCTGGGGAGGTGCTGTGTGTTTTTCTCTGTGTATTGACAAACTCAGATGGAGATTTATGGAAGTACATTTAAAACACACAAATACCCAAGAAATACTATATTTTTTCATATATGCATGTATTTATTATACTTTATTTATATATAATATAAACATAAATTTTAGGTATATGTTTTTTAAACATAAACACATACATATATTGGAATATTACAGTGAGTCTTTGAGGGGATAAAGGAGATAGGAATGGGAATAGAGGTTAAGAAAAAAAGAGGGAGAGAGTTTTTCTGGGATCAATGATGATAACGTATGGCCCAAAACAAGACAAAAGATGAGAAACCTTTTCTTGAGAGGGGAGAAAACATGGATGAATATATTAGGCAGAATGAATGATATTTTATTTATTCACTTATGAATGAGTTCATGGGAGAAGTCTGCAGAGCAGCTCAGTATAGGTACAAACTTAACTGAATTTTGACATTGTTGCTTCAAAAGTCCCCATGAACAGTAAGCTCACATCAACAGATCATCTACCATGTGTCCAGCACAGTGCTAGTCATTAAGGGCATGACAATAAACAAGGCAGATGACAACTTTAAACTGTCAGGCAAGCACAGGACATGTGTACTATGGTCCTCAACCTTGTGTGAGAGAGGTGATAATATCATCCACACCACAGACAATGGCAAGTTAGGGCATATAAAGTCAGATAACTTGCACAGGGCCACATAAGCACTAGTGGCAGAGGCAGGATTTAAACACCAGCGGTGTGATTCTGGAGCCCACATGCCCACAAGTGTAATTGTGCATGTGAGATGAGGAGTCCTCTAATTCAAACAAGTTCTCCAGCTTTGGTCCTTCACCTTCAATGGACTAGTTCAATCCACAATCCCAGAAATTGTAGGGAGTCTGACATACTTCCCATGGTTAAAAAGTTTTAGGGGTGAGGGTAAGCACACAAGTCTATAGATTTTCCTGGTCAAGTGCTGCCAGTGTCCCTTATGTGAACCCAGTCTGTTTTTTTCTTTTTTCCCTCTCTATTCATATCAATTTTGGTATGGACTATCACCTCTTCTGTTCCTGTCATCTCCTTCACACCTCTCCCAGCCTTTACTAAAGGTTTGGGGAGTTCATGGGAGAAGTCTGAAGAGCAGCTCAGTGTAGGTACAAACTAAACTGAATATTTGACATTGTTGCTTCAAAAGTCCCCATGAACAGTAAGCTCGAGCTTGCTGCCAGATGTTGAATGTTGTGGTCTTTGCTCTTTCCAAATATTCTTTTCGCAGAGTGGCATGTCTCCAAACCCTAAATTCCTGTTGGATTTCCTACGAAGAGCAATTTGGCTCCTTTTGTTAACTCTCTTCTCCCCAGCTTATCCTAGCGATTTGGGGTGATAGACAGGGAAAGAGAACATGTGTCATGGCCAAGAGGTTTCAAAGCATTTCCTGGACAGAGTCACCTCACATATGTATTCTGCCATTGTCCTAGTGAATTGAGGGTGACACAGTCAATGCTTCTTGCAATGGGCAGTGTTTCTCTCTACACTGTCTGAGCGGTGACTGTGAAGTACAACGGGAGCTTGCAGGATGGCCTCCAACCTAGACCACAGGCAGAGTGAGGGGGAGGACCAGCAGAAGCGATGGCTCTATCCTGGAAACACAGACACAGAGCAGTGAAGGGACGGAGGCAATGCTGGAAGTGCTCCGAGTCCAAGAGTCTAGTCCATGGCCAGGGATGATACAATGCCCACTTTATTAGAAATTAAAGACTAATAAAGAGAGAGTGGCAAGGGAGGAGGAAAAGTGAGCAGAATAATGGTAGCCAGACTGAGGAATCAATTTATCTGAAGGCTGTGAAAATTCATAAAAAATTGTTATGGAGGGACTTATTGTGATCCAAGTTCTCTTCTTACCTTCTTCCTTTCCTCCTTTCATTGCTCTCTCCCTCTCTCTACTGCCCTTCTCTCTTTCTTCTTCCTTCTCTCTCTCCCAAAAAGATCAAGGTGGCTACACAATATGGAGAATGAGTTGGAGAAAGCAAAAGTGGAAGTTTTTGCTGTAGCAATTTGGATATTGTCAGTTGAGCAGAGAAAATTGGATGGATTCAAGAGTTACTCAAGGTTTTGATGGAGAGAGGGAGAAACAGTGAGGAAGAAAGAGACAAAAAGAACGGGCTACTGGATGGTCTGGGGTTAGAGCAATGGATGATTCACTAGGATAGGGAATCCAGAGGAGGAATTAGTTGAGTTGAATGAGCATCTAATGAATTCAATTTTGGTGCTGAGTAATGGGATTTCCAAGTGGAGGTGATTGGTGGGAAGGTGGATATGAGCATCTGGACCCCAAATGATTTGTGTCTTGAGAAACATAATTCACTTTTTTCATCAAACAGTTGTTTGTTGATGACATGGAGTGGATAACATTACCTACTCTGAGTGGCCACATGTGAAGAGAAAAAGACCATGGACCAAATTTCCATTAATATCAACATTTTAGGGATGGAAAAGGAAAGAGGACCCATCATAAAGACTAAGAATGGTGGAACTAAGTTGGAAAGGGCTCAGAAACCAAGGTCAAGAGCACTTAAAGAAGGAGAGGGTAGTCATTTATATCAAAGCTCAGAAACATGCTTTGGAAATAGTACCCCTGTGAGTTACATTTACTTGATTTTTGACTTTGTTGAGTGTGAATTGGCCGTGTCTTGATGGACAGCACATATTCTTTCCCACTCTCAAATGTCTGGGTCCATGCTCTTCTGGGAGCTGAGACATTGTTTTCCTTTATGAGGAGAAACTTGTCACTCTCTTAATAAAAACCTCAGAAAGTCTAAGGCTGAGTTCTCTGTACACATAAATATGGCAGCAATTAATATCTTGGCATTCACCTCATTACATGCCAAACACCATGTGCTTTAGAAGAGGGGAAGTACATGTATGAAGGCTTGAATTGGATGTCAACATACTTTATATTTAAACAGAGATATAAAAATTGTGGTCTTTATGTGTATTAAGAATTTTAATGCAAAAAAACAACAAAGTACATGTATAAAGGCAAAAAAATAAAGAAAGAATAGCGTTACCTTAGATTAGGTAGAGGGAAGTGAAAGGAGGGGAAGGTAGGGGATGTGGGGATTAGAAAGATAGTAGAATGAAACAGACATTATTACTTTATGTAAGTATGTGACTGTATGACCAATGTGACTCTACAATATGTATACTCAGAAAAATGAGAAATTATATCCCATCTGTGTATGATATATCAAAGTATAGAAGTGCATTCTACTGTCATGTGTCATGTATAACTAATTAAAACAAATAAATTTTTTTTAAAAAAGAGGACTTTTCTCCTAACTTTATGTTTTGCTGGCTACTCCCTACAGAGGTTTCCTGGGTGAACCTTTTATTCCCTAAGGCAATTAAACATTTAAATACTTTATTTTTGTTAATAAGTATAGGAAATGGGACTTTGTGTGCATGGTAAGATAGAGATGACTTAGATCATAAGATGTAGACATCTTAGATCATATACTACAGAATGGCTGGTGTCACATCATGCAGTGGGCTGGTACTAAGACTTCCTGAATGCTTGATTTCGTGGCTTTTGGAGCAGTCTCCACTTGGACTCCATAGATTTCAAGTCAGCTGACTTAAATAAGCCTGATCACAATTCTGGAAACTAGGCATCATATCAACCACTCAGAGAAAAGAAAAACAAGTTTGGAAAAATACTTCTTAAAGTTAAAAAGAGGAATAAAAAAGCTTTCACTTCCTTTAATTGGTATGAAATTTATATTCTTAGGACTTGAGTGCCTGGAAATTGTATGCTTCCCATTTTTTTTTCCCATTTGAACTAATTTTGATCACAGAAAATTAGAAGCCCATCAGACAATCTGCAACGTTGGCAGCCATTCTTACATCTCACGAAAGAGGAAAGAGAGCCCAGCTAGTTGGGTTCTCCAGAGAGTGACAGCTGTTATACAGAATTGAACTGGCCTCCAAAGGGTAGAGTGCATTCACTTTCAAGATGTGCTGAGAAATTCAGTCTTGAATAAGAGTTAGAAATGAGTACTAGATTATATTACAAATATATTCTTTTGCTCAATTCATTGTTTTCCACATGTCTAAAAAATGAATAAAACCTAAATTTTCTTCTTTTATATTTCTCACTCACCATAAGGTTGGAGAGTGTCCACCTGACTTTGAAGCTGCACAGAATAAACACTAAGGTTCTAAAAAAAAAATAAAACAAAACCGAAACTTGAAAGCTACATCACCAAAGGGTGTTTAGCAAAGTGACGAAACACCAAGGTTTGATTAAATCAGATTTGTATAGCTTATCAGAAACTGCTAAGATAATCAGAGACAGAACCCCAATGAATCCTAGAATTAAAGGGAAATAAGGAAGAAATTAACAAGGATGCTTAAGGATGAAAAACCAAGATCAGAAGCAACTCAAAAATGAAAGGTGAAAGGACCTTTAATAAGTGGGACCAGCAAGGGTTCTCATTCACAGGGGGAGCTGCTCTCAGAAGGAAGTAAGATAGTGCTAGGGAACCTCAAGTTGTTTCACATGAGAGCATTACTATAAAAGAGCAATTCCCAAAAACATCGTCTTCTATGTGATACTTGCCATTCTAAGATATGCATGTCTTCTGATCACGTGTCACCTCTTGTTTGCTGCTGTTTCAAATGATGTTTTTGTGGCTAAGAAACTGAATGCCAGAGTTCCCCCTTCTCCTTATGAATGCATTTAACTAACTTCATTGAATAAACTCTCTTTTGCATCCCATCTTGCATCCCAGGGCTGATATAGATTTCTCCTGATAGTATCATAGTTTCACATGTCTTTCTCTAAATTCAAATGGATTAATTTTATCTTTAACAGCTAATCCACCAGAGTTAAGAGAAACAAAGAAGTAATCTCAGGAAGCCAAGATTTTAGGTCAGACTATAGTAGGAGTCAGGCAATTTTGTTTTGATCCAAATCAGAGAACATATAATGTAGATGTAGCCCTCTCAATGTATATCATAAAGGAATATAATATAGAATGTGTAGAAGGTCTTGGATGAGCCCATTCCTACTTAGAAAAATAATTCAAATTTTATGCAATATTTGACTTAAAGTAGATCAGTGCAATGGATTAAATGTCTCTTCCAAAATTCATGTTGAAATTCAATTGCTATGGTAAGTATCAAGAGGCAGCACCTTGGAGAGGTGATTAGGCCATTAGAGCCTGCCCCCAAGGGCAGACAATGGAAATTTGGCACAGCCACTTTTATCTCTTGTTTTGTACATGTTTGCTTGCATTTTGGTTATGTTGTGATGCAGAAAGAAGTTCTTCTCCAGATGTGACCCTTTCATCTTGGACTTTAGAACTATGAGCCAAATAAACTTCTATGACTTATAATTACTCAGTCTGTGATATTTATTCTGTTCTAGCTTCAGAAAATGGACCTAGACAGTCAATTTCTCCTGTACTTAGTCTTTCACTTGCTCCTCCCACATACCCTTACTGGATGCCCACATGATGCTGGTATTGTGTAACTGTGTATAGAGAGATAAAGTACTGTTCCAGCCCCTCAGAGGCTTTCAGTTCACTACAGAAGCAAAGATACTGTTAGAGGACAAGTGCAATACACTGTGGTGGGTGAAAGAAGGAGTGAGCAATGCAGCAACTACATGCTGATAACAGATGCCTGAGTGGGTTGGAAGACATGTTGGCTGATCAGTCCATCTGAGACGGGTGATCACTGCCATCCTCTTAGTAAGAATGCATGACTATATTTACTTCTTTGACAAGGATGTGGTTTTGTGGCAAGGTTTACATTACAGCATGGTTTGATACACATCAGGAAACAGATATACAAAGCAATCTTGAGTAACTCAAAGCCTACAGGGTGTCTAGTAAGATCCTGTTAACTATAAACCACGAGCTGGGTGCTACTGGGCTTCTAGTATGGACAAGACCAGTGTGAGTCATGCTGTTTATATGCAGGCTTAGGCAACACAATGAGTATACACACTGCTTCACTTCCTTTCCTCAGTATGACCTCAGCAGCCAGAGTATTACAGGAGAGGAAAAGTGAAGGGTTACAGTCAGATGAGACTACTAGACTTTAGCCACACAATATAAAATGTTGTTATCTATGTTTTGATACCCATGGGATAAATAACCCTGGTGTTCAATGTGAAGCAAAAGACTCAACATAGACTTAGCTGTGGTCATAGCTGATTAATGGAGGTATGTTGGCATGAGCACAGTACTTAGAGTTGCAAGACTTGGACGCTGAATCTGGTCTGGTTGCTGCTCTGTGATGGCTTAATGTTAGTAAAAACACCCATCCATTCATGAATATCATCTATGAGCCAATAGTTTTGAGTGTTAAAGGATTTATAAATTTGTACACACTGCAATAGAAAAGATATGTAAGTAAGCTAAGCACAGCACAATATAATATGGGTAAAGCAGAAGAAGCACTTAAATCAGGAGGTGGTTTCTCTGGGAGGCAGCACCTGATTGAATTTTAGAGTATGCCAACAGATGGCCAGCACAAGATTGATAAAGGGAAAGACTGAAAGATTGTTTTGTTTAATACTGGCCTCTCTGATATTGGTATTTCTAGAAAGCAGATTCTTGCCATAAGGCAGGACCCTTATTATCCTAATTTGGAATAAGAGTTTCCCCTGAGCAGGAAGCCAGGGGAAAAACATACTGAGAGTCCCCTTCAAACAAACAAAGATTTAAATTTGTAATGGCTAGACTCCTTCAGCTATAAAAGTGTACTAAATTCATCACCATGAATTTAGCCAATCTTGCCCCTTGGCTGAAGAGACTTTGGTGCACCAGAAGGAATACTAGGTAGAGCTTAGGCATCGACTCTATATAAACCCTCATCTCACACTTTGATCACCATTATGCCCATTTTTGAGCTCAGATAATAAGGTTAAGGACAGAGACAACAATTTTAATAACTTTTCTAGAGGTTATGGCCCATTTAATCTCTGGATTTTAAAAATGTTGTTAACATCAAATAAGAAGGAGACATATACATGTGAAGTCCCTTGATGATATTCTTTATGTCCTTAATATATTTAAAAATTCTTTAAAGAAACTCTAACAATTGTGTATTGCTATATCCACTTAATATGGATTCTATGCATCTATTAATTTATCAATTTCTGAATGATTTAAACACAATGACAGTTATGCTATACTAAATCTGAAACCAGGTTATGGATGTATGAAAAATATGATTACAAAGTTTTATACAAAAATTTGTATTCATTCTCTTCCTCTTTAATGCCTTACACCTTGGTGGAAGTGGAGCAATTGCTACAAAGAGAACTCACAACCAAGAGTACACAAATGAATGTTATGTTCTAAGGTCCAATTTACAAGTCAGAAAAAGTCCTGTTTCATATTTTAGAAAGAAGGGCATTCTAACAAATGTTCTAGAAACCTTCTTTTTCCTATGTAGAAAAATTGCTAGAATTGGGGAGAAGGGACCGTGGCAACAAGGGAAAGTATTAGAAGAACGTCTATTCGATCAATCAACAAATATATGAAAAAATGTTCACCATCTCTAGCAATTAGAGAAATGCAAATCAAAACTACTCTAAGATTTCATCTCACTCCAGTCAGAATGGCAGCTATTATGAAGACAAACAACAATAAGTGTTGGTGAGGCTGTGGGGGAAAAGGCACACTCATATATTGCTGGTGGGACTGCAAATTGGCACAGCCAATATGGAAAGCAGTATGGAGATTCCTTGGAAAACTGGGAATGGAACCACCATTTGACCCAGCTGTCCCTCTCCTTGGTCTATACCCAAAGGGATTAAAAACAGCATACTACAGGGACACAGCCACCTCAATGTTTATAGAAGCACAATTCACAATAGCTGAACTGTGGAACCAACCTAAATGCCCTTCAGCAGATGAATGGATTAAAAAAATGTGGCACATATACACAATGGAATATTACTCAACATTAAAAGAGAATAAAATGGCATTTGCAGGTAAATGGATAGAGTTGAAGAATATAATGCTAAGTGAAGTTAGCCAATCCCCAAAAAATCAAACAGCGAATATTTTCTCTGATATAAAGTGACAGACTCATAGTGGGGCAGGGAGAGGGGGAGCATAGGAGGAATAGACAAACTTTAGATAGGGCAGAGGGGTGGGAGGGGAGGGAGAGGGTCAGGGAGTTAGCAATGATGGTGGAATGTGAGGGAATCATTATCCAAAGTACATGTATGAAGACACGAATTGGTGTGAACATACTTTATATACAATCAGAGGTATGAAAAATCGTGCTCTATATGTGTAACAAGAATTGTGATTCATTCTGCTACCATGTATTTAAAAGATAAAAGCAATTTTTTTAAAAAAAGAACGTCTATGAGTAAAAGCCTTCTCATGAGCTGCCTGCGGTGTGTGAAAGACAGCATGGCTCCTCTTCATGTCCCACTCCTGCCTCCCATCTCCACAGAACAAGGCAGGCCTGGCATCAGTTTAACCTGAATGTACCACGTCACTGGGGGAGTAATGAGCAGGGTGGTTACTGACCCCAAAAGACTGTCTGGAGGAAAGGGGAACCTGCACCAGACCCCTGGAAATAACCCACTGGGAATGGAGAGAAGATGCCACAGTGTTCTTCTGAAACTTCCTGATGTCAGAAAGCGGCAAAGGGATGGTCAGCTTCCTGTGGTAGGCAGAAAGATCACCCACAGATGTCCATACCCTAACTTTGGAAACCTATGATTGTATTACCTTATATAGCCAAAGGGACTATGCAGATTTAATGAGATTATGCACCTTAAAATAGGAGATTATCAGGAATTACCTAGTGGGCCTGATGTAATAAAAGGGCTCTTAAAAGCAGAGAACTTTCTGTGACTGAAGTCAGATTCAAAGCATAAGAAGGACTTGATCTACTACTGCTGGCTCGAAGGTGGAGAACTAAATCCTGTAAACTACTAGAAGGAGTCTAGAAACAGATTTTTCTCAAGAGCCTTCAGATAAGAGGCAAGTTGTCTACATGTTGACTTCAGGCTTATGAGACTCTTTAGAGCACCCAGTTGAATTCGCCAGACTTCTGTCCTTCAGAACTATGAGATGAGAGTTATTTCAAACAACTGAATGTGTGATAATTTGTTATGGCACCAATAGGAAATGAATACACACCCCTGACCATTTGTACATACCCTACAGCCACTTAATGGGCCATCTAAAGGGATCATGGATCAGTAAAATAAATCCAAATCTCAACTAATGGTCTTCATTGGCCTGAGTAGTCTGCCTTCTCTACCTCCAAATCCACATATGCCTTACCGGCTGCTTATGTTGAACAGGTTGTCCAAGGTACAGGTAATATAAGAGGGTGAGAAAGTGGGTCATATCCATATCACCTCTTCCCCAGTTGTTACAAGCTCATGGGTATATGGTAGGGTCAAGGTGATTCAAAAAGGGCAATGTTTGGCATCAGTTAGTAAAAAAAAAAAAAAAATTCTGAATTTGGGATTTTAAGTCATATTTTTGTATGCCTATAATCCCAGCAACCAGGGAGGCTGAGGCAGCAGGATTGTGAATTCAAAGCCAGCTGCAGCAAATTAGCAAAGCCCTAACCAACTCAATGAGACCCTGTCTCTAAATAAAATATAACAAAGAGCTGGGGATATAGCTCAGTGGTTAAGTGCCCCTGGGTTCAATCCCTGGTGCCAAAAATAAATAAATAGATAGATAAATAAATAATATACATACAAAATAAAATCTGCAAGCTGACAGTGGTTGTATCTGGATTGTATAATTATGCATGATTTTAATTATTACTGTGCCTTTCCATGCTTCCCCAAAATGTCTGCAGTTATACTTTCAAATTTATTTTAAAGAAGTATATTTAATGAAATAATTCAGTTTTTTGTTTCCCTTTAATGGTTTGTACATTTTTGAGGTTACAGTCTATATCTTCTACTGTCACCCCTCCACATATACAATTTTCCAGAACAAAACCTTATATTATGAAAATATGACCCCTTGTCTGGGCTCTTTCCACCTCACCAACTTATTGCCCTGAGGTCATGTCCACTCCTCCTAATACTGAGGAACACCAGAAGCAGCCATGTCTGCTAGCTTATCTACTAGCTCCAAGCTACTAATGAGACTGAGGTCGACCCAGACAGGCTGGACTTAGAGCCCATTTTCCCTTTAGCTCACTTGTTTAGAAATCCATCCCGTTTAGTCTTCTTGGCCCTCCAGTCACTGAGAAAACCACACGCCTTGCCCATTCGTAGTAAATATACATTTCCTGCTTTTCAGATCACCATGGTCAAGTCTTTGTTTTGGGTTGATGATTCCTGTTTATCGAGAGGAAGAGCTCAGTCAATATTCTGTTTCTGCTGCAGTGATCGCTGCTGATATTGTTATTACCTAGAGACTCTTCACACCAGTCTTTGTGCTTTCAGCAAATTCATAAGTGGTTGTGGAAATCACCTGTGTCCCTACCACAATTACTGTCCCCTCTCCCCTCCCTTTGAGCTCCATTTTCTTCTTCAATGAAACTGCCACAATAAACCCCTCCACTTGATTTCCACAACTCCACTTGAGTCTAGATTTCCTTTTAAATTAACACTTCCTTAGACTCAGTGTTTTCCCACAAATTTGAGTATTATGACTGTAATCCTTAAACAAACAGAAGGATCAGAGTTAAAATAAATGGATGCATATAAATAGTATTGGAGTATTCTTTTATCCTCAGCATCATTTTCTTTTAAGAAAAATTGAGTACTATGGGAAAATTTCCACAGCAGGAAATACTTTTGTGGTTACCACTACATTTAATATATTTATGCTCATTTAAATCTTGATTTAAAATATGGCTCCATCTGGAAATCTGAGTCATTTTGTGATTAAGGAGGAAAGAGAGAAAGAATATGAAATTGAACACAGAGCAAAAAATCTTTCCTGCTTAAAAATGCATTTATTTACTAAGGGTTTTTCTTTCAAAAGAAATCCTGGTGTGCCATATTAAGAAGTGGGGCACATAGGGATCCTTAACATTGCCAATTATTTCTCATTTAAAAGTCTTTCCCCTACTGAAGTCAAGTTCACATACCCATTTATATATCAAGGCACAATGGAAAGAATAAATTTTAGAGTTAAAATTATATGAATTTGAACTTTATTAGTTGCATAACTTTGGTTGTTAAACATCTCTTAACTTCAATTTTGTGATCTGTAAAATGAAGTTAATAATGTCTGTTTTATAATGTTGTGACTATTAAATAAATAAGTCCTTGAATTTAAACATGGTGCCTGGAAGGGAACGAGGCCTTAATACATACATGTGTCCCTGTTGTTAGTCTTTCACTTTCTACCTTCCCTGTGTGTGTGTGTGTGTGTGTGGGGGGGTGTTGACATTTGAAATCATCACTTGGTGGTGTTGCAACAAGAGAGGCTGGCACCTGACATATTCTAGGAATTTGTGGGACAAGGGACCTATAGGTAAGAGATGTAGGAAGCTGTATACCTGTGAGGAGGAGGACTATCCTTACTGTCAGCCAGAGACTTCCCTTAGGCTTATTGGGCAAAGAAAGCATGGAAATAATTTGGGCCTTATTATCTTTATCTATAACACTTAAGGGGTGTTGCTTCTTTATTTAGCAAATGGAAAGAGCCTGCTGCCTTCATTTGGCCCCATTTCAAGAAAGCAGCTTTCCACAACGTTGCTTGTGATTCAGTGTTTTTTTCCACTGGCATCCCAGCCTGAAATTTCTTCCTCTTTACAGAGGAACATGCTACTTACTGTATGCATGGCTTGAGTCACCAAACTGGATAGACAGATAGCTTAGCCCAAAGCACTAGATGCTTGGTGGATTCTCAGCTGAATTGAATTACCTTATAACTCTTTGATGTTACATAAGATCATACAAAGAAGATCTGTGATTGCGACCTTATATTTTCAATGCAATTTTGGAAGGCTCACCTGTCTAAGAATCAACAGTGACTAGGTGACAGATTCCTTAACATCAGAGACATTAACTTATTCCTCTTCACTTCTACATTTCCAAGTTCACTGCCTGAAACACTGTAATACTACACATGAACATTTTCATTAATATTAAATATATATTTATATACTATGCTGTATACCATATATTTGTATATCATACTATCCAGAAACTTCAATAATATAATGGAGTTAAAGAAGATGATACTAAGTGAAGTTAGCCAATCCCCCAAAACCAAATGCCAAATGTTTTCTCTGATATAAGGAGGCTGATTCATAGAGGGGTAGGAAGGGAGAGGATGGCAGGAAGAGACGAACTCTAGATAGGGCAGAGGGGTGGGAGGGGAAGGGAGAAGGAAGAGGGTAATTAATGATGGTAAAATGTGATGATCATCATTATCCAAAGTCCATGTTTGAAGACACGAATTGGTGTGAATATATGTTGTATACAACCAGAGATATGAAAAATTGTGCTCTATATGTATAATCAGAATTGTAATGCATTCTGCTGACATATATAAATAAAAAAATTTTAAAAATAGTAATTGATTGGCCTAGGAGAGTGAAATACTATGAGATTTTTTTCACTTGCCTCACCTCTCTTCAGACTTACATCTTAGCCTGGACACTACCTTTTTAATAAAATTTTCCCTGCCCTTTAGGAAGGTCAGGTATTTAGTGTTCACACTTCTCCCTATGTAGGTCTTTTGTCCTTTTCCCTAGATACTGGTAAGAAAACAACAACAACAACAACAACAACAACAAGATAGACTGGCCTTTGTCTAATAACTGCACTTGGTACAGAGAAGGCATTCAATAATGTTTCCTAAATGAATGGGGGCGGGGGGAGGTAACATATTGTTCTGTTGTAGTTAGGGGTTATTTTTGTATAGAAAAGTTTATTTTTTCTTATTCATTGCCCAAATAAAAACAATCTAGCTATGAACCTCAATGCTAAAAATGAAAAAGCAGATGAGAAAGTATTTTGTGGATTTCTATATGAACATATGTTCTAAGTGGTGTTGAAATTAGTGAATGTGCTGAGTGTTCTCCAGTGGAGCTGTTGTGCAGTAGTTTGGAGGAGTTATTTTAGGACTTTGCCAAATGGGGAAACCAAAGAGAAGAGTCAAGGGAAAATACTTCCCCAACCCCCTTTTGAAGGCCTATGAAAACCAGCAGCTGTGGGGAGAATACTTTGTTCCAGGACTCTTAAGACCTTCTTATTCAACTAGTTGATAGGTAAAATACATAATTCTCCATGTGATATTAGGCAAGGTATGATTTAACAGCAATGCCCATTCATTACAGGTTCCAAGGTGATGTTTGATGGTTTTAAATAGGTAGAGTCATGCCATATTGCACAATGGAAAGTCTATTTTCAGTACAGATTCCAAGCAGGAAGCCACATTTCTCATCAAAAGGTGTTTAAGATGCATCTGCCACAGCCAGGATACTGACACAGTGCTGATTAGTCTAGAAAGGACGTACACCTACACATCGCCAAAATATCTTGCCACTGACAGAGGACTCAGGGTAGAGAGACAGGGACCTATAATACCCACAGCCAAAGACTGGCAGGAAGGCGGATGGCTAACACAGAAAGTCATGAATGAAAATTGGCCAGTAGACCTGTTACTTTACAACTGCACTTGAGCAGTTGTAAAACAGAGAATGAAGAATTTGGTAAGAGTTCCAAAAAAGTAGACTTGCAAAAACAGTACAAAGCAAGACAATGTGGGGCAAACAAACAAACAAACAACAACAAGAATCCCCAGATGTGAAATCAAAACATAATTTGAACTTGGGGCTGGGTTGTGACTCAGTAGTAGAGCGCTTGTCTCGCATGTGTGGAGAACTGGGTCCGATCCTCAGCACCACAAAAGTAAATAAAATAAAGGTATTGTCCCTATCTACAACTAAAAAAAAGTCTTTAAGTTAAATAAAAAATAAAACATAATTTGAACTTAAAAATATTTCCTAGGCCATCTTGATTGGGGTCATACTAGTTCTTTAGAGAGGATGTCCTGGAGATTGCTATGAGAACTTCTATGTATCTTTTAGAATTTATCATCATATCATATGCACATTTGCACATTCATGTCTATATACATGTCTGTACACATATTTACTTATGCATACTGAGCTAAACATACACTTCTTACAGAAAAGGCATTTATTAATTTTAATAGACACTGTTGTTGCCTTCATAAAGTTCCAACTTTAAAACTCTCTTTACACTATCATATCTGTCTACTTTTTCCATCTCTCTCACCTATGTATCTATATCCAAATATCTTCAAGCCAAATGAGCCCTATTTGTTATGACTATGAATACTTCAATTCTAGAGTGTCCAAAGTCACACAGGTACTTTTTTTCACAGAATTCTGACATACTGAATAGGACTGAACATGTGACACCAAACACAAGAATAAAATCATGATTAACAGTTGCATAAGGAAAATGTGGCAAGGAGTGAGACCGGAGCAATGCAGGATTTGGGAGGAAAGTGATATCAGTTTCCCAAAGACCTTATTACACTCCCCACCCTATATACTCCAGAAGGGATCTTCTTGACACCCTTTAGCATAAGAGGCAGAAGAAATGTTCAGTGAGGCAACAGATGAGGGTTCATTCCCTCTTCTACCTCCATGGACAAATGATTCACCCTCCTGTCACTTTCATCATTTTTATAGATAGAGATATCAGTCCATGGCAGCTTGAGGTTCAAATGTGATGAGTGTGCACAGTTCTAGAAGGCACACAGTTGGCACAAAGTAGGTGACTAATGCATTTAGTGTGGTTTAGTCAATAACTGAACTCAAGTTGCTATATAATTGATTCATTGAGATTTCAAAGCAGTTTTTTGAATACAGTTAAAATTCCTTAAACATAGTTTGGATCCTTTTTTTCTTTTTTCAATCAGAAAAATACAGAAAGAATTTCTTTACTGTTTTGTTCAGAAATTCCCCCATTTGCAGCTCTTGAGTAAGAATGACGAGGAGGTTCAGGGTACAGCTCGGTGGTGGAGTGTTTGCTAGCATGCACATGATATGGAGCACTGCACACGCACACACATACACAGGAAAAAAGGCTGGGAGGTTTGTTACTTTATAAATTCTATTTTTAATCTTTAACCTTTACGGAAGCTTATACCTCTGAACAGTTATTCCTCAAATTTTAATCACTCTTTCAAGAAAGAGTATCCTTTTCTCAATGATTTTAGATTTTTTAGATCTATTTTCTGAGGTTTGTTCTGTATGCAGTATTAATTTGAGCATCTTTGTTCTATATGCAGTATTAATTTGAGCATCTGTCTCCCTGTTTGTAAGTTTTTCATATGGTTGGTTGGCAGATTCCTCAGCAGTTGTGATTTTTTAAATTTATATCCCCCAGAGCTTTTAGTAGAATAGTGGGCAGATAGTAAATGTTCAAACTTGATTTGCTAGGTGGACTTATTTTTTAAAAATCTCATCCTCAGAGAGCTGAGCCAGGACAGGCCATAAACACAAAAGTTTGAGTTTGTGGGTCATCTACCTCTTGTCAGACTCTGAGACATCACATGCAATCCTCATAGGTTATAACAAAAAGGTACCAACTCTGACTCATTACTGTGGGATTTCAAAAAGCCTGTCCTACTCTCACCTGTCCTAACTTGAAGATTCTTCATTTCTAAGCCCTGTTTCATGGAGAGGCCTGGAATGTAGCCTTCATGAGATAAGAGTATCATTTTTCTTAAGATGCTATCAATGAAGTTAAAATAATTCATTAAGATATACCAAAGCCTAACCTCCATCAAGGACAGAAGGAGGAACTGGATTTATCTGCAATGGTTCCTCATGTGAATAAATGTTTACTGAAGTGAGTAAGCAGGACAGTTCCACCTAAAACTTGGAGAGGGGACAGGAGAAGAAACAGACCAAAAAAGCAAGAAGGAAATGGCTCTCCTTTTCAGTGGTCCGTTTAAATCCAGAGCCCGAGGGTCTGCACTCCAGCTCCAGGCGTGGCAAAAGGCAGGAGCTGGAGGTCAAGGCACCCTCCTCGTTGGAGAGCCAGGCTGTCACTCACCCCTGAACTGCACCGAGCACAGAGCCTAAAACATCTGCTGCCCTGTGTGATCATCCTCTTTATTATCAAGCTAAAATAGGGCCAAGTTAAAACAGGATGGTTCAGTTCCAAAAATAGTATCCTGGGCTTGGATCTGCTCTCCATTATTAACCATCTGTTAGTGGTTCAAGGCACCCCTCCATGCCTATTACCCTTAGCTTCCTCTCTGAAAAAAGAGGATGTTAAATCTCTTTTTTCTAATTAAAAAAAAAATCTTTATTTCTCTCTTTTTTTTTCTTTAAAATCCTTTCATCTTGGGCTAGGGTCATAGCTCAGTGGTAGAGCACTTGCCTCGCACATGTGAGGTTTGATTCTTAGCATCACATACAAGTAAAGATCCATTGAAAACTAAAAAAAAAATATTAAAAAATCCTTATCTCTTTCATTTAAGTGAATTTCAGTTGAATTATTTCCCATGGGAAATATAATGAATTATCTTTCTTTTCTGGGATTTCATAATGGAATTAACCATCAACACATTTCTAAAGACGGCGGAGAAAAGATAAATTAATTCTTATGAAACATTCCTTATAAACTAAACTTTTCACATTTATTTCATTCTTGCAAAAGTATTATGAAGTAGAAATTTTCTCTACTTTACAGTTAAGGAAGTTGTGGCTTAGAGAAGTCTAGTAATAAGCCTAAAGCCACAGAGCAGGTAGGAGCTAGGTGGTACCAGGCCTGGCTCTCAGGGTCTACATGAATGAAAAGCTCAGGTTCCCCCTAGGCCTGATGCTGGGTGTACTTTCCGAGGTACAGAAGGTAGTAGGTACCCCACCCATTTCAACAGATGGACAGACTGAACTGAGGACAGAAGAATTCCTCAATTTTGTAGTAAATAAGCATTTTGATGACAGAAAGAAATCACACTTGTTTATAAAACAGAGTCTAAGTTCAGGCTGGTGACAAATCGTAGGAAAATAGCCTTTCATATGATAACTTTATTTCTATTTGATCCCAGCATCGGCACTTCAGAGTTTTTAAATGGTGAAATATGACAAATTGAGTTTGTTGTGTTTTTAAATTTTTTATTAAATTCTAGTAATATATTTGATATTGCTCAACGTTATCGAGGTGCACCTGACAGTAAAATTGTATGTGCATAAGGTATGCTTACCTGATGACTTCATTAAGAGCCTTTTTCTAAATGGTGCATCCAGTTCCCCAACACACTGCTTCACTGTTCATGACATCTCTCATGTTATAAACTTTTATTTCAAACTTTATTTCTTCTTATAAAAGTAATTTTCTCCACTGGAAATGATTAGGAAGGCTTCCCCAGCTGGGCATAGACCACAGCACACTGTAGCCAGCACTACACTTCCTCATGCTTCAGGAAAGACTTTCCTCTGAACTTCCCTTGTACATCTCTTTCTTTTTTCCCCCCCTGTGTTTGTGTTGGCTGTAAGCCTTTCAGTCCTTGCGTGTATTTGGCCAGGTGCCGAATGAGAGTCAGCACTTAGCCTGGAAGTATCATTTTCCAACACTGACAGAAGGAAAACTCCGCCTCCCACACCCACTTCTAATTACCATAATGCTACAAAACATGGCATTGCATCCTTCACCCACCACTTGTGAGTGTCTACTTTTCACAGCTCTCATTTCTCCAGAGAAGGATTTTGAGCCACATGGAGAACATGCCTTTAAGCTACCCAGGTCCCCAGGGAGCACAGAGATGGTCCTATAAGCGATGGCTCCTCTGCTCAGCAATACTTCTGACGGTTTGCTCTTTCAGTGCACTAATCCTTCCTTTTCTCCCACTCAAGGTAAGGAGGAAGCAGAACCTGAGATGACTGTTTATTAGGATGCCTTACTTGTTTGTTAGTCTAGTTATTTTCATTACTCCTCAGTATTGTAGAGATAGTTGGAAGGAAGAGACCTGTGAGTGCAAATAGAGTAAATATAATCTTGATCTTATAGTGGCATGGTTTTTGGAGCTTATTTGTGTGTTTTGAGACAAAAGCATCAGGAAGTGCTAAATGTTAGCTGCAGAACTGAGCTAGATGTAAAAGATAATTGATTGAGTCAACGGATTGGCAAATGCCTGTGGAGTATGTTTTGCCTTTCTGGGACTCTGCTCTACCTTCTTGAGAGGACAAACAAAGGAATAAAACAGGGTGCCTTTCCTCAGGAAATTGTAGGCAAGCTACAATCTTGTAGAGGGAAAAGATTCCAGAAGATAATAGAGGGCAGAAAAAGGTAAGTTACATGTGGTTAGCATGTCTTTGAGAGAGGAAATAGCACTGGTCCAGCAGTACAAAAATATGGATTCTGGTTCCAGGTCTCTCAATAATCAGCTATTTAAATTTGAGAAAATCATTTAATCTCTCTGGTTCTTTGCTTTTTCATCTGAAAAACAGTGGTAGGGGAATGGCTTTGATATTACCATGTTGCTGCTTGCTATAAAATAGAATGATCAATAATTTATCTAATATTGGTATGTACACAAAGCTTTAGTAATTCAAAAGTGGGTGCAGACTTTGGGTTGGAGTAATCCAGGAAGGCTTCATGGAAGAAGGAGGAAGTAAGTGCCTATCTGGGAAGCCCCTGATGCTGATCAGGAATTTCCCACTGAGCTGCAGTGCAAGATGTGGGACCAGAGAATGGGATTGTCCATGGGAATGGAGATAAGTTAGCTTCTTTACTAGAAGATTTTCTCTGATGACTGTTACCAAAAAGAAAATAGGAAGCATTATATAATTCAGGAGTGAACCCATTTGGGGGTACATCTGAAGACTGCACCTTGGGTATATGCCCTTCTTAAGGAAGAGCTGGGGTGTGACTACAGAAACATTTCTCTAAAGGTACTGACAAGAAGATTTCAAAGATGTGGTTCTACTACATCAGAGGCACTCCTAATCACAGACCTTCTCTCTCAGGGATGTATCAAAAACATGTGTGGACTTTCTAGAGCAATGAAGTTTGAGCAGAAAGAAAAGAATTGCCAGAATTTCTGAGCATTTAGGTTTCTGAAGAAGAGGAATGATGAGGATAGCAATAACTTCCATTTA
Organism: Spermophilus citellus; assembly: GCF_964194105.1. Lineage (NCBI taxonomy): Eukaryota > Metazoa > Chordata > Mammalia > Rodentia > Sciuridae > Spermophilus > Spermophilus citellus. The sequence goes on from NC_138187.1 coordinate 159,311,048, forward strand.
GAAGTGCTTTCTTCTGAAACTTCAAGTTTTATCAGGCAGATGGCTCTGAAGAACATTGAATGCAGGTGTCACCATGACTAGAACGGGAGGGAAATACCTTTCTCAAAGGACACCTCTTGCCAGAATCAAACTTGGTTAATCCTCATTTTTCAACTATGATTCTAAATCCTCTCTCCTAAAGAACATGAAGTTTTTCAATGAAAAGATAGTCCAGAGTTTGTTCCAAATTTAGGGAAATGTGACAGGATGCTTAGAAGGCTAGTTTCTCTGATGAGCCTCCACTTTCCACCTGCCTGCACCTCCCTTTCCCTTTTGGCCATTAATAAACATCTTTGGAGAGGAGATCTGAGTGGCTGGCAGATGGTGAGTCATTGTGAGGCAGCCACTTCCACCTTCTCATGGACCCAGAAATTTTATTTTATTTTGTTCTCCACTTAGTTTTTATATACAAATCCCCACTTTTACAAATGTTAGATGGGAAGTTTGGCTCATTTTACACCAATAGATATTTCCTTGGGAGAAAAAAACAAATCATTTCCTCCCTTGAAAGATTCATTTAACTAAATGGTTAACTAAAAGGATAGGCTTGAGCTCAAGGAGTGTGGTCAATCTCCAGAGAACATAACCTCACATAAGTAAGTTGTCTCTAAGAAACCAAATGTTCAGTAAAGTCCCCTGTTACAGTGAAATAAAGGACACTTCCAGAAGGGGAAGCTGTACTTGCACTCAAAAGCACAGTAGATTGTATTTCCAAGTGATGATCTGCTTAGGGTTGCTTCAAAAAAAGAATTGAGTTTTTGCCATTTTGAGCTCATCTATTTAAGTCTAGGCTTAAACTAAAGTAAGGTTACAAGAACAACTGATCCTTCTAAGTAAAAACAAGTGAAACTGGAAGTCCCATGCCCTTCTTTATAAGAGGGTACTTACTCCTTTCAAACATCATCAGAATTATAAATAGAAACTGACCTGTGGAGTTCTGAATAAGACAAGCTGGGTTTGGATCTCAGCCTTGCCTCTTACAGTCTCCTGGCCTTGGGCTAGTTACTTAATTAGGCGTCTCCTCGTTGCCTCGTTTGTAAAGGATCATGCCAATTCTTTTTTTTTTTAATATTGTTTTTAATTTTTTTTTATTGGTTGTTCACAACATTACAAAGCTCTTGACATATCATATTTCATACATTAGATTGAAATGGGTTATGAACTCCCAATTTTACCCCAAATGCAGATTGCAGAATCACGTCGGTTACACATCCACAATTTTACATAATGCCCTATTAGTAATTGTTGTATTCTGCTACCTTTCCTATCCCCTACTATCCCCCCTCCCCTCCCCTCCCATCTTCCATGCCAATTCTTACAGAGTTGCTTTAAGGATTAATGAGATAGGACAGTGCCTGACAAGCTTGACAAGTGCTATGCTCTCAACAGATGGTGATTAGTGTTTGCAACATTACTATTAGTGAGATTACAATGAATGTAAACTTAACAAAATCTTTTAACAATATGGATATTCTTTCCCAATTTATCTCTTCCTCAAAGGCCATACCTTTCAGCCAACCTGATAATTTTTCAATTAGACTTCATTTATGGCAATAATTACAGAAAACCACAGTGGCAATTTCTATAGCTCTATATAGTAAAATCTAGATATTAAAGCAGCTTGCAATACAGTATCTGTAGTTTCTGGCTCTGGCAATTCATACAACCATGGTCTTGAATTTTCTCTATACTTTTTATACACTGTGGTACGTGGCGTGAGATCTATGGAATGTATCTTGGCACTCATTTATAATTATATTGTTACTTAATTGCTTTGTGTGTGTGTGTAAGCATGTCTTTCTAGAAAGATTATAAACTTTTTTTTTTTTTTTGGTACTAGGGATTGAACCCAGGGGCATTTAAACACTGAGCACATCCCCAGGCCATTTTTTAATATTTTATTTAGAGACAGAGCCTCACTAAGTTGCTGAGGCTGACTTTGAACTTGCAATCCTCCTGCCTCAGCCTCCCAACCACTGGGATTACAGGCGTGTGCCACCCCAGCCATCTGAAAGATCATAAACTTCTTAAGAACATTAAATTGATCTCTTTAGCTTTCAATGCTATTGTAAGCTGTAATGATGTTGGGAATTTAGTACTTAAATTTTTGTCAATTCTTCATTATAATTAGCATCATTACCAAAATAGCTAATATTTATTGAACAGGTTCAAGCAGGTTAAATGGGAAAGCCCTTCACAAGAATCACCTCATTTAACCCCAACAACGACTTCAATGAGCTTTGTGCTATTATTTTCCAGATGAGGAAGTTGGGTTCAGAGAAGCTCTGTCACATGCCTATCAGGGGTTGATCTAAACTGAATTTCAGCTTCTCTCCTAAGACCACCAATATGAGGAGAAAAAAAAATACAAGAACAAAATCAGTGACAGGGAATCTAGTGATTTATTTCTTAGAATGGTGGCTTCTAGTCTTTTCTACTCTACTTCCTTCTCAATAAAACGTTCTCATTATAATGTCCAACATATGTATGCTAACTGGGGTTTCAGTTTTGCTCTAGAAGCAGCCTAAAATTTCCCGGTCCATTCATCCTTTCCACTGGACTTGGATTCTCTTCAGACATCAAACGTCTGTTCCCATTCTCACACTCAGCTGACAGTTTTGCCTTGCGGTTTCAAGAGGAAACAGGAGTGTGAGGGAAGAAGACTCAGAGCCACCCATCTACCTCTTGTGTCCTTGAATACTGCTTCTGTCCTGACAAGGGCCTACCTCTTTGACTTGGCACCAGCCAGGCTCCACCCAGCTCTTCCCTTCCTGGAGAGCAATCCTTGTCCAGTTTCTCTTTTCTTGTTTATCCTTAAATCCATTCTAATTAAGCTTCTTCCCTCATCACATCACAGAAACTACTTTTGTCAGGAACTCCAATGACTGCCGTTACTAAAGCCACGGATCCATTCTCTGCCCTTTACTTTCGTACCTATCAGAAGGATTTGATAGCAGCTGGTCACTCCTTTCCCTAAGACACTTTCTTCTCAGACTCACTGCCTTTCCCTCAGTTTCCTCTGCTGGTTCCTCATTCTCTGACCCCTGAACATGGCAGTGTCCTGGTGTTCATCACCGTCTGCATGCCCTGACTTGACGGTCTCACACAACTTCACAACTTAGAGCAACAAGCTGAAGATACCCAGATTTGTATCACCAGAACCCCTTATGTCCTGCTGACTACTCCACCCCTTACCTGGACACCTACTGATCATCATGAATGTAGCATCTCCCAAACCAACTCCTGACTGGGCCCCCTCTAAATTCACTGTGCCCATCTCAGCAACTGGCTTTCCTGGCACTTCAGCCCAGAACCTTGGCATCACCCTGGTGTCACACTTGCCTCTCTCACGCCCTGTCCCATGTTCCTGTCAGGCATCCCAGTGAGCCCTTTTCTTCCAAGCTTCTCCCCATCTCCACCCTGGGTCCCTAATCGGTGGCCCTTGTTCTCTTGCCAAGATGAACACAATGATCTCTGCTCTCACTGCTCCTGTCCTTGCCTCTTTAGTTCACTTCTAGCACAGCAGCCAGAGAAATCCTAAAGAAAGAACATGTATAAATCTTTCTTTTTATCCAATAGCTTTATTTTATTTATTTATCTTTATGTGGTGCTGAGTATTGAACCCAGGGCCTCACACATGCTAGGTAAGCGCTCTACCGCTGAGCTACAGCCACAGCCCTGCACCAATCTTTTAAGTTCAAAAAAGTCACGAGTCTTTTTGTCACAAGGAAACCCAAGAACTCTGATGGTACAAAAAAAAATTGTGGTTGTACCTAATTGAAACAGAGAGCTCCCAAACTTCCTCATGCTGAGAATAAAAACTCCTCACACTGAGGACCAGGCGAAGAGAGCTAAAACGGACATATTCTCTGGCCAGCTAGAGCTACACATGTATGTCATTGGCTTTTGTTTCTGTAAATGGGAACTGCTTCTGTGGGACCAATCTAGCTGTTTCTCCCCAGTTTGATCAAACTGCATAAAAATTATGTTACCTTTTTCCATTTTTTGCCTATTTCTTCTGCCAATGGGTGGCCAAGTCTAATCAGGTAGGTCCCTTGGTTTAGCTGTAATAACACTGTCTTAGTACAAAGTGTCTTAGAGCATTTAGAATTTAAATATTTGTAATGTAAATCAACCACAACTGATAACCTCTTTTAGCATGTAAACTTCAGCACATGGCAGCAGTTGGAAACTGTTGGACCCATTTCTGAGGTTATGGCAGTTGCTTGTGTGAGGTGTGATTATCTGAATAATCGAGGATGAATAATCAATGAGCAAGGATGACTTTATTAAGTCAGAGTTGTAGATATTTTTGGAACTTACTTTCCCATTATTTTAAATCAAGATGAACATAAGTAGAAACTCCATTATTTCCTCCACGTACTAATAGGTCACCTTGCGCAGGCTCTGGGGTGTCTGATGGCTGTTTATAAGAAACTTTTACAGCCAGCGGGAAAGGGCCGAGATCTGTAGTGGTCTTGTGGGTAGACATCAATTGGAATAAGACCTTAATCTTGTGTGAAAGACCCACAAGGAGACAGGTGACCAGCTTCATCCTTTCCCTCTCATTACCCACAAGGAGAGCTAGGTAATGACAGGGAAAGGATGGAGCTGGTCACCTGTCCAGGGAAACAGAGAGTGGGATGCGGTGGAGGGAGAGAGGGATTTGTTTTTCCTTTTATGGCTGTGGTTAAGTGGTTTGCTTCAGAATTCTGAAGCTTTAAATCAGTCAGTCGAGACAGCAGCGATATGTTGTCATCCTGACCAGTTCCTCCTTTCCTTCCACAGCAGGCTGCTACAGACTCCTGCCAGGCCAAGTTTGGTGAGTAGCCTCCCTTGCATTCCTCCCTTGGACTGGTCTTAGTTTTTGATATCAGACGAAACACGTTGCTCTCAAGAAAGCCTGTGTTCCCTGAGACACAGGAATCGACTTTTAATTCTGTTTTGATAAGGACCACACGTTTCAGGATTTTACAAGTGCTTCCCAAAGCTCTGCTCACGTTTCAGATACTGCTAATGTCCAGGAGATGACATGGGAGGTTCCTGGAGACAACGCAGCTGGTGTCAAATGTGTAGAAGAGGAAGGAGCTAAGGCAGTGGCCACTCTCTCTGCTCTTTTCCTTTCTTCACTTAGTTTCTGAGTTACTTTCCCTCATAGTTACCTGATATTTGTTAGAAAATAAAATCACTAAAGTTAATGATTACCTGGAGCATTAGAATATTTCTTAGAATACATACAAAACTTCAAGTAAATACATTTTTGGTGTTGATAGGTTTCAGGTCAAACAAACACCATTTCATTTGAGAGCAGAAGATGAGAATTCACTACTAACTCTGCAACCCCCGGACTCCCATATCACTCAGATCTCCAGGTTTCCTGGGCTTGCAGAGATCAGAAAGTTTCTGTTTACTTGTCCCTGCTTTTCTGTCTTATTTTTGTTTTGCCAGTTAAAGGTATGGAATTCATGCTAAGTTGGAAATCCCTCCTGCATGTGGTAAAAGTTGAGAGACTCTAGCGATCTAAGGAAGTTCCTCCGTGACCCCATTGCTGAATGAATAGGAGAAAGAGTGACAGTACTTCCTGCCATTACGGGTCAAGGGGCAAGAGCTTGCTTGGGGCTCAGGGAGGTTGTTTCTGGCTCTAACCACCTCTCTTTCACTCTCCTCCAGAACCTGTCCTCCAGGTCTTAACATTAGTCATTTACATATGAATGAGAACTTAAGTTGCAATGTTAACTCTGCAGGGCTTGGTCTTCTATAACCCAAATTATAGAAAATAGGAGAACAGGCCAGGTAAGCACTTAGGGTTTAAAAAGAACCTCCTAGGGCCCTGAAACCACATGGCTGTTCAAAACCAACTAATAGGAAAATATTTAAATTTCATATGTACCTATGAAAATGTAGATAGGATCTGGAAACCTTTTTTGTCCCTTGGTGACAGTATTAAACCAGGAATACCTATATTTAAACAAACAGTCAAGTAATTTCTGTTTATAAACTCATGGATTCACCAGTAGCTGGGGGTGGGAGAGCTTAGATAATGATAGCCCATGTAGGTCTTGAATGACACATGCGTACACACTGATGAGAGGAGCCATAATAAAATCATTTGAGCTCAGGAGTCTTGAGTCTAACCTAGGCAAGACAGGAAGACCCTGACTCGAAAAATGAGTGTTGAGAATACAGCAATAAGCAAAATAGAGAAACACTTGTTCTCAAAGATGTTATATTCAAGTATGTGAGACAGACAATATACCAATTAATTTTTAATATGCTACATGCCAACAGCTTCTATGAAGAAGACAAAGTAGGGTAAAGGGAGAGAGTGACAGGAGAGTGTTACTTTATATGGATTAATTAAGGAAGGTGTTATTGGTAAAGCAACATAAAGTAAACAGGATTTACCTGGAGAAAGCATGGATTGCCACTCGAGCTCCCCATTCCTGGTGTGCAGTTCTTGCTTCCTTCCTCATTTTGTCTTTCCTTCCATAAACATTAATTGACAAGAGATTCAGGGCGACTTAACTTGTTTTTCTATGCCAAATATATTTCCCTAGAGCTCTCTGAGCAAGAGCTATACCTAGGATTTGCAGCTTCTTTTAATTTAAAATATTAAAATAATGTTTGAAGAAGACTAGTATAGAGTGTATAAAGAAACAATCTGTGGGTATTAAAGAATTTAATCAAGAAAAGGATAAAATATTGGGGCTGGGGTTGTGGCTCAGTAGTAGAGCGCTTGCCTGGCATGTGTGAGGCACTGGGTTTGATCCCCAGCACCACATAAATAAATTAAATAAACAAAATAAAGGTATTATGTCCATCTACAACTGAAAAATATTTTTTAAAAATATAAAAGGATAAAATAATAAAATATATATGCTTCCTTTTTTCCCTCCCTTTTTCCAGGACCATTACCCTCAAAATGGCAAATGGTACCTCCTGAACCTTCTTGCATGAATAAGACATCTGACTGGAAGCTGACAATCCTTAAGAATGGCTTGTATTTGATTTATGGACAAGTGGTTTTTGATACAACTTACAAAGGAGTTGCTCCTTTTGAGGTGCAGCTACGTAAAAACAAGGATGCCATACAGACTCTAACAAACAACTTTAAAATCCAGACTGTAGGAGGGATTTATGAATTGCACACTGGAGACACAATAGGTTTGATATTTAACAGTGAAGACCAGATTCTAAAAAGTAACACCTACTGGGGGATCGTCTTAGTAGCCAACCTTCAGTTCAACTCCTAGAAATTTGATTTGGTTTCCTCATCCTATCTGGCATATTCAGAGACGGTGGGCAGTTGGAGGGGACAGATCTTCAGTGCCTGTGGTTTGTCAGGGTATACAAATCAAAACAAACTCCTCTACATGTGAGATTTTTTTTTCTCTCATGCGAAAGTGACTCAAAAAAAGGGCCATAGGTTTTTGGTTACCCCTGACACTGGGTCTTCAAAGATACTTCAATAATCCATGACAAAATGAATACAGGTGGCACAGGACAGAAACCCTGAAAGAGATGTGTTTTTTTTCAATCCTTGAATCCCTAGGTGGAAAAATGAGGTCCTATTTCCATGGGAATCTTATCTGGTTTGCTAAAAGGGTGTAGGGTCATGGCCTGTTCTCATTTTCTTGATCTGCTTTATCATTCTTCCCCTATGTCCATCTCTGAGAGTCTCCCAATAAAAAGTAGGCAGGTTGGTGGGTTGGCAATAGTTATAGCAAGAACACCCTACTATAGATGCAGTGTTTCTAGAAGTTACAGAACACTCTTTGAGACGACTGGGACTATACGGGTGGCATGAAATGGATAGTTCTGTATATGGGAATTTCCCTTTGTTTCATCATACTCAGAATACAGGGTTCTTTACAAAACCAATTGGTCAAGGAGGCCTTTCTGAACCTTCACCCAGAGCTTCAATGTTTATTTGTCTAAATAATGTCAATTGTAAATTAAGACTCACCATTAGAAGACTCACCATTAGTAATCAATAGATTTAATACCAGAAATTGATATTTCTGTTGTTATGTTAAGTAATGATTTCATATTTTGAGCTAGTTTTCCTCAGTTTGCAAAATGCTTTCATATACCACATGGCAACTCTATGAAGTTAATGGAGCAAGTATTTTTGGCAAAATTTTAATAGAATGCAGAAGCAGGTGCAACCTAGGTATCCTGCCTTGACTCAACTAGAGATGAATTACTTGGGCTTTTCACTGTATCAGATGTTTTAGCTTCACAACTCAAACAGTGTGAAACAGTGGAAAAAAATTTCTAAAAATAAAGCTTTCTAAAAAAAAAATTTTAGATTCTATTAAAGCTTACTGCTGATAGGTTCTTGTCAAAAGATATGTAACACTGCATTTTAAGACAATTTAAATATTTATGGATACTCGTGAAAAGCTAAATTCTGCTATCACATTATACATCTATAAAAATAATTTTCAGAAGATGTTTTCCCTTCAGCACAGGGTAAAGTGAAGCTTCCATGGACCTCTCTTTTACCAGCAAACTGACTCCCTTCCTTGCCTGGAGCAGGGAATCCTGTGGTTCTGCTTGGGGCTCACTCCTTCCAAGTTCACCTCCTTCCTTCAAAGAGTCCATGTCCGTCAAATGTGCTAACTTCTAAAAATAATAAATAGCACTCAATTTAAAAATTTTAAACTCTGTTAAAGTTTGCTGCTTTTATAAGTCTTGTTGAAAAAATATGTAACATTGCATTTTAAAAGTTTAAATATTTATGGATATTTGTGAAAAGCTAAATTATGTTAATTAATGTTATTACATGTAAAGCTAATTTAAGCATATTGTAATTGTGTGCCACAAACTTCTCTTGGGGCAGGCTAAGCTATTTCTTCTTATTTTAAATTAATATCTGCTGAGCAGCTATGAGACCAAATACTTGGAAACAAAGGCCTTTGTATTGCATATTTTCTCAGGAAATTAAAGGTTTATCACATATATTTGTAGAAACTTTGTATCAATTATCAATTTCTGGTATATTATAAGCAGTAGTGTACTGGAGTGGGCTGGCACCAGCTTATGAGAGCTTATTTTTAAATTTTCAGGACCTTTGCACTCTGTTTATTAAGTATGGCCATTTCTGAATTGGCTATGGTGGTAGTATTTACACTACAGGAATTGGCAAACACTGAAAATGAGAGCTTTCCATTTGGGCAGCTGGTTCAATAGCAACTCACTGTTTGTAAAAATTTCCCTTTCCAAAAACTCTTCTCTGTCCCTGCCTCAGTCCTAGATCAATCAAGGAAGGCAAGGAGAGAGTGGAATTGTTGCACTTTCAAGCAAAAACTCAAAGCAACAGTGATTTCTCACAGAAAACAGGTTTCTTCACTTCAGGTAGAAGGATGGCTACCAACAGATGATTTCTTAATTTTCTTGGTGTTTTCATTTCAGCCTTTGTTTTTAATGTCTTCTGTTTCTTATCTGCATTTTAAAACTATAATCAAATGCATAATAGTATCTGGACTGCTGCTGATTGATACTTGGATAATTAGAGCTAGTGATCTAAAAAACATAAAGTTACATCAGGGAAATCCTTGCCCATGTAAGACTTCTTGGCAAGTTATAGGCAAAAGTGAAAGCTAGGTGTAATTAGATTGGGTTACAGTTTGTTCCCATTCCTGATGAGTTAGTCAGGCACCTTCATTCTCTGACTTCCTCCCACCTCAGCCACTCCACCCTGCTTACCACGGAAGCCAGTCCTGACCCATCTCACACTAATTGTTCTTTTGCCTTCCATCTTGCCTCATTCAAAGCTGGCCCAGGGTGTGTTATAGTACTGTGGATTAAGCCTCTGCTTCTGAAAATGACAATGGATTAAAAAGTGAAAGTCTTGTGCATTTGTTAGAGCAAACTCCTTAGGTGAAGTCTATCTGCATCTTGGAAATAAAATTGCTGCCTTGATCTGTCCCACTGAGGGAATTCCATTTAGGAAATTCAATGGGAGCACATTTTTTATTAGAGAAGACTGATAGGTCAGCAGTTTGAGAATTCCTCTTCACACAGAAGCTGTAAATGATGCCTGGCACATACTCGTTGCTTGCTCTGAAAGAACACGCATTCTATAACTCTAGGAGTCTCCTGTGAGTTGCATATCCACTCATGGGAGACTGGAAAACATGCTTTGCCCACACAAGCTCAAAGAGCTTGTGCCCAACTCATTGTAGAAACAGCCTCCTGTCTCCACTACTGACCACTGGCTTTTCTCCTCCAGAGAAACAGATTTCTGGGGAAAGATTGTAGCCCCCTGTCAGTTTTTGCTTTCTTGGGTAGGAGTCAGGTACTAATTCTTTGTATATACGAATCAATAAACATATTTCAAAGTTCTCTAAGAAGTTCCCTTTTGTCCTTAAGAGGTGTGAATTTAGAAAGTTCCATTGCTGCCATCCTTCCTGCCAAGGTAGTGGATGAAGATTCACAACATAAGCACAATTATCTACAAATGCTGTCATCAAGCTCTGCTTCTCCACATTATGGCTGGAAAAGTGTCTAAAAGTGGGAATTAGAGGAGATTACTTTGATCCCTTTTATAAATTCTGTATATTTCAGAGTATATCGTCTTAATCTCACTTTGGTATGAAGATATTGTGCCAGTTAAAACTGAGTCAGAAAAATCGTACTTTAACATTTAGTTTTACCCTTGTGTCTAAAAGGGACATGGGGATTAAAGCAACTTCCTTTTCTTTCCAATATTCCAATGAGAATGGGAATCTCTGAGTTCATTTGTTGAAGGTGATTGTTTCCACCTGGTTTCGTGGTTGTCTGGGGGATATTGAAGTCACAGTAAATCCCTGTTCTAGAGCCTCAACACAGAGTCTGAGTTGGATCCTTCATTCATAGGTGAACTTGACAGTCTTAGTTCTTGGAGTGGAAGACACAAAGAAATTCTTATCTTCCCTCCTTGCCTTTTGGTTGTACTGCCTGACTGAACATCTAGTCTCTGAAAGGAATCTGATAACATAGAATCCAGGGTCTAATAGTGCCTGGCTCAGAGTCCTTATAGTTTGTTGAGTGAACAAATAAAGAATCATAAATTTGAGTGTTAGTGTTAATTTTCCACTTGAACATTGGCAATCTACAGCATGTGATCCTCACCATAATCAACATCACATTATTTATCCACATACTGTTAACTCCCAAATATTTCTCTCTAACCCAAGTTGCTTGTTTTTGCTTCAGAGTGGTAAATCCAACTCACTACTCAAGAATTTCACATGGAGGAATAATAGATATCTCAAACTCCATATTGACCAAAATGGATCTCTTAATTCAGGTCAAATGAAATCCTCCTCATTTCCATTGTATTGCTTGAGCCCCCAACCTCTGGGTCATGGAATCATTCTTTATATTCTTCTCTTTTATCCATCTAATCTGTTAGGAAATCATATTGCTTAGATTTTTAAAGAGAATCTGACTTCTTTTCTGCTATAGCTCCTATCATAAAAATTATTTCAATAGTGTCATAACTGGTTACTCTGCTTCTACCTTTGTAGCTCAGCAAACTTACTTTTGAATCCCAGTTTTACAATGAATCATGGCTCATGGATCTTGGATCTTGGACAAATATTTTTCCCTTTCTGAGGCTCATTCTCATGTTTGTTTTGTTTACCGTTGTTTATTGAGTGTATGACACATAAGTTGGGGTTAAATAAATTAACATAGAGGAATATGTTTAAACTATGCTAAAAATACCAGCAATTGTGTGTAAAGTTCCTGATACATTGTAGACACTAAGTAGATGACTGCCATTCTTTTTATGTTTATTAAAGACTTGGGTTCATTTTCAAGTTTTTGAGCTTTGTCAATTCCCAAGTTAAGAGATATTATTTAACATCTATCTCTTATTCTCTGTCCTTCCCAGGAAAAAATAAATCTCAAAATAATAAGCAGAAAACAAAAACACTTAGCTGTTGAGAAATTTGGAGTGTTCTAATTTGGAGTTCTTTTAAATAAAGTTGCTATAAACAGTATCAAGAATACAAATAATGGGCTGGGGTTGTGGTTCAGTGGTAGGGCATTTGTCAGGCATGTGTGAGGCACTCTGGGTTTGATCATTAGTACCACATAAAAAATAAATAAAGTTATTTAAAAAAAGAATACAAGCAACAATAAATGTTGGCGAGGATGTGGGGAAAAGGGTAAACTCAAACATTGTTGGTAAGACTGCAAATTGGTGCAACCATTCTGGAAAGCAGTATGGAGATTTCTTTAAAAACTAGGAATGGAACTGCCATTTGGCTCAGCTATTCCACTACTCAGTATACATCCAAAGGATTTTAAATCATCATACTGCAGTGATATAGCCGCATCAATATTTATAGTGGCACAGTTTGCAATAGCTAATCTATGGAGCCAACCTAGGCGCACTTCAACAGATGAATGGATAAAAAATATTGTCACACACACACACACACACACACACACACACACACACACACGAGTATTACCCAGCCATTAAGAAGAATGACTTTTGCCAGTAAATGGATGAATCTGGAGACTATAATGCTAAGTGAAATAGACCAAACGCAAGAAACCAAAGGTCAAATGTTTTCACTGATATGTGGAAGCTAACCCACAATAAGGGGTGGGAGGACACATTCAGTAGATTGACAAAGGGGAATAGAGGGAAGGATAGGAAAAGGAAAGACAATGAAATGAATCTGACATAATTTCCTGTGTACATATATAAAAACACCACAGTTGCTGAGGGCCATTGCCAAGTAGAAATGACGCATCGAAATTTCCTTGCCAGCGTACCCCATGTTAAATGGACTTGCCTTGGAAATTCGCTGTGACATTGCATGTAAGGTGACCCTGCTCAAGGATGAGGGTGGATCCAGATTTAGGGTGTATCCTGCAGTTTGAGGAAGTATCCTGCTCCTTGGGTTTAAGGCGTTCCCGGTTTTAGACAAGTTTAGGGTGTTCCGGTTTAAGACAATATGGGTTTTAGGGAAGTTCGAGGTTGAAGATTATTGCTGCTGGTAATAGGGCGTTCCTGCTGCCTGAGTTCCCGTTGAGTTCTCGTGAGATTGAGAAAGTATTGGAGAAGAAACCCTTGTGGAGTAGGTGAATTGGGCGGCGGCAGAACTGGGATTTCCCCAGAACATGTGTAGAGGCTGGTGTGAGTTCAGGAATAAAGAATTGCTGTTTGAATCTACAAAGCTGTGAGTGGCTCGTGATCTTGTGCCCAGCCAAGACTGCGGCACACAGTGAATCCCACTATCATGTATATCCTCAAGAATGGGAATCTAAACTAGAATAAGATTGCATGCTTATATAATTATATCAAAAAGGATTCTACTGTCACATATAACCAAAAAGAACCAATTTAAAAAAAGACACAAACACAAATAAGCAGTCCCTTCTCTTACTTCAGACTGTTTCTTCTCTTAGAAACTTAAATTCACTCTGGCCTCCAGCTGCTATAGCTCTATTTTAGGAGGTTTATGCCACAGTTTTAAAATTGTCTTGGTTATATGCCAAATCTCTCTTCTTTATATGCTTTTGGATACATGCCCTTTTTGGATACATGCCCTTCTGCATTGACATATCTGGACGAGATGCTATTGCAGTGTAAGGTATTTCTTTTTGGTAGTTTGTCATCTCTCTTGATCCACTCATTATAATATATTGAATTCCATCTGACTCCAAAGTTTTTGAAATCTGCCTTCTCCAAAATATAGGGATTATGACTTCATTTTATTAGTAATTTATGTAATAATCATGTGCATTTTAAAATCCACAATAGCACACGAAGAAACTGAAGTTAGAGGAATTTAATAAAGTACTCAAGGTAAGACATCTTCCAAGTGGCAGGGAATTGCTTAAAACCAGATCTAGCTGATGTTAAAACATATGTATTTAGTTAGTGGTTCACAATGCCTGCTTATAACTTCTATGTAAGGTGTAGCAAGTTTCTAGAGCCCCATTGTCCAAGGTAAACCTTAGTGCCAGCTTACCCAACACAGTACTTAGTAGAGCTGGATTAGAATAGTTTCTGACTGCTAGTTCAGTGATTTCTCTGTGTCCTGACATTCTCCACTGTTGGGACTGAGCAGAGAAAGCAAACATTGGCCTACATTTTATATGACATTTTAAAGGGTCAGAATAAGCTTTAGAAGTGTGGAAGGCTATAGCATCACTACATCTAGTCTGAGAAAAACATTGGGCTCTCATCCTTCATCTCTTGCCTTCCTTCCCATGGAGTGAAATAACTGATAGGTCCCATGAACGGTTTTGGTGATGCAGTCCTAAAGCTTTTAGGCAGGTGGCATTATCAGTGGTTCCCTGTCCACAATAGTTAGTGCATCCTCTCTCTCAGTTTTCACTTCCGCTTCCACAAGGAAAATAAGAGAGGTTTATAGAAAAACTGAGTAAAGGAAAATTTTTGCGGAAATTGTTATTAAGAATTTTCTCTGGAGCTTTTAAAAAAATCAAGATTTATTAGGAAATAAATTTAATCTACTGACACCCTTTAGTTCTATTAATTTTGTCTCACTTTCTTTTAGCTTTTTACTATTTCAATGACAGGTATTCAGTCTTTGCTGATATTTGCTTCTCTTAACAGTGATCTATACAGAATAAGTCTTTCTCATGTAATAGTCCTTCTGTATTTGAAGAGTTGCTAGCATGAATCACTGAGTGTCTCCACAGCTGTGACAATATGGTGCCAATGAAAGAGCAGAAGTGGAGGATCAATGATCTGGTTTTGCACCTGTTAACCATGCTACTTTCTCCAAGCACTTTCGCCTCTCAATTTCACATTGCCATTCATAAAAATGCACATAATAGTGTTTATATCATAGATAATTATAGGGATCAGAATCAATATCAAGTGTCAAGAGTACTGCATACTATAAATTTGGTATGTAAATGTGATCATGGCTGCCCCGCTCCTGTTCACAGTCCAGTTTTATTCAAATTGGAATAAAACACTTTAGAATGGGGCTGATCTAAAAAGCGTTCAGGAAGATAAGTTGTTCCTTGATGAAAACACTAGGGCAGTTGATGTTGTTGGTAGCTATGATAGTTCATCTTAAACTTGTGGTCCACTGAAACATTCAGATCTTTTTTTCAGGTCATCCCTATTTTATACGTATTTAATCATGATATTAACCTTGATATAGGGATGTATCTTTATGCTAGTTAAATTTCACATTGCTGGTCTTAATTCAATGTGTATGTTGAGGATATTGAGTGAATCTTCTAGGTGAGTTTTATTTTCTATCATTTGCAAATATCTTTCCTTTCCAATTTCCTTTGCCTATGACCCACAAGACCTACATAGGGCATAGGTTTATTCTCTACGTTTCCTTAGCCAATCTGGAAGAATTACATGGGGTTTGGAAAAAGTTTGGGATGGGCTCTTAGAGGGTATTTAGTACTTTATAATCTGTTGAAGGGTGTAAAAAAAAGTCCTATTGCTGGCTTTGGTATTGTTCAGTTGGTGGTACAAGGAAGAAGAACTAAGTGGCTTACTTTCCTTGCCAACGCCTATAAGAGATCTTGCTTTTTTGAAGGAAAATTGATAATGACCTAGTGGAAGATAATGGCCTGAGAACTTTCCAATTTGTTGGCTGCAGATGATGAAAGGAAAAGGCTGACTCATTTAAATTCAGATTCTGAATTCCATACCCATGTATTGCATATGACTTCCTCTTTTCATAGGAATGAAGAGCATTTACACTTGCCAGAATTGACTTTCTAAGTTGTTGTCATAGTCTGTTTGCATTGCCATAACTGAATACCACAGAGTGGGTAATTTTTAAAGAACAGAAACTCCTCACAGCCTTGGGTTTGGGAAGACTAAGATCTAGGTACTGGCACCTGGTGTGGGGCCTTGCTGGATCCTCATGGGAGAAGGTGGAAGGGCACAAGAGTAAACCCACCCCACAGGTCCTTTTTACTGTGACCAATGCATCCACGAGAGCAGAGTCTTCATGACTTGAACACCCCCCAAAAGGCCCACCCCCCAATACTTGCGTTGGGATTAGGTTTTCAAAATCGAATCTTTGGAGGATACTTCCAGACTATAGCGGCTTTCTTTTCATATCCCAATAATAGAAGGCAGCAATCCCTTCTCCACATCCTGCCTTCTGAAACAGTGACTAACCACATCCCTCCAACTTGGAGACTATAATATCTAACTTTGTGTGTAGAATAATGACTTAACCAAAAATCTCAATGGCAAGAAGAGACTTATCACTTTAGGACCTCATTTTTCTCATCCCAAAATGTAAGGTCACAATGCTTACAGGTCTTATAGATTGAAAGTCACCTAGACAAATTTTTCCCTAAAACGTGTATGTCATGGAAATAAATATAGCTCTAGATATTACCCTTTGATGATAAATTTAGGAACTAAAAATCTAAACATTGATCCATCATGAAACTGTCTTACAAGGCTTTTCAAGAGTTACTGTAGACTAGCATGTTGGTGGAGGGGTGGGAGATTGCACTGAGTAGGACTGGCTTTGGTTCTTAAGGCTCTTCCAAGTGAGTCTTCTTGCTCACCTGAGCATTCCTTCTAACTCTACCCAGAAATCTCGCTTTCTGAATCTTCACAGGCTTTGTGACATCTTTAACTTTCCTCTATACCCAACCTTTTCCCTGGGCCTTCAAATATATTTAGATTTTTCTATCTTGAAAAAAAATCTTTATTTAATCCTGCTACCAACTCTAGCAATAGGCCAGTTGGACTTTTCCAATCATGTTCTATGTATTCTTTGCTTGCACTTTGTCTTTTAATTATACATGGAGCTCATGTTTAACCTCTACCACCAAACTGAAAATATTAAGTTGATCTATGACATCTCAAGTGGCCTATTCTCAATTCTCTTATTATTTTATTTCTTTGCAGAATTAATGTTATCAATTATATTCCTAACAAATTAGGTAGGAATAAATGTACCTCAACCTTAAAAAGACTATGTGTGGCAAACCCATGGCTAACGTCATACTCAATAGTGAAAACTTAAGCCTTTTCTTCTAAGATCAGAAACAAGAAAAGAATGCCCACTCTTACCAGTTTTATTCAATATAATATTGGAAATCGTATTCAGAGTACTTTGGCAAGGTAAAACAGCAAAAGATATTCAAATAAGAAAGGGAGAACTTTAAATTGACTCTGTTTTCAGATAACATGATCTTATATGTAGAAAACCTTAAAGATTACCTCCAAACTATTAGAACTAATAGGTGAATTCAGTAAAATTTCCAGATACAAAATCAATAAATTTCCTGTACATGAACAATGAACTATCTAAAAAACAAACCAAGAAAACAATCCCACTTATAACAGAAAAAATGATTAGTAATAAATTTAAGTAAGCAGATAGAAAATCTGCACACTGAAACCAAAACACTGATGAAAGAAATTGAAAGGGACACAATTAAATAGAAAGATATCCCACATTCTTGGATTGAAATCATTAATTTTATTAAGATGTCCATTCTACCGAAAGTAAACTATAAATTCAAGCACTCCCCATGAAAGACCCATGACATTTTTCACAAAAATAGCAAAAACAATCCTAAATGTTTTATGTAACCACATCTTGACCAAAAAGAAGAAGAAGGAGGTATCAAACTACCTGATCTTAAATTATACTACAAAGCTCTAGTAATCATGCTGTTAGACACGTAGACCAGGGTAACAAGTATAGAGATCCTAGAAATAAATCCATGAACACACATGGGAAAATATCAGACTCATTAATAAGTAACAATGGAGAAACTGAACATCTATATTCAGAAGAATGAATGTAGACCCTTATCTCACAATATATTAGAAAATAAATGCAAAATGTATTACAGATTTAAGTATAATACTTGAAACTATAAAACTACTACAAGAAAACGTTGGAGGAAAAATCATTTTTATTATTACCACCACCAGGCAACACAAGTATGAGCAACAAAAGCAAAAAGAGGCAATTTTTTTAGTATTAAACTAAAAAATTTCTGACAGCAAAGGAAACAATTAATAGAACAAAGAGACAATCTCTGAAACTGGAGAAAATATCCGCAAGCCATACATCTGACATTGCCTCACACCTGTTAGAAGGGGTAATAAAAGATGAGTGATAACAAGTAATGTGAAGTAAAAGGGATTCTTACACACCGGGTTGGAAATGTAATTTTGTACAGCCATTATGGAAAACAGTATGGAGGTTCCTCGAAATATTGAAAATCTGACTACCATATGATTAAGCAAACCTAATAATGGGTATGTATCCAAAAAAAATGAAATCAGTATGTTTGTGAGATATCTGAACTTCGTTCATTGCAACACTATTCCCGATAGTCAAATTATGGAATTAACCTAAATGTCCTTAAACAGATGAATGGATAAAGATCTCTCTCTCTCTATCTCTCTCTCTCTCACACACACACACACACACACACACACACACACACACACACACACAATGTAATACTATTCAGACTTAAAAAGAAGAAGATCACATTATTTGCAACGACATGGACACTATGTCAACTGAAATAAACCAGGCCCAGAAAGGCAAATACTGCATGGTCTAACTTATATGTAGAATCCAAAAAAAGTTGAACTCATAGAAGTAGTAATTAGAATGATGGCTACTAGGTACCTTATGGGGCAAGGGTTAGGAAGATGTAGGTCAGAGGACACAGAATACCAGCTATGAGGAATGAGTTCCAGACATCTATTATACAACATGATGACTATGGTTACCATTTAATATACACTCAAAAATGGATAAAACAGATTTTAAATGTTCTCACCATAAGTAATTCACAACTATGTGGTATTTTAAAAAGAAGATATTGAATTCCTATTGTTTACAAATTTTTCTGATATCAAAGAAAGTGATTGAGTCATAGGGACTCTGCCCTTAAAGTATATTCCAAGCACACAGAAAAATATCAGTGTTTTATAGTGTCAAAAAATATTTGTTGAGTGACAGGAAAAATGAAAGAGCCTATGCAAGTTTTAAATGCATTTTTAATTATTTTTTTCATTAATAAAATTGATTTTATAATCAAAAGGAAAAAAAAAAGGCCAGGGGAGGGAGGGGGCAATATTTGGCCTAATCAACATTTGGCCTGTAATCAACAGGAGGGGTGTATCCTCAGGGACTCTGCTAGAATATGTGAATCATATGTTTCTGTTTTCTTTCTGAAGTCTCTGGATGACTGGTTTGCTTTTGAGTCTTGAGGACAGGATCTCTCCAGGACACAGGAGATGTATTCTTGTGAAGGAAAATAAAATCAGATGACAAGTAGGGGAAATCGCCTGGCTCACAATTTGCCCTGCTCCTTTTCCCTTGGCTGTGTTAGGGAATGAAGGTAAAGCTTCTATCTCTTTTGGTTTGGGAATTTCAGAAGGCATTGTGTTAGAAAAGATCTCAAGACAGAAGTACAAAACAGAAGTTCAGGATGAAGGTCTCCATCTAGAACAATTTATCAGCCATTACTTGGTAAGCGCTAGGGCAAACTCAACACAATACAACTTCCGTGAGACTGTTCCAAGAGCAGAGTCCTGAACTTGATGTTTGGTTAAAGAGACAGAAGTACTTGTATGAAACCTCTAGAGGATCCTGGTTATAAAAGGCAAAGTGAGCATTTTCATCTACAGATGTGCACAGAGAGGCAAGGAGAGTGAGAGCTGGCAGCCGGACAGGCTCTGGGAGGAGGCAGAGGTGAGAGTGTCCGAGTGTGCTGTGTCATGGTGGGGCGAAAGGCTGGGAGAGTGGGCCCCGGGACGCCGAAGGGCTGGGGCTCTTCTGTGGTGTGAAAGGCCAAGGGAGACATCTGTGGACTTTTGCTTTGGGAATTTCCTCTGCCACTGACTAGACTACACTAGACCACCTCTCCTCTTTCCTTGACAGAACTGTCACTTGGTCCAAGTACATTGTCGCAGGTCTTTCAAAATGCTGAAACAGTTTGGATCAAGTAAATTCATTTTAGTAAGCTCCCAAGTTGGTTAGAAAAGTACTAGAGTCAAAAGTAAAAAAAGAAATGAAAATAAGGTTATGGCTTTTTTGGAGAAAGAAATCCAAGTTCCTTGGGGTATTTTCTTGATGTTTTTACCAGAGCTTTCTAGGAAAGGCCACTGACTTTTCAAATTTATTCTGGCTGCTTTTCAGGGATCTTGAGGAATTTTCATTGAAGACGATATTCCATTTCTTTTTCTTTTTTTTATTGGTTGTTCAAAACATTACAGGGCTCTTGACAAATCATAGTTCATACATTAGATTCAAGTGGGTTATGAACTCCCAATTTTACCCCAAATGCAGATTGCAGAATCACGTCACTTACACATCCACAATTTTACATAATACCCTATTAGTAATTGTTGTATTCTGCTACCTTTCCTATCCCCTACTATCCCCCCTCCCCTCCCCTCCCATCTTCTCTCTCTACCTCATCTACTGTAATTCATTTCTCTCCTTGTTTATTTTCCCATTCCCCTCACAACCTCTTATATGTAATTTTGTATAACAATGAGGGTCTCCTTCCATTTCCATGCAATTTCCCTTTTCTCTCCTTTTCCCTCCCACCTCATGTCTCTGTTTAATGTTAATCTTTTCCTCATGCTCTTCCTCCCTGCTCTGTTCTTAGTTGCTCTCATTATATCAAAGAAGACATTTGGCATTTGTTTTTTAGGGATTGGCTAGCTTCACTTAGCATAATCTGCTCTAATGCCATCCATTTCCCTGCAAATTCCATGATTTTGTCATTTTTTAGTGCTGCATAATATTACATTGTGTATAAATGCCACATTTTTTAAATCCATTCATCTATTGAAGGGCATCTGGGTTGGTTCCACAGTCTAGCTATTGTGAATTGTGCTGCTATGAACATCGATGTGGCAGTATCCCTGTAGTACGCTCTTTTAAGGTCCTCAGGGAATAGTCCGAGAAGGGCAATAGCTGGGTCAAATGGTGGTTCCATTCCCAGCTTTCCCAGGAATCTCCATACTGCTTTCCAAATTGGCCGCACCAAGATATACCATTTCTTAACAACTTGTTTGAGGACACATACTTTCTTAATAAACCTATAAGCATCTCAGTTTTTTTCTTCTCTAGTTCCCCAACTGGTTTGAGAATGCTCACTGTTCTCTCTTCTCCACAGCAAATGTTTTGTTGGACAGGAGAAGACTTTACCCACCTATGTTCAACTCCTGGGAAAATCATCTAATTCTGTATTCAGAGGGAAGGAATGCTTTTCTTACAATAAACACAGCATCTCTCTCTTGAATGTGGCAAAATTCTGCAGCTTGATTAACTCTAGTAAGAACTAGTGCAGTCTTTTGTACTCTTTCATTTCCTTCCTTGGGCCACCTTCCCCCAGTGTGGGCCCTTCCCTCTGTCACACAAGGCACATAGAACCTTTCATGTCCACATTCCTAAGAAACATCCTACAGGATGAGGGGCTCCATCTAGAATAATTACTTAACTTCCACTCTCCTCTCTGGCAAAATTACCTTCTCTGATCATAAGATCTAGGTGCTACTTTGAAAATACTTAATGATTTAATAGAGACATTCAATCCTTTTCAATTTAAAGAAAGTATTAACCTATGGCACTGGATTGGATGGAGTCTTGCCTTTTCTCCTCCCTCCCTCCTTCCTTTCCTTCCTTCCATCTACTTTGTCCTAGAAACAATTTCAGGACAATGGCCAGAAATTTTTCTGGTGTCTTCCTCCTTTTCCATTTGTTTTGTTTTGGTTTATTAGTTTGTGACATGGAGAAGGAACCCAAGGCCTCATGTGTGCTAGACAAGTGCTCTACCCCTGAGCTATGCCCCCCCCAGCCCCTTTCCATCGGTATCAGCCACTCGTAATCTCTGGGGTGCACAGGCAGCACAGTGTCTTGTTCCAAGAGACCCCACAGTCCAGTCAGAGAAGTACACAGACGAGCTTTCCTTGATTCTGCAGGATGCCAACGCAGTGAAAACTGCATTCTGGTCCTTGAGGGAAAAGGTCTGTATGTTCTTTCCTGAGAAGCAGGGATCTTGAGAAAGATCATTTTCTTGTCTCTTTCACTGGGGAAGTGTCGAAAGAGAACTACAGTTATAGCCTAGAGGAGTGAATGCTGAATGCCGATTCTACTATCTTGAAGCAGAAAATCAGTTGTAGAAAGTGCCTCTAAAAACAGCCATGTGACAGAGACCTTGCACTGACACACCAGGGGTTTGAGGCCTCAGCTTTTGTTCCTGGCTAGACACGTGCTCAGTCTGCTCTTGTCCTCGTGGGTGTGGGCAACTCCTCTTGGTAATGAACAGTGGTGGGGGGTGGGGGGAGTGAGAGAAACAGTAAGAAGGTGAGGCTTTCCCTACCTCCCAACAAGAAGGAAAACAGTGTCTGGCTCCCCTCTGGCTTCATGCCCTTCCCTGAATAGGACTCTCAGTTGCCTCTTTCAAAAGAGGTCTTTGGAATTCAGACTCAACTTTGATGCATTTCTCAAGATAAATCACAACAGCAGCTCTTATTCTCCAGATGTGAGCTGCTGCTTGGGTGGCATGTTTCTGATCATTGAGGCAAAAAAGTCTCATGATCAAAAACAATATCGTGGGACACTAATGACCCTAACACCCTCATTTCCTGCCTCAGATGGACCCAGGAAATTCCAGTAAGTTCAAGAGTATACTGTGAACTTTTAAGGATAGAAAAATCCTCCATTCCTTTGTGAAGTTTACCAGTCTCCATGCAAGTGAAGCCCAATGACCTCATGCTTTCATGCTGCGTACTATAGATACCAGAACTGACGAAGGCAAAGGATGGGATGGGCCAGCTGAGGGCTGGGCTGGGAGGTGCTGGCAGTTTCAGCTTTGGTCTCCTCACTGCCTTTGAGAGGCTTTCCATGCCAAAAGCTTCTGGAATCATCGTCTTGAGTGTTAATTTCTAAATTTGGATCTCTCAGAACTTAGTCCTATGCATCAGAACTAAAAATCTAGCTGCTACGTGGATTTCTCTGTATGGATGTGATCCACAAAAATCTTTTAAGTTCCCTGAAAGAACTTACCCCTTCCATCCCAGTATTTCTCTCTTATATTCCCTCTTTTGGCTAATTCAAAAAACAAAAATAAGCAAACAACACACACACACACACACACACACACACACACACACACACACAAAACCCATTTAACCTAAAAATCTATGGAAGAATTCTCCCTAAATCCTTCCTATCCCTCATACTTCTTACCCAACTGTCTCTTAAAACTTTTTATTCTTGCCCAATACCATTGCCTTAGTCCAGGCCTTAAAGTCTCCTCTGGATTATTAAACAAGCTTTATCATGGGCTCAGTAATAGTCCCTTACTTACTCCTGCCCATGATTCACACCATTTCCAGTATATGCTTCCTAAAGCAATTTATTCATTGCTTCAAACTTGTCAAATACTCATTCATTGTCCAGATAATAAAGTCCAAAATACTCAACACAGTATAACACTCATGTGACACTTTTGGTTCCAGTAATAGGAATTAAATTCCAAGTGGTTCAAGTAGAGTAACTTGAATGTCCAGGGACTGCCCAGAATCTTCAAACACAGGTCTCAAGTGATCTCACTAGAGCTCTGGATTATACTTTCCTCTGTGTGTTTGCCTCGAAGCCAGGAAATGTAACTACAACTTCATGATCCATGAAGTTCAAGATTCCAGAGGAATGAAAATCATTCATCCCAATTTCTATGCATCAAATCTTAAGACAGACTGTGATTGACCTAGTTTGGGTCATGTGCCTTAAACTAATCACTGTGGTAAGGGGCTACAGCCCCAGACTGGGCAGGTTGAGCCATTGTCTAGCTCTAGGAGGTTTCCATGAAAGAGAGTCTAACTGAGGCTACAATAGTAGGAAAATGGGGTTCTCCAAAGAAAATTAGGGTTATATTGTCACTTGAAGGGGAAAGATGTAGGGAAGACAAAACAACATACCACCCTTGGCCTACACACCTCACCACCATGTCTACTACTCTCTGTCTTCCCATCAGCTACTCACAGTCAATGTGTCAATTTGTTTCAGGTCTCTGTGCCTTTGTTAGTGCTATTCTCTCTGCCCGAAGTGTCTGGTTGGCTAAGTTTTAGTCTTCCTAGAATATCTTTGAGGGGCTTTTGCTGATCTCCATCTCACTGCCACTCACTTCCTCCTGTGTGCCACTCTGAGAGACAGCATTTACCTACATTAGGATGCTTCCATCACTCTCTGTTACAGTCATTCATTTATATGTCTGTTAAGCTCTATGGCTGGGGAGTATTGCTGGATTCCTCGATCACAGGACAGGCACAGAGTGGGTATTCAACAAATTACTGCATTAATAAAGACTGAATAAATGAACTACTGACATTTTCAGGGATAGAAATATCTAAAGATTTAACTTTGCCTGGAGGTCAGGATCATCCCTCAACTCATGCTTCCACTCCTTTAACCTTCCTTTCAACACAGATACATATATGTAAACTTCCTTGAAAGGAAAAAGCCCTGAGTGTCCCTAAGAGGTAGTCACGGATTGTGCTTTATGGCCATTCCTTTATGCGTTTTACATAGTTAGAGGATGATTTGTTGATCTTTGAAAATTCTTTGTTCTTTTTGGATGATTATAATAGTGTGAAGCCAGCAGAAGGCCAAAGGGCATCGGAAAGGAAGACAAGAAGGTCAGATAGAAAGGAAAGGATGAAGGGGAATAATAGGATCCCCAGTGCCAAACCTTGGCTATTTTACTTTTACTTGTGGTTGCTTTAATCATGAGAAAATGTTGCATCAGATTCCCCTACTAGTTGTGCCTGTAACACACAGCTCTTCTTTGTACGACATATAAGCTAATCCGGTTCTTCCTCATACAACCAAATTCCTGTTAAAAAAGGCTATTCTTGAAACATGCATGAGTAGCATAAGTCCAGGATTTGTCAATTGGAACTTGTGTGATCTTAGCTCCTGAGTTACTAAGCTCTCCATATCTATTTAATCCCTTGATAAAAAAAGAGAAAGAGAGAAAATATTAATCATGTTCTGACTTTCAACACATAAGGCTATGTAAGGTTCTCAAATGAGATATGTGTGAAAGCATGTGATAATGTGTTAAGTACAATGTGTATAACAGTGAATCATTAATATTAGAGAAAAGTTACATCATTCCACTGAATGACGTAAGGTTAATACACATAGCCACTTTTTGATGTTTTATTATAATGTTTTGCTTTACATTAATTTTCAACATTCGGGTTCTTATGGTGTAGTAATAGGGTTGTGAACATATTAGATTTTCCCACCAAACTTGTGATTTGGATAGACTGCTTTTTATGAGGCTTTATCATAATTTGACAGACAATATACAAATTTGTTTTACTTTACAACAAAGAAAGAGATGGAAGAATAAATAAGAGGAAACAACAAAAACAACAATAAAACTGAAGTCAGATTTGTTTAATGTGCATGCACTTCTCAGAAGAACTGAAGAGGTTTGATGATCCAAGATCACAATTAGCAGCAGCATGAACACCAGCAGTAGAAAAAGGAGTTGGGTGTTGTGACCAAATCTAAGTCTGTTTCTGACTCTGACTATGGGAAAACATTCCTTAGCATTCCATGTGGCAGTGTCTGAGAGGATTAGCAGTTGGAAAGAAAAACAAAAATAATACCACACAACTACAAGATCAGAATCGGTGGATAAATATTATACTATTGACAAGGTGTCATTGGCTTGTGCAGAATTCGGGACTGCTAAGGATTTGTTGAGTAAGTGGGCAAATGAGCATAAGAGACAGAGATAGGGAAAGTGGAGGAAATCATGAGACACCTGACCCAAATATGTTGCCAAGCTCAGCTTTCCTCTGTTTTCCCACCTGTGATGTGGAGCAGATAGTGTGTGATACTGAGAATTAATCACAAAGGAGGATTGCAAGGTAAACATAAGATAAAAATAACCTTACTCTATCCCTTGTTCCTCCCCCCTTTTCCCTCACATCCTCTTCTATGTAATTTTGTGTAACATTGAGGGTCTCCTACCATTTCCATACAGTTTCCCTTCTCTCTCCCTTTCTCTCTCCCCACTCGTCTTTGTTTAATGTTAATCTTTTCCTCATGCTCTTCCTCCCTGTTATATTCTTAGTTGCTCTCTTTATATCAAAGAAGACATTTGGCATTTGTTTTTTAAGGATTGGCTAGCTTCACTTAGCATAATCTGCTCTAATGCCATCCATGTCCCTCCAAATTCTATGATTTTGTCATATTTTATTGCTGCATAGTACTCCATGATGATGGGAGGGGAGGGGAGGGGGGATAGGAAAGGTAGCAGAATACAACAGTCACTAATATGCCATTATGTAAAAATGTGAGTGTGTGGGATTCCAACATGGCGGCGGGCGCGGAGAGATCATGTCTCTGACCTCTTCAGCTGTGCAGGCATAGGGAGTCGTAAACAATCTAAATTCTGTTTGCTCAGGATCACTAGGCAATGCTGAGCTGACGTGGATCTGGGGCGAACAGTCTGGGCCTCTCAGAACACACACTGAGCCCGGATCGGCTGAATTCAAGCTCCCGTTCGCCTGCTTCCCGCAGACAAACAGCTGTGACTCAGCACTAATTCATCCAGCTGAAACAACTGGTCAGCCCTTCTCATCCTACGGAGGTAAATGCCTACCGAGCCTTCATAGGTAGTGGCCACAGGTTTGAAACGGGGCTTGGGAGAGACAGTAAGGACCCACCTGTTGCATTGGTCACCCGGCAAAGGGAAACGAACTGTCGCCATTTGCAAGAGATACCACCATGGCAGAGAACTGACGTCACCAGACTGCGGCGGAGGAGATAACTTCATTGAAACCTGCGGCTCCAGCATCAAATAAATTTATAGGAGTAAACAGTAACTCAGCAATCAAACAGAACAAGAAGTAACATGAGCAGCATGAAAAAGCAAGGAAGAAAAGGAGTACAAACAATGCAGGACAGCCTAAATATTCAGGAGGAACTAGAGTCATCAGAAAAATGGTCATATAAAGAGCTCAAGGAACACCTTAGACAGATGGAATGGAACCTTAAAGAGGATACGAGACAGCAAATTCAAGCAGCGAAAGAACACATTGAGAATGAATTACATAAACAGATAAAAGAAGAAGTTAAGCATCTTTATCAGGAGATAAAGATTATAAAAAATAATCAAACAATAATTCTAGAAATGAAGGAAACGATAAACCAAATTAAAAACTCAATTGAGAGTACCACTAACAGAGTGGAGCAAGTAGAAGCCAGAACATCAGAAAATGAAGACAAAATATATCATCTTGAAAAGAGTCTAGCCAACTCAGAAAGGCTGGTAAAAAATCATGAGAAAAACATCCAAGAGTTATGGGATAACATAAAAAAAACAAACTTACAAGTCATCGGGATAGAAGAAGGTACAGAGATTCAAACCAAGGGAATGAGTAACCTGCTGAATGAAATAATTACAGAAAACTTTCCAGAAATAAAAAAGGAAACAGATATACAAATTGAAGATGCATACAGGACACCGAGCACACAAAATCACAGTAGACCAACACCAAGACACATTGTAATGAAGATATCCAATATACAGAACAAAGAGAAAATATTAAAAGCTACAAGAGAAAGGAGGCAGATTACATTCAGGGGTAAACCAATAAGGTTAACAACGGATTTTTCATAACAGACGCTGAAAGCAAGAAGGTCATGGAACAATGTATTTCAAACACTGAAAGACAATGGATGCTAACCAAGAATTCTGTATCCAGCCAAATTAAGCTTCAGGTATGACAACGAAATAAAAATCTTTCATGATAAACAAAAGTTAAAAGAATTTGCAGCCAGAAAACCAGCATTGCAAAGCATCTTGAGCAAAACACTACACGAGGAAGAAATGAAAAACAATAACCAAAACCATCAGTGGGAAGTGCCTCGGTAAAGACAGAGGGTGGGAGGAAAGATAATCATGGAGAAACAAACTAAATTTTTTAAAAAAGGATAAATAATCAAACATGGATGGAAGTACAAACCATATATCAATAGTAACTCTAAATGTTAATGGCTTAAACTCTCCAATAAAGCGACATAGGCTGGTATCATGGATTAAAAAAACAAATCCAACAACATGCTGCCTCCAGGAGACACATCTGATTGGAAAAGACATACACAGGCTGAAGGTGAAAGGATGGGAAAAAATATACCACACACACGGTCCTCATAAGCAAGCAGGGGTGGCCATCCTCATATCGAATAAAATCGACTTCAAGACTAAGTTAATCAAAAGGGATAAGGAAGGACATTATATACTGTTAAAAGGAACCATTCACCAACAAGACATAACAATTATCAATATTTATGCACCAAATAATGGTGCTGTGACATTCATAAAACAAATTCTCCTCAAGTTCAGGAATCAAATAGACCACAACACAATAATTATGGGTGACTTCCACAAACCTCTCTCACCATTGGACAGATCCTCCAAACAAAAGTTGAATAAAGAAACTATTGACCTCAATATCACAATCAATAACCTAGACTTAAGTGACATATATAGAATATATCAACCATCGTCAAGTGGATATACTTTTTTCTCAGCAGCACATGGATCCTTCTCAAAAATAGACCATATATTATGCCATAGGGCAACCCTCAGTAAATATAAAGGGGTGGAGATAATACCATGCATTTTATCTGATCATAATGGAATGAAACTGGAAATCAATGATAAAAGAAGGAAGGAAAAATTCTACATCACATGGAAAATGAACAATATGTTACTGAATGATCAATGGGTTACAGAAGACATAAAGGAGGAAATCAAAAAATTCTTAGAGATAAATGAAAATACAGACACAACATATCGGAATCTATGGGACACAATGAAAGCAGTTTTAAGAGGGAAATTCATCTCCTGGGGGTCATTCCTCAAAAAAAGAAAAAACCAACAAATAAATGAGCTCACACTTCATCTCAAAGCCCTAGAAAAGGAAGAGCAAAACAACAGCAAATGTAGCAGAAGGCAAGAAATAATTAAAATCAGAGCAGAAATCAATGAAATTGAAACAAAAGAAACTATTGAAAAAAATAACAAAACTAAAAGTTGGTTCTTCGAAAAAATAAATAAGATTGACAGACCTTTAGCCATGCTAACGAAGAGAAGAAGAGAGAAAACTCAAATTACTAACATACGGGATGAAAAAGGCAATATCACAACAGATGCTACAGAAATACAGAAGACAATTAGAAATTATTTTTAAAACCTATATTCCAATAAAATAGAAGATAGCGAAGACATCAATAAATTTCTTAAGTCATATGATTTGCCCAGACTGAGTCAGGAGGATACACACAATTTGAACAGACCAATATCAATGGATGAAATTGAAGAAGCCATCAAAAGACTACCACCCCAAAAAAGCCCAGGACCGGATGGGTATACAGCAGAGTTTTACAAAACCTTTAAAGAAGAATTAATACCAATACTTTTCAAGTTATTTCAGGAAATAGAAAAAGAGGGAGCTCTTCCAAATTCATTCTATGAGGCCAACATCACACTGATTCTGAAACCAGAAAAAGACACCTCAAAGAAAGAAAACTACCGACCAATATCTCTAATGAACCTAGATGCAAAAATCCTCAATAAAATTCTGGCGAATCGAATACAAAAACACATCAAAAAAATTGTGCACCATGATCAAGTAGGATTCATCCCTGGGATGCAAGGATGGTTCAATATACGGAAATCAATAAATGTTATTCACCACATCAATAGACTTAAAGATAAGAACCATATGATCATCTCGATAGACGCAGAGAAAGCATTCGACAAAGTACAGCATCCTTTATGTTCAAAACATTAGAAAAACTAGGGATAACAGGAACTTACCTTGACATTGTAAAAGCTATCTATGCTAAGCCTCAGGCTAGCATCATTCTGAATGGACAAAAGTTGAAGGCATTTCCTCTAAAATCTGGAACAAGACAGGGATGCCCTCTCTCACCACTTCTATTTAATTTAGTCCTTGAAATACTAGCCAGAGCAATTAGACAGACAAAAGAAATTAAAGGCATAAAAATACGAAAAGAAGAACTTAAATTATCACTATTTGCAGACTACATGATTCTATACCTAGAAGACCCAAAAGGGTCTACAAAGAAACTACTAGAACTAATAAATGAATTCAGCAAAGTGGCAGGATATAAAATCAACACGCATAAATCAAAGGCATTTCTGTATATCAGCGACAAAACTTCTGAAACGGAAATGAGGAAAAACACTCCATTCACAATATCCTAAAAAAAAAATAAATAAAATACTTGGGAATCAACCTAACAAAAGAGGTGAAAGATTTATACAATGAAAACTACAGAACCCTAAAGAGAGAAGTAGAAGAAGATCTTAGAAGATGGAAAAATATACCCTGTTCATGGATAGCCAGAACTAACATTATCAAAATGGCGATATTACAAAAAGTTCTCTATAGGTTTAATGCAATGCCAATCAAAATCCCAAAGGCATTTCTTGTAGAAATAGATAAAGTAATCATGAAATTCATATGGGAAAATAAAAGACCCAGAATAGCAAAAGCAATTCTAAGCAGGAAGTGTGAATCAGGCGGTATAGCGATACCAGATTTCAAACTATATTACAGAGCAATAGTGACAAAAACAGCATGGTACTGGTACCAAAACAGGCGGGTGGACCAATGGTGTAGAATAGAGGACACAGAGACCAATCCACAAAGTTACAACTATCTTATATTTGATAAAGGGGCTAAAAGCATGCAATGGAGGAAGGATAGCATCTTCAACAAATGGTGTTGGGAAAACTGGAAATCCATATGCAACAAAATGAAACTGAATCCCTTTCTCTCGCCATGCACAAAAGTTAACTCAAAATGGATCAAGGAGCTTGATATCAAATCAGAGACTCTGCGTCTGATAGAAGAAAAAGTTGGCTCTGATCTACATATTGTGGGGTTGGGCTCCAAATTCCTTAATAGGACACCCATAGCACAAGAGTTAATAACAATAATCAACAAATGGGACTTACTTAAACTAAAAAGTTTTTTCTCAGCAAGAGAAACAATAAGAGAGGTAAACAGGGAGCCTACATCCTGGGAAAAAATTTTTACTCCTCACACTTCAGATAGAGCCCTAATATCCAGAGTATACAAAGAACTCAAAAAATTAGACAATAAGATAACAAATAACCCAATCAACAAATGGGCCAAGGACCTGAACAGACACTTCTCAGAGGAGGACATACAATGAATCAACAAGTACATGAAAAAATGCTCACCATCTCTAGCAGTCAGAGAAATGGAAATCAAAACCACCCTAAGATACCATCTCACTCCAGTAAGATTGGCAGCCATTATGAAGTCAAACAACAACAAGTGCTGGCGAGGATGTGGAGAAAAGGGTACACTTGTACATTGGTGGTGGGACTGCAAATTGGTGAGGCCAATTTGGAAAGCAGTTTGGAGATTCCTGGGAAAGCTGGGAATGGAACCACCATTTGACCCTGCTATTGCCCTTCTCAGACTATTCCCTGAAGACCTTAAAAGAGCATGCTACATGGATACTGCCACATCGATGTTCATAGCAGCACAATTCACAATAGCTAGACTGTGGAACCAACCAGATGCCCTTCAATAGATGAATGGATAAAAAAATGTGGCATTTATACACCGTGGAATATTATGCAGCACTAAAAAATGACAAAATCATGGAATTTGCAGGGAAATGGATGGCACTAGAGCAGATTATGCTTAGTGAAGCTAGCCAATCCCTAAAAAACAAATACCAAATGTCTTCTTTGATATAATGAGAGCAACTATGAACAGAGCAGGGGGGAAGAGCAGGAAGAAAAGATTAACTTTAAACAGAGACATGAGATGGGAGGGAAAGAGAGAGAAAGGGGAAATTGCATGGAAATGAAGGGAGACACTCATTGCTATACAAAATTACATATAAGAGGTTGTGAGGGGAACGGGAAAATAAACAAGGAGAGAAATGAATTACAGTAGATGGGGTAGAGAGAGAAGATGGGAGGGGAGGGGAGGGGGGATAGTAGAGGATAGGAAAGGTAGCAGAATACAACAGTTACTAATAGGGCATTATGTAAAATTTTGGATGTGTAACCGATGTGATTCTGCAATCTGCATTTGGGGTAAAATTGGGAGTTCATAACCCACTTCAATCTAATGTATGAAATATGATATGTCAAGAGCTTTGTAATGTTGTGAACAACCAATAAAAAAAATAAAAATAAAATCACAATAATAAAAAAAATGTGAGTGTGTAACCGATGTGATTCTGCAATTTGTATTTGGGGTAAAATTGGGAGTTCATAATCCAATTGAGTCAAATGTATGAAAGATGATATATCATGAGCTTTGTAATGTTTTGAACAACCAATAAAAAAATAAATAACCTTACTGCTATGCTTTGAAAGTTTATTTCCCCTCTTAAATTTATGTGTTGAACCTTCATTACAAGGGTGATAGTTTTAAGAATCGAGACGTTGAAGTGGTGATGAAGTCATGAGGGTGGAGCCTCAGTGAATGGAATGAAGGTGTTTGTAAAAGAGATTTCACAGAGCGTTAGGCCCCTTGCCCTTTTATTTCATGTGAGAATGCAGCAATCTGGCACTATTTTGGAAGCAGAGAATAGACCTCACCAGAAAACAGGGTTGGAAGCTTTGTTATAGCAGCACAATGGATAGAGACATTTACCTCTAGATATATATATATATGCCCAGTATTGCTTTAAGGCCTTCTATGAGCACCCTCTTTTTAAAACTCATTGAAACAGGGGCTATGTGAATTTTATAGGTACAATATTGAAATAAATACTCTTGGTTGTTTACCCTTAAGTCAATAACATTGATCTCCTCTATACTATTCCCTGTGTCTCTTATGCTCACGGAGTACCACTCTTTCCATTAGGTTACACGGATCTTGCCCATGGTGAAACAACTCAAAACATCAATGTAAAAGAATGATGAGTAGTTCCACCTGAAAGTTTCGCCACCTGAGACAAGTGTGGGCGATT
Source organism: Spermophilus citellus (assembly GCF_964194105.1). Classification (NCBI taxonomy): domain Eukaryota; kingdom Metazoa; phylum Chordata; class Mammalia; order Rodentia; family Sciuridae; genus Spermophilus; species Spermophilus citellus. The sequence goes on from NC_138187.1 coordinate 159,344,131, forward strand.
GGCAGGATCAGGGGTTTTGGGGGTTGAGAAAACTACCCTAGCCTTACTGACTCAGCAGGCCTGGCAATGACCTAAAGAAACTCATCAGTCTTGCCCCTCCCTTTTCTTGTCTGCTGTGGTGTAAACGGCATGATTTATAGAGTAAAAATAAAGAAAGGAAGGGAGCAGGGATAATCATAAGCAGAGAAAGTATCAGGATATCACATGGTAGACCCAAATTAAATATGGGCACTCCCAAATTCATCTCAACATCATTGTCAATCAGTATACATGTCTCATTTAATTTCAGATTGAGAGTGAGATTGAATTCAAATGCTCATGGGAAAGAAGATTTGCTTCATTTCTTCATGTGTAGGGGGTTCAGATTCGGGTGAGGTCAGGAATTTAACATGGCTCACCCTGGTCTTTGGGAACTAGAATCTAGATGTTGAGGCTCATCTTCAGAACCATTAGAATGTTATTTATCTTTGGTATTCTTTCTGCAACTCAATATCACAAAGAGAAACCTGGAGATTATTGAAAATTGGATCTTGAATATTATTAAAAGAATAAATATAAAAATTTATATTTTTGGAATTAGAGAGCAATATGGTATATTCATCCATTAGTCTCTTTTTCAAAAAGATTTCTCAGCTTTGACAGGATCAAACACTGTGTTATCAGTGCCTGGGTTATATAGATGCTGATTTTGTAAATACAAGTTGATGTTGATAATTCCAGTTGGCTTGCAGAAAACAAGAAACCAAGAAGAAAAAACATTTTAAGGGTGTTCTAAATCTTGATTTTGGCTTTATTAGTGCACCATGCTAAAATGCATTTAAGCTAGCCAGTTCTAGATTTTACCTATGAGAAACAATTGGGGAAAGAGAATGTCACCTAATAAGTAAAATGTCTTTGCCTTTTGACTTCTGCCTTTTCCCAGACAGTTACTCCATAAATTCTTTCCAATAGGTTAAACTCATTTCACCAATGGTGAAACAACTCAAAACACATTGCTCTCATGAATAAAGTTGATAATTTCCTTTTGTTTTATCTTTCAGTGTCTTGGAGAGCTATGAAGAACTCATTACTCTCAGCTTCCAATAAGTGCTGTCCAAAAATTCTGTATAGTGCCATATCGGCTCTTACGGAAATTGTGTAATGTACCTTTTCCTGGACAAAGCAATATTAATAGAAGGTAACTTTGTAACATAAGTTCAACTATGTAATCCTGAGAACATGTTCAAACCTTGTTCTTTAGGTTGAAAGTGAGGATGGTAATGAATCTATCATTCAAAAATATTTACTGAGAATTCATTGTGAGCCAGGCTACAGATCTAAATAACATAGTCCCAGACTTCATGGAGAAAGACCTAAAAGGAAGTAATTGCCATGTAGTATATGATGCAGTGATAGAGGTAGATAAAGGGTAGCTTGTCATCAGGATTAAGGTTTCTAGGAAAGCTCTACAGAAGGGAAAAATACTTAAGCTGATAATACATAACAATATGTATTATTTTTGTAATACATAAATATGTAATTATATGACATACAAAACATGTCATAATATGGTGTAATTACATATTATGTGAAAAAAATATATATATAAAACAATACATTGTGAGAGAGAGAAAGAGTGAGAGAGAGAGAGAGAGAGAGAGAGAGAGAGAGAGAGACAGAGAGAAGGAGAGATTTAAAGAAAGAAATATAAATTTCTACCACCAGATAAGAGCACAGAATGGAATCAAAGAATGTATTTGTTGGAAGGTATTGTTCAAGATTCAATTGTACATATTCTGTTATATGTTCTGTACTTCTAAGGAGAGTTTCCCTCAAACTCTGGTTAATTAACATGGGAGAGGACATACCAAACCAAAGGGAAAAGAAGAAAGGAAGGAATATAGACAAACAGGCTTAAAGAACCATTATTTAAGTATTATCGATATAACTAAAATTGGGTAAGAATACCTTAGTGGTAAAAGGGAAAATAAAGTGCACAAATAAGAAAAATATTTTCCACATTCACAAAATAACACAATTTCTAGGAAAAATCAGTTCATTTGGTTCTAGTAATACTTCTTGTTAATCACTGTAGAAGCTAAACCTAGCCAGACAGATTAAATTTCAACTGAATTCACAGAATACTTTGTTGTCAGGCACATTCTGAGGTGCTGTGGTGTGCTCCTGGTTCACACAGTATTTGGAGGTTTGAGAAGTCATAGAATGTAATCTCGTACTCCACTGAATGCAAATTGTACCTGTTTTCCCATTTTGGGTACCCAAGTAAGGGAAGCTGGCTATTCAGTACTTTAAAATTCTAGAAAGGGAAGATAAATTTTTCCCTAATGAGTCTTACAAGAAAATAGTGACTGTGTGTGACATTAGAGAATAGACACTGATTCTCAAGCAGATGGATTGGCTTCTTTTAGGAAATGTTATAAGCAATAAAATGCAAGCACCCTTCCCCCACAAATTCTCAAAATTTTTTCCTTCGGTATTTGTTTAATATCTTGATTGAAATTGTGGTCACATGAAACAGTACACCCAGATTGAAGAAAAATATATTAGAAGCATTTGATGAAAAAATTAGAGCCCATTTGCCGTAAAGGGGGCTGGAGTGAGGGAAAACGCTTCAAGTCATTTCCCACTGCAAGTGAAGAGATTAAAGAACATTCTAGGACTTTCATTCATTCATCCAAAATACATCAAGTAGTGACTCACTCTCAAGGCCCTTTCTCAGAATCAGAAACAAAGTCCAGCAAAGCCCCTTATATCTGAATGGGATCATACAGACAAAAATGCATAAACTAGTCGATTATTAACATGATGAACATCACATAACATTAAGCAGCATTTAAAAAGAGGAGAAGTAATAAAGGGAGGAAGAGGAGGAGGAGGGAGCCAATGTTTTGTTGTTATTTATTTATTTATTTATTGTATTGGTTGTTCAAAACATTACAAAACTCTTGACATATCATATTTCATACATTAGAATCAAGTGGGTTATGAACTCCCAATTTTACCCCATATACAGATCAGAATCACGTCGGTTACACATCCACATTTTTACATAATGCCCTATTAGTAACTGTTGTATTCTGCTACCTTTCCTATCCCCTACTATCCCCCCTCCCCTCCCTTCCCAACTTCTCTCTCTACCCCATCTACTGTAATTCATTTCTCTCCTCCTTTATTTTCCAGTTCCCCTCACAACCTCTTATGTGTAATTTTGTATAACAATGAGGGTCTCCCTCCATTACCTTGCAATTTCCCTTTTCTCTCCCTTTCCCTCCCACCTAATGTATCTGTTTAATGTTGATCTTTTCTTCCTGCTCTTCCTCCCTGCTCTGTTCTTAGTTGTTCTCATTATATCAAAGAATATCAAAGAAGACATTTGGTATTTGTTTTTTAGGGATTGGCTAGCTTCACTAAGCATAATCTGCTCTAGTGCCATCCATTTCCCTGCAAATTCCATGATTTTGTCATTTTTTAGTGCTTCGTAATATTACATGGTGTATAAATGCCACATTTTTTTATCCATTCATCTATTGAAGGGTATCTGGGTTGGTTCCACAGTCTAGCTATTGTGAATTGTGCTGCTGTGAACATCGATGTGGCAGTATCCCTGTAGCATGCTCTTTTAAGGTCTTCAGGGAATAGTCCGAGAAGGGCAATAGCTGGGTTGAATGGTGGTTCCATTCCCAGCTTTCCCAGGAATCTCCAAACTGCTTTCCAAATTGGCCACACCAGTTTGCAGTCCCACTAGCAATGTACAAGTGTACCCTTTTCTCCACATCCTCGCCAGCACTTGTTGTTGTTTGACTTCATAGTGGCTGCCAATCTTACTGGAGTGAGATGGTATCTTAGGGTGGTTTTGATTTGCATTTCTCTGACTGCTAGAGATGGTGAGCATTTTTTCATGTACTTGTTGATTCATTGTATGTCCTCCTCTGAGAAGTGTCTGTTCAGGTCTTTGGCCCATTTGTTGACTGGGTTATTTGTTTTCTTATTGTTTAATTTTTTGAGTTCTTTGTATACTCTGGATATTAGGGCTCTATCTGAAGTGTGAGGAGTAAAAATTTGTTCCCATGATGTAGGGGAGCCAATGTTTTGACAGAGGTGCTGTTCTTGACGGTGATTACGGAGGCCTCTGTGGGGACTGGGCCTTGGTGATGGTGTTTTGTGTTGAAATCCTATCAGTAGAAATTGTGAATTGTGGATTAATTGAGACACCTTTGAAGGACTGGCTGATGGGTGGGAGATGGTGTATAAATCTGAGATTTAGTGTGTCATACTATAAAAGTCAAGCAGAGAGCTGGAGGTAAGAGACTACAGGTCTCTGATATGCAAGAACTGGGAAAATAGCGATGATTACCTGGAATTCCTGGGGAGTGAGCTGCTCCGATGGATTAGTTTTTCTGAAGACTTTGAGAGTTGACCAGACACCTTTTGTAAAATATATTAAGCCTTGCAACCTGTCTTAGACTTCATAATCAAACGTAGTATGTAGTCAGTGGACATATATGTCTTAAATAAATGCTTACTGATAAAGTGACCAGTAGTTCATCATATCATTCTGATATTCTCTAACCATTGGGCAAAGTGCTTAATAGGGCAATTTCTTCATTCTGAAATGAATATAGTAATATTCTCTTATAGGACTATCATAAAAACTAAATGAATGTAAGGGAAATACAGGTACATAAAGTATCAATGTGTAGTAATTATCATTATAGATTGAATTCTGGTCCATGTGGATCTAATTATAAGACAATATGAAAAATTATTTATCTGAAATGAAAGTGCTCCAACAAAACTTCCTCAATCAAGATGACATTTTGGGAAATAATAGGCTACCTAGCATTTCCTTTCAGAGTCAAGACAATGGCTCTAAGCTATCTGAATCTTATTCAATCTTTGACTTATATTGAACACCTGTGTTATTACCCCAAGAAGCCCAATATTAACTTAAAAAATATATTTGCATTGGAGTTCTTCAGACAAGAGAAACAATAAAATGGGTGTGCACATGAACCTATGCTTGTGATGTACTGTGTGTATGTGTATATCTGGGGGTATATGGTATGTTGGTGCAGTGTGTATGTGAGGGGGATGTGTGCACACACATGCCTGTGCTTGCGCATATGTGAAATATTTGTGTGTATGTGTATGAAAGAAAGAGAAAGAGAGAGAGAGTGATTTTGAGTAATTGACTAACATGACTGTAGAGCTGACAAGTCCAATTCTGCAGGGAAGGCAAGCAGTCTGGAGAGAAGAGTTGAGGTTGCTGCTCAAGTGCAAAGGAAATTTGGAGGTAGAATTCTGTTTTAAGGGGACCTCTCTTAAGACCTTCAAATGATTGGATGGCCTACATACACAGAGGCTAATCTGCTTTACTTAAAATCTACTGATTTAAATCTTATTTAAAAGGTAAGCATTTCTAACTTCACAGCAACAACTGGATAATCAAATCTATGATAATGCAGCATAGCCAATTTGACACAAAAAAATTAAGCCTCAAAATATTCATCCTTGGAGTTCATACTGTTTGTTCTAAAGAACAGGGAAAAAAAGAAAAAGGACCCAGCAATCCATGTGAAAGAAAGCCTCAATTATTAAAATTCCAAAATAGGACAAATGAATTTCATATCGTATGTCTTTAATCATTCAATCATCTTCAATATCTTTAATCACTTCCTGCTGAGGATGGATTGGTTATACCGGAGAGGAAAACATCAGCTAAAACCCTCTGCATGCTCTGCCCAGTGCTTTCTTCTCAAACAGGCCATGAACCTGGCTCACAGCTGGAAAGCGGCTGGCGGAGTGAGGGTTCCGCTTCAGTTCCATGGCATGGCAGTTCATAGGTTACCATGACTTTGAAAGGAACTGACTTACACAAACCAAATGTAGTAGATTAAATATTTATTTAATTATTTATTACCGAACACCAGAATGAGGATCATGTTTATTTATTTTCACACATAGTATTTTTTTTAATGATTGCAGAGAGGTGTTTGAGGCTCATGGAACATATTCTGGCTTTATTTACTACACAAATATTTTTAAGACCAATTATCAATTGTCAACAAACACAATTTATTAGTCCCAAGGGAAATGCAAGGATCTTAAGAGATTGTGAGATATATTTGAAGGTCAGCAAGAGGGTCACTCTAGTTGCCTAGGCAGAAAGTATGAACAAACCAGTTTCGTGTGGCTGCACTAGTATGGCAGGGAGGAAATACCACCACAGCATAGTTTAGACATGCCCTAAGGACAGTATGATTTCTCAAACATTTGAGGGAAATTCCACTTAATTCAAAAATACTTATGGCATTTCTATGCAAGGCACTTAACTGGGTGGATTAGTGGAGGGCAGGAGGTATGGGGACATTTAGAGATGGGTTAACCATGGTCTCCATAACTCCATGTAATTATGATACAGAAGGAAGAATAAAAGCAGTATATTACTCAGACAAAATATATTCAATAACTCAAGAACAGAAACATTTGTGTTTTTTAACCAAAATGTCTCTTTTGTATTTCTAGAAGAAGAGGGTTGGGGAGCCAACATCTATCACCTTTGAAAATTTGCCCAGTGGCCAAAAATCTTGGAAATTAACTCATATTACTTTGGAAACAGTCTCTGACAGCATCACTTATTCTGTTCTTTGTCTTACAGAGTTAGAGCTTCAGTAGAATTCTAGAAAGCTGCCTTTGTGGGTGGCATCCAGCCAGCTTGGCACCTGACACTGCACACGTCCTGCAGAGGCAGCCTCAGCCCTGCCTGGCAGGAACTCAGAGCCCCAAACAATTGGAAAATGTCACTAAACATCCTGTGTGTCCTTCAGCTTGCTCTGGATCTGAAATAAGCCTGCACCTCTTGCCTATCCTCCAACCCCTGGGTCTGCCTTAGGCCAAAGACAAGCACTCTTTGCAGGTTTCTGTGTGGGGTTTTATTTATTTATTTTGTTTATTTGACAGACACTACCAAGCTTCTGCTTGGTCTTTCCTTGTGCTGTTTTTCAGTTTCACGGTTCAAACTGAATTTAAGTGTATTCAAACGGTTCAGTTTGACTGCTGTGACCACAGACATTTGGATCTACGTAACCAACTACTTTTATGATATCACCTAGGGTTCAGGCCAGATTCGTAACTGGCTCCAGCTACACCCCAGCTACTAATTCAACAGCTGCTGTGTTCCTTGGAACCTTCTAGTAAAACTAGAAGTGATGCCATATCATTGTCACTACACTGCACACTTTCTCAGTTACAGCTCAGTTTAAACCGATTATAAAGTTATTTTGTGTGCTTTTCTTTGAGGGACCCTTGACACTTGCCACAAAACCAGATGTTTGTCAGGATTTTATTCCTCTTCATTCATCTCTGTCCAAAGGCTAAATTGGCCTCTGAAACTCGAACTTTTATGATGCATGTCATATAAAATCCACTGTTCCAGTCCAAAGAGGGCTAAGTCTGTACTAGTGAGATACAATATTTCTCGGAATAATATAGCTTTCCAATGCCTCTTACCATGTGTTATGGTTTGGATATGAGGTGTCCCCCAAAAGCTCACATGTGAGACAATGAAAGAAGGTTTGGAGGAGAAATGATTGGGTTATAGCCTTAACATAATCAGTGAGTTAATCCCTCATGAGATTAACTGAGTGGCAACTGGAGGCAGGTGGGGTGTGGCTAGAGGAAGGGATTCGTTGGGGGCGTGGCTATAGGGTACATATTTGTATCTGGCAAGTAGAGACCTCTCTCTCTCTGCTTCCTGGTCACCATGTGAGTGCTTCCCTCTGCCACAGTCTTCTGCCATGAAGTTCTGCTTCACCTCGAGCCCTGAGGAGTAGAGCTGGCTTTCTATGGACTAAGACCCCTGAAACTGTGAGCTCTCAAATAAGCTTTTCCTCTGTTTGGGCCCTATAGTCACAGCAGCAAAAAAGCTCACTAAGACACCATGCCCCGCTGCCCCACCCCATTGTTTCATTCATTCATTCAAACACTCAGTTATTTATTATGTATTTATCAAATACTTGCTATGTGCAGGAGACTGTTCTAGTACAGAGAACATATCAAGAAATAAAAGAGACAAAATGTTCTGCCTTCATGGAGCTTATACTTTTAATAATAGCAGGGTGGGGAAAAACAAATTTCATATTATTAAAAATAATCACATTGATATATAAAGGGAAAAGGCAGGGAAAAAGGATCAAGAGATTGGGGCTGGAAGGAGGGGAAGTGGAATAGAGCAAATCAATGTTAAAATGCTAGGAATTTAGAAGGACTGGTAAAAAGAAGATTGAGAAACAAGGGACAGTGAGGTAGGAGGAAAACAAGAAGTATGCGGTTTGGGAAGTCAAGAGAATGAGAACTGAGAACCAATTTAACTTCGCAAGTGATCATGCTCCAGTTAGGCCAATTTTCCCTTAGCCTCTTACTTGTGTTTACCTTGAAGAACCTTCTCTTACAATAAATCCCTTTGATATGTTTGGCTATACAATAAAAGTTGGCAGGCTTTTTCTGTTTATTAAGGATCAGACCCCTCAGGTCTAATCCACCCACTGGGCCCCTGCTGTTAAACTATTTTTCATGACTTTTGTCTTTATTTCTTATTATTATTTCAGACCTTTATTTTCTCAGCCGGCTCACCACCTCCATATGGTTAACTGCTCCCTGCTGTGCAGGATGCAGTGAAATCCAAGGTTGCTTTTTCCATTTTTTTAAAATTGGTGTGTATTAATTGTACAGAATGGTGGGTTTCATTGTGGTATATTGTACATGCTCAGAACATAATTTGATCAATTGCATTCTCCAGTGCCTCCCTTCCTCCCTCACTCCCATTCTGCTATCCTATTGATCTTCCTTCTACTTTTGTGAGTCCTTTTCCCCCTGAACTGCCACATATGAGAGAAAACATGATACTTCTCTTTCTGAGTCTGGCACATTTTGTATAACATGCTGTTCTACAGTTCCACGCATTTTCCTGAAAGTTACATAATTTGATTCTTTCTTATGTTGAATAAAACTCCATTGTGTATAGATGGCACATTTTCTTTATCCATTTATCTCTTGACAGGCACTTAGGTTGATTCCATTATTGTAAATTGTACTGTGATAAACATGGGTATGCATGTATATCTGAAGTTTGCTGACTTTAATTCTTTTGGTTAAATATCAAAATGTGGTATAGTTCTTGGGTAATTCTATTTTTAGTTTTATGAGGAAACTCCATATTGATTTCCACAATGACTATACTAATTTATATTCCCACCAACAGTGTATATGAGTTCCTTTCCCCCCACATCCTTGCCAGCATTTGTGATTTGTATTCTTGATGCTTGCCATTCTGGCTAGAGTAAGATGAAATCTCAGTGTAGTTTTGATTTGGATTTCCCTGATGGCTAAAGATGTTGAAAATTTTTTCATATAAATTATTGACCATTTGTATGTCTTCTTTTGAGAAGTGTCTGTTCAGTTCATTTGCCCATTTATTGAAAGAGTTATTTGGGTTTTTTTTTGATGTTAAGGTTTTTGAGTTCTTTATGTATTTTTTATATTAAACCTCTGTCAGAATAGTAGTTGGCAAATATTTTCTTCTGTAGGCCGTCTCTTCATTGTCTTAATTGTTTCATTTGCTGTACAGAAGCATTTTGATTTTATGCGATGCCATTTGTTGATTCTTACTATTATTTCCTGGGCTACTGGAGCCCTATTTAGGAAGTTGTTGCCTGTGCCTTCATGTTAAAGGGTTTCCCCTTTGTTGTTGTTGTTTTTTTCCCCTCTAACAATTGCAAGTTTCTGAAATCATACCTAGATCTTTGATCCACTTTGAATTGACCTTTAAACAGGTCAGGAGACAAGGATCATTTCCACTTTCTGCATATGGATACCGGTTTTTATAACATCATTTGTTAAAGAGGCTGTTTTTTGTCCACTGTACATTTTTGTCAAGAATCAGATAACTATAATTGTGCAAGTCTGTCTCTGTGTATTCTATTCAATTCCACTTATTTGTTTTCATGCTAGTACAATGATTCTACAGTAATTTGAAGATGAATACTGTGATACCTCCACCATTGCTCTTTTTTTCCTCAGGATTGCTCTGGCTATTCTAGGTCCTTTGTTCTACCATATGAATTTTAGGATTGTTTTTTCTAGTTCTGTGAAGAATGTCATTGGTATTTTGATGGGGATTACACCAAATCTATAGATCATTTTTGGTAGTATGGCCATTTTAATAATATGAATTCTGTTGATCCATGAGCATTGGAGGTCTTTCCATCTTCTGGTGTCTTCTTCAATTCTCAATTTCTCTTTTCATCATTCTGTGGTTTTCTTTGTAGAGGTCTCTCACCTCCTAAGTCAGGTTTATTCTAGGTGAATTATTCCTACTGTGAATAGGATTGATTTTCTGATTTCTTTTTTCAGTGAACTCATTATTGGTTATAGAAAAGCTATTAATTTTCATGTGTTTATTTTGTATCCTGCACTTTGCTAAATTTATCTACAGAAGAATTCTTGTGGAATATTTAGGGTCTTCTAAGGATAGAATCATATGATCTGCTAACAGTGATAATTTGACTTCTTCTTTTCCTATTTGTTCCATTTATTTTTTTCTCTTCCCTAATTGGTCTGGATAAAATTTCAAGTACTATATTGGATAGGTGTGGTAAGAGTAGACATTCTTGTCTTGTTTCTGATTTTAGAGGAAATGCTTTCAGTTTTTTCCTATTTAGTATGATGTTGCCTATGGGTTTTTCATAGTTAGCCTTTATTATGTTAGCTAAGTTCCTTTTAGATTCTTGAGATCCATTCTCCTTCTCCTATTCTCAGGAGGCCCAGTTTGTTCTGCTGTGCAGGTGCTGGAAGATCTATTGGGAACCTTGAAAACCAGGAAATGACATATTTTAGAACTTAAAATTAGAAAGACTGAAGATTGTGAAACAATCTAGGCAGTAACCCTTGATAGCTGAAGATGGAAGTAGTTAAAGAACAGTTGACCAGAAGGTGGTAACAGAGTAAATATTCTAAAATTCAATATTGGACAGTTTGAGACTTAGAATTTGGTTATTGGAGTAGAAAATAAGGATAGAATTCCTGACCCTGAACCCTGAGCAGGGCAGGGTTGAGAGGAGGGATAACAAAGAGAGAGAGAGGGAGGGGGAAAGCACATACGTTTATGTCTTTAACAGCTAGAGAGAAAACAGACCACACTGTGGCACATGCCTATAATGCCAGCAGCTCAGGAAGCTGAGGCAGGAGGGTCCAGAGTTTAAAGCCAGCCTCAGCAAAGGTGAGGTCCTTAGCACCTCAGTAAGATCCTGTCTCAAAATAAAAAACAAAGCAGGGCTAGGGATGTGGCTCATTAGTCAAGTACCCCTGAGTTCAATCCCTGGTACCCCCCCACCCCACTGCACTCCCCCCCAAAGCAGACCAAGTTAAAATACAACAGGAACAGAAAATACAGTGAAAGATATCATGCAGCTAAATCTTAATTGTGGACTAAAAGCTATGCTGGGCATGGCAGCTATTTTGTGAGTCCACAACCAGCCAGTCTTCATAGAAGAAAATAAATTAACACAGCTTCTCCTCACCTTCAGATAGCAACAAATAAAACGTGAGGGAATACCTCTGAAATGGGTCATTTTAGTAATCCATCTAGAAGAAACCCGCAGAAGGATTTTTGCTAGCTGGAAGCCACTGAAACCCCCCTCTCCCTCACTGTGGATGAGAGGAATGGGGTGGAGCAGACCCATGAGCTAATCATTCCCAAGAGTGCTAGCCCTGACCCAGCACTCCACATAGCCTCTACAGGAGCTAAGACAAAGATGGGCCAACTGATATCCTACCCCAACATGGTGACTGGTAAAAAAATAGTGGGCTGTGCCAGCCAGGATGGAAGATTCTATGTCACAGATGGCTCACAGAGAGCTTCCATTCTCAGGCCCCACAGTTGCATAAGGCCATCAAGTGTTTAGATAGCACCACCTCAAATAAATCCCAGCAGAGGGGAGTGAGTGCTTGTGATTCACAACCATGGGTGGTAAGAGCTTAGAAGCAGGTAGGCCAACTGACTCTGTATCCCAGGCACAGGGATGGCACCCCAATGATCTACATCATCCTGGGCAGAGGCTTCTATACCACAGATCACCCACGGAGAACCCACAATTATAAGGCTCTCACTAGAAGACAGCCACCAGGCTCTATGTTACTTTTAACAAGGCCTTGTGGAGGAGAGCGCATACATGGCACCTTCAGTAGTCAGCACTCAGCTCTGAAACCTGCATCAGGCGGCCAGCAGATGCAACAGAATACCCTTCAGTGTGGAGACTCAGGCTCCTGAGCTGACAAACAAGAAGTAACTGATAAGAAATTAATAGCAACCAGGAAAGTAGCTCCTGTGTCCCAGGACTTGTAGGAAGATCCAAAGCTGAAGTGATGCATATCTTCTAAAGACTCCAAATCCTCAAAAAATCCAAACCAGGAAGACTTAATAAGAAATTTCTCCACCTTGGCAAGGTCTATTATAAATATCTCTAATACCAATTTTGATCTTTCCTATATTACACTTCATTTTTAATCAATAGTTGTTCCTTTAGTATTTGATATTGTACCCTCATTTTATTGTATTTCTTCTATTTTTTTAAAGTATTAAGTGAACTCATTCTATCTTTATAGTTTTCCTAGCTCAGGTTTACACTTGCTTTTAGCCCCTCCGTTTGCTCTTGCATTATGGGTTAGTACCTCAAATCTGCCCCCATCCATCTTTTTCTTCTTGGTTTGTATTATCTTTTATCTATTTTCTTTCTTTCCCATTTCTCCTCTCTTTTCAGCTCCTACATAAGGTAATAGTAACTTTACTATAACAACTAATTTCTCAACATATTCCACCAGAACTTTACTAAAATTTTATACCTGCATTAGAGGAACTATGGAGAACATTTTCAATAAATTTTTACTTTTTATAAGTTTAATTAGTACATGACTTTGCTCTGAAGTGATTTTAGTAAATAGGGTTTAGTGTCTTCTACCAAAGTAATGATGATACTAGGAACAGCAGAAGACACATATTAAGTGAAAGTATCAATACCTGGATAGTCACCCAGCCCAGGGCACTTAAGAGAAGGAAGCTCACTACATAGTCCCTTGCATATAAGTAGAAGTGATAATTATTCCAGAAGATGAGTAGACATATGAATAGTATGAAAAAGCAAAGGAAAAAATCACTCTGAAAAACCCACAACACTTCAATAATCTTTCTTATTGACACCACAGTGGAAGAAATAGTGGAGAAAGAATTTAGAGAGTTCATAGTTAAAATGTTTAATGAGCTAAAAAAGATGTAAGGAATGAAATTAGAGAGAAAACATGGGAAGTGAAAGATCATTTCAATAAAGAGAGAGATTTTGAAAAAGAAACAAACATCCTGGAAATGGAAGCCTCAATAAATCAAATTAAAAATTCAGTGAAAAGCATCACCAATAGATTGGACCACTTTGGAAACAGATGCTCAGGCCTTGAAGAAAAAGGATGTAACCTTAAAAATAAAGTCAATAATAAAGAAAGATGTTAAGAGACCATGGCCAGGGGCTGGAGTTGTGGCTCAGTGGTAGAGCACTCACCTAGCATGTGTGAGGCACTGGGTTCAATCCTCAGCACCACATAAAAGTAAATAAATAAAGATAAAGGTTCATCCACAACTATATATATATATATATATTGTGTGAGAGAGAGAGGGAGGGAGGGAGGGGCAGACACACACACACATACCATGGCCAGAATATTAAAAGAATCTGGAACAATATTAAGAAATCAAATATAAGAATCATTTGTATACACGAAGGCACCAAAATACAAACTAAAGGAATGCACAACCTTTTCAAAGAAATAATATCAGAAAATTTTCCAAACATTAAGAATGAAATGAAAATTCAAACACAAGACACATCCAGAACACTAAAAAGGAAAGAACAAAAAGTTTTTCTACAATACATATTGAAATTAAAATGTCTAATATACAGAATAAATGTAGAATTTTAAAAGCCATGAGAGAAAAACAATAGGTCACATTTCGATGTAAGTCAATTAGGATTCTAAATAATTTCTTAACCTAGACCAAGACCAGAGGGATTTGAATAATATACACTAAGCCATGAAAGAATATAGATGCCAAACAAAATTACTATACCCAGCAAAATTATCCTTTAGAATTAAAGATAAAATAAAAGCCTTCCATGATAAGCAGAAACTATAAGAACTATTCAGCTGACACTACAGAATACAGTAAATGGAATATTTCATGCACAAGAAATGAAGAATGAAAGTGAGAACAAGCAGAGGGATAAATCTCACTATAAAAATAGTCAATTAAAGTTTAATCAAGTCTGGATTAAGCATTAGAAACAAATCAAAATGACAGGAGCTGGGCACAGTGGTACATGCCTGTAATCCCAGTGGCTCAGGAGGCTAAAGCAGGAGGATTCCAAGTTCAAAGCCAGCCTTAGCAAAAGCAAGGTGCTAGGCAACTTAGTGAGACCCTGTCTCTAAATAAAATACAAAATAGGGCTTGGGATGTAGCTCAGTGGTTGAATTTCCCTGAGTTCAACTCCTGGCAACCCCTTCCCCCCAAAAAAAGATAGGAGATATAAATCATCTCTCTAAAATAATGATGAATGCAAATGGTCTAAACTTGCAATGAAAAAAAAAAAACACAGATTGGCAGAGTGTATTAAAAAATAAGACCCAATCAGTTGTTTACAAGAGGCATTATAGGAGATAAACATCCACAGGCTGAAGGTAAAAGAATGGAAAAAAATACAATGAAATAGCAGTTCTAAGAGGAAAGATTATAGCACTGTTTCTTCATTTAAAAAAATGAATTATCTCAAATAAATAATCTATCATTATCCCTCAAGACCCTAGAGAAAGAAGAACAAACAAATTCCAAAATCAGTGAATATAGGAAATAATTTTTAGAGTTGAAATAAAAGAAATTGAGAACAACAACAACAACAACAACAAAATATAAAAGATCAATGCAACAAATATTTAGTTCTTTGAAAATATAAAGAATATCAATAAATCCTTAGCCAAACTAAACAAAAGAGAAGCCCCACATCAACAAAATTAGAGATGAAAAGGGAGACATCACCACAGATACTTCATAAATCCAAAGGATCATGATAAACTATTTTGAAAATTTTTACTCCATCGACACAGTCTTGGAAGATGGCCGCGAATAGAGTACATCACACCCTGTGTACCGCGTCACTGTGAAGGTGAATAACGAGTTAGAACGACAAAAAGCTATCTTGTCAGGAATTTACAGCAAAATTGGGGTGCACCGAAACCTAGAGGAAGGATTTCCATCACCGAGGACCGGTTATTGAGTTTCAAACACGAGCCAACTGTGCAACTGGAGATCCAGGCTGACTGATCCACCGACTACCACGTGGGCCGCCCCGCAGCTACAGACGGTGGGGCGTCGCCAAGAAGCAACCAGCAAGCAAGGAGAAACGGTGCCACAGATTCTGTGGAGTCCTGCCAGCTGGGCCCTCACTGAGCTCCGAACTGAGTTTGGGGTTTGAGACGGGGAAGGAAGTGGTCCAGTTCTATCCCCCACAATGGAAAGTCCACCAGGGAAGCCAGCGGCCACCATCTTGGAGAGCTGATGTCACCACCGCCAGTTTCCAACAGATTGCAACAATAAAACAAGTGTGTGTTACTCAGCCCATCTCCCATATAGCGGGGAATTCGCATAAAATCTCTCCCAGGCTTTCTGCGGGAGGGATTATCAGAACGAGCCTGCATAGAGACGTGGGGAAAGGTAGAGACCCCTGACCTCCAACTCCCCCTCCCATCAGCGGCGAAAACGAAACCTGTCTTGCCAGCTCTGGGGGAGGGGCAAGCGGAAAAAATCAAAACAATAGGGTGCCGGTTTCCAATAGCCACCCTCCACACCCAGCAAACTGCAGGCCCAGAGTACAGTTTTAACTGCTGAGAGGCATCACACATGGGAAGGCTGGGCTAGCAGGAGAAGCCAGGGCTAGCAGGGGAAGCCAGGGGATGAGAGGCCAGGCCCTCGCAACTGGGTGGCTGGAGTCCGCCCGCCCACGGGCGACCAACCGCCAGCCTGCTGCCCATGCGACTGGGCGGCTGGAGACCACCTGCCCACCCGCTGCCCACGTGACTGGGCAGCTGGAGACCGCCCGCCCGCCGGTGACCGCGTGGCTAGACCCCGAGGTGTGGCCCAGCAGGTATGACACAGAGACTCTAGGAAGAGGTCTATAGCCAGGCCTTCATGAAGTAGCCAACCGGGAGCTGAAACCAACCAGAGACAGACCAGTCCCACCCCTTCCTTCGGACACCCCGGCAAGGAGCCTGGGGCCCGCCATAGCAGAGAGGTGACGTCACCGGAGTTCGGCCGACGGAATTCCTTCCCAGTGGAATCCACTTCAGCAGGAGAGAGCAGAAACATAACAATCAAACAGAGCTGCAAAGTAACGTGAACAACATGAAAAAACAAGGGAAAAAAGGATTACAAACAATGCAGGACAACTTAAATCTACAGGAGGACCTAGAAGCATCAGAAACATGGATAGGGAAAGAACTCAAGGCATACCTAACTCAGATGGAATGGAATATTAGAGAAGACATGAGACAGCAAGTCCAAGCAATGAAAGTACATTTTGAAAACGAATTAAAAAAACAAATTCAAATGGCAAAGAACGAGCTTTACCAGGAGATAGAGATTTTTTTAAAAAAATCAAACAGTAATCCTAGAGATGCAGGAAACTATAAACCAAATTAAAAACTCAAACAAGAATATTACAAATAGACTAGATCAAGTAGAAGTCAGAACATCAGATAATGAAGACAAAGTTTATCAACTTGAAAAGAATATAGTCAACACAGAAAGGATGCTTAAATTGCACGAGCAATCTATTCAAGAGATATGGGATGTCATAAAAAAACCAAACTTGAGAGTCATCGGGATAGAAGAAGATATAGAGGTTCAAACCAAAGGAATGGACAACCTATTAAATGAAATAATTCTAGAAAACTTCCCAGAGATGAAAGATGGAATGGATTGCCAAATCCTGGAAGCCTACAGGACCCCAAACATTCAAAACCATAATAGACCAACTCCAAGACATATAATTATGAAGATAGCCAACGTACAGAACAAGGAGAGAATATTAAAAGCTACGAGAGAAAGGAGGCAGATTACATTCAGGGGTAAACCAATTAGGTTAACGACTGATTTTTTATCAGACTTTGAAAGCGAGAAGATCCTGGAACAATGTATTTCAAATGCTGAAAAATAAAGGATTCCAACCAAGAATACTGTATCCAGCAAAATTAAGCTTTAGATTTGATAATGAATTTAAAATATTTCACGATAAACAAAAGCTAAAAGAATTTGCAGCCAGAAAACCAGCACTGCAAAGCATTTTGAGCAAAATACTACAAGAAGAGGAATTGAAAAATAGCACCCAAACTATCAGTGGGAGGTTTCTCAGTAAAGGGGGAGAAAAATAACCAAAGAGGAAAAACTAGCCAAAGTAAAATAAATAAATAAGTAAACATGACTGGAAGTACAAACCATATTTCAATTGTAACCTTAAATGTTAATGGCCTAAATTCACCAATCAAGAGACATAGGCTAGTAACCTGGATTAAAAAACCAAATCCAACAATATGCTGTCTTCAGGAGACTCATATGATAGGAAAAGACATACACAGGCTGAAGGTGAAAGGTTGGAAAAAAATCATAACACTCACATGGCCCTCGGAAGCAAGCAGGAGTGGCCATACTCATATCGAATAAAATCAACTTCAAACCTAAGTTAATCAAAAGGGATAAAGAAGGACACTATATCCTGTTAAACGGAACCATCCACCAACAAGACATAACAATTATCAATTTGTATGCACCAAACAATGGAGCTGCAACATTCATAAAACAAACTCTCCTCATGTTCAAGAGTCAAATAGACCACAACACAATAATTATGGATGACTTCAACACACCACTCTTGCCATTAGACAGATCCTCTAGACAAAAGCTGAATAAAGAAACTATAGAACTCAATAACACAATCAATAACCTAGACTTAACTGACATATATAGAATATATCAACCATCATCAAGTGGATACACGTTCTTCTCAGCAGCACATGGATCCTACTCAAAGATAGATCATATATTATGCCATAGGGCAACTCTTAGTAAATATAAAGGTGTGGAGATAATACCATGCACCATATCTGATCATAATGGAATGAAACTGGAAATCATTGATAAAAGAAAGAAGGAAAAATCCTGCATCACCTGGAAAATGAACAATATGTTACTGAATGATCAATGGGTTACAGAAGACATAAAGGAAAAAATACAAAAATTCTTAGAGATAAATGACAATACAGACACAACATACCAGAATCTATGGGACACAATGAAAGCAGTTTTAAGAGGGAAATTCATTTCCTGGAGTTCTTTCCTCAAAAAAAGAAAAAACCAACAAATAAATGAACTCACACTACATCTTAAAACCCTAGAAAAGGAAGAGCAAAACAACAGCAAATGTAGTAGAAGACAAGAAATAATTAAAATCAGAGCAGAAATCAACGAAATTGAAACAAAAAAAAAACCATTGAAAAAATTGATAAAACTAAAAGTTGGTTCTTTGAAAAAATAAATAAGATCGACAGGCCCTTAGCCATGCTAACGAAGAGAAGAAGAGAGAGAACTCAAATTACTAACATACGGGATGAAAAAGGCAATATCACAACAGACACTACAGAAATACAGAAGATAATTAGAAACCCTATATTCCAATAAAATAGAAGATAGTGAAGATATCGATAAATTTCTTAAGTTATACGATCTGCCCAGATTGAGTCAGGAAGACACACACAATTTAAACAGACCAATAACAAAGGAAGAAATAGAAGAAGCCATCAAAAGACTACCAACCAAGAAAAGCCCTGGACTGGATGGGTATAGAGCAGAGTTTTACAAAACCTTCAAAGAAGAATTAATACCAATACTTTTCAAGCTATTTCAAGAAATAGAAAAAGAAGGAGCTCTTCCAAATTCATTCTATGAGGCCAACATCACCCTGGTCCCGAAACCAGACAAAGACACTTCAAAGAAAGAAAACTACAGACCAATATCTCTAATGAACTTGGAATCAAAAATTCTCAATATAATCCTGGCAAATCGAATACAAAAGCATATCAAAAAAATTGTGCACCATGATCAAGTAGGATTCATCCCTGGGATGCAAGGCAGGTTCAATATACGGAAATCAATAAATGCTATTCACCACATCAATAGACTTAAAGATAAGAACCATATGATCATCTCGATAGATACAGAAAAAGCATTCGACAAAGTACAGCATCCCTTTATGTTCAAAACACTAGAAAAACTAGGGATAACAGGAACTTACCTCAACATTGTAAAAGCTATACATGCTAAACCTCGGGCTAGCATCATCCTAAATGGAGAAAATCTGAAGGCATTCCCTCTAAAATCTGGAACAAGACAGGGATGCCCTCTCTCACCACTTCTATTCAATTTAGTTCTTGAAATACTAGCCAGAGCAATTAGACAGATGAAAGAAATTAAAGGCATAAAAATAGGAAAAGAAGAACTTAAATTAACACTATTTGCGGATGATATGATAATATATCTAACAGACCCAAAAGGGTCTACAAAGAAACTTCTAGAGTTAATAAATGAATTCATCAAAGTGGCAGGATATAAAATCAATGCACATAAATTAAAGGCATTCCTGTATATCAGCAACAAAACTTCTGAAACGGAAATGAGGAAAACCACTCCATTCACAATATCCTCAAAGAAAATAAGATACTTGGGAATCAACCTAACAAAAGAGGTGAAAGATTTATACAATGAAAACTACAGAACCCTAAAGAGAGAAGTAGAAGAAGATCTTAGAAGATGGAAAAATATACCCTGTTCATGGATAGGCAGAACTAACATCATCAAAATGGCGATATTACCCAAAGTTCTCTACAGGTTTAATGCGATGCCAATCAAAATCCCAACAGCATTTCTTGTAGAAATAGATAAAGCAATCATGAAATTCATATGGAAAAACAAAAGACCCAGAATAGCAAAAGCAATTCTAAGCAGGAAGTGTGAATCTGGAGGTATATCGATACCAGATTTCAAATTGTACTACAGAGCAACAGTAATAATAACAGCATGGTCCTGGTACCAAAACAGGCAGGTAGACCAATGGTACAGAATAGAGGACACAGAGACCAATCCACAAAATTACAACTTTCTTATATTTCATAAAGGGGCTAAAAGCATGCAATGGAGGAAGGATAGCATCTTCAACAAATGGTGCTGGGACAACTGGAAATCCATATGCAACAAAATGAAGCTGAACCCCTTTCTCTCGCTGTGCACAAAAGTTAACTCAAAATTGATCAAAGAGCTGATATCAAATCAGAGACATAGTGTCTGATAGAAGAAAAAGTTGGCTCCGATCTACAGATTGTGGGGTCGGGCTCCAAATTCCTTAATAGGATGCCCATAGCCCAAGAGTTAATAACAAGAATCAACAAATGGGACTTACTTAAACTAAAAAGTTTTTTCTCAGCAAGAGAAACAATAAGAGAGGTAAATAGAGAGCCTACATCCTGGGAACAAATCTTTACTCCTCACACTTCAGATAGAGCCCCAATATCCAGTGTATACAAAGAACTCAAAAAATTAAACAATAAGAAAACAAATAACCCAATTAACAAATGGGCCAAGGACCTGAACAGACACTTCTCAGAGGAGGACATACAATGAATCAACAAGTACATGAAAAAATGCTCACCATCTCTAGCAGTCAGAGAAATGCAAATCAAAACCACCCTAAGATACCATCTCACTCCAGTAAGATTGGCAGCCACTATGAAGTCAAACAACAATAAGTGCTGGCGAGGATGTGGGGAAAAGGGTACAGTTGTACATTGCTGGTGGGACTGCAAATTGGTGAGGCCAATTTGGAAAGCAGTATGGAGAATCCTGGGAAAGCTGGGAATGGATCCACCATTTGACCCAGCTATCGCCCTTCTTGGACTATTCCCTGAGAATCTTAAAAGAGGGATACTGCCACATTAATGATCATAGCAGCACAATTCACAATAGCTAGACTGTGGAACCAACCTAGATGCCCTTCAATAGATGAATGGATAAAAAAAATGTGGCATTTATACACAATGGAATATTATGTGCACTAAAATTGACAAAATCATGGAATTTGCAGGGAAATGGATGGCATTAGAGCAGATTATGCTAAGCGAAGAAGCTAGCCAATCCTTAAAAAACAAATGCCAAATGTCTTCTTTGATATAAAGAGAGCAACTAAGAACAGAACAGGGAGGAAGAGCATGAGGAAAAGATTAACATTAAACCGAGACAAGTGGGGGGAGAGAAAGGGAGAGAGAAGGGAAATCGTATGGAAATGGTAGGAGACCCTCAATGTTACACAAAATTACATATAAGAGGTTGTGAGGGGAAGGGGGGGGAAACAAGGGAGAGAATTGAACAACAGCAGATGAGGTAGAGAGGGAAGATGGGAGGGGAGGGGAGTGGGGATAGTAGGGGATAGGAAAGGTAGCAGAATACAACAGTCACTAATATGCCATTATGTAAAAATGTGAATGTGTAACCAATGTGATTCTGCAATTTGTATTTGGGGTAAAAATGGGAGTTCATAACCCACTTGAGTCAAATGTATGAAAGATGATATGTCATGAGCTTTGTAATGTTTTGAACAACCAATAAAAAAAATAAACAAATAAACTTGAAAATCTAGAAGATATTGACAAATTTTTAGACACACATAATGTACCCAAATTGAATCAAAAGGATATAGGAAACTTAGACCAATATCAAGAAATGACATTGAAGCAACAATTAAAAGCTTTCCAACAAAGAAAAACCTAAGACCATGTGGATGGATTCTCAGCTAAATTCTAGCAGACCTTTGAAGAATAACTAATGAGAATCCTTCCCAAATTATTTGATAAAACACTACAAAATTATTCTATGAATACAATGTTACCCTGATTCCAAAACCAAAGACACATCGCATAATAAAAGCTTCAGATCAATATCCCTGATGAACATAGACACAAAAATCCTGAATAAAATATTAGCAAACCATGATCAAGTGTGTTTCATCCCAGGGATGCAAAGTTGGTTCAACATACGCAAATCAATAACTGCAATTCATCACATACATAGAGTTAAGGATGAGAATCACATGATTATCTTAATTAATACATATAAGAGTTTATGAAAAAAATCCAGTACCCATTCATGTTAAAGATGCTAAACAAATTAGGGATAGAGGGAAGTTTCCTCAACATTGTAAAGCAAAGCCAATATCATACTGAGTGGGAGAAAACTGAAAGTATTTCCTCTAAAATCAGGAACAAGACAAGATGTGTACTCTCACCACTCCTATTCAACATAGTTCTTGAAACTCTAGCCATAGCACTCAGGAAGAAAAGAAAAGACATTAACAGGAAAAGAAAAAGTCAAATTTCTCTGTTTGCTGATTGTTGAGGGCCACAATCAAGTCAAGATGGCGCCTGGCACTTTGTCAGGAGGAGTGGTTTGTGAAGTAACACCATCGAGCCATTAAGATGATGAGGATTCCTTAATGACTGACTGCTGTATCTAGATGATGCTAATTAAGTTAAGCTGTGTGTAATTAGTTGGGTATATATACCTCTACTGTCTTGCAATAAAGGGGCTCCCACTGTTTCAATCTTCACAAGTTGCTTGTCACCCCCCCCCCCCCGGGTTATTTTGCCCAGCCAGACTGCGGCAGCTGATGGCATGATTCTATATTTAGAAGACAAAAACAAAAAAATAAAAAACAATCCACCAGAAGACTTTAGACCTGATAAACAAATTCAGCAAATTAGCAGGATATGAGATCAATAAACATAAATTAATCACTTTCCTATAGTCCAATAATGAATCTGCTGAGAAAGAAAGGAATCAGAAAAAATATCCATTCACAATAGCCTCAAAAAAATCCTTTGAATAAACCTGACCAAGGAGGTGAGACTTCTACAGTGAAAACTATAGGACACTGAAGAAAGAAAGTGAATGTCACAAGATGATAAAAAGACCTTCTATGTTCATGGATAGGCTGAATTAATATTGGTAAAATGGTCATACCACCAAAATCAATATATAGATTCAATGCAATACCCATCAAAATAAATAAAAATGAGATTTTTTTTTAAGAACGAGGAAAAACATCCTAAAATTAATCTGGAAGAATAAAAGATCCAGTATAGCCAAAGCAATCCTGGGCAAAAACAGTGATTCTGAAGGCCTCACAATACCTGATCTAAAATTATACTACAGAGCTACAGTAACAAAAATAGATGGTATTGGCACCAAAACACATGTGAAGACCAATGGAATAGAATAGAAGTCACATAAACAAAACCACATAGATACAGTCATCTGATATGCAACAAAAGTTCCATATATTGGAGAAAAGAGATTAGAACAAATGGGCTGGGAAAACTGGATGTCCATATAAAGAAGAATAAAATGTGATCCCTCTTTCATTCTGCAAAAGTGTCAATTCAAAGTGGATCAAAGACCTAGAAATTAGACCAGAAACTTTGCAACTTCTGGAAGATAATATACTCAGCCCTCTAACATTGATGCAGTCATTGACTTCCTTAACAAAACTTGAAATGCACAAGAAATAAAACCAACAATCATTAAGTGGGATGGCATCAAATAACAAGAGTGTAAATAGAGAGCCTGCAAAATGGGAGATCTTTGCCAGCTGTTCCCTTGACAAGGGATTAATATCCAGAATATATAAAGAACTCAAAAAACCTAACACCAAAACCCACAAATAATCCAATTAATAAATGGATAAAAGAACTAAATAGACACTTCTCAAAGAAGAAATGTAAATGGACAAAAAATATGAAAAAATTGTTCAACGTCCCTAACAATCAGGAAAATGCAAATCAAAACTAAATTGAGATTTCATCTCATTCCATTCAAATGCAGTTATCAAGAATACAAATAATAATATATGCTAGTGAGGATGTGGGGAAAAATGTATGCTCATATATTGTTGGTGGGACTGCAAATTATTACAACCACTCTGGAAAGCCTTATGGAGATTTCTCAGAAAGTAGGGATGGCCCACCATATGACCCAGCTATTCCACCTTGGTATTTATCCAAAAGAACTAACATCAACATATTATAGTTATACAGCCACATTGATGTTTATAGCAGTACAATTTACTTTAGCCAAGTTATGGAAAAAGGCCAGGTGCCCATCAACAGAAGGATGAATGCATAAAGAAAATGTGGTACACATACACACTAGAGTTTTAGTCAGCCATAAAGAAGAATGAAATTTGCTGGTAAATAGATGAAACTGGAGAATATCATACTAAGACTAAGGAATAAGCTAAACTCAGAAAGTCAGAATTGAATGTTTTCTCTCATATGTGAAAGCTAGACCAAAACAAGGGAGAAAAACAGGTGGTAGGGAAGAATCCCATGAAGACACAAGGGAGATTAATGGAGCAGAAGAAAGGGACTCAAGGGAAGGGAAGAGAGACAGGAAAAGAGAGGAACAATGGAATAAAACTGAACCAACTATGCTATGTACACATATAAATATACCACAGTGAATTTCACCTATGTATATATTGATAAAGAATCAACTTTTAAAACTAAAAATGAACAGAAGGAAGGTCATTAGGGTAAAAGAAAGGAAATAGGGGAAGGGGAAATACTGTGAACTGAATTTGAGCAAATTATTTTCCATGCTTGTATGATTGTGTCAAAATGAATCCTAATATTATATATAATTATAATACACAAATAAAAATCCTCTATGCCTATTTCATTTCCTGTTTCTATCATGAATGGATACTAAATATTGTTGGAGTTTTTTCTACATATATTGAGATGATCATATGCTTTTGTTCTTAATTCTATTTATGGATGAATTACATTTATGATTTGCACTCATAGAACCATCTTTCCATCCATGAAATAAAAACATGATCATGATGTATAATCTTCTTAGTGTATTTTAAATATAATTTCATTAAGTATTTTTTCCAATTATGTTCATCGAGGATATTGGTCTGTATTTTTCTTTCCTAAAGTGTTGTTTTGGTATAAGTGTGATAGTAGCTTTAATAGAATGACTGGATGAATTTTCTCCCTTTCTATCTCATGAAATAATTTGAGAAGCATTGGTTTTAGTTCTTGAAATTTCTGATAGAATTCATCTGTCCTGGGCTTTCTTGGTTGGGAAGATTTTAATTATTGCTTTAATTTCATTGACTGTTATTGATCTGTTCAGGTTCTCTATATCTTCTTGGTCCTTTCTGGTAGGTGATCTGTGTCTAGAAATTTTTCTATTTCTTTTAAAGTTTCCAATTTATTGGAATATAAGTTTTCAAAATAGTCACTGATGATCCTTTGTATTTCAGTCATTTATGATATAATATATATATTTTCATTTCTAATTTTATTAATTTGTCTTTTCTCTCTTTTGGTTACTTTTTCTAAGGGTTATCAATCTCATTTATTTTTTCAAAAAATCAACTCTTTGTTTCATTAATCCTTTGTATTTTTTCAGATTCTATTTATTCATTTTAGATCTGATTTAATTATTTCTTTCCTTCTACTAGTTTTAGTATTAGTTTCTTCCTGTTTTTCTAAGACTTTGAGATACCCCCTCTCTTTTTAAGTGGGCACTCAAAGCTATAAACTTACCTTTTAGAATTGCCTTCATTATGTCACACTTATTCTGGCATGTTGTTTTTCCATTTTCATTTAGTTGTAAGGTGTTTTAAATTTCCCTGGATTCCCTCAGTGAACCATTTATCATTTAAAAATGTACTATTCAATTTTTATGTATTTGTATAGTTTCTGTAGTTTTTCTTGCTGCTTATTTTTAATTTCATTCTATTACGATCTGAAGAGATGCAAGAAAATCAGTTCTTTTGCTTTACAGTTTAACATGATCAATTTTTGAGAAAGTCCTTGAGTAGCTGAAAGAAAGTATATTCAACTATTGTCAGATAAAATATTCTATAGCTGTCTGTCAGGTCCATATGATCCATTAATAGTATAAATTTGGTGTTTCTTCATTGATTTTGTCTAGATGACCCATGTATTAGTGGAAGTTGTGTATTAACCCTCTCCCCCATTATAGTATTAGGGGCTAGTAGTTCTTTTAGGTCAAGAAATGTTTTTTTATGACCCTCATTGTCTCTTCTGACTAATTTTGGCTGGAAGTCTGTTTGTCTGATATGAGAGTATCCACTGCTGCTTACTGATGGATTCCATTTACATGGAATTTAATTTTCCATCCCT
The DNA here is from genome assembly GCF_964194105.1 of Spermophilus citellus. NCBI lineage: Eukaryota > Metazoa > Chordata > Mammalia > Rodentia > Sciuridae > Spermophilus > Spermophilus citellus. The sequence continues at coordinate 159,370,543 of NC_138187.1, forward strand.
TCACTTTCAGCTTATGTAGGACTTTGCTGGTGAGGTATATTTCTTGGAGAGAGCATCCAGGGTCTTATTTTTAAGTCCAATCTTCTAGCCTATATCTTTTAATTGAAAAATTATTACCATTTACATTCAGTGTCATTATAAAGTCATGTATTACTATCTGTCATTTTGCTTTATTTCTAATATTTGAATCACTCCTAATTCTCATTTTTGATTCAAACAATTTTGATTCAGACAAATTGCTAAGCCTAATTCATATTTTCTAAAGTGATTTATTATGTCCTACGCTTTCTTGGTTATTTTTTTTTCTTCTGCTTCTCTGTGTAATATTCCTTTAAGTAACTTCTACGATATTGGTTTACTGGTCATGAATTCCTTTATTTTATGCTTATCTTTGAAGGTTTTTATTACCTGTTCAATTCTTAAGGATAATTTTATTGGACATAGTAATCTAGACTAGCAGCTGTTGGCTTTTTAGGGCTTGAAATATATACATTATTTCATCTCCTCCTGGCTTTTAGAGTTTCTTCTAAGAAATCTGTTGTTATTTTAATGAGTTTACTTTTATAACTACTCAGCACTTCTCTATTGTAGCTTTTTAAATTCTTTCTTTAAAAAAATTCTTTTTTTCCCCTGAATTTTTGGAATTTTAACTCTGTCATGTATATCGTCTTTCTGGTCCTATTTGGAGTTCTAAATGTTCTGCATGTCCATCTCATTCCTATGATTAGGGAACTCTTCTGCTATTATTTCACTGAATAAGTTTTATATACCAATTAGTCCATATTTCTTCTTTCATAAAGACTAATTGGTCTTAAATTTGGTCTTCTAATGTTGTCTCAGAGCTCTTGTATATTCTGTTCAGTTTATTTTTCTCTATAATTGAGTGTTCTAATTCCTCCAACTTTTGGGTTTTTTTTTTGTTGTTGTTGTTGTTTTGTTTTGCTTGATCTAGTCTGCTGTTGAGACTCTCCACTGAGTTTTTCATTTCCAACATTTATGTTGGACTCCTTTCCAGAATCACTATCTCTTTAGTGAAATGCTATTTCATATCTTGTATGTTCACCCCTTATTCATTCCTTATATCTTAATTCATTAATAAATTTAAATTTCAACTTTTAAAATTCTTTATCTCTCATTTCCTCCACTTCAGCGTCTATGGGTTCGGTTATTGAAGTATCATGAATCTTGTAGGCATCTTACTACCTTGTTTTCCCGTGTTTCCTGCATCTCTATGTTGAGTTTGGTGCATCCTCTGTGATAGATGTGTCTCTTCCATTGTTGTGTGAGGGTCTTTGTAGTGAGGTGCTTTCTCTTTACACTGTGCCCCAGGCTGGGAGGCTACATCTCAGTGTCAAAGCACCCACTCAATGTGATCACAGTGCTATGATCAATCCTTAGCACTGCTTTGAGAGGAGATACTAATCACAAGTAACAACTACCATTTGAGATATATATATATACATACACACACTAATAAACCATAAAAACTTATTGAAAATGTTCTTCCCAACTCCACTAGTCCAAAAGTATAAGTGGGGAGTGATATTCTAGAATAGAATGAAAGATTGGGTATTAAAGAAAATGAAGTTACTGTTAACTCTATAGGGCATGAAAAGAGAAAAGAAACACCAAAAGAAAAAATGAGTGGAATGGAAGCAGAAGCAAAAAATGCAATCAGAGAAAGAGAAGAAAAAAGAGAATATAAAGATGAGAAGGAGGGCTGGGGTTGTAGCTCAGTGGTAGAGCTCTTGCCTTGCATGTGTGAGGCCCTGGATTCCTTCCCCAGCACCACATAAAAATAAACAAACAAAAATAAAGATATTATGTCCATCTACAATTAAAAAAATATTTTAGAAAAAAAGATGAGAAATAAAAAAAGAATAAATGAAATTAACACATTAAACTTTTTTTAAATAAACATAATATTGGACCTAAGTATATAATATTAACTAGTGAGGGGAAAGCTATCAGATTCACAGAAAACAATCCAGTAAAATCTAAAATTAATATTAAAGAGCTAAAATCTCTCCTTGCTGAGCTGTGTGTGAGCAGAGAGATTTTTCTGGGCCTTCCAGACCAGGACTCTCCAGGTGTTGGAAGGTGTGAAAGCCGGAGCAGCAGTTTTGGCAACAGGCCTGCCGAGTCTCTGGTGCAACAGTAGTGAAGCAGTGACTCCATCAGCCATCTCTCCTGTGTTGGGAGCTGGGTTTTTTTTTTTTTTAATATATTTTCCCAGCTAGCTCAACTTTCTGCTTCAAAAACTTGGTGGAAATCAGGCCCTGGCACCCTTCCATTCAGGCCTCATGCCAACCACCTCTGGTGAGTGGAGATGGTTCCTGCAGCTCCTCGGCATGGCAGGGCACCTAAGAGCTCTGGATCATCAGGGGGAAAGGGCGCCTAACACAGATCTGCCCCTGACTGGGATGCCAACTTTGCCCACTTGCCTGTTGAAATGTGCCCAAAGCCATAAAAACAGACCCACCCCACCTTCTCTGGGAGGCCACGTGGCTCTGATGCTCCACAGAGAACACAAGCCTTGATATCCCAGTCTGTGGGCTGTAGTGATACTGTGCTAGCCTAGGAGTTTAGGGTTCTGTTGGCATCCAGGCAGAGACAGTGCGTCTGGAGGAAGGACGCTGCTCCTAGTGTGGGGGACCCATCCTGTTGCTGCTGTGGAGTGGGGATGAACTGGCGCCCACACCCGGGTGCCGCAGTTGTCTGCTCACAGTGATCCCACTACACAGGTATTCTAAGATGGCCAGTTCAAAGGTGATATTTGCTGGTGTCTCCAGGTGGGATGAAGCAGTAGTGACTTAACCCTTTCCAGAGTTGCTACCTTAAGCCTGATTTTTGCAAAATGGCTGCCTATCACAGTTCTCCACCAACCAATTGAGAGAAGCGTGTCACTTTCCAGGCACCAGGTAGCTTTGCAACTCCTGCATTTCCTCAGTCACTTTCTCTTCTGCTGTTTCTGAAGTAAGCTTATCATTTGTGCCTCTCTTTCTTGCTCCCTTTCTTCCCCAGACTTGTCTGGATGCTGCAGATGCAGGTTCCATGCTAACAAATTCTTCCCTGCTTTCTGTTCCAGTAACCAGAATGTTTAGGTCTCCCCAAGTCTCTGACAGTCTAATACTGCATCTCAGTGTATTCCTCTGTCACACCTCACCTATCAGCTCTTCTCACTGCTTTGGTTCCAAACTGCAGAGGAGCTGAGATCTGCAGCCTCCTTTCACTTTGCCATCTTGATTCAGTAATATTATTGTAATCTTGATCAGAGTAGTGTGTAAGTGCTATACTCTTAAGACTCCAACACTTCATTGTTTATAAGTCATGCATCTATGAAAAGATGTTAGAATTAGAATTAGGAACACGGAAAAACTCCTTCATTTCTTCCTCTAATGTAAAATGAAGTTTAGGTATATAGAATCTTAAGAGTGGGAAAGGACTGAAAGGTCAGCCATCCAAACACTCTACAAAATAGTCTATGAGTCAAGCTGCCTTCCAGTATGGAGTCTGAATTTGAGGCATTTTGGGTGTGTTGATCATTTTTCTTAACATCTATGCATTATTTTGACTGACTTTCACATAAAGTGGCATGGCAGTCAAGAGATAAAGAACCGCAAAAAAGATTTAAGGTAGGGGATTCCAAGATGGCGGGCCAGAGGGAGGCAGCATACTGTGTCCATCTGTGACCCAGATCTCACCTAGTCGGGATACTGCATCTCAGAGAGTAAACAGCTGATTTCTGAAGAAATCACCAGCGCTGTGACCCCTGTGCAGGCTCAGAGCCTCAGCATTTGTGCAGGACTCTGGACTCCTGGCTCCCTAAACCCAAAGCCCACAGTTCTAGCCCGTACATGGCTCTCAAGCGGCTTAGCAGAATCACCTATCAGAATCTCTGCAGAACTCTGGACTGCTATCCGCTCCCACGCAGGGTACTCAGTGACTACCTACCCACAGCACAACACCATCACCCTGCTCCCCCCACCTCACCAGACACCCCAGTGCTGGAAGCAGACTGCCTTGATCTTGGATGACCTTTCTCACCATATTTGGTGGGGTCAGCTCTCAGATTGGATCTCCATCTGGCCAGATACCAGGTATCAACTGCCCCCTTCCTCCCTAGCAGCAATAACTTTGCACAGTGACCACCCAACATAAAAACAGCTCTCAGTTGGGCAGATGTGCAGTGCGACAAGGGCACCACCCACTTGTGTGAGCCTGGGAGTGAGAGGTCCCACAGTTGGGAACTGCTAAGTGAGAGGGAGATGGGACTAAAGTTTGGAGCCTAACAGAAAGACCAGGAAGAAAATCAAGTCAAGTTATATAACAAAAATAAACAAATATGGCTAGAATTATAAACCATATCTCAATAATAACCCTGAATGTTAATAGCTTAAACTCACCAATCAAAGGCATAGCCTAGCAGATTGGATTAAAAAAGACCCAACAATATGCTACCCCCAGGAGACTCATCTGATAGGAAAAGACATACAGACTGAAGGTGAAGGGTTGGGTAAAAACATACCACTCACATGAACTGCGGAAGCAAGCAGGAGTTTCCATCCTCGTATCAAATAAAGTAGACTTCAAGCCAAAGTTAATCAAAAGGTATAAAGATGGACATTACATATTGTTCAAGGGAATCATACACCAACAAGACATAACAATCATAAATATATATGCCCCCCAAAATGGTGCAGCTATGTTCACCAAACAAATTCTTCTCAAGTTCAAGAGTCAAATTGAACACAACACAATAATCTTGGGTGACTTTAACACACGTCTTTCACCACTGGATAGATCTTCCAAACAAAAGTTGAATAAAGAAACTATAGAACTCAATAATACAATCAACAACTTAGACTTAATTGACATTTATAGAATATTTCAACCTACATCAAGTGGATACACTTTCTTCTCAGCAGAACATAGACCATATAATATGCCACAAAGCAACTCTTAGCAAATACAAAAAAGTAGAGATACTACCATGCATTTTATCAGATCATAATGGAATGAAGTTGTAAATCAGTGACAAAATGAAAAATAAAAATTTCTCCATCACCTGAGACTAAACAATATGCTACTGAATGAACAATGGGTTGCAGAAGACATCAAGGAGGAGATTAAAAAATTCTTAGAGGTAAATGAGAACATAGACACAACATATTGAAATCCCTGGGACACTATAAAAGCAGGATTGAGAGGAAAATTCATTTCATGGAGTACATTCCTTAAAAAAAAAAGTCAACAAATAAGTGACCTAACATTACATCTCAAAGCCCTAGGGGGAAAAAAAACAGCATCAAAAGCAGTAGAAGGCAAGAAATAATTAAAATTAGAGCTGAAATCAATGAAACTGAAACAAAAGAAAATTAGCACTATTTGCAGATGATATGACTGTATACCTAGAAGACCCAAAAAGCTCCACCAGAAAAACTTCTAGAACTAGTAAATGAATTCAGCCATGTAGCAGGATATAAAATCCACACCCATAAATCTAAGGCATTTCTGTACATCAGTGACAAATCCTCTGAGAAGGAAATGAGGAAAACTACCCCATTTACAATCTCAAAAAAAAAAAAAGATACTTAGAAATCAACTTAACAAAAGAGGTGAAAGATCTATAAAATGAAAACTACAAAACTCAAAGAAGATCTGAGAATATGGAAAGATGTACCTTGCTCTTAGATAGGTAGAATTAATATTATCAGAATGACTATACTTCCAAAAGCACTATACAGATTTAATGCAATTCCAATCAAAATCCCAATGGAATTCCTCATAGAAATAGAAAAAGTGATGAAATTCATCTGGAAAAATAAGAGACCCAGAATACCTAAAACAATCCTTAGCAAGAAGAATGAGTCAGGTGGCATCACTATACCAGAACTTAAACTATACTACAGAGCAACAGTAACAAAAACAGCATGGTATCGGCACCAAAACAGATTGGTAGACCAATGGTACAGAATAGAAGACACAGAGACTAACCCCCAAAATACAATTATCTTATATTAGTCAAATGTGCCAAAAACATGCATTGGAGAAAAGATATCATCTTCAACAAATGGTGCTGGAAAAACTGGAAATCTATATGCAACAAAATTAAACCCCTAAATCTCTCCCCATGCACAAAACTCAACTTAAAGTGGATCAAGGACCTAGGAATTAAACCAGAGACTCTAATAGAAGAAAAAGTAGGACCTAATCTTCTTCAGGTGGGATTAGGCCCCAGCTACCTTAATAAGACTCCTTTGGTGAAAGAATTAAAACCAAGAATTAATAAATGGGATGGAATCAAACTAAAAAGTTTCTTCTCAGCAAAAGAAACAATCTGTGAGGTGAAGAGAGCCTAAATCCTGGGAGCAAATTTTTACCCCTCACACATGAGATAGAGCACTAACCTCTAGAGTATATATAAAGAACTAAAAAAGCTGAACACCAAAAAAAAAAAAAATAACCCAATCAACAAATGGGCCAAGGACCTGAGCAGACACTTTTCAGAAGAGGATATACAATCCATCAACAAATATATGAAAAAATGTTCATCATCTCTAGCAATTAGAGAAATGCAAATCAAAACCACTCTAAGATTTCAACTCACTCCAGTCAGAAGGGTAGTTATTATGCATACAAACATCAGTAAGTGTTGGTGAGGATGTGGGGAAGAAGGTACACTCATATATTGCTGGTGGGACTGCAAATTGGTGCAGCCAATATGGAAAGCAGTTTGGAGATTCCTTGGAAATCTGGGAATGGAACCACCATTTGACCCAGCTATCCCTCTCCTTGGTCTATACCCAAAAGACTTAAAAACAGCATACTATAGGGACACAGCCACATCAATGTTTATAGCAGCACAATTCACAACAGCTAAACTGTGGAGCCAGCCTAGATGCCCTTCAGTGGACGAATGGATAAAAAAAATGTGTCGAATATACACAGTGGAATTTTACTCATCAATAAAAGACAATAAAATCATGATGTTTGCACGTAAATGGATGGTGTTGTAGAAGATAATGCTAAGTGAAGTCAGCCAATCCAGAGAAAACAAATGCTGAATGTTTTCTCTGACATGGGGAGGCTGATTCATAGTGGGGTGGGGGGTGGGGGTGGAGCATGGGAAGAATAGACAAACTCTATAGGGCAAAGGGGTGGGAGGGAAAGGGAGGGGCAGGAGGTTAGCAAGGATGGTGGAATGTGATGGACATCATTATCTAAAGTACATGTATGAAGACATGAATTGGTGTCACCATATTTTATATGCAACCAGAGATATGAAAAATTGTGCTGTATATGTGTGATATGAATTGTAATGCATTCTGCTGTCATTTATTTTTTACAAAATCAATTTTTAAAAAAGTTTTTGGGTAAATTTAAGGAAGAAAAAGGATTAAAGACCATGAAACACATACTCCATGTAGAGCTGGGTGACTGACCAGCTTCTCCTTGGTGTTTTAAAAAATGATCTGAAAAATCATGTTTTCAGTAGAAGGTACAGGGTGTGCCATTGCAAACCCTAGATTATTCCAACCTAGGGTTTTTCCACAATGAAAGAAATATAAATCATTTATTCTTGATATCATCTTTTATGCATTTTTAGGCAAGATGGCATAAAGACAACATAGATGAGAACGGCTCCAAGTAACAAACCACTCAACTTGTGCTGAGGCTGCATTTCAGCTCATCCCAGTGAGGATCCTTTCCCTTATGTTGACTTGTAACCAGCTAATGACATAGCACAAACAAAGCACCTCTCCCCTGAGGACAGCCAATTTTCAGAGCTGCACTTTTCCTTACCAAAGAACATACCTTGAGCCACATACATCTTTCTTCCATGGTTTAAGAGCATGATGTAGCTCATGAACTAGGAGAAGGAGTTTGCTGGGTCACAAATAATCTTCCTCCTGCCTTCGGTCCTGGGCAGGTCAAGGCCATGTAGGAGGGAAGCCTCTTCCCTGAAGCAAGTGCAAACTGAAAGATGACAGATTGAAACTGGTTGTGGGAGCTGGTGGCATGTCAAGGGAAAAGCTGTTTACTTTGCAAGAAGAAGTTGGAGCAGGGAGTGGAGTGGAGAGTTGGGGAAACCCTTCCCTGATGATTGCATTCTGTGCTATAGAAAATTATGTAACAGAGGTTTCATTAGCACTCTGGTTATTCACTTCCTAGGATGAGTCTTAACTTGAAAAAAAAAAAACACATTCTAGTTGGTGATATTTTGAGGACATGAATTTCAAGACATTCGTTTGATATGAGAAGATGGAGGAATGGGCTAAAGATGTAGTTCAGTAGAAGAGCACTTGCCTAGCATGTAAGAGGACCAGGGATTGAGCCCCAGCACAGAAAAGAGGAGGAGGAGGAGGAAGAGGAAGGATGGTAGGGACAAGAGTACCACCTTTTAGCAGCTACCTTTCCACAGCATGTGAACAAAGTTGGTACTTTCTGAGCTTGAGAGGAGGAGCACACACAGCACAGACCACAGGTTTTCACTATCTGCACTATTGAGAGGGGAGGGCCTGTTGGCCAGTAGCCTTTAAAGGTGGACTCAGATGTTTTAATAAACAATATGGACATCAGAATTATTTCTGTTGATAAGTTCAAATTTACATATGGCTAGGGCTTAATGAGTCAGCTGGAAATAAAAGGAAAAAGAGATAGTGTAACTCCAGGCCTGATATAAAAGCCAAAGACACTGGATTGGTGTTTCTTAGTCCCTGGACACAGACTAAGAAACTTGTCCACATTAGGGCCACCTGGAATAAACTGATTTCTTCAATTTGGAGACCCCTATTCTGGTCTTAATGAGCAGCCACTATCAGAGCAGTAGTTCTCAAAGCCTGGTTCCCAAACACCATCATCACCATTACCTATGTGAGGCAAAGTGCTGTATGGCCCACTAGACCAATTGAATGAGAAACTCTGAGAGTGGAGCCTGGCAGCCTGTGTTCCAACAAGTCTCCCAGGAGCTTCCAGTGCAGCTCAGGGGTGAGGAGCCCAGCATGAGCATCAGTAACAGAGCCTTTAGGTGATCAGCCACATGAAGTCTCAGAACTGTATCTGCAATTAGATTGAATGATCAATTCCAGAAGTCAGCACAGTCATAAACTTTTAAAGTTTAGAAACTTCAGGAAGGAAAGGAAATGTTCTTCGTGCTGCTGGTATGCATAGGCAGACAGCCAATTTCAAAGCAGGCTGCACTGGCTTGTGTTAAGAAGCTTAGCTTCCACTCAAACACATGGCTAACATGTTTATAGTTCCTGGAAAAATCACATACTGCTGCCACTGGCAGGCCTGCCCATGGCAATACCCCTCCATGCCATAGCCAAGGGAGAAGTTTCCCACATGGTACAGCAGTCACACCACCTCTACACTCAGGCTGACAAAATCCTCAAGAGTTTCCCATGCCCACAGGCTGAAGAGCAAAATCCCCTGCTAAGCCTAGCAGGTCCCATGAATTCGGGTCCATCCTACTTCTTGACCCAGAACACTTTTCCTTCTTTGTTTTCTCTATTTGATTCCTGCTCATCCTTAAATCTCAGTTCAGTCATTATGCCAACAAGGCATCCTTCCTGGAACTCCTCCTCCAACCCCAAACGGACCAAACCCCTTTTCTAGGTCTGCAGAGTACAGTGAACAGCCACATGAAGCCTCAGAACACTCTCCTCAGAGCACTCCTCCCGGGTATGAGGGTCTGATATCATCTTTTCCCCACCACTGGGTCAGCTCTTCGTGGGTGAGTTCTTCTTTTTATCCCTGGTATGCAGTTAGCACAGGACTTAATGTAACAAGGGCCGAAGAATGACTCTAATGAATGATGAATGGCTGAGGTGGGCAGCAGGTTGGCTGTACCAATAGGACTTCCTACTATTTAAGTTTTTGACAGTAGTCACTGACTTTCACCACACCATCCACCTCCCTTCTTTAAGGTCCAAATAGTCTTACAGGAAAAGGTATAAGACATTCTGAAAAATACGTGTGTCTCTTGTGTATCACCCCAGCCTGAATATTTAGATTGGTTTGTGGGAGAAAACTGAACAGGAAGGCAAACGCTTGTCTTGGCTATGCCTGGCTCTGTTAGCATGTGCACACTAGTCTTGCCACAGTGGATTGGTTGCAAACCTTATGCTACTTTCTGGCACCATGTTAGCAGTCCCTGCCCAGCAGCTTCTTTCACCTGAGCTTGTTCTAACAAGCTTAGGACTTTCACATACCAAGATCCTAAGACATTTCCCTAGCTAAAGTCAAATAGGCCCTTGAACTGTATGGAGGCTCTCGTGTGAGAGCAAAGCTTTGGCTTAAGTACCTAATGACATCAGCTACACTGTCAGCCCAATCTGGTTGGGAGGACGGGGGCCTACAGATGTACCATGCTCCAAAGGAAGAGACCCACCCAGGGAGTGGTTAGCTTTGTCAACAACAATAGAGGTTGCAAAAAGAAAATGAATTGTATTTTTAAATTATTGAAGGAAGATAATTCTGAATATATCCACTTACATTTTCACTTAAAAAGAAGACCAAAAAAGATTTTTTATACTACCTTAGGTCTGCCTCATACACATACTGCATATGAATGAATATACTATCAGGGAAATTTCTAAATAAGAGAAACATATACAAGAACTGGGATGAGAAACAATGGTGATCAAGTATCATGGTGAAGTTTATTGTTCTCTTTTTAAAAAATCTAGAACTAAAGAAAAGTAAAAGGGGAAATATTTAATTCAGAACTAAAGTTTAACATGAATACATGAATTTGAAGACAAAACATATTAAATAACATATTAAATAATTTGGGGGTATTTCTGGTGTAAAACAAACTCCCCCTGATTCTTCTTTCCAAATGGAGTGCATATTCCCTGGCTAGATGGAGCCTTGAATGAGCTGACACATCTAGAAAGGACTTGTCCCCTAAACAGTGGGATTATTGGTTCCAATCCCCATTTCAGCAAAGCCAGTCCCAGAATAAGATGGAGGAATGTTCCAGAGTGGGACGTATTCTAGCATCCAACAGGGAGTGGCACAAAGTCCATATTCACAACTTTTAATTTCCAGGATAAGGAATTGCAAATGTCTTTGATAGCATAAATATTCATCCTTCCCAAGAAAAATCAAATAATACTAAAAATTTTTAAATTAATGTATATACAAAAGGAATTTTGAGGTCCAAAACTCCTATCAAGTGAGCTTAATTTATTTTAGGTTCTGCAGGCATGGACTAAGTTGCATTCAAACATATTTCTTTTTCAAGGTAATCATTTTCAGAGAATTATGCTGACCTATATATCTGGCCTATTCTCTCCAAAGAATGTCTAAATTTTAGAATGAGCATTGCTTCCCAAAGTTATATTAAAACGTTTAATTAATAAAAAAGAAACTCTTAACACATATGTTCAACATATAGTTTGTGTAGAGCTGCACATCTTCTCACGCACACGTTCCTGGGCAATTGTAGCCTGCAAGACCTACTTATCTTTCTCACACATCAAAACCAGAGATGTGTGAATCTTTGCAATTTTGGACTCACTGTTTAGTTCTGTGAAATTCTACAGAACTTGCTCATGTTAGTCTTACTGTGAAACTATCATTCTATTTATGCCAGGAGGATTTCCTGGTACTCCAACTTTGCCTGTGTTGAGTCACTGGGCCCTGAACTCAACAGTTTGATGGCTACCTGTTTGTTGCATTAAGAAATTTTCTTCATTAATTCTTTTTCTATAACTTTATCTCTTAATTATGAAAATTTTTTCAAGTATACCAAAAAGATGAAAGACTAGTTCAGGATGTATTATTAGGTACACAATCAGGTTATAGAAATTATTCATATTTTAGAAAATCGGCTTATTTAATATCTTTCTCTCCAGAGCCCATTTGAAAGTAGGTTCATCATGACACTTCATCTTACCTAATTCTGATGATATTTCCTAAAATAAGAATATGGTTTGGAAGTTATTTAAAGTCCCTTTAGTCCAGTCTCCTCTTGTTAGCTACAAGAGATAGAAAAATAATTAAGATACAGTTTCTGTTCTTGATGAGTTCAGAGTTAAATTGGAAAACAAACATGTTAATTACTATCATTTCATTCACAAAAACTTTCCCAACTTCCTTCTTTTGAAATTAAATAATGTGCTGCCTTCCTTCCTGTTACCGTGGTACTCTGTAATGCTCAACCTGTGTTTATCCTCCAGCACTGCGATTATTCATTCTTCGTCACATTTTTCCTTGAGTTCTTTGAGGTTTTTCATCTTTATGTCTTTAATACCTAACATTGATCCTTAAAATGTAACAGATGCTCAATAAATGACTGATACATGAATGAAGTTTTAGATGTTGGCTTTTATTAGGGAACTATGAGCCTGATGGTGTAGAAAAATTGAGTAGGATTTTTAAAGGATGAATAGGTGGAGCTGGGGAAAGGCTATCACAAGGAGAGAAACTGTACCCAAGAAAGCCTCTAGGTACCAAAGTCACCTATCAAATGGGCAAAATGTAAAGGGAAAATCATCACAGGGAGAATGTAGGTTGGATTAGACATTGAAGGGTCTTGACTACGAAGCTAAAAGCATTTGGATTCTATCCCATAGGTGACAATGGGGAAACAGAAGCTTTTTAAAAAATAATATGGTCACTTTTATTCTTTTAACATGATTATTCTAGTATCAGACTGGGATGGAGGAAACTGATGTTAAAGAGGAGACACAAAGAAGAAAACAATTGAGAAAGACACAGGGACTTAACAATGTCACAATGCTGGGCAGCCACAATCCAATCTACAAATGTAGAGCAAGGCAAGACTACTGAGCTAATGATTATGGGATGTGGATTAAGTGCAGTCCAGGAGAGGGTGAGATGAGGGAAACCAGTTACCCAAAACAAAACCATGCAGGTGAGGAAGAAATTTAGCTGAGTCAGAAAAGATCCAAGGGTTATTAAATAGGCTCAAAGGAAAAGAAGGCATTCCAAGTATGTGCTAAAACAGGAGAAGGCAATGACAAATTGCTGTATGTGTTGGCTGTGGTCTAGGCACTGCAGAAAAAGGGCAGCAGAGACAATTAGGGACTAGTTGGTATATGGCTCTTGAGTCAATGATATATAGAGGATTGTTTCCATCTATAACTCCATTCTGGTTATTGTAAGTGGTTTAATTTTTAATTGATTTTTTAAAAACAAATGAGAGCTGAATGCATAACAGTTCATATTATACATTTGGAGCACAATTTTTCATATCTCTGGTGATGGCTGTCAGCAGTTGGTTACTTTAAAGCCACGTACCTTATACAGGACTGTTTCCTGGCTAAGCATTTTCCACTGGTCAGAGGTGGGTAGGTCTCATCTTTTGGAAACAAAAACTAAACTATCCTACGATTTCTCATTACCACTTCCCACCCACTGACAGATAGATCAGAAGAGTCAGAGAATAAAGCATGCTAAGACAGGACACTGAGAAGCTATCTGACAGTGCAGAGTAGACTCTCACACATCTCTGTTCAATGAGGTATGAAGCTTTGCACCATTTATAACCAATCCCCACCCAGAGGCAGAGACAGAGGTGTGCTGGAGAGGAATTTGCCCTCAAGCTTGCTTCCCACAGATCCTCAGCAACCTCCCAGTGCTGGAGTGCTGGCAGCAACCAGGACCAGCCACCTCCTGTCTCTATCACTTGGTGCAGGAACTGAGGAGGGAGAAGGCTGGTATACAAGAATTCCTTGGCTGCCTAAGTCCATCCCATAGCTTTCAAATGAAACTAAAAGCACTACTGAAGATAACTTCTCTGTTTCCTAGCTGTTATGTCTGATTGGATCTTGGAAGCATGAGCAATCCAAGTAATTAGAATAGGTGAAGTCCTGCTGAACCGTTCCATACCCTCACCCAGTTTCACTCATTCAGTGAATCACTAACTCATTCATTTAGCCCTTCATCACTTCAACAGATATTTAGGGAACACCGACTATGTACTAGGCACTGTTCTCTGTTCTCATATAACTTGAATTCAAGCAAAGAGAGACTGCCATGAACAGTAAACACACAGATAAGCAAATTATGGAATGTCTTAGGAGATACTAAGTACCATGGAGAAAAGAAATGCAGCAAAGAAGGAGGGACTGAGTGCAAGGAGCAGAAGAAAGCAGTAGGTAACAATCGCAATTCAAAGAATGGTGGTCAGAGAGGCATTGTAAAGGTGGCATCTGTGCAGCCTTGCAGGAGGTGGCTTCCTCAGAGCAGAGTTCTCCTTCCCTCTACTCAGGAGGCTTTGCAGTTAGTGCTAGTTCAGCCTTCCCAGGTTTCCAGGGAATGCTTTGACTATGGATATTCTTTCATCAAAAAGATGGAGAGCTGGTCCAAAAGAAGAGCTAGCCCAAAGCAAGCACTTTACCTTGCCCTGGAAGAGTTGGATTGTTTTCAAATTTCTTCGTCTCCTGTTATGAAGAATCTAAAAGAGAATTCTGAAAATATCATTCCCTCCAGTTTCTTACTCCTTTGTATGACTTCCCTTTTTCTATATTGGGCATCTGTGTCTGCATAGCCATAATTATCTGAAGAATTCAGGGAACTCTTTGGCTATTGTTTCAATTTCTTAGGGAACTGAGGAAAGAGTGTGTGTTGCTGGTAGTGTTTGAGCATGGACTCTGTCCAGGCCCATTCTGAATACTCACATATATAGTAAAACTCAAAGCAACCATAAGAGGCAAGTTACTGGCATTGTTCAGTTTTAAACATGAGAAAATCAAGTTTTAAAGAGATTACAAAATTTGTCAGTGGTCACAGAGCCAGCATATTACCCAGGGTTTATTCTGGAGCCTACACGATGCTCAGGAGGCACTTCAGTGCTCTCAGATGGCCACTGATAAGCCAAGTTTTAACCCTGTTTTTTCATGTTACAAGTACCTGAGTTGAAGTATCTGAAAACATGCTTTCCTATGATAGTTGATAAAGCGTCTGTAATGGTACTTTTCCATCCAGCAACTTCCTTTCCCCACAGAAGAAAATTTAACAATAAATTCAAATCCAAACAAATTTAACACTTAGTCTTTAACTAAACCCACTATCAACATGGAAAGGTGAAAGGTCAAATGCAGCAATTAGAGCAGCAGGCTCCTACCTCTGAGAGACCATGTGTCACCACCAAAAAAAAAAAAAAAAAAATGCTCATCCCTTCTCCACTGGCATAGTTGCCCTCATTCAAACTGCTCTTGACAAGCATTTGGTAAGTGCCGGACACCAGAGCTGTGGGCACTCACACATGCTTCTCTGTGTCAACGGTTACAGGGATCCACATTTCACTGGACTTAGAGCTGTGGGCACTGACACATGCTTCTCTGTGTCAACGGTTACAGGGATCCACATTTCACTGGACTTTGCTTCCATATACCAGAAGTCTTCAGTCCTGATGATTGAAAGGCCTGGTTTAAAAAGTGTTTGCTATTTTATTTTCTTCAGTCTTCTAGATTAAAAAGAAAAGTTTTGAGAAGTAAAATCTTTAAAGAGAAAAAAAACACCAAAAATTGGAACTTATTTTGGAGAAATGGAGAATACTTTTCCTTCCAGGAGCAAAACATTAAAACTTTCCAGAGTCCCATGAATTTAATTCATATTGATTATCTGCATATCTGTGTATTAACCCTCATTAATCTGTATATCCTCATGATCACATCAACTGTTTACTGTAAAATACATATAAGGTAAAATTTACCATGTGTCCAAAGTCAAGAGGCTCCTTCCTGTTTATCCAAGTGGGAATGATAATGGAAGATGCTTGGAGTAGGTTCTTACCGGCTGTATTCCAGGGACCATCTGGATTCACACCCACCTGAAGGCAATTATATAATTATTTTCAATTGATTTTTACCATAACAATTTTCCCAATATGCCTGAAGAATTATATACACTGAAAGTCAACAGCTAGCTATGTTTTTTTAAATATATATTTTTTAGTTGTAGTTGGACACAATATTATTTATTTTTATGTGGTGCTGAGGACTGAACCCAGTGCCTCACATGTGCGAGGCAGGTGCTTTACCACTGAGCCACAGCCCCAGCCCAGCAGCTAGCTATGTTGCTGTCACAAGCTCTCTGGTGATTTGGCAAGGGGAACCTGCAACTACTGATGCCATAAAATAATTGCAAACTCTGCTAGCTTTATATAATTTGCTAATGATTTACATCCTTAGCCCAGATAAAAGAGAAGAAGAAAGGAAAAACCATGCTACTTACCTTGAGAAAAACGAATTCACTGAGATATGATTTCATGTTTGAAAATTTAATTGAAATTTTAAAAAACCTGAATGAATATTTGTTAATGGGTATTTCCTTGGCCAGGAAATGTTCCTGACCATTCCATGAAAGGCCGTGTTTCAAACGCCCAAAGGGGAGTGGACCTGAAAGGAGTAGTTTAAATCCATGCTGC
Organism: Spermophilus citellus; assembly: GCF_964194105.1. NCBI lineage: Eukaryota > Metazoa > Chordata > Mammalia > Rodentia > Sciuridae > Spermophilus > Spermophilus citellus. Next base: position 159,386,951 of record NC_138187.1, read on the forward strand.
AGTGGGGAAAGCTGGAGAGAATAGTGAGAGAGAAACAGAGTCCCAGTGTAGAGACGGGTTCTGGTGGAGCTGTGTGAAAGGGGCGGAGTAAGAAGAAGCTGCGTTTCAAGGGACATCACCGTCATGGCTGGGAAGTTAGAGCAAGTTTACATTGTTCTCTTTGCCCCAGTGGCTCACCATCATCGTGTCTCTCAGATTTGCCAAGGTGTACTCCAGGAGAGAAACAGAGATATCCTCACCCTAGGGAGAAGGAGACTAACTCCGAACCAGTTTCCCAGCCTCGTTACTGCTTCCACCATTTTCTACTTCATTTAGAGAAGCCTGACCTGCATTGAATTCCAAACTGATTACCTGCTGCACCTCTTAGGCATTCCAAAAGGTAAACTCTTCAGACATTTGTATTTTAATCTTAGGGAGCCAAAGCAATTTTCCTGGGGAACTCTTCCTATTTCAGTTCCACACCAATCGTTAACCTTCACTTCATTGATTGTTCATATTTGCAAGTAAGCGCCTTATTATTCTAATACCTAGAAAATGACCTGGATGCTCACACTATGGTTTCCCCTGGCAGAAATCATGGAATGAATCTCAGAGTTGCAAAGATCAGTTCAGCTCTGTTGCCAGACAAGTTAACACCTTGCCCAAACTAGGCAGATGTGTTTTTGTGTTTGAAATGAGGGACACAAAGCAATGCCAGTTGGACACTTCCCCAGATACTTTACTGTCTGACATCTGGCATCACTTCCCTTGTGCAACTCCTTCTTCTTGTTCTCCATCAGGCCGTGGAGATAATTGTTCCCCACACAGGTTTGAAATACTGAGTACCGAGACAGTTCACCAAACCCTGTCTTCACATTCCCTTTCCTTCCTGAGCTTTTAATATTCCTGAAGAGCAAGCATCAAAAATCAGGTGGACCAATTCCTAGAAATTGCCAGCTCCTCTTTAATGTGTTTGTTGTTGTTGTTGTTGTTTGGTTGATTAAACCCAGGGTTGCTTTACCGCTGAGCTACATCCCCAGCCCTTTTTGTGTGTGTGTTTGTTTTTTTATTTTGAGACAGGATCTCACTAAGTTGCTTAGGGCTTCCCTAAGTTGCTGAAACTGTCCTTGAACTTGTGATCTTCCTGCCTCAGCCACTGGGATTAAAGGCATGCGCCACCATGCCTGGCAACAAGCTGGTTTTTGACCGAGAAATGACTACCAAGAGCTATCCACCAAAAACAAGTCTGTTTCCAATCCTAGAGCTTCAGATTAGCTTTATGGAATCCAGTAGCAAATGAACTTATTTAAGATAAAAATCTAGACTCAGATCCTTTCCTTGTATTTTGATTTTCATTACATTTTTTTGCATGTTTTGTTCTGTTTTCATACAAGAATATCTGGAAAGACAGCTCTTGTGTTTAAGGACTATAACACCATAAAATGGACACAATGGGCTTATCCATGGTCTGAAATGGATTTACTAAGGTTTCTCCCATGAAAATTCAGGTCAATACCACTGAAAGCAGTCCAGTGCTTTCTAGGGATTCTCGACATCATGGCTTGGAAGTCCCATCCTGACAGGTATCATAGACAGTGCAAAACAAATGGTGGCACATTTTCGGGATGATTTGAAAATAATGACTAAAAAGCATCTTAGAAATGTTGGGGAAAAAAGGCAGACCTGAGCTTTATTTCTTCCCTAATCTTATTTACCTCTCCCTGACAAGACGAGATTTCTGACAGTAACTTTTTTTTTTTCCTCATGGATTCTTCACACATTCAAAGGAGTATGCCTGATTATGCGCTTATGAGTGTTTCCACTCTGTTTCTTCTTTTTGTAATTTTCATTCCTCCACATAATTAGGAAAAGCTTCCTAGGATGAAGGGGTCCAAATTGTAATACAGCCATTAAAAATTCAAGTTTCACAATTAGATCAACACAACTTCAAATCTGATACTCACTCTGCCACATATTGTGTTACTTAGAAACTTTTTCTCTGTTTAAGACTTAATTCCTGGGGCTGGGGATGTGGCTCAAGCGGTAGCACGTTCACCTGGCGTGCGTGCGGCCCGGGTTCGATCCTCAGCACCACATACAAACAAAGATGTTGTGTCCGCCGAGAACTAAAAAATAAATATTAAAAATTCTCTCTCTCTCTCTCTCTCTCTCTCACTCTCTCTCCTTTCTCACTCTCTCTTTAAAAAAAAAAAAAAGACTTAATTCCTGGGCTGGGGCTGTAGCTCAGTGTCAGAGCACTTGCCTAGCATTTGTGAGGCACTGGGTTTAATCCTCAGCACCACATAAAAAATAAATAAATAAAATAAAGGCATGCTGTCCATCTTATAATTATATAAAAAAATTTAAAAAATACTTAATTCCCCATTTTGAAGTGGAAATAACAATACCTACAACCACAGGCTTATTGTGAGGATTTAAGTGACTTAAAACACACATTTAAGCACTCAAGAAAGGTCAACTTGACACTGTCCTTTGGGAAATGATAAGAACAGGTAGGGTGAAACGTGGATCAGCAGAAAATCAACTCTAGGGCTGGAGAACACTCCTTAGCTTAGAGTGAACCCAGTGGTTTGCTTTTGCTGTAATGAAGCAGAAACACCTTCAGGCAGCGACACTTGCACAAGGAGAGCCTCTTTCACTCCCTCGGGTGGGAAGCAGTGGAAATGACTCATGCCAACTCCGGGAGTGGAGCTGGTTTGGGAAGGCAAACTGCGTAGGAAATTCTCCAGGTTGCACCACGACTTTCTCTGCTGCTCTGGCTTGGCTCAAGACCTACCCTAGGATTGTGACAACAATGAGACAGGTATGGGCCTTTCAGAAAGGACTTAGGAATGATCACAAGCCTGACTCACTTGACAACCACGCCTAAGTCTCCTCATTCTAGGACTTGACTTTACAAATGTGGCAGGACCCGTGCAGCCCTGAGGAGAACCGGCCCTCTGTTAATGGCTCAGCAATTGAGGAGTTCAGATCTCAGTACTGAGCCCATCGGATCCATCAGATCATGAAAGTGCATTCTTCAAATATTTCAATTCCAATTAAGAGGAGATTCGATGCTCTTAATTAAAAGAATTCTCATTATAACAGGAGTCTTATAGAGATGCTGCCAGCTAGGAGTAGCATCTCTCTGTCAGTATGGCATTTCATAATACCCTCTGAACATGACATTCTGACCACCATGAGTCCAAAATCTGTACCTGGAGATGAGGGCCAGAAAAGGAGTTTAGAAAATATTCTTTTAATAATAAGGAGAACTATGTCACCACAGTCTCTAGTGTTAATTTGGAATCATATATTTTATTTGATATAAATTTTATACTTTCCACTAAGTTGGGAGACTCATTCAAAAGTATTTGTTTTCTTATGCACATCAGTCAAACGTGATATAATTGCTCCTCTAACTGCTAGAAAATAAGAAGAAAATGAAGTTTTCTCAAGGTATTTCTTAGGAAAATGGAGTAAGGTTGGTTCTCTTTCACAACACTGGATAGTGTCATAAGCATTAAAAAGGACAGCTAGGAGTACCCGTATCCATAATTTCCATGTATGTCCTGCTGACATTCACCCTGGTAGAGCCAATTTTAAATAAATAGAATGTTATAGATATAAATGAAATTGCTGTTGTGGAATTATGCACAATGGTAATCACAATCTTGAGGTGGGTTGATGTTTCTATCACTTTCTGTGCACTTTTTCTATACATCAATGATAATAATAATACTAACAATTAACATATATAGTGCTTATGATGTGCCCAGTGCTGTTCTAAGCATTCCCTAGTATTTACTTGTGACCTGTTCCTTTTACAAGGTAGGTATTATTGTCACTTCTCTTTTGGTGCTGAGGCAACTGAAGCACAGAGAAGTTTAGTAATTTGCCCAAGATCATATGATAAGTAGAAGAGCCAGAATCATCAAAATATATAGAGAGATGTTTTATGTATTTTCAAAGTAACATTAACAGTATCATGCAGAATGCATCCTTCATAATTTGCTTCATAACTTATGTTTTTGAGATTTATTCACACTAAAATGTATAAGTCTCATACATTCGTTTGAATTATTATACAATATCACATCATATGAATCATATGATTCTTCTACTATTATATTTATTCAGTTTTTCTTCATGGTCCTATGGATTATTTATAATTTTTCACTATCATAAAAATTGTCAAGGAAGATTTATATGTGTGTGTATATATGTACACATAAATGTGTGTGTGTGCATGCTGTGGTTTGAATGTGTCCCTCCAGAAGTATACATTAGAAACTTACTCCTCAGTGTGACAGTGTAGGGAGGTGGAGCCTTATGGGAGGTGTCCAGATCATGAGTGCTCCACCTGCATGATTGGATTAGTGACCTCGGTGCAGATTACAAAAGGGCTGGAGGCTGTGGGTTGATTGCTTACTGTCATGTATGCTCCCCTGTCTTCCACCTTCTGCCATTCCCAGATGATGGCTCTCCATCTTGGACTTCTCAGCTTCCAGAATCATAAGTCAAATAATTTCCATTTATTAGAAGTTTCCCAGTCTCAGGTATTCTACTACAGCAGCATAAAATGGATCAAGATAATACGCTTTTGCATATGTGCAAGAGTTTCTCTAAGTTAATATATAGCTAAAATCGAAATTGCTTAGTCAAGGAATATATTGCTAAATTGGTCCTTTCAATTTATACTTCTTGGTACTAGAAATATATAAAAATTATTATTTACTTCTCAGTTTCACCAACACTAGATATATCCGGCTTTTAAATGATGATAATGATGAAGAAAAATAATTTTGCTGAAAATATTTAATAATATCTTCTCAGATTTTGGCACATTGTGGTTTTAATTGTTTCTTCCTGATTTCTGATAAAATTGAGCATCTTCTGTTTACTAGTCTTTCAATTCCCTCCAACTCCAGATAACATATCCCTTAGGACATTGACAAGTGTATTACTTTAAAAGTGGGAATGAGTAGAATATTCTGATAAAGCCATGTGCTTTCACTGCATGGAAAGGGTTCCCTGCCTTCCTGACCCTGAGCTTCTCTAAAATGACACAGTGTATCATTACCCTGGCACTTTTAATTTATAGGTCTCTAATTTTTGTTTTGCAATCTTGCCTCTGCAACAGAATGGAAGACTGCTTGAAATCTAGAAGCAGATTTTGAGAACCATATTTTTCAAACCTCAAAATGGGACTATGCTGGATGATCCAGCATTTGTAGAAATTGATAAATATATGTAGTAGAATGCTATGTTATCAGTAGGTTTCTGGGGAAAAATGTTAGAACCGGGCTATGAAAAATCCATGAGAAAAATACAAATGACTTAAGAGACATCCTATGATGTCCAAGTATAAAAATAAACAAATGACAAGTTCATTGAGGATGAGCAGAATGAAAGCTAGTTGCACTCATGACTGTTGAGCATCATCACATGTGTGCAGGGTTGAGGCAGGTGTCCTAGGGGACCCTGATTCAGAGAATGTGCCATCTTCCAAGCTAATGGTACAACACGGTTCCAGGATGGAAATGGAGTAGAGCTGGTGGGGAGCCAGAACAAACATGCTGTTTGTGGTCTGATAAAGGGCTTTGAAATGAGGTTGAGTTTCTGGAGGACCATTTTAAATTACTACAGGACTGGTCAAAGTGCTGGATGCAAGAAAACAGCTTTGTCCACAGTGTTAGAAGTGTTTTAGAGAAGATCATTGCCAGAGGGGAGCAGGAATGAAAATGAAAAGACGTAGGTTCCAACTAGGTGCTCGTGTTAGTGAAATAGTTCCAACTGCTGGTGGGAAGTTCTAATGTGTCATTTAGCAGCAACAATACTGGCCTCATTTGTTAGAGGAAAAGCTCATCACTGGCCCTAGTAGGAAGTGGGGAAAGGGCTAGGAAGGGTCAGAAGGCTCATGTCTGTGGTCCAATAGCAGTTTTCAGCTATTTGTAAAACTGGAATGAGGTAAATGAAAATAGAATTTAGACATTCCTACCTAGGAAATCCCAGAGCAGTCTTATAGACTGCTGAAGGAATTTAGAATGAGTGCATTTGATGGAGGCCTAACCAGAAATTCAGCAAAAGAACACAGTTTGTTCTCCACCTACCTCTTTGGCTTTCTCTTCCTTCTTTTTAACAATAATGTTTTCAAAAGGCAGTGAGTGGGAAGTGCTAACTGAGCACAGGGAATATCTAATTGTAATAAAGAATTCAAAAGGGACAGAAAATTCAAAAAGGTGGGGGCAACTGATGAAATAGTGACTGGAATTTGGTCTTCAGGATGGGAAGGAATTCAGATCAAGTGAGAAGGAGCGAGAGACGAAGGGCTTGCAGGGTGAAGGGAAGCACATGCACAATGGAAGCAGAAAGTGCAAAGCCATGATCACCCCTGTTTTAGCAGAGAAGAGCAAGACTCAGACAAATTACGTAATTTGTTTAGGAATGCACAGCTTGTATATTACACACTGGAAATTAAAGTAGAGCTACTTGATATCAAAGCCCAAATTCCTTCTGAGGAGCCCTTCTGTCTTACCAGTTCACAAGGACAACAGGAATGTAAACAACTGATATAATAAATGTCTGAGAATTGAAAACTATTTCATTACTCTTCATTTTCATTCAGTTATACCTCCTGTGACAGGTCAAATGAGGAAACAGAGTTGCTTTCTAGAGGAAACACTGATTTCCTGAACTGGTATCACCAAATGAACTCATATGGGAGGGCTATTCCCCCCAAAGAAGGAATAGTGGTCACAGAACATGTTCCAAAACATGAGCTGGCAATGAGCCGAGGGTGAAGAGATGCCAGCAAGAGAAAAAGGGGTTGAGCACATTGGAAAACAGTGTGGCAATTCCTCAGAAAAATTGGAATGGAACCACCATTTGCCCCAACTCTCCCACTCCTCAGTTTATACCCAAAGGACTTAAAATCAGCATTCTACAGGGACACAGCCACATCAATGTTTATAGCAGTTCAATTCATATTTGCTAAACTATGGAACCAACCTAGAGCCCTTCAACAGATAGATAAAGAAAACATGGTATATATACACAATGGAATATTCCTCAGCCTTAAAGAAAAATGAAATTATGGCATTTGCAGGTAAATGGATGGAACTAGAGAATACCATGCTAAGTGAAATAAGCCAATCCCCCCCAAAACAAAGGCAGAATGTTTTCTCTGATAAGCAGATGCTGATCCATAGTGTGTGTGTGGGGGGGAGAGGGCTGGAAGGGGAGGGAAGAATGAAGGACCTTTGGATTGTGCAGAAGGGAGTGAGGTAGGGGGCGGTAGGGATAGGAATTATGGTAGAATGAGACAGATGTTATTACACTATATATATGTATGATTACACTACTAGAGTGACTCTGCACCACGTACATCCAGAGGAATGAGAAATTGTGTTCCATTTGTGTAACGTGTCAAAATGCATTTTATTGTCATGTACAATTAATTAGAACAAATTTTAAAAAATAGAAGGGAGACCAGTAGAATAAAAGAAGGAGAGCAGGGGGAGGGAGGGGAAGAAAGGGGGAGGTACTAGGGAATGAAATTGATCAAATTATAATGTTTTGTTGTGTGCATGTATGAATGTATTATAATAAATCCCATTGTTAGAAATGATTATAATGCACCAATAAAAAAGGGGGGAAAGAGATCTAGAAAGTGAAGGAAAGACAACAGAGCTGCCTAGCTCCAAAAGATTTTGAATTAAGCTAGTAATCTTATCCTTAACAACAATACAGATTTTCAAGCTTCTGTCAAAAGAAGTTTATTATCCTTGGTCTTTGTGAGTCATATGCTTTTGTGCTTTCCCTGGTTTTTACAGTCAAGGAGAATGGACAGTCCAGGCAGGATTGCTGTTGACGCTGGTCAGTACAGCATCTTAGTCTCAGCTGCCTCTCCAGTCCTTTCTATAATGAAGTGGTAAATCAACAAATCAAGCAGATAAGCCATCAATGTGCTATGGAAAGATTAATTGTCTCATTTACAGTGAATTTTTCCACTTCTGTATCCTCCTGACCCCTGCTAGCTTGCTGGGCCTAGCCTCACTAGTGAGTAGGCAGTTGGTGAACAGCTGTTAGCCATGAATAAAAGGGCACAATAACTCAATCCCCTGCATCTGAAGTTCAAAACTCTATGGATAGATGGATGACTGATAGATAGACAGTAGGTAGTTGACAGGGATTAAATATCTTTAGTACAGCTGTGATTGCCTGGGAAGTGGTGTATAGGCACCCTTTTCTGATATCTTTGAGCTGGGGATCACGAAGTTAGGGATAGCTTTGTAAAGATTCCCCACAACTCCACCAACTTCTGTCAAAGCCCTTATGACATTGAATCACAATTTTCTAGGTAAAGAGCTCCCACCCTCAGTAGACCAAATGCTTGGAAGCAATGACACTCTTGTTATGGATATGGAAAATGAAAAACCCCAAAGTAGTGAGGCCTGGGAGAAAGAAATAGAAAAGAAAGCCATACAATGATGACTCTCTTCTCTCCCAAGATAAATCCTTCCCAGTTGATGGCCACAGGTGGGGGACATTGTCTCATCAAACCTAGAAATGACAGTCTCTAGGAAACACTAATCTCTTTCAAGACAACTCCTCTCCAGGTGCTGGCCACTGACCCCCAGCTCAAGGACTCAGATTCCTGAGTGTGCAGGCGGACACGCTCACTACATCACCCACAAACCCATATAAGCCCAGTTCCCTCATTTGTTCGGTGGCTCATTTTCCACCAGGAAAGTGGGCCCATTCCTGTAGGTGTAGTCCTGTTCCTGAATAAAGGCTGAACTGATCTGTGAAGTGTGGTCTGGCCTGGTCTCCTTGTTCTAACCCTTGTGTCCTTATTAGAATTTCTACTTCTTCAAGCACAGTTGATGCTCATCAGATATTGAGTAGGTGGGTGAATTGGTGGGTGTATGGGTGGAGAGAAAACTCACAAACTCCCCGTGGTTAAGCAACTCAAACCTGGCAGTGGAAATTAATCTGGTAGTAAAAGAAAATCAACACTGTCAAGAGCTAATTTCTATGAGGTGTTTCAGGTAAGTTGAGAAATGTGTTTTGGCAATTAAATGAATAATCTACTGAAAAAGCGTTTACCAGGTTTCAGAGAAATTTGTTTTCAAGGAGTGACAGTGCTATAGGACAAGCTAAGTGCTGAGTGTACAGATGTCCCAGAAAAGGCCAGTGAGGAGGAACATTCCAGATATTTGGCAAATTCTCCCTTTGAGTAACTCATTATTCAAACTGGAGTGATTTTTAGTACCATGTCCTGGAGCATCAAACCTCAGCTTTCTTCTGTTCTATAAATCTCTGTTTCTCTTCCTTCCTCCACATCGATGCCATCCCATACCCCATTGTTTTAATCTCCTCACATCTGCACCCCCTTTAGGCAATCACTGCCCCTGTGTTTACTGCCTCAGGGGAACAAGGTAGAAAGTGGAAATACCCTGAGAGCCATGTATTTGCTTTAGTTCTCAAAGTTTCTCCAGGCTGGGGAAGATGTAGAGAAAGAACAGACAAAAATGGCTACAAATCAGTGAGTGGACTCCAGAAAAAGAGGCCTGATCCTCTGCTCCCTGCCAAGAGTCCCAGAGGAGTGGTCAGACTCCTGAGAGATTTAGAGGAGGGGAGGATCTACACCCTGCAGCAGAAGGAGTGACTTGGTGGTGAAAAAGACTGGAGAGCCACGACCAAACTACAGGGTTAATATGACCCAGGATGATCTGACAGCAGAGAAATGATCCCATGACTCAAATGAGGCCCAACTCTGAGGAGAGTCACCAACTAGACAGAAGAGGCTTGGGTAGTCCTGCAGTGACTTGAATGGACCAACGACTGAGGCCCAGGCTGAACCTCAGAGTCTGAGTGAAAACCTGTGGGTGTAAGTGACTTGAAAACAGATATTCTCCTGCAATTCAATGCCTGGTTCTGCATGAGCACTTTAGACCTGAGCCAGAGCTCTTCTGGGAAGGAGAGGAAATCTTAAATTTACTGAGTTTAAGTTTCCTCTTCTAGGGTGGAATTGTGAGCTCCAAATATCAATCAGAGATATAAAAATGCAAACAACTGTTACATTGTACACCTCTAAGTGTGGGTTGAGATTCATTCCCGCTGTTAATCTGTCTCTCCATCCATACTCCCATCCATCCACCTGTTCATCCTCCACATTTTTCCTGAAAGAACCTAAGGCAATCTATGTGTATAAATGACCAAAGAACATTCTAACTTTGACAATGAAGTAATTTCCTGAGGTCATATCTCTCTGGGGCCTCCTGTGCTTCCTCCAAATGTTAATTAGTAACGTTAAAAATATTGATCAAGACCATTAAAGTGGGAAGGTACCATTTAATTCCCATAAATTTCAGTAGACGATACCCCCAATGATTTTACTTTTTCACAAAATTTGTTCGGTAGGTTCTCAGCTATATCTTCAGAATAACGAGCAGCATGTATCTGCTTAGACTCCTTTCATAAGAGGGCATTCCTGCTCAGTACATTTCATCTCTGCTGCACACAACTCTGGTATGAATTCTGGTATGAATGTCTATGCACGCCCCTGATTCACATGTTGAAATCCTAAATGCTGGTATTAGAAGGTGGAACCTTTAGACCAGATTAGGGTTAGATAAGGTCACACTGGGGCCATTGTGAGAAGATTGTTTACTTTATAAAAAATAAACACATCCCTGCTTTCTGTCACAAGAGGACAAAATGAGAAATCAGCAGTTCCCAAACTGGAAAAAGCTGTTGTCAGAACCCAGCCAGGCTAGCACCCTCATTTCAGACTTGAGGCCTTGAAAATTATGGGAAATACATTTTGGTTTTTGTTGTTGTTGTTTGGTAATGAGTAAAGAACCTGGGTGCTTTACCACTGTGCTATAGCCCCATCTTTTTTCACTTTTAGAGAAAAGGTCCTGCTAAGTTGCTTAAGGCTGGCCTCACGTTGGTGATCCTCCTGCCTCAACCTCCTGTTGTGTTTGCAGGTGTGAGTCACCACACCTTGCTAATCTATGTTTCTTTTTAAATTATATCACCTACTATATGATATTTTGTTATAGCAGTGCAAACTGAATAAGACACACACTTTGATAAGATTGTTACCTTTAAACACTTTGGATTCCGGGAATTTTTTTCAGCATGTAGAAGCATTTCATGACGGCATGTGACATAATCATAAATTAAGCCTTGTTTACAAGTTGTGCCTTTTATAGTTGTTTTTATCCTTCCTAATTCCTATACTCATATTGCTGTCTTAAGCTGTATTTTATGTCTCACACATACACTTTTACATGTTATATAAGCATCTTTGATTTACAATAAAAAGGATAAAGTTTTATATTACTTGTTTACTTGTTATTTAAATTAACAGAAACAAAGCTTATATTCACAAAAACAGCAATGGTTAGCACAGAATTTATAGAAAAGCTGAATTTGGGGGTAATACTCTTGTCAATGATGTTCTCGGCTAATTAGCAAACTACAAAAAGGTTGGGTCTTCTGATGGTCCACTCTATTATTTACACACATTTTGATTTTCTCCAAGTGTGCATACAGCCAATGACTCATACTAGTATACCTCATGTTCCAAATATGCCCTTGAACCAGAACACATCAGTTTAATAGCTGATGTGGTGTTTGAAGCATGGCAGGTAGGAATTGGGATTCTATGATAAATAAGATAGTAATTGATAGCAACTAATTCAAACAAATTGCTTTTCAGTGGGTAATTCAATCTGCCCTTGAGCTACCAGCCTGCAGCTGAAGTGGCCAGAGATCTTTGCTCTAAGAGAGTAGAGCTTTTCTGTGGGCTTCACTCCCAGCTCTCTGGTTCACTGTCATGGTCTCAGAGCCATTCCCAGGCACATCAGGTTGCCAGAACTGACTGCAAGAGCCTCAGGGTGGTCCTTTCCCTCCCGACTTCATCAGCACAAGCGCAGCTCGCTCAGGGGCTAAGCTCCAGAGAATGCTCTTGCTTCATGGATGCCACCCTTGTTACACCCAGGGTCGTGTGAAGGACCCCAGGTGACCGGAAGTGTCTGCGATGCAAAGGCAGGCGTGTCACTACTGTAGCCCCTGCCACACAGGAGTTGAGGGTGCACTGCTGCTCAGCAGGCCCTAGCCCTTGTAGCAGCTCATGCTCTTCCTCCACCTTGTCTGATTTTTCAGGGACTTCCCTGATTCTTACACGACAGGCTGAGCTCCAAGCATGGCCCATAAGCTTTATTCCTACATAAACCTAACTGCTACCCACTTCAGGTGTCTCATCTCTTCCCTTCCCATCCTTCACCCTGGGTGCCAGGCAGTGAGCTCTTCCCTCATCCGCACTGTTCTAGTAACCCCATGCCTTTGCACACAGAGCTTCCTTTGCTAAAAAGCCTCTCCTTTCTGCCATCCTACTGACAGGCTTGAAACTCAGCTCCACTATTACCTCCTCTAGGGAATCTGCCCTGATCCACAGTGTGCCCTCGTCAGGGCTTGCCTCTCACAGACCCTCCATTTGTTCGCTTTTCATTTGATTTCCAGCCCCATAAACTATCACTGTCTTCCACATGCCCATTTATCTAGTCACTGTGAACTCCTAGAGGTCGAGAAAGCTCTTTATCTCTGGATCTCTAATGATCTAAATCCCCACATCAATTGCACATCTTAAATATGGTCAAAGACTAATGCTAATAGCTTCCAAAAGTTTTCACAGGTTATTTAATAAATGTTTGCTGATAATCTCTTAAGTGCAAGGCTCCCTTTTGTGTATGATATAAAGATAAATTAGAGATGTATTTTACATTCCAGGAAAATTTCAAATCCAGTAGCTACAAGCAAGCATACAGACCTCCAAAGCAAAAGCAGTGTCCTGGGACTATGTCTGACTTCTGCAGAGCTGGCCCAGAAAATATTACAAATTTAAGTTTATTCCAATATTTCAAAGTTGGGTTTTTAGTGTAGAAAACTCAGTTTTCCATTTTCTCTTGAAAAGGTGAAGTATTTGTCACCACTGATTGGTATTCCCTCAGATAGTCACAGCATTATCAACCTAAAGCTGAGAGGTAGGCTCTATTTTATGGGGCAGGTGACCGTACAGCAGATCATTCTGTGTCTGTTGCTAGTTAGTGTTTCATCCCAGGCCAAATTCACCCCCTTGAAGACTTGCTGGCTTTTCTGAATCAAATATTTCCAAAAATACGTGCTGATCATATGTCTGAAAAATGATCATAAATGAAAAGTTTAGATTTTATAGATTTAAAGTGACATACAAGGAACCTTGTCTTCGTAGGTGGTGACTAAGGAAAACATGTTCTGCACATAACCAATTTTTGCTATGGTTTTATGGAAACCGATGTGACTTACAGCCTGGGAATTCTTCCAAGCATATCACCACAAATTACTAGCAAACCAAAAGATTCCAACTGCAGTTGTAGTTAACTCTGGCCAACAATTTAAAAAAACATTTATTCAAAGAACCTTAATAATATTATTCCTTAAATAAAAGCAAGGGAATTTATCTGCTTCTCTTTTCTATTATTTAAAAAATTCCTGAGAGGGAGAGAAAAGGAAAAGAATCTTCTTATTGGAGGATGCTCTTGGTGCCCTGCTCACATCCCCTTCACTGGCTGCAGGCACCCCCACCAGCCTTGAGGGTCGCTGCTCAGAACCCACAGCTGCTCCTTCTCCAGAGAACGTCCCCCACCAGTTAGCCATGATCCATTGAAAGAGTACAGTGCCTCCATCCACGGCCTATTTGATAGGGTTATGTATAGGACGGTCTCCCTTGTCTCAAAGTGAGACTCACTTGTGGTCTAATTCATGCCCCAGAATTCCCTGTCAGGTACAGGCTGAAGCTAGTCCCAGCTGAGACCTTAGCCTTATTTTATGCCCCTTGCCCTATCTCACTTTTTTTACTTCTCTTCCATTGAGAGGGCTCCTGTGATAAATTACCTTCTCAAAAATCCCTGTCTTGGTCCCTTTCTGGGGAACCTGACCTAAGACAGTAAACCCACAGTATACTGAATTTTAGTTAAGGATGGACCACATATAGAACTGTGGTCTCTTAAGATTATAATGGAGCTGGGAAAATCCTAGTGTATAGTGACATGATAGCCATCATAACATCTTAACACAGTGCATTAGTCATGTGCTTACAGTGACACTATTGTAAACAAACCTACTGTGCCACCAGTAGTGTAAAAGTATAGAATATATAATTGTGTACAGTATGTAATACTTGGTAATAGCAAATGATTGTTACTAGTTTATGTGTATACCACATAGTTTATATTATACTAAATATATTGTGCGTATACCATTAATATGTTACATAGTACATGTACAATACGTTTTATTTTCTTTTTGGGGTGAGTGGGTACCAGGGATTGAACTCAGGGGCACTCAGCCACTAAGCCACACCCCCAGCCCTATTTTATATTTTATTTAGAAACAGGGTCTCACTGAGTTGCTTAGTGCCTCACTTTTGCTGAGACTGGCTTTGAACTCATGATCCTCCTTGCCTCAGCCTCCAGAGCTGCTGGGATTACAGACATGAGCCACCTCCCTGGCTACTTTTAATCATTATTTTAGAGTCTACACCTTCTATTCGTTAAAAATGGGGGAGGTGGGCTGGGGATGTGGCTCAAGCGGTAGCGCGCTCGCCTGGCATGCGTGCAGCCCGGGTTCGATCCTCAGCACCACATACCAACAAAGATGTTGTGTCCGCCGAGAACTAAAAAATAAAAAAATATTAAAAATTCTCTCTCTCTCTCTCTTTAAAAAAAAAAAGTGGGGGAGGAGATAAACTATATAACAGCCCAGGTTGTTCCTTCAGGAGATATTCTAAAAGAAGGCATTTTATCAGCATAGATGATATTTGTTACTGCCCATATTAGTTAATGCCCCTGAAGACCTTCCAGTGGGATAAGAGTAGAGGTGGAAGACAGAGATATTGGTGATCCCAATCCTCTGTAAGTCCAGCCTAATGTCTGTGTTTGTGTCTTAGTCTTTGACAAAAGTTTAAATAGAAAAAAAATTAAAAATAGAAAAAGGTTATGCATGAGGATTTAAAGAAAGAAAAATACTTTTATACAGCTGAACAATGTGTTTTGTTTTAAGCTGTCATTACAAATGAGTCAAAAATTAAAATAATGATTAAGTTCATAAAGTAGAAAATCATAATAATCTAAGATTAATTTATTATTAAAGAAAGATGTTTTTAAAATAAATTCAGTGCCACCTAATGCACAGTGTTTATAAAGCCTACAGCAGTGTACAGTACTGTCCTGAGCCTTCACATTCACTCACCATTTACCCCCTGACTCACCCAGAGCAACTTTCACTCCTGCAAGCTCCATTTCCAGTAGTGCCCTAATCAGATAAAGCTTTGTAGGTCTGTTGGTTTGTTTACCTTGTGTACTATGTTTTTACTGTACCTTTTCCAAGTTTAGATATATTTACATACATAAATATTTCCTGTTGTGTTTCAGTTGCCTACAGTTTTCAGTATAGTAACGTGTTCGACAGGTTTGACACCTAGGAGCAATGGGCTCCACATAGACTGTGTAGTCAGCTACACCATCTAGATTGGTGGAAATACACTCTATGGGTTCCTAAACAATGAAATTGCCTAACAATGCTTTTCTCAGAATGTATTTCCACCACTAAGCAACACATGACTGTGATCGGCTGCTGCTTGAAAAAGGTAGCTGTTTTGACACCTCCATCTCTGGGTCCTGTTTAAGGACATCCCCTAACTTGTACCCTCTCCCCATCAGAAATTTATTCTGCTGTGGATTTGATAGCTACACCCTCAGAGCAAGTGTTATGGTTTAGATATGAGGTAGCCCTCAAAAGCTCATGTATGAGACAATATAAGAATTGTATTTATATAAAAATATAAAGTGAAATAATTAGGATATGAGAACCTTAACCTAGTTGGCACATTAATCCCTTGAATGGATTTACTGGGTGGTAATTGAAGGCAAGTAGGATGTAGCTGAAAGAGGCAGGTTACCAGGGTGTGCCTTTTGGGCATATATTTTGTCCCTGGTAAATGGAACTCTCTCTCTGCTTCCTGAATGATGTGTCCTGAGCTGCCTTCCTCCCCAACACTTTTCTGTCAGTGATGATCTGCCTCACCTTGGACCCAGAGCAAAACCAGGAGCCCCAAATAAACTTTTCCTCCTCTGTGTTGTTCTTGTCAGGTAGCGGTTCTGACACCTGTATCTCTGGGTCTTGCTTAAGGTCCTGACTAGCTTGTCAGGTCTTTTGGTTACAGTGGCAAAAAAATCTAACTAAAATAGCAAAATACAATTACCCTTTTCAGGTCAAACAAATAAATATTGCTGCTACCACCTCCATTGTAGGTAGACTTTCCTGAGCTTCTAGAGGCGATAGCATGTTTAGAAGTCCAGTCTTTCTTGTGGATCACATACGGAAAACAGAAAGTAAGATGGAAAAAACTCCCATGAAAATAAGGCCAAAGTAATAGGAAGTTTTTGTAATCGTTGATTAAAGAAAAGCCTACTCCATAAATCTGTACTTCATCTGGAACATCAGTGAGCCAGTGAACATCTTCTGACTGAGAGTCTAACTAATAATTGTTCTCATCTATTTCCTTGTTGATTAAAAATTAACCATCATTTTACAGTCTTTCATGGTGAGAGACATTTTTGGACTAAGTCAAGAGTGACAGGTTTCAATGATATTGAAATACATTGGGGTGTTTCAGTTATCAGAGATTGGGGTAGGTTGCCATAAGGTTTTATAAGATT
The DNA here is from genome assembly GCF_964194105.1 of Spermophilus citellus. Lineage (NCBI taxonomy): Eukaryota > Metazoa > Chordata > Mammalia > Rodentia > Sciuridae > Spermophilus > Spermophilus citellus. The sequence goes on from NC_138187.1 coordinate 159,403,702, forward strand.
CCATTTTTAGACAACATTCATTTTAGTTTTTTTTAATTCAAAAATATAAAACCTTAAAGGTAACATCTGCATGTGAAGATTTAGAGCCCAGAAAATGAAATCAGCAATAATGGGAAATAATAACACTGTCAAAATTGTGAACTTCTTTCATGTGAGCTATATCCCCCCAAAAAAATCACCAGCGAAAACAAAATGGAGGAATTTGCAGATGTGATAATGGTGATATTATTATGGGTGTATCTGCAAGGACATAATTTGGCTGAGGAAGAATGTATTGGGGTGAGAATGTATTTTGGATGAGATTGACACTGAATTTGGTAGACTAGGTAAAGAACATCACCTTCTTGAGGTGAACCTTCCCTGTGTGACTGCTTTGAACTGGGGCATTAGTCTTTCAGGCCTTTGCACTCAAACTCATACTGGAACTTGGGATCTAGCTTGCAGCCTGCAGATATTGAAACTTGTCAATTCATAATGCTCATTCCCATTCTCTCCCTCCCTCCCTCTCCCCGTCTCCCATCTCTTTTTCTCCTTGTCCCCCAAAGTACTGGTTCCATTTTCCTGAAGAACCCTAACACACTATCAAAATTTATTATATTTTAAAATCTATTTTAAATCCATTCACTTCTAGTAAGAATATATGGGAAAGAACATGTTCATACTTTTCCTCAGAATTCAAAACCTGGCTTTTTTAAAATAAATAAATAAATAAATAAATAAGACACAGGAAGAGAGCTTTCTTGCCAGCCTTGGATGCAGGTATATGCGTATGGGTGCATGCACATGGAGGAGCAGCTGTAAACACAATTTGCTTTCTAAGGAATAAAGAAAGAAGATGAAATACCAACAGTAGGGCCATCAGTTGTTTGATATGTTGTATATTATTAAGATACTGCTTCATGTCTTTGAAAGCCTAACTAGAAGAAGTATGAAAATGTGATTCATGCTGACTCGTCCAGGAGAAAAAGGCTATAGTAGGGTGGGGGCAGGGATTTTTCTTTAGGAAGATATCTTCTGGTTATAGGAAGAAAATGTTGACGTGTCCCTGTAGTGGCACAAGTGAGACCCAGTCCGCTGAGAACTACTCAAGATACAAATGCTTCAGCAAAGAGAAGCTAGATATGATTGTTACAGATAAGGAATGCCCTGTATAAGAGAATTTGTAATTGTGCTGAGAAAATTTTGATCTAAAAGAAAGAGAATCTTGGCCACTGAACAGGTCCAGGACAATCTTGCTAAGTGGGTGACCACACAATGGGTGACTCTATTTTTTCCATTACCTGACTTTCACCAGGCATGGAAAGATAATATAATTGTTTCCACTTAAATTCTACCTCCAAAAATATTCTGGTCTTTTCTCTCTTGCTTCTATTCCCTTCCTCCCCATCATCGCTTACTTTTTCCTATTCTATTTCCTAATTCTTCTCCTTAGTATTCTTGCCTCTCATCAGTGATCCATAACACATTGCACTATCATCAACCTAACTGTACTATTTTTAGATCATAACTTTTTGTGTTCAAAGAGGGAAAATTACTCTCAACACTTCTGATACCAAATATGTGGGGTTTTTTCACAATAACCAATTATCCAATGATTTGGACACCTAAAGAATGTACAATGATTTAATTTAATTCTGGCACTAATAATCCAGAGTTAACACAGATCCCACAGTTTAAGAACTCAGCCCACAAGACTGCCTCTGGTTCAGATGCCAATCATGGGGCCACGTTCCCATACTTCCTACCAACCAGCTATAAATAGGGGGTTCTTATGGCCCTCTTCTCATATTCAGTACTTTGTCAGTATAGCTCATACAACTTAGAAAAGCATTTACTAACTACAGAAATTTATTGTAAAGGATACAACTCAGTCAAATGGAGGAGATTCATAGGGTAAGGTATGGGAGAGGGATGCAAGATGATTCCAAGCCCTCCTCAGGCATGTCACTCCTCCTAGCAACTCAATATGCTCACCAACCTGGAAGCTCTCCAAACCCCATTTTAAAAGGTTTTTATGGAGATTATATTACATAGGTATGATTGATCACATTATTAGCCGTTGCTGATTACACTGAATCTCCAGCCTGGCTCCCACCCCTGGAGTTGAAAACGGTAGGGCTGAAAGTTTCAACCTTCTAATCATATAATTGGCTCCTCTGGCAACCAACCTCTATCCTCCAAGAATCACTTCATTCTGATCCATGATCATGAGATCACATGAACTCCATCTGGGAGGCCTGACAATTCTGTCCACTTCGGGGTGAAGCTTATTGTGTCAAACTCAAAGGCACAAACTTGCTCAAGAACCTTGTGATCCATCTTTCCCCTATATATGGAAGAACAGACTGAGTTCTGACACAGGGACCAGAGGAACTTTCCTCTATGGAATCATTCACAACACAAATTGGTCAAATAAAAGGAAAAAAATAATTCTCGTTCAGAGACAAACAGGAAATCCTTTGGATGGTTATCTGGCTAACTTGTTTCAACATGGCTATGACTCACCCTCTATCACTGGTGTATTTCTAGGATGTACCATAGCCTAAGCCCAGGAGGGTTGCAAAGTTGTTGTAATTCTTCTTTGGTTCCTACCTTCCATCTCCTGGGCAGCCTAAGATCTGGCAAGTGTAGGTTAACAAAATATATAAAAGTTCCAAATGAGTGGCAGGAGGAAGTGATGTCACAGGGGAAACAAGAAGCAGCTGTAGAGCCCAATTCAATCTGCCTCTACTTCAATAAGAAAAGAACCAGTCCCCAAACCAGGCCTCTGAACGCACAGAAGGTTTTGTTTTGTTTTACATAAACCTACATCAGGACCAAGGTCTAATCAATGATTCTGGTTTCTTAAAATACATAAGCACTCAAAATATATAAAAATGTTTTACTTCCTGGAACTGCTACCTGGGAGCCACCGTGATCCAGCTGTCTGGTCTCACCTGAAGTCCACCTTTGTCCCTCCACCCAGCCCACTGTGCTCTACATTCAGCACTGAAGACCTGGCGGCAAGGTAAAGAAAGCTATTTATTGTAGTAAAATGAAGCAGAGGTTGCAGCACTGGCTGCACCATGGCCTGGGGAGCATACAAATGCCCAAGCCTCATCCTTAATCAATAAATCAGAATCTCTGGGCCTAGGGCACAATAATCAATATTTTTTTTAAAAAAATCCTCAGTTAGTTCTAAAAAACATCCAGGTTTGAAAAGTAGTGAGCCAGTGTTAAAAGAAAAATGCTCCAGCATCTAGAAGTCGCAGTCCCATGAGATTTGATCTCATGCAGTTATCTGAACTCCCAAGCTCCTATTCCCACTTCATCTTCAATCAAACTTCAAGCATGCCCCTTTCCTTCCTGGTATTCCACATTTTTTAGCTGCAGTTCATCTTTTTGACATTTTCCCCACCTACAACTTAACTTTATCTGTTCATAATATTTTACAGGGGTAGCAAGCAGGGTGCACATTAGACACAACTACTCCTCTTCCTTTCCTCACCTGTCAACCATTCCCATCACCGAGTGATACTCAAAGCATGGTTCTCAGGCCTGAAGCATCATTATCACATAGAAATATGTAGAAATGCAGATTCTTGGGTCTCGCCTGAAGAATCAGCACTCTGTATTTTAACAAGTGCTTCCTGTGATTCTAATGCACCCTAAAGCTGGAGAGCCCCACTCTGGGTGTCCATGAGGTAGCTAGCTGTCTATGCCTTTATCATGAAGCTCAAAGACAACCAGAGAGTACAAGAACCTTTATAAAGAGAGCAAAGGATCTGAAACTGATGCTGGCACAGAACACAATGCTACCTGTAGATCAAATGCTTGCAGCAATATCTGCCGCATAGATATTTGTGTTCTCTGGGCTCTGCTCAGCACGGTCCTGCTGCTCCCCAGCAAGCCTCCTTCTTACTACAGTGGTGCTGCACTTGATGTTCTCTTTACCTGGAAGAATCCTCCCCTGTATTTAATGTCTGCCTGCTTTTGGTAGCTATCTTCTCTAGAACACAACTGAGCATTCTAGATCAACCAGTGCCTACATCATGGATATCTCATTTTCTTTTATAAATGGCTAAATGAATTTATCTACTAATTGGCTTTTCTGTGTGTTACTTAGTCCTTTGTTTTTTGACTGCCTATTCTCACCTAGAATCTAAGTACCTTTGAAATAGAAACTTTTTCTGTCTGTTCATTCCTGCATTCCCAGATGTCATAGGATAATAAATATTTTCTGAGAAAATAAGTGAATGAATGCATATGCAGTATAGAACATTTTGAAGAATAATTAGACATAAAATTCTTCCTAAATCATTTATAAGATTCTAGAAGGAAAACCCAGAATAATTATATAATACCTAGCAAAATCTGAATTACTTAGGAAAAAGTAAGCATGAAGTCTAGAAATATTTTCAATATAGAGCATTAAAATACAAAGGGATATGAAAAATTGATCAGGTCTTACTCTTTCCTTAGGGCAAGAGTGCCCTCCAGCCATGAAATAATTAAATATCTTTTTCTCGTTGAGGAAACTCATCATCCCCTTCTTTTTGCTCATGGTGAAGTGTTTGGAACCTGAAATATAGTTCATAATTCGTATTCAGATCACCCCCTCTAGAAAGGAAGCTATGTTACAAACCACAGTCATGTTTTCTAGCAAATAAATGTAATTTAAAAAATTGTTGAATTTTCTTGGCTTACAAGTTGGGCATATCTTTAAAGTGAAGGAGGAAAGCAAAGGAATTTACAAATGCAATTTTCATTTTAAAAATAAAACTCCATAAGCTACCTAGCCCACTCTGACTTCCACCCACTGTAAAAAACCCTACCCCATAATAGCATTCCCTTGGTCATTTCCAGCCCATTCCACATTTCCAAAGTTCTGAATTATTAGATAATTCTTTCCAGTCATGGGTTTAAGTATGCCTCACCAAAACTTCCACCCTTCATCTGCTCTGCAGACCAGTATATGTCTGTCCCTTTTCCCATAGGACATTACTTCAAATGCAAAAATCATATCATTTTTTCCTTTTTCTCTTTTGAGGCCAAGTTTTCTCATTGTCTTTGACTTGTCTCCAAGTCTATGATCTTATGACTTGTCTCCAACTCTGTTCATTCTGGTTATTTTCTTCAATTTAGTTCTTACCATGTAAACCCCAGAGGTAAGCACATCAGTGAACAAGCCACTCAATTGTTCATGGTGCAGGATATCCAAGATTCCCTTTATTTTGGTTCTGTGCCCAGACTCAGATTGAGTATTTGGATAGCTCTATCACAGCTGACTCATGTGGAAGATAGGTGCCAAGATTCTCTCACTTTAGTGGTGTCTCCAATCCTCTGTCAGAAATTACATGAGGGTATATCATGACAGGGGGTGAAGTGCCACCTGTTCCAGTTAGAGTTTCCTAGATTTTTAAGATTTGCAGAATACTTAACAAAACGGGCAAAGATTCCTTCTTATTTGATGTACATTCCAGGTGGGCTGAAGGACTTATTTATTTAAGCCTCACTCTAAGTCTCTCACTTTCTTTGACAGGTCTTTATCAGTAAATCCTCTTAAAAATGTTCTGGCTCCCAGAAGAGACATCCAGGAGCAAACAGAAGTGACCCTAAGAGCAGCTCCAAAGCTTCTGCTTCTCTCCAGATACAATTCCGGACACTAACTCACAACTCTCACTGGTCTGGATGCTAACCATTCTGCTCATCTATTTTTTTTTCTTTCCTTCTAAATAACACCCGTGCTCTAATACACAATGAAACATAAGCTACTGTGGGCTCCAATCCCAGAATCATAGTTCCAGGTGGCCGCATATATCTTCTACCAAGACCTTGGGAATTCCCTTCTTCTCTTGTTCTAACGTGCACTGACTTTCTGACCTTCAAGGCATGCACTAAAGTTTGTGTTCATCAATATTCATCCCAAACTCTTAGATGATCTATCACAATCCTTCCTTCCTTCCTTTAGACTTGCCATTGGCAAGTAGAATGGAAAATAATATGAAACTAAGACTGAAACATTCCTGACTCAGAAATGTACTGTGATTATATCACACTTTCTGATCTAAGGCATGTATAACCCTGATCATTTCTGCATGTGTGCAGCAAGGTACTGTTCATTCACAGTGAATGCAATCAACTAATATGAGACCAGTGAATGAAATGGCTGTCATTATAGGCCTCCCTCTAGGCCTCCTCTATATATGTGGACACATAGAATACTCAACATCTGTCACTGACCCAAAAGGACAAATTCCCTGCTTTACCCACCAAATTCCTAAAGGGGCCAGGCAGAGAGCCATTGTGATACAGCCATAGCCGTGTCTCTCTTTGAAGTGTGCCCTGCTTGTTTCTGAGTCTTCCCATCTGGTATTGTGCTTTCAGGTGTCCCAGTCTTGCTGTGGTGCCCCACTTCTACAGTTATCACCTACCACACTCCACGAAACACCATTTGCCTGATGCTCCTTATTCTCAATTGTCTGGAAAACTACTGTAAGAAATCCAGACAAATTAAGATAATGGTTAAGATAGCTTGTTAAATTACACATTAAGTGCCAGGCTTCGGAGCCAAACCGCATACATAGGTTTGAAGCCCCGTTTTACCACCAAATGAAACCAGAGGAAAATTATTCAATATGTCTATTCCTTTTGTCATCTGTAAAAGTAGGGATAATATCTACTTTATAGTGTTGTTAGTAGTAATAAATTTATGTAAAGTATTTTAAAAGAATCTGGCACATAATCCATATTCAATAAACACCAGATATTATTTCTTCTAGGAAATCCTATCAATAAAACACTGTAAAGACTTCATTTAGAATAATGGTAAAAATTTCAGAACACTGCTTTGGAATGAATACAGAATCCAGAAAAATATTATGGTATTCTTTGGATCACATTGATTAGGTACTTAGCTATTACTTAGGAATAAAGACATCCCAGATGACCCAAATGTTATAATTTCCACGCATGTGAGCAAGAGCACTGAATTTGTAGTGTTCACAATGTCTATAGCTCAGTGGAATGTGACAACTTCCTGAGAGACATTTAAACATAGATTATATAAGACTAAATTTTCAAATTCTCTACTTTTCTGCAATGCCTAAGAGGTATGCAATGGGCCACAGATTAACTTTTCTCTCACTATATAAACGGGCCTATCTCTCCCATTCTAAAGTTGCCCGCAGAGTTTAAAAACCTATGGGTGGCAAGGGAATGTTTCAAATACTGATGTTGGTGTTGAGAAGACAAAGGACTAATAATTGGAGGTTTGTTACAAGTCAGGTGGTTTCCAGCTCTTTGATTTTGAAATAATTGAAGGAATACCTAATTGATTTATCAGTTGATAGATCATTAAGTAAACTGTTGCTCAATCTCCTGATACAAGTGTTGGTATTCAACACAGAAGGAGAGTAATTAATTAAGCAATATTTCTGTATCATTCCATTCCCACTCCTAGCTATCAAATCATTGGACAAAATTTCTCTGTGCCTATATGTATAAAAATTAAAAGTGAGAATAAAATTGATGATGCACCTTGCCTCAGAGATACCGGAAATAATTAGGATAAAGAAAAATGGTCCTATTATTTTCCAAACTTAGAATTTTACATTACATTCCACACATTTTATTGAACCCATTTTTACTAATAAATTGTATAGTAATACATTCTGGGAAATTTTTTAAATATTGAAATTTCAATTTATATATTTTCTTCAAGGAGAATTATAAAGTAATCAATGTAAGACTTCCAGGGCCAAAATAGATCTATTAGAATAAAATTCTGTGTGGAAGGGAATGTTAACTCAACAATAAGAATAATAATAAATTTTCAAATATTATAAAACATGTTCATCTATTTTAATATGGATGACAGTATCAAATCCTGATGGTATTTAGATTCCATCAGATATATTTAAAGGAACTATTTAACAGCTTGATAATAGTATTTATAATATGCTGGAAATTATTTGTTTTGAAACTATTTGAACTTGTAACAAAAAATTTCATCTAGGAACTTAAAATGTGAGTGGCACTGCATAGCTTTATATCATCTTACAAAAGTTTTCCAGGGCTTATGTGAGCAAAGTGTTTGGCGATCACTACACATAAGCATCCTGGCTTTTTGTTTACTGTAATCACTCTAGACAAGCATAGGCCATATCGAAGCACAACCAGTGGTCAGGATTTGCGGTTGCCAAATTTCCTAGAAGAAACTCCAGCGTATTGTTTTCTTTGTGTGTATGCAGCATGCTAAATGACACACCTCTGTGTATTTTCTCTACTGTGGCTTAACTTCATTGCCCTTCGATTAGCATCAGATGTAAATCACCCTGGACATCTAAAAGATCAGTTTTTCAAGTCTATATCTCTTCAACTTGTAGATTTCTCCTCCCACTTCAGTCGAATCTTGGTCCTGCCTTTCCCAGCTGTTCTCTTGAACGGCTTATAAATCTTCTCAGAGCCAGCAGCAGCAGCATGTGCCAAGCTTACCTCAGGGGACTGCTGTGACCAAAGTCACGTTGCTTACTGCAGCTTGGACGAGAGTAAGACCTATTGTTAACATTTCTGTTCTAGTTCTATCATTTCTAAATCTCAAAGAAAGTCTGAGATTTTTGGCATGTCTTCTTTAACCACTTTTGAATAAATCTGTCTTTACTGGAGTAATGAGTTAAACAGATGATACTATAAAGCTAACAGTCATAGGGTTTGAATGGAATCTTTCAAATATTTGTCTGGGAATGAGCTTTCCAAATGTTTCAGGACAGCTTCACTAAGCTCTGGAGTGAGGTGAAAACAGATTTGTCATTCTACAAATAGTCTTATTTAATTTTTAAAAATCATAATAACATAACACATAATAACAACAAATCTTAGGGCAAATTAATCACCAACCCATTTAAGGAAAAGGTCACAAAAGAATAATTTTATTTTGTAGGCAAAAATTACTTTTTAATGTTAATCCCCAAAGGATGTAGTAGAAACACTTTTCACTATAAATTATTGATTCCTTTCGAATTTACCCCCATCCCTCTAGTCAGCCAAAGGAGAATATGTCATTCCTCACTTCATCCCCTAACTCCACCCAAGGCCATGAAAACCCACTGATGCACTCTCCTCACACCTGCTTGAAGAGACCCCCATATCATTTGCACCTGCATTCTCACCTTGTCTTTCTCAGACTTCCCGACTAGAGGGCACTGCCTGAATGTAAACTTTAATACTTAAAAAACCTTCAAAATCGCCTTCTCATATGCAAGACAAAGTCTGAATTTTTAAAAATATCTTTTTAGTTGTAGATGGACACAATATCTTTATTCATTTATTTTTATGTGGTGCTGAGGATCGAACCCAGAGCCTCCAAGGCTGGGCCCTTCTCTGACTTCTTGTGTCCTTCTTGCTGGCCTCCTCCCTCATATCAACAATCTCACTATGCTGAACTGCTTACTTTTCCCCAAACTCAGAGAACCTCTTCTCTGTTTGCTTCCCCAACCTCCCCAAGAGAGGGAGAGAAAGCCACTTCTATGGGAGTCCCACCTGTACTTAATCTGAATACTGTTGCATTCTGTGCAAGTATTTGTTTCTTTTTATTCTCTTCTAGCTTCTGAACTGATAACATAGACTGTGTCCTATGACTCCTGACTTTACCCCCTTTACTGAGCATAATAAAAATAAGAGACACTCAATGATGGTTGAATAAACAAATAAACATGAGTCCCATGTTTCCAGTAAAATGCCTTTGAGAAATTCTAGCCTGCCTCAGTTATACCAAGGAAAAGACCAAAGTTGATTTTGATTGTGGCAGTACTTGGATCAAAGTTTTAGGAGAGCTGTGTGTCTTTAGGTACAAAATACAGTAGGAGATGCAAGAATAAACATAAAATCTCAAGGAGAAAATGAAACTGGGGCTATCAGAGTTGGCTCTGCTTAAATGGTTGTCCCTAAAACTCTATGAAATTTCTCTTCCTAGAATTCTTCTCTGCTAAAACCTGTAGAACCTGGTGTCTTGGTGTCATCATGAAAGCTGTTTCCTCTAAAAATGGCAAAGCATCAGTCAGTCTGACATAGTATGAATGGAACAAACAGAATCCAGAGCAAAGTTATCCAGGGTTGACCTCATATAAGACACGGGGAATTCGTCCACTACAATAGGAGGAGAGGGACTGTGGGCACAGGTGCAGGTACCTTGGAGGTTGGTAGGGAAGAATGAGAAGATTCTTTCCTGATTGTTGGTATTTACTCAGCAAAATACCAAGCAAAGATGAAAATAAGAAGAAAAATATCAGCTAAGAGGAAGGTTTGAAGGGAAAGGAAAAGGTGACAATCAAGGCTCCGGTTAAGTGGGAGAAGGACTTGCTAACAAGTGCAAGTGAATAGTGTCATTTAAGTTAATACACATGGATTTCAAACAGGCCAGTCTGCCTAGTTGTTTACTGTTCTCTAGTCCTATTTGCCTGCTTGGGTGCAAACAAAATGGGTGAAGAATTAGATTTAATGAGGTTAATGAAATGAACATCCAAAGGGCAAGGGAGTTGAAAATGTATCTGAAGAAATATTATGAGACTGAACCCAAGAACTAAACTGGATAAGAAGGGAAGAGAGGCTGTGGAGGAAACAAAAGGCAGTAAAGAGGAAAGGGTAAATGAGAGAAGATTCCATGGCCAGTGGAGGAGTGTTACTAGAGGAACTGAGTTGGAAACGTGAGTCGGAATCACAGAGCTCAGAGGGAGGTCTGGTTCCTGCCAAGGATATGCCCTAAGGCATGTCATTGCCCTGAAGTGGAGCTCAGTGGTCATAATGAGTGCTAACCACAAGTGAGGCTACGTGTTCAAAACCAGAATCAAAAGAATAAATAAAAATAAAGAGAGAGTGGAGATCTAGGGCTTAAGAACTAGGTAGGAGATGAACATTGACGTTCCACAATGTCATGTTATACAATGTAAATACATACAATTTAATCTCTCAATTTAAAAAAAGCAAAAAATAATGGCAGATGTTTTCAGAGAACTTTTTAAAGGGAGATTTAACCGTATTTGAGAGGAGAAAAATTGAAAATCAAGGACATATATCTTAACTCCCATACTAAGTAAAAAGTTTGAGAAGAAAAATAAATCATTCTCATTTGAAAGCAATGTGGGAGGGTCAGTGTTTTTGAAGGAGATGTGGATTTCAGTTAAGACAGGCTAATGAAGACATTCATGGGAAAAGAAGTTGTATATACAGGAGATTTTGCTGAGGCCTTCAGACTGGGAACACAAACCAGAGAAAGGGTTTGGGGGATCTAAATGAGAAGAGATGGAAGACAGTCAGAGCAGGAAATGTGGAGAGAAGAGGAGCAAGATGGCATGAGGGTGAGCCCCGAAGACTCTTGAGTAAAAGTGGGCCATGTTCTACCTACAGTGCCTTCTTAACGTTTAGCTAGTAGACAGGGTGTAGCAGAATAAGAGAGAACTGAGCAGGAACTTGGCAGCCTGGGGAGAGCCCAGCCAATTATTTGTGGAGAACCTACAACGCCCAGGGCACTGTTTTGAACTCTGGGTAAACAAACAAGGCCTCTGCTCACCTAGACTTTACTTTAAATATCTGACTCCCACTGAACTGTAAACAAACAACAGGTAACTGTGCCAAACTCTGTCTCTCTAGAGACAGACAACAGGATGGACTCAGATCCTATTGCAAGGTACTTTACATCCTCCTGTATGTTTTTGAGTATATTATGCTGTTTAGTCCCAAAAGGAGAACTCAGAAGTAAAACTGGGGATGGATGATTATTTTCAATTAATTACTGAGACTGATGGAGGTAAGATGATAATCTACTGATTCCCTAAAAGCCACACAAGAAATTACTCATGACCTCATAATCATATTCACCACGTACATGTCGTTTATTCACTTGTATGAAGCTCTTCTCTTGAGTTAACTTTAACACAAAATCAACTGTGTACCATCACTCAAGTGTGAGAAAATGTCATGAATAGTACTCTAAAAGAGAGATACCAGGTATGGATAAAGGGGGAAAGCCCATGCTCCATTTCTTTCTTCTGGGTGAAGATAGTGGAAAGTTGCCCATAGTAAAATGCAGAAGCGCCTTCCACTGGAATGTTCCCTGAACCTATTTAGTCACAGCACAAAGATAAATGCAAGTATCTAGAACATGTTCAACTTTGGTTTTGTACCTCTCCCTTTTACTGTGGGGGGTGCCTGTGACTCACTGACAGAGCATGAGTGAAAGAATGTTGAACTCATAAAAGAAAAGTGCAGCTCAACGGGGAGAGCACAGCTAATGAGGGGTGCTTGCCAATGAGAAACTACCAGATGACTCAGTGCAGTCTGGGAGAAAGCCACACGGGCATGGAGGGCATGCTGCGTGCCTACCTCCACTACAGGGCTGTGACTCTGCTTCCAGGAACTCACTTTCCCACAGATACCTGGGCCAAACATTTTCTTAAGACCAGAAATGCCTGGAGTGAGGTTTGGATAGGCTTTAGAAATTTCCCAACCTATCAACCAAATGGAAAATGGAACAACTTTTAGTTTCAAGGGTAAGATGTCCCTTTCCCAGTTCAGTTTGGAAAATTTTTGTCAGTATCCCAGGGAGTCTCCCAGTCAGGAGGAAATAAAAAGATAAAAATAAAAGTGGTTTGGTCACAAGACACATAATTGCAGCTGGGAAGAATATGTGCAAAAGATCTATCAAATAGAATGGTGACTGTAGTTAGTGACAATGCAGTATATTCTGAAAAAAATGCAAAGAAAGTGATGTTAAGTATTCTTACCACAAAAATGATAGTTATGTGAGGCTATGTATTTATTAACTAGCTAAATTTAACCATTCGTATGTACATATATATTTCAAAATATTATGTTGTACATGATAAATACATTTTTTTAAAGAGAGAGTGAGAGAGGGAGAGAGAGAGAGAGAGAGAGAATTTTTTAAAAATATTTATTATTTTTTAGTTCTTGGCGGACACAACATCTTTGTTGGTATGTGGTGCTGAGGATTGAACCCGGGCTGCACGCATGCCAGGCGAGCGCGCTACCGCTTGAGCCACATCCCCAGCCCATAAATACAATTTTTCATTGTTTTAAATTTTTTTTTTACAAAATTCAGCATTTAGCAAGGGCAATTAACATCACTCAGAACAAGACTAGAGACCCATAATGTAGCCATTTTGTAAAAAAGGTAAGAAACAATCCATAAGAGTAGCTAAGTTTTTACCCTACAGTGTCCCTGCAGGTTTCTAATACCTCTCCCTTAAGGGGGAGAACAATGTGTAAAGAACCCAATACAAAGATTATACAACCTTAAACCAAATAGGTGTTATTAAGATGTTTGTGGTTTTGCCACAATATACAGAAATGGTATGTTTAACTATTATCTACAAAATGTTTAATTATTAACTACAAAATTATTATCTACAAACTACTACAAACAGTAGTTTGCAAAAGGGTCTACAGTTTCTGATAGTGGACAAAGAACCTGGGGTGAGGTGTAGGATGAGATGTTGAGGGGGGTAGGAGGTGAGAATACAGAGTTATTAGATTTTAGGAAGCATGAAAGAGGAATCTAAAGAAGTTGGTTAGTAGCAGGAGAAGAGAGAGAAAGTGATTTGGGGGAGACAAATAAGTAGGAAGACAGTAGAGTACAAAAAAGCAAAAAACATAAATATTAAGAAAAGTAAAAAATGTAAAGATAGGAGATAAAATAATATACAACACCATGTAATATACTATTTGAACATCCCAGTCCTCAGTAGCCTAATTCATGAAAAGTATTTGGTTTCACAAATGTTGGGGATGTGAGAGCAGGAGGAGAGAGAGACAGAAAAAAAAAATCTGGAAGGAAGGAAGACACAAGGATTGTTTTTGTTGGAGATCAGTATCTTTCCAGCTTTCCTTCTCATACAATAGGTGGGGTTGTCTGTTGTTTGCTGGTATCTTCACCCTGAGGATGGTGAAGGTTATCAGGGTTGGTCCAAGGATGTCCTTTGGGGCCTGTTCATGTGATGTGGATGTTTGGTCTTATCCTCTTATATCACCCATAGACCACACAATTCCTGGTCTCTAATTTAGTCTCTACACTGTATCTCACTCACCCCCTCCCTTTCTACTTCCCAATCAGGAACCTTTCTCTCTTGAGAGATCTTATGGGCTGCGCTCTGGGGGCTGCACACCTGTTGTGGAGAGCTGTTTTATATTGGGTAGTTCAGGCCCTGGTTTTGGAAGATACGGACTAGCCATGTAGCCACAGGCACTGTGCCAGGTTAGCGGCTGCGGGGGAGAGGCAGAAGCTGGGGACTTTTGGTACCTTGATATTGTTTCTAGGCCCCACCCGGTGTTCCAAGCTGGGAGTTGCCCCAACTAAAGATGGTGATGAAGGTATCCCAAGATGGAGGCGGCTGCTTTCAACAATGGGGTGTCAGGTCAGGTGGGGATAGGCACTGGCATTGAGTGGTGTGGTCAGAGATGCTGCTCTGTGGTGTGAAGAATTGTAGCTGGCAACTGTCTCTGGACTCAGTGCAGTGCCCCCAAGTGTAGGCTACCACATGTAGGGGACTGTAGCAGTGGTTGCAGTGCCCCAAGATGGAGGCAACCGGAGGAGCCCCACATCGGTAGATGGGGGTCCTGATGGGAGTGGTGGCCAGGATTCCTGTGTGAGTGGGTGGCCAGGAGTCCTGTGTGGGTGCTAAAGCTGATGGTCCTATTTGGGTATCCAGAGGACCTGTGTGGACGAGTGGCTGGGAGTCCTGCCCAGCACAGCAGCCATGATTCCTGAGTGGGAGCAGCTGTTGGAGGGTCCTCTAATCACTCGCAGAGAAACAGTATTCCTGCTACTTGAATCCCAGGTCCTGGAGCGACACAGAATGCAGCCTCTCTCTGGCCTACCTTCTTGGATCCCAGGAATGGCATCTTCTTAAATTAACTAAATGGCCACCAAAGTGACAGTACTCTATTAGACGCATGCGATTTTAGCCAAATTTATTAAGTTTTTAAGTTCTAGCTCAGCAATGTCTAATCTCCTGAGAACATCTTCTGACCATAAATTAGATATTTGTGAAGATGAAAATTTCATTGGAAAATTCACTCCAGGTTTTGGAGCTACAGCATGAGAGTCTTTGTAAAGGATGCAAGGGGGTTGGTCCTTGACCTTCTCTGGCTCTCACCCTATGCAGAGTTTCCTTACCCTGTCTCAGAAGGCCCTGATCTTCTACATGAATTTTGCATCATTAACAGGCAGGGGAAGTTCCCCCTGGATTTTACAAGAGAGATTTGACAAGCGGCAAACCACAACATAGAATAGGGTGGAGCAGACTGCCCGAGACATCCTGCCAGATCTTCATCACATGGAAAGGTGCACAGGGAAGACATTTTCAATGTTATTTTGAGCAAGGAAGTATTAATTCAAAATGACTACAAAAGTGGCGCAGGGGTAAATGTGTGGGGTTGGAAAGTCCTGGTCGAGGGCTTTCAAGTCTTTCCCTGGCTTTCAGAGAATCATGACTTTTGTTTTTGTTCTGCTTCTTTAGAGGGGAAACATGTCTGATGGTCAAACAAAAGGAGGCACCCTGTTAAGAGACTTAACATCTGTGCCCTCCATCAGTGTGCAACACAGAACTGAGGTGATGAACAAGGTCAAGAGTGTGCAACACAGAACTGAGGTGATGAACAAGGTCAAGAGTGTGCAACACAGAACTGAGGTGATGAACAAGGTCAAGAGTGTGCAACACAGAACTGAGGTGATGAACAAGGTCAAGAGTGTGCAACACAGAACTGAGGTGATGAACAAGGTCAAGAGGAGGTACATTTCAGCTTCATGCATGGAAGAATTCTGTGACCATGAAAATGGCCTGAAAAGGAGAGTGGCTGCTTCATTAGGTGATAGAAACCTCCATGCTCCTGCCCTCCATGTCAGCAGAGGCTGAAGCAGAGGCTGGGCAGACATGCAGGAAGTCTTTCTACCGACCAGGGTGAGAGTGTTAGTGTTGCAAAGATCTTGAAACCCTAAATGCTTTAGGGTTTCACTTTAGTGACACCTATTGAATTAGGATGGATGGAAATTGAGGGGGGGGTGAAACAAGAGGAGCCCTATAATCTAGATTTTTAACAAACTGCTCTAATCATCTGGTAGACAGCAATCCAGGCTGAGGACTCAATCTGGTATATGTAAACCACTGGTCTGAAGAAGTGTATTTTCTGACCTCTGGGTAAATTTTTTTCCTTAATCATACCTCCTTGTCCTCTCCTACAGAACCTTTCTTCTCCTACATGCTTAGGGTCCATGTTAAAAAAAATTCATTATTTTGTCAGTCCATAGTATAATTCTGGATGAGAATAAATGGCCTAGATGACACTTGAAGGCTTCTCTCTACCCTAAGATTTTGTGATTAAAGATTAATTTATTAACTCATATTGTGTGCCATTCAAATAGAAAAAACCACAGACTTGGACCAAATGTAGTTGGGCTGGCTATGATGCAATTTCCTGACTTTGGATTCTGAAACAGATTGTCATGTGTCTCTTCCTCAGGATCTTGACAAACAGGATATACTTGAGGATGGGTTTAGGCAGGGCCACCTGTGAAAGAGGGGAGTGTCCAAAACAAAACAAATCAAAACAAAAAAACCCTGGAAATTCTCTCAATTCCTATGACTGTTGAAATGTGGCTAATGCAAGAACACAATATTTAGAATAACACCAACTCTCATTTCCTTTATGGGCTTCAGAAATAGATTTTCCCCTTCTGGGGAGTAAACTAAGGTCTGAGAGGACAACCCTACTGGGACAGATGTCCCCTGCTCTGCCTTTGCATACTTCTACTTTTATTTGGCTGTAATAAATAATTTCTTGTTGCTTTAACTGGTAGCCTCAGCATGAGAAAATGAAAATCCTCTCCTATCACTAGTCACTCGAAAGGGGCAGGAAGTGAGCTGCTTGTTCAGGAAGCCTTTCTTTGAAAGCAAACTCCATAGAAAAGACAAACAGCTCCTCTAACATGGGCAGGTAAGAGTTGGGCTACAACATCCAAGGAAGTTCATCTCCTCCAGCCCAACTCCCCATTAGCCTGTATTTTTTCCAGCGGGGCTATCCTTTCTCCTCTGCAGAAGAATGCCCTTGTATGAAGATGTGTTGGTGGAAAATACTTTCACCCCTGCTCTCACTGGGATGTGACAGGACCCCAAAAAACACAAGTTGGCTCTCTTCTGCAGTTTCTCCTATTTTCAGTCATGAGTTCCTGATAGGAAAATAAGTCAGTTAATTAAGTACCATTTCCCAAATGGTCTCACAAACTTCATCTATCTTCAGAAGTCTCCACCAAGAATTTCCAAATAGGCTAGGCATAAATGTGAGAATGATCTTATACTGATTCATACTAAAGTAGTGCTGATTTGCAAGAGATTTATCAATGAATTAAAGAAGTCACAAAGTAGAAGGTTACAGTGTAAGATGCTTTTAAGGGATCACAGTAAATTTTATATAAACAGCCTGTAGCAACATCACCTCTGCAAGCTCTCACTTAGTGAGGACCTGAATGAGATCCCTCCTTTCATTGGAAGGGTCACAGTATTTCTCTTTGATAATTTCCTTCCATAAGATGGAAGTTCTTTAGCTATTGTGAATTGTGCTGCTGTAAACATTGATGTGGCTGTGTCCCTATAGTATTCGGTTTTTAAGTCCTTTGGGTATAGACCAAGGAGAGGGATAGCTGGGTCAAATGGCGGTTCCATTCCCAGATTTCCAAGGAACTTCCATACTGCTTTCCATATTTGCAGTCCCACCAGCAATGTGTGAGTGTACCTTTTCCCCCACATCCTCCCAACACTTATTGTTATTGGTCTTCATAACAGCTGCCATTCTGACTGGAGTGAGATGGTATCTTAGAGTAGTTTTGATTTGCATTTCTCTAATTGCTAGAGTTAATGAACGTTTTTTCATATATTTGTTGATTGACTGAATATCCTCTTCTGAGAAGTGTCTCTTCAGGTCCTTGGCCCATTTATTCATTGGGTTATTTGGTTTTTTTTTTTTTTTTGGTGATTAGCTTTTTGAGTTATTTATATACCCTAGAGATTAATGCTCTATCTGATGTGAGGGGTAAAGATTTGCTCCCAAGAAGTAGGCTCTCTATTCACCTCACAGATTATTTCTTTTACTGATAAGAAACTTTTTAGTTTGAATCCATCCCATTTATTGATTCTTGGTTTTAATTCTTGTGCTATAGGAGTCTTATTAAGGAAGTTGGGGCCTAATCCCACATGATGGAGATTAGGACCTACTTTTTCTTCTATTAGGTGCCGGGGGTCTCTGGTTGTATTCCTAAGTCTTTGAACCATTTGAGTTTGACATTTGTGCATGGTGAGGGGTAGGGGTTTAATTTCATTTTGTTGCATATGGTTTTCCAGTTTTCCCAGCACCATTTGTTGAAGAGGCCATCTTTTCTCCAATGTATGTTTTTGGCACCTTTGACTAATACAAGATAATTGTAATTTTGTGGTTTAGTCTCTGTGTCCTCTATTCTGTACCATTGGGTCTATCAGTCTGTTTTGGTGCCAATACCATGCTGTTTTTGTTACTATTGCTCTGTAGTATAGTTTGAGGTCTGGTATAGTGATGCCACCTGCTTCACTCTTCCTGCTAAGGATTGCTTTAGCTATTCTGGGTCTCTTATTTTTCCAGATGAATTTCATGACTTTTTCTATTTCTATGAGGAATGCCATTGGGATTTTGATAAGAATTGCATTAAATCTGTATAGTGCTTTTGGAAGTATGGTCATTTTGATAATATTAATTCTACCTATCCAAGAGCAAGATACATCTTTCCATCTTCCCATATCTTCTTTGATTTCTTTCTTTAGGGTTTTGTAGTTTTCATTGTATAGATCTTTCACATCTTATAGCAGCACAGTTCACAATAGCTAAACTGTGGAGCCAACCCAGATGACCTTCAGTGGATGGATGGATTAAAAAAAAATGTGGCATATATACACAATGGAATATTACTCAGCAATAAAAGAGAATAAAATCATGGCATTTGCAGGCAAATAGATGCCTCTGGAGAAGATAATGCTAAGTAAAGTTAGCCCATTCCAAAAAAACAAATGCCAAATGTTTTCTATGATATAAGGAGGGTGACTCATAGTGGGGTAGACAGGGGGAGCAAGGGAGGAATAGATGAATTCTAGATAGGGAAGAGGGGAAGGAGGGAAAAGGAGGGGGCAGGGGATTAGCAAGGGTGGTGGAATGTGATAGATATTATTATCCAAAGTGCATGTATGAAGACATGTATTGGTGTGAACATACTTTATATACAAACAGAGGTAAAAAATTGTTCTATATGTGTAATAAGAATTGTGATGCATTCTGCTGTCATATATTTTTAAAAAAACAAAAGATGGAAATTCTTCTCTAGTTCTCCAGTACATCCTGAGAAACTCAGCTGTGGTAGTGGGAGTATAAATTTAAAGCTATGAAAGGCTTTATTTGCTAGAATTATTGTTGGAACTCCTCTTAGGAGGGACAGCCTTTTCCAAGGGTAGTAGGAACTTTCTTCTTTTGGGGGACAGGCTGTTGGAAAAAGTCAACGAATGGACTGATGGGTTCCACTGTGGGTCCCATTGCATGCAAGAAGGCCCTGAAGACGCCCAAAGGACTGGTTTTAATAGCAATCATGAGTGAAACTGGGGAACAGAAAGAGAGGCCCAAAGAAGATTTTAGGGAGCTTGCTGTGTGATGTCCTGCACAGACATCCTCTGTTTCTGCCTTCTAGACATCAGTAAAGTTTCACAAGATTTTCAAGGTTTTAAGAAATGGATGATGATTCTTTGAGAGTAATACTTGTAGTTATTTGAATCAAGGCAGAGAGACAGCCAGTCTGACTTTATACTGATTAAGTAATTATTTGAACAGAGCTTATTTTTGCAAATTTCAAGGAAGATAAACAAATCTGCAACTCCTATGCTCAGTTGTTGAGACTTAGTCAGCAAGGAGTCATAGCTGAGCTAGATGGTTTGTGGCATCTCTCCAGTGGACTATTTTCAGCTGTCAAGCTTCTGTAATGGCACATCTTTTACCATGGCTTTTGATTTTATTGATCTTAGGCAGACAGGTAGGTAGTCTTTTTCCCTATTTAGACCTGCTTCTTGTTCACCACACTTTTCTTTCTCCCACCTTGGGCACTGAGAAACCAAAGGACATGGGGAGCAATTAGACTATCTGACCAGCATCTCAGACGCAGATTCTTAGAAACCTAAATACTAAAATAGTATTCAGGGCAAGGACCTAATAGTCCTGATGATCTAACCTCAAATACCATTGTAGTTGAAAGGAGGCAATTATGAGTTTTTAAATCAGAGTTATGTTGTAGTTGTGTTTGGACCTACAGATTATCTAATATTTGTGCTGCATATGAAAATATGGAGGCCCAGGAGGTTAAGTGTCTTTCCTAAGTCCCAGAATTGGATAGTCAGAGTAAGAACATAAGATTCATCTATATTTCTCTCTCTTTACACTACAGAAGATAATTCTTAAATTCCTTTACATTTAATAAACTACCAATTCTTTAATATTTAAGACTATTCTATATCATATTTGAATACAATACATTGTACTAGCCATTGAATAAATTAATTTAAATTAAGAATATAATTTAAAACATGAGTGGCCTCAAATTTTAACTTCTTTTTAAATATAAGACTGAGTATGACAAAATCATGGGAATAGGAGGAGAAATTCTAACGCTGTTCAGGAACTTTAAAATAGAAGGAAAACTTTCCTTTTTGGAAAACCATGGTAACGTTAATACCAAATTGACAAAGAAAGGAAAACTTTCTGATTAATTTTGATGCAGTGATACATGAATATTAATTCAAAAATTTTAATTAAAATATACACATGTAAAATTCAGCAGCATATTGAAAAATAACAAACTACAGCAAAGTAAGATTTCTTTCCAGAAATGCAAAATTTTCTCTATAGCAGATACATGAATGCAATTCATTATGTTCATGGTCAAAAGAGAAAAATAATTAAATCATAGTAATAAAATTCAGAATAGAAACTGATGGATTAGTTTTTTATGTGATAAAAAGTTCAATAACTCAAACGTTGAGCCATCATCACAATGAGGTGCTAATTAAAATTAGAAATCAGATAAAGGTAACTATTCCCAGCATTGTACTTAAGCCTATTCGGGAATTACAAGCTTACGTAATTGCATATGAGAAAAAAAGATGTAAAAATAATAAGGAAAAAGAAAAATTTCAATTATTTACTGATAATATAGGTTAGCATATTAAAAAACCCTTAGAATTGATTTTAAAAATGAGAAATCAGCAGTGACTGATTAAATAATTCACAACTATCAGTAGTTTTCAATAATATATGTATTTATTCTCTCTCTCTCTCTCTCTCTCTCTCTCTCTATATATATATATATATATATATTTACACACACACACACACACACACACATATGTGTACACACACATATATAATGAGGAAAGGATGCCATCTATGATGAAAACAAGAGAAATACATAGAAACAAACTTTTAATAAAAACTACCCAGGACCTACATTAAATTCTCAACAGGAGCACAGGAACATATAAGAAGTCTTGAATCTATGGAAAATAATTCCTTGGGGATAGAAATTTGTAATATTTAAATGATACCAATTCTTTTTAAATTAAGGAATAATATTAAAGCTGTCCCAATAAACATAGTGAAAGAATTTTCTTTAACATAACAAACTGATTCTAAAATTCATATGAAAATAAACCAAAAAACTGATCAACAAATTCTTATCCACAGAAAAATTACTAGTTATTAAAATGTATTATGCTCATTACTGAATTTCCAAAACACAGTGCCCTTACACAGCAGGCACTCAATAAATATGTTGGATAAAGGCATAAAAGAATGAATTTAAGCCACAATAAATAATGAAAATTAGTTGGTGCTGTTAGAGATAAATAGATCTATGTAATAACCGAGAGAATCAAAAGACAATACAATGTGCATGAGAAATTAGATAAAGATTAATCTGACATTTGAATTAGTAGAGAAAGATGAATTATATAATAAGTGATGTTGAATTATACAATAACCTAGATGCTTAAACAAATTTCTAAAAAGTCACTGAACAAATTTTTAAAAATTTGCTACCTTACCCCTTTTATTAAAATAAATTGCAGAGGAAAAGGAAATAAAAGTTAACTTTGTCATAGGGATAGGCCTTTCTAACAAAATACAAAATCCAGAAACCTAAAAAGAGAGGTTAGAAAATTTGACCTTAAAAATCAAGACTTTTAAAAATTAAAAAAAAGACAAATAAATAAAAAACCCACCATAAACTAAGAGGCAGGATTACCTTAGAAGATAAATTGAACTTGGTTTAATTTATAACAGAAACTGAAGGAGAAGGATAATCAGGAAAACAAGCCATGCCAACTTAAATAATGTCAGAGATTAATAAAATGATTAAATGTAAGACCTGAGGGCAAGAGTAAGAAAGCACAGAGCTTTGCCTCAGGAAGCAAGTGGACAACATCAGACATTAGATGCTTCATTTTTGTTTCAGCTGGGAGACCCAAATCACGTCTGCTTCCCCACAGCAGTCTGGTGACCCTGTTCTTCAGGTGAAATTAAGTGTGACGCGACAGAGGAGGTTCATGCTTAGATAGGAGCTGACAACATGTGACCTCTGTCATGTAGGTGACAGACTTCATGCTACAGTAATTCAAACAGCAATAAGCACTGTAATTTGTGAGCATTTGTAGTGGCAGCTGCTGCTCCAAGTGTGGCTCACAGTACAGGCTGATGACAACCTGGGGTTAGATTCAGCAGGGCTGAGGGCACCCTCCTTGAGCACCCCTGTGCTTTCGTGTCTCCCTATGAAGCAATGGCTTGTCCTGGCAGGTTGGCCAGCTGCGTAAACTCTGCACAGATGTGGGTGGGATAGTACTGGATCCAGTCCCACACCACAGGCAGGTCTGGAATAAACATTCTGTCTGGGGTTGAAGGAGAGCTTAGTCATCCAGCAGAAATATGAAGAGTGAGGAAATGATTTTGCCCTGTGCTCTCTTAAGGCATTTTCCAACATAAGCATAGAAGTAAAACAAAGATGGAGATTGACTGCCGCAGTCTGGCTGGGCATAATTCAGGAGCCACTTGTCAAAAGAAACGAACTTTATTTTTAGAACCACACAGGCCAAACAAAACAGCTCCTCAGAAAAAACCTTCAGAGCCCAACTGCCACCACCGGCTTCCCACAAGCCTCTCCACCTCCCCCACTCCTCCTGCTCTTGAGGCCTATTGGCTGGGTCGCGTGGGCGGAGCCAAAAAAGTCCCCCAGTGAGCAGCTCCAGTGGTCTGAAAGGGCATGGAAACAGCCCAATGAGCATCACTGCAGAGGAGCCAATCAGTTGGCAGCTAGAAGTTGCTAGGGCCGCTGTGAGCCAATCATCAGCTGGCAGTCTGAAGGGCATGGAAACAGCCCAATGAGCATCACTGCAGAGGAGCCAATCAGTTGGCAGCTAGAAGTTGCTGGGGCCGCTGTGAGCCAATCATCAGCTGGCAGCTGGAAGTTTGCTGGCAGCTGGAAGTTTGCTGGGGCCCCTTCCGCTGTGGCTCTCAACAATTGATGGAAGGAGTTTTTCTATGAAGTTTAGGAAGGAAGATTCTGTGATTGAAGTTTTGACATAAACCATGGTAACCTTGTTTGCAGCTCTGACAGATGCCTACCATCCTGCATTTTGAATCTCTCTTGACTCCTGGGGGTAGATGCCACAGTTAGTTATTTTCTTTAGCCCCAAAGGGCCAGAGGGACACATGTTCACTTTTATTCACACTTTTGAAACATGAGAGGTTTGGACATGGTCTGTCCCAAAATAATTATCTGAACAACTGTTGGTCCTTCCAACACTTCCTACATCAAATCAAAAACAAATCACAAACACTTGTAATAGGAACCGCTCCAGGCTTGAATGAACAATTCTGCTAATCCTCAGGGAGCTACATTTGTGTTTTGCTATCAGTGAAAATACATTTAACACCATTAGGAATTAAACCCACTGAACCCATTTCAACTAAGGTGATGAGCCAAGAGTAGTAGTCCCTCTTTCTCTTGTCCACCTTTCCCAACCTCCACTTCTGGCATGTGCCAATGCCATTTTCCATCTCTAAATACATCGGTAGCAATCAATTCCCACCAGTTGAAAGCTAGAATAGAAACTGCATAAAAAAATCCTGGAGACTGCTGAGCCACAACAGAGACCTTTTTGTAGATATCTAAAGGAAAGTGATTACAGCAAATATAAAAACGTCAGTGGCATAAGAAGCTTTATTAAATTTATGAGAGCTAGAAACTTTATTAAATTTATGAGAGACAAGCAACTAGGCAAATGGCTTGCCCTTAATTACAGTTCAAACTTCTGAAGACTTATTAAGGGCAAGCCATTTGCCTAGTTGCTTGTCTATCCACCAAGGGGTGCAGCCAAGTTCTTTCCGGGATTTTCCAGAATGAAAATCAAAGCTGCAAAATTGTAGGCAGGTTTTCAGCATGTTTTCACCTTCACATCTGAGAGCAAGATGTTAAGGGAACACACAAAGGAAGCAATGGCTTTAAAAGTGATTGTGAGTCATTAGAGGCAGTGAAGGAAATGACACTTCTGAATTCTGATAACAAATAAATGGACGTAAGCCTTGGCAGGACCTGGACCAACCTAAAGAGAAAACAGAGTCCATGTCTGCCCTCCCCACAAGTGGGTGCATGTACTGTGGGGGTCGAACCAGCAGTGACAGGAAAGAAAACCCAAAAGGAACCCAGCATATTTAATGGATATAGGTTCACCTCTTTCATTTGAGTCTTATCACTAATGGGGAGAAGTTAGCTGCTCACCAGAGCCTCGAGGAGCCAAGAGTGTACAACTGTGTGAGATTTGTGCCACCATGGCAGGGCATGCAAATGGAGAGGCCATCCTACAGAACAATATCTTCTTATTGCTAAATTAGCCACTCTGTCCTACTTTCATATTTATCAAAAACAGTCCTTCATAAAAATGTCATGAAAGCAGTGCTCTCTACATATTTTTAGAACTTCCTTCATTTCTAATTTATGTACACTTATAAAATGCTGTTTAATTCAATGGTAATTAAGATTAACTGAGCCAAGGTAAATACTATCAAAACTTTAGATTTCTTTGTATTTGTTCCATCTACTTCCAACATTTTTTCTAATTAGTTACCTTTCTAGAAACATCCTTTTTATATGTACCATGACACTTGGTATTTTCCTGCAAAATTCCCTAAGGTCTCTATTTCCTTGGCTTTGAGGCTGATGTGCTTTGCTGGTTTGATCCTTTAATTATGTCCATGTGCTTTTCTCCCTGCCAAATATAAAATTCAAAAGGACTTATCCATTCAACCAAGAACATGTCATTAATTATTCCTGAATTTCTCAGGCTGTCTCTCTCACGACCCAATCAAACACACAAAGAATAAGCCTTTCCTCAAATGCCAAACTTCTTGATAGCTCCATAAGTATCACATGAGATGATTACTGGAAGGCAAGAGACACAGGGACCCAGTTATGCCATTTAATTTAGTTCATTGGTTTTGAAGCTGGAACTTCTGATTTTTTCTTTTCTTATCTTTTCTAATGAACAGATGATATGGCTGTTAACTTCAAATCTCATTTTTAAGAATGTTTTTTTTTGTAGTTCATTATACTTACATATAACACTGGGGTTCATTATAATATATTCATAATGCATATAACATCATTTGCCACATTTTAATCCCCAGTACTTCCCCCTTCTCTCTTCTTCTGGTCTTCCTTCTATTTATTTATTGTCTTTTAATTGGTGTATAATTGTACATAAAAATGAAGTTCTCTGAGATGTATTTATACATGAACATAGCATACATGGTTTGGTCAATTTCATTCCACAGTTCCTCATTTTTCTTTTTTATTCCACATTTCTCACAATCAGTGATTACGGATTAGGCACTCTCTGCTTATATTTGAAGAACATTTTGGAATCATTAATGTTTAGGGATAGACAAATAAATTTGTAGGCATTTTGTGAATAGGTGATATAAATGGATCCAAAGGCAGAGAATACATGTTGAATACAGAAATGGTCAAATATGCTTTGAGATAACACAAAGGACACATAGCCAACAAACAGTTTATTTAGCAAGATTACAGTTGTAGTAACATTTAATGAAAAGAAAATCCACACTATCAACTTTGTATGCAGATATTATTGGGCTGGATAAAGACATCTAAAGAGCAATAATGGAATTCTCTGGGTTACACGAATTATGACTTGACTAAAAATTAATGGTAAATTTCCCTCCAGGTTTCTCCACCTAGACCCATTTGTTGTGACTAGATTTCTTACTCCCCATTTCAGTTTTAATATATGAATTTTCCCTAACTGATGATTAAAGTATTCAAACTTAGGGAAGGAAGATAATGATCCTGATTTGCTTTTAAATGAAAACTGCAAAAGAGAAATGATAGCACTCCCAGTGGGGAAATGATGTGTTCACTTAATGATGGTGAAGAGAGGATGCACTCTTCTTTAATAAGAGGGTTGTACACTCTGACCTATCTTCCCTTAACTACTCTCACTTATTAGGAACATTTGGTCTGCTGAATAATTTGAAGAATAAAGCAAAATGTTAAACTGTAAAAAAAAATTTTTTTGCTACATATAATGGTATTACCACACTTGATTTCATAAAAATTCTACCACTGATCTATGTATCTCTTCATTATATAGCCAAAGACTCTGACTAGCAATGTCACTGGTAGACATATACTAACAACAGTCACCACATCTTAAAATTAGATACATTTTGAAACTTTCTGAAACAATAGAGGACTAAGTTTACCACAGGGACAGTATTTTCAAGTGGTCTATAAGGTCAATGTTGCATCATGACATTTAATTTTACGAGAAACTAAATGACATGATTTTGAACTCAACACATTGCTGTTAGTGGAATGTCCAAAAATTACTTCTAGCTTAAAGAATATCAAACATATAATTTAGAGAAGATATTAGCTCTAAATATCTAAGATATTACAGAACCAGTTTAAAACCTCAAAGTATTATGAAAACACTGATTTGCATTTTAAATTTCATTTTAAAGCACTTCTACATTTATTAATTTGTGATCTCTCTCTCTCTCTCTCTCTCTCTCTCTCTCTCTCACACACACACACACACACACACACATGCACACATGCACAGATGCACGCGCACACACTCACTCACACACATGAATGTAACCAAGCCATCATAATCAACTTCAGGTCTAGACATTGGATTTCCTCATTCAGAAGAAAACCTTCTTTTCAATGTTCTTTTCCTTAATTCTTTTGTGATCTAAGGTGACATAGTAATGTACAATATTCACTGTTATATGACTCTATAGAGAATTCAAAGTACAAAAAATTGAATTTTCCTTGATTCCAAAATTAATTCATGCATTGCTAAACATTCATGGGATTTTTTACATATGAAATATGCTTGTAGAAAAACCATCACCATTATAAATCTAATGCTCTGTTTTATCTTTTCAGTCTATATATCACAATCAACAATTAGAATCACACATGGCAACTCTCAGTCATTGACAACAATAGTAAGTAAATCTTGTATAATTGGCATCTACTTACAATCCCAAGACCTTTGATTTATTTATTTGTCATCTGCTCAACACTTCATTTTAATTAGAATTTTTTAAAAGTACCCAAATTGACTAAGTTTTATTTTTTTAATTCATTTTATTCTTCACTCTAAGATGTTCATGACTAAGGACATATTCCAAAAATCCCCAAGCCAGGAAGAAAAGAATAAAGAAGGTTGGGATATATGAATGCTTTCCAACACAGACAATTGAGAAGAGTCAGCTTTATTGGTATGGGATTGTTTTCCTTCCCTTTTTAAGTGACTGGGAAAATTCTGATGGAAGAGGGGACTGATAAATTAGAATTGAAGATTATTTCAAAGTTGCTTTCATATTAAAGCATCCTTATTCTATAAATTATAGACATCAAAATGAACCCTCTACTAATTCCAGAGATGTAAAAACCATTCAGAAAGATGGTAATT
Organism: Spermophilus citellus; assembly: GCF_964194105.1. Lineage (NCBI taxonomy): Eukaryota > Metazoa > Chordata > Mammalia > Rodentia > Sciuridae > Spermophilus > Spermophilus citellus. Next base: position 159,431,811 of record NC_138187.1, read on the forward strand.
CCAATAAAAGTTAAATTTAGTAAAATTAGTTACTTTAGTAACTTATTTAATTAAAAAAGGGAATAACTGCCCTCCTTTGGTTAAAATTTTCTTTCAGCATACGAGTACTGAGCACCATTTGGATCACACTGTGAAAAAGAATAACATGAGGGTGAGGGTGAGGAAGTTATGGTATGGTTAGAGTCAGAGCTCACAAAAGCCACCTGGGAGGCTGAGAGAGAGCAGGGTGGATGTGGGGACACCGTGACGAGACGATGCCTTGATGAAGGGAAAGTAGAAAGCATGTCAAATGAAAATATGCTTTGGAAACAGAAAAAGAGAACATTTTTTTAGACTATTGTGAATGGGGTCGTTTTCCTAATTTCTCTTTCAGTGGATTCATCACTGATATATAGGAATGCATTTGATTTATGAGTATTGATTTTATATTCTCCTAATTAGTTGAATTAATTAATTCTAGATGTTTTCTGGTGGAGTTTTTGGATCTTCTAAGCATAGAATCATATCATTAGCAAATAATGATAGTTCATTTCCTATTTGTATTGGTTTTTAGATCACTTTGTATTTTTTGCCTAATTGCTCTGGCTACAGTTTCAAGAATTATGTTAAATAGAAATGGTGAAAGGATCCAACATGGCGGCGGGCGAGAAGAGATCGAGTCTCTGACCTCTTCAGCTGCACGGGCATAGGGAGACGTAAACCGACTAAATGCTGTTTGCTCAGGATCTCTAGGCAATGCTGAGCTGACGTGGATCTGGGGCGAACAGTCTGGGCCTCTCAGAACACACACTGAGCCCGGATCGGCTGAATTCAAGCTCCCGTTCGCCTGCTTCCCGCAGACAAACAGCTGTGACTCAGCACTAATCCATCCGGCTGAAACAACTGGTCAGCCCTTCTCATCCTACGGAGGTAAATGCCTACCGAGCCTTCATAGGTAGTGGCCACAGGTTTGAAATGGGGCTTGGGAGAGACAGTAAGGACCCACCCGTTGCATTCGTCGCCCAGCAAAGGGAAACGAACTGTCGCCATTTGCAAGAGATACCACCATGGCAGAGAAGTGACGTCACCAGACTGCGGTGGAGGAGACAACTTCATTGAAACCTGTGGCTACAGTTGTGTAATTCCCTAGCCTTCCCTCTCCACACATCGGGGAAACCTTAAGGGCCCCTCCCATGTCTCCCGTGAGCGCGATAGCCAGACCGAGGGAATCAGAAGTGGCGCGGGACCCGCAGCACGTAACTCCTGGCTACCGCTCCCACCAGTACTGACAACTGAGGTCTCTTGCACCAGCTACCGGGGGCGTGGCTACCAGAGGGCAAGTAAAATTCGCTGAGGATTCTCAGCCCCAAGCTCTACAAACTTAGGGTCTGAGGGAATGGCAAACTGGAAGAGTGTGCCCAGTCGTTCATAAAAACAGGGCTCCCGGGAACAGCAGACCTGGCGTGTAGCCAGTATTGTAGTGAGTGTCACCGGTGAGAGGGGCCTGGCTAGAGGAAAAGTGGGGAAGTGACTAGACACAAGAGGAGGCCATAGGCACTCAGGATTGGAGACTCGCCCAGTCTGGGAGGAGGAACTGATGCACAGTGATTGGCTCCCGCGTATTGACAGGAGAAACTTGGCCTGGTGGGCACAGCTCCACCTACTGGAAGAGAAGTTTATCAAACTCTAAGACTGCATTTATTAGTTTTTTTGTTTTGTTTTGTTTTGTTTTTTGATTTGGGTTTTTTTTCATTTTCATTTTTCTTTCTTGTTGTTTTTAAAATTTTTTATAATTTTTTTCTTCTAATTTTAATTATTATTTTTTTATTTTTATTATTTTTAAATTTTTTTTCTCTTTTTTTATTTCCTATTTTTTTCTTCTTTTGTCTTTTCATTTCTTTTCAATTTTCTTATTCCCCCTTCCTTGAATTCTACCTGCTTACTCTCATTCTCTTTAGTGACTTCTTCCCTTCCCTTCTAATACCTTTCCTCCCAAGCATCAAATAAATTTATAGGAGTAAACAGTAACTCAGCAGTCAAACAGAACAAGAAGTAACATGAGCAGCATGAAAAAGCAAGGAAGAAAAGTAGTACAAACAATGCAGGACAGCCTAAATATTCAGGAGGACCTAGAGTCATCAGAAAAATGGTCATATAAAGAACTCAAGGAACACCTTAGACAGATGGAATGGAACCTTAAAGAGGATACAAGACAGAAAATTCAAGCAGCGAAAGAACACATTGAGAATGAATTACAGAAACAGATAAAAGAAGAAGTTAAGCATCTTTATCAGGAGATAGAGATTATAAAAAAATCAAACAATAATTCTAGAAATGAAGGAAATGATAAACCAAATTAAAAACTCAAGTGAGAGTATCACTAACAGAGTGGAGCAAGTAGAAGCCAGAACGTCAGATAATGAAGACAAAATATATCATCTTGAAAAGAGTCTAGCCAACTCAGAAAGGCTGGTAAAAAATCACGAGAAAAACATCCAAGAGTTATGGGATAACATAAAAAAACCAAACTTACGAGTCATCGGGATAGAAGAAGGTACAGAGATTCAAACCAAGGGAATGAGTAACCTGCTGAATGAAATAATTACAGAAAACTTTCCAGAACTAAAAAAAGAAACAGATATACAAATTGTAGATGCATACAGGACACCGAGCACACAAAATCACAGTAGATCAACGCCAAGACACATTGTTATGAAGATATCCAATATACAGAACAAAGAGAAAATATTAAAAGCTACAAGAGAAAGGAGGCAGATTACATTCAGGGGTAAACCAATAAGGTTAACAACGGATTTTTCATCATAGACGCTGAAAGCAAGAAGGTCATGGAACAATGTATTTCAAACACTGAAAGACAATGGATGCCAACCAAGAATTCTGTATCCAGCAAAATTAAGCTTCAGGTATGACAACGAAATAAAAATCTTTCATGATAAACAAAAGTTAAAAGAATTTGCAGCCAGAAAACCAGCATTGCAAAGCATTTTGAGCAAAACACTACACGAGGAAGAAGTGAAAAACAATAACCAAAACCATCAGTAGGAAGTACCTCGGTAAAGACAGAGGGCGAGGGGAAAGATAATCATGGAGAAACAAACTAAATTTTTTAAAAAAAGGATAAATAATCAAACATGGATGGAAGTACAAACCATATATCAATAGTAACTCTGAATGTTAACGGCTTAAACTCTCCAATAAAGCGACATAGGCTGGTATCGTGGATTAAAAAACAAATCCAACAATATGCTGCCTCCAGGAGACACATCTGATTGGAAAAGACATACACAGGCTGAAGGTGAAAGGATGGGAAAAAATATACCATGCACACGGTCCTCATAAGCAAGCAGGGGTGGCCATCCTCATATCGAATAAAATCGACTTCAAGACTAAGTTAATCAAAAGGGATAAAGAAGGACATTATATACTGTTAAAAGGAACCATTCACCAACAAGACATAACAATTATCAATATTTATGCACCAAATAATGGTGCTGCGACTTTCATAAAACAAATTCTCCTCAAGTTCAAGAATCAAATAGACCACAACACAATAATTATGGGTGACTTCAACACACCTGTCTCACCATTGGACAGATCCTCCAAACAAAAGTTGAATAAAGAAACTATAGAACTCAATATCACAATCAATAACCTAGACTTAACTGACATATATAGAATATATCAACCATCATCAAGTGGATATACTTTTTTCTCAGCAGCACATGGATCCTTCTCAAAAATAGACCATATATTATGCCATAGGGCAACCCTAAGTAAATATAAACGGGTGGAGATAATACCATGCATTTTATCTGATCATAATGGAATGAAACTGGAAATCAATGATAAAAGAAGGAAGGAAAAATCCTACATCACATGGAAAATGAACAATATATTACTGAATGATCAATGGGTTACAGAAGACATAAAGGAGGAAATCAAAAAATTCTTAGAGATAAATGAAAATACAGACACAACATATCGGAATCTATGGGACACAATGAAAGCAGTTTTAAGAGGGAAATTCATCGCCTGGAGGTCATTCCTGAAAAAAAGAAAAAACCAACAAATAAATGAGCTCACACTTCATCTCAAAGCCCTAGAAACGGAAGAGCAAAACAACAGCAAATGTAGTAGAAGACAAGAAATAATTAAAATCAGAGTGGAAATCAATGAAATTGAAACAAAAGAAACTATTGAAAAAATTAACAAAACTAAAAGTTGGTTCTTTGAAAAAATAAATAAGATCGACAGACCTTTAGCCATGCTAACGAAGAGAAGAAGAGAGAGAACTCAAATTACCAACATACGGGATGAAAAAGGCAATATCACAACAGATGCTACAGAAATACAGAAGACAATTAGAAATTATTTTGAAAACCTATATTCCAATAAAATAGAAGACAGTGAAGACATCGATAAATTTCTCAAGTCATATGATTTGCCCAGACTGAGTCAGGAGGATACACACAATTTGAACAGACCAATATCAATGGGTGAAATTGAGGAAGTAATCAAAAGACTACCAACCAAGAAAAGCCCAGGACCGGATGGGTATACAGCAGAGTTTTACAAAACCTTTAAAGAAGAATTAATACCAATACTTTTCAAGTTATTTCAGGAAATAGAAAAAGAGGGAGCTCTTCCAAATTCATTCTATGAAGCCAACATCACCCTGATTCCGAAACCAGACAAAGACACCTCAAAGAAAGAAAACTACAGACCAATATCTCTAATGAACCTAGAAGCAAAAATCCTCAATAAAATTCTGGCAAATCGAACACAAAAACACATCAAAAAAATTGTGCACCATGATCAAGTAGGATTCATTCCTGGGATTCAAGGAAGATTCAATATACGGAAATCAATAAATGTTATTCACCACATCAATAGACTTAAAGATAAGAACCATATGATCATCTTGATAGACGCAGAAAAAGCATTCGACAAATTACAGCATCCCTTTATGTTGAAAACATTAGAAAAACTAGGGATAACAGGAACTTACCTTGACTTTGTAAAAGCTATCTATGCTAAGCTTCAGGCTAGCATCATCCTAAATGGAGAAAATCTGAAGGCATTCCCTCTAAAATCTGGAACAAGACAGGGATGCCCTCTCTCACTACTTTTATTCAATTTAGTTCTCGAAACACTGGACAGAGCAATTAGACAGACGAAAGAAATTAAAGGCATAAAAATAGGAAAAGAAGAACTTAAATTATCACTCTTTGTGGAAGACATGATTCTATACCTAGAAGACCCAAAAGGGTCTACAAAGAAACTACTAGAACTAATAAATGAATTCAGCAAAGTGGCAGGATATAAAATCATCACGCATAAATCAAAGGCATTCCTGTATATCAGCAACAAAACTTCTGAAACGGAAATGAGGAAAAACACTCCATTCACAATATCCTCAAAAAAAATAAAATACTTGGGAATCAACCTAACAAAAGAGGTGAAAGATTTATACAATGAAAACTACAGAACCCTAAAGAGAGAAGTAGAAGAAGATCTTAGAAAATGGAAAAATATACCCTGTTCATTGATAGGCAGAACTAATATTATCAAAATGGCGATATTACCAAAAGTTCTCTATAGGTTTAATGCAATGCCAATCAAAATCCCAACGGCATTTCTTGTAGAAATAGATAAAGCAATCATGAAATTCATATGGAAAAATAAAAGACCCAGAATAGGAAAAGCAATTCTAAGCAGGAAGTGTGAATCAGGCGGTATAGCGATACCAGATTTCAAACTATATTACAGAGCAATAGTGACAAAAACATCATGGTACTGGTACCAAAACAGGTGGGTGGACCAATGGTACAGAATAGAGGACACAGAGACTAATCCACAAAGTTACAACTATCTTATATTTGATAAAGGGGCTAAAAGCATGCAATGGAGGAAGGATAGCATCTTCAACAAATGGTGTTGGGAAAACTGGAAATTCATATGCAACAAAATGAAACTGAATCCCTTTCTTTCGCCATGCACAAAAGTTAACTCAAAATGGATCAAGGAGCTTGATATCAAATCAGAGACTCTGCGTCTGATAGAAGAAAAAGTTGTCTCTGATCTACATATTGTGGGGTCGGGCTCCAAATTCCTTAATAGGACACCCATAGGGCTGGGGATGTGGCTCAAGTGGTAACGTGCTCGCCTGGCATGCGTGCGGCCCGGGTTCGATCATCAGCACCACATACCAACAAAGATGTGTCCACCGAGAACTAAAAAATAATAAATATTAAAAAAAATTCTCTCTCTCTCTCTCTCTCTCTCTCTCTCTCTGTCTCTCCAAAAAAAAAAAAAAATAGGACACCCATAGCACAAGAGTTAATAACAAGAATCAACAAATGGGACTTACTTAAACTAAAAAGTTTTTTCTCAGCAAGAGAAACAATAAGAGAGGTAAATAGGGAGCCTACATCATGGGAACAAATTTTTACTCCTCACACTTCAGATAGAGCCCTAATATCCAGAGTATATAAAGAACTCAAAAAATTAGACAATAAGATAACAAATAACCCAATCAACAAATGGGCCAAGGACCTGAACAGACACTTCTCAGAGGAGGATATACAATCAATCAACAAGTATATGAAAAAATGATCACCATCTCTAGCAGTCAGAGAAATGCAAATCAAAACCACCCTAAGATACCATCTCACTCCAGTAAGATTGGCAGCCACTATGAAGTCAAACAACAACAAGTGCTGGTGAGGATGTGGAGGAAAGGGTACACTTGTACATTGCTGGTGGGACTGCAAATTGGTGCGGCCAATTTGGAAAGCAGTATGGAGATTCCTGGGAAAGCTGGGAATGGAACCACCATTTGACCCAGCTATTGCCCTTCTCGGACTATTCCCTGAAGACCTTAAAAGAGCATACTACAGGGATACTGCCACATCGATGTTCATAGCAGCACAATTCACAATAGCTAGACTGTGGAACCAACCCAGATACCCTTCAATAGATGAATGGATAAAAAAAATGTGGCATCTATACACAATGGGGTACTACACAGCAATAAAAAATGACAAAATCATAGAATTTGTAGGGAAATGGATGGCACTAGAGCAGATTATGCTTAGTGAAGCTAGCCAATCCCTAAAAAACAAATACCAAATGTCTTCTTTGATATAATGAGAGCAACTATGAACAGAGCAGGGAGGAAGAGCAGGAAGAAAAGATTAACATTAAACAGAGACATGAGATGGGAGGGAAAGGGAGAGAAAAGGGAAATTGCATGGAAATGAAGGGAGACCCTCATTGGTATACAAAATTACATATAAGAGGTTGTGAGGGGAATGGGAAAATAAACAAGGAGAGAAATGAATTACAGTAGATGGGGTAGAGAGAGAAGATGTGAGGGAAGGGGAGGGGGATAGTAGGGGATAGAATACAACAGTTACTAATAGGGCATTATGTAAAATTGTGGATGTGTAACCGACGTGATTCTGCAATCTGCATTTGGGGTAAAAAGTGGGAGTTCATAACCCACTTCAATCTAATGTATGAAATATGATATGTCAAGAGCTTTGTAATGTTGTGAACAACCAATAAAAAACAGACTGTCTTGTAAAAAAAAAAAGAAATGGTGAAAGAGGGCATCCCTGTCTTGTTCCAGTTTTTAGAGGGAATGCTTCCAAATTTTCTCAATTTAGAATGATGTTGGCCTTGGGTTTCACATATATAGCTTTTACAATGTTGAGGTATGTTCCTATTATCCCTAGATTTTCTAGTGTATTGAACATGAAAGGGTGCTGTGTTTTGTCAAATGCTTTCTCTGCATCAATTGATATAATCATATGATTCTTTAAGTCTATTGATGTGATGAATTATATTTATCGATTTCCATATGTTGAACCAACCTTGTAACCCTGGAATAAAATCAGCATATTACAATGATGCAGCCTCACCAATGTTTATAGAAGCTCAATTCACAATAGCTAAACTTTGGAACCAACCTAGATGCCCTTCAAAAGATGAATGGATAAAGAAACTGGTGTATATACAAAATGGAATATTACTCAGCATTAAAAGAGAATGAAATTATGACATTTGCAGGTAAATGGATGGAGTTGGAGAATATCATGCTAAGTGAAGTAAGCTAGTCCCCCCAAACCAAAGGCTGAATGTTCTCTCTTCTAAGTGGATGCTGATCCATAATGAGGGGCAGGGAACACATGGGAAAAATGGATGAGCTTTGATGGGGCAAAGAGGAGGGAGAGGTAGGGAGCGGGTATGGGGACAGGAAAGATGGTGGAATGGATATCATTACCCTAGGTACATATATAACTGCACTATGGTGCGATGCTGCATTGTGTACAACCAGAGAAATGAAAAGTTTTGCTATAATTGTGTACAATGAATCAAAATGCATTCTGCTGTTATATATACCTAATTAAAATAAATAAATTAATTTTAATAAAAAGAGAACTTACCAACTGATTCAGTGAGGTGGAGGAAGAGGATTCAGCATGATTCCAGAATTTCCAACTTGGATGATGAAGGAAATTGGGGGATTAGTAATAGAGAAAGAACTCAAGAACAGGACTTTTCAGGCTTTGTTGGGGGTTAAGTTGTGGGAAGAAGCATAAAAGAAAAAAATTCTAAGTTTGAACTGGGGTGTATCTGTAGGAGCAAGACAGTAGGGAGAAGTGCCTAGCTGAAGCTAAAGGGAAGGGAAGGGTAAAAGAGATTTTTAGGCCCTCTAGATGAGAACTGAAGAGAGAGTTGGTGCAAACACTCAGGAAAAGAGTACCAAACAAGAACAGAACAGAAGTTGGGATTCTAATAAACATGTAAGAGGAAGATAAGGAGGAGATCCAAAGAGTAGGTAAAGGAGACAGAAAAAGAATAAGAAAAGAACAGGTCCATCTTTGAAGTTGAAAAAGGAGAGAGTCTCAAGAAAGAAAAGTGATCAATATTATTAAATACCATAGAGAGATTCAAGAATGAAGACAACAAAGAAGCCATTGCATTTGGGAAACAGAATCTTTTCACTGGTGACCTTTGAGATGGTCAGAACAAAAGAAGCAGAAGTCAAATCTAATGGATAATATCATATGAAAGGTAAAGAAACAGTGGTGACAAGTCATCAATAAACTAAGTGAGAAAGAAAATAAACTGATGGTAGAGGAAAGAAAGACAATTGAATGAAAAGGGGCTTTTCAGAAAGGGAAATACTAAATAATAAACACATCTGTGACTGACTGTTTGGGACTCATGCAAAAGGAAAAGAAATGGAGAAACAAAGAATAAGTTGACTGACAGCAAAATCCCTGACAATTCAGAAGATGAAATCCAAAACATACAGATAAATTAACCTACCAATTCAGAAGAACTCATTCTTCTACTTCAGAAGAAGATAAAAGTAGTTGAAAATAGGATATGAGAATATTTTTACTTCACAGTGTTTCTTTTCTTTGTGAAATAGGAACTGAGCCATCTGCTGAACTGGAGCAGAGGAGAAAAGTCCAGAGTACTCTTTGTGGAGGACAGGAAGAGATGCAGGAAGGCTGAAGAAGGCTGACTGAGATTGGAATAGCACATCTGAAATTCATTTAATCAATAGCAACATGTACTTTTTCTCCAGCTGGAAACCTAAATCAGAAATAAAATAATAAGAATACTGTATCATAAATTAGAAGGTTTTACTTGGCAGAGTAATGAGAAGATGAGAAAACTTATGGGATAAGGAGGTGATGTATCTGAAAGTGAAGGAAAGTAAAGATAGTGAGGGTCCTGGGAAACCAGCCTAATCAACTAGATCAAAAGAGTTAGAATTCAAAATGATTTCAATAGTGAGGTATAGTGGGTGTGAGGGAGAAAAATATAGAAGAATAATAGGTTGTGGTCAAAAGGGAAATTTTGATGTTAAAGACTTAAAGGTCACAGTTTTCCAGGTACTGACCAAGTCCAAGACCTACACATGTAAGTATGTTGCTGAACTGCAAAGGCAGGGATAACTGTAGAAGAAAGACAAAGCAACCATGAAGCCATCAGATAAACCATGGGGATAAAGACTAGGATGGGATGTTGAGAACCAACTGTGGAGTAGTTCTCAGAGTCTGCACCATCTGAGGAGTAAGTAGCCTTTGACTGGGAACATGACCATGAAAAGAGTGAGAAAATAAGGAACATTCTATTGCCAAAAAACATATTACTTACATGTCATAGAGTATAAAACTGCTGCTGCAGGAAATTGATGAGAAAAGATTTATCAGTAGGATTAAGGCTGCTGAGCTCAAATCCCAGGCAGAAAGAGGCTGTAGTTGGGCGAAAACTCAGGCCCAACCTTCTAAGCTATGGGAGCCATCATAGGACAGGCGCTTGGAATTAAGGGGTTTCAAAGGAAGAGATGTCACCAATTAGAGGTGAATAAGAATACATATAAGAAATAGAAAGTATAGAAGTTTAAGTTGTTACTAAAGAGATACTAATATAGACTTACTGAAAACTTGGTGTTCAAACACATGATTAAAAGCATATTACAAAAAGAGCCTTTCCACACAGGGAAAGGACTAGAAAACCAAAAACAGGTTGTCTGCCTTTTAAATAACGATGTCTTTTAATCTAGAGCATTATAAGCAATAAACAAAAGTATTTCTGTAAATAAATAATCAAAATATTCTGTTCATCTACAAAAATAATAAGTTTTGGGGTCACTTGACTACTACTGGTTTATATCAAGCTAAATTTATTCTCTGGTTCTATGGCTGTGGACTCAAATTTTATTAATGAGAGCCTGAATGTAAGGATACAGCCTATGAATATAAATGTAAATAAATCTAATGAGATGTAAGGGATTTATAGGCATTGCAGAGAACTGATCTTGAGCCAACTAAGCTTTATAAAAATAGATTTAAAAAATGTTCATTTCTTAAATTCAATGTGTCTTAAAAGATGATCTAGAAAAGTTGAGTTCCTTGGAGGTATTTTGGGAATGATCATATAAACCAGAAAAAGGCTGAATCCATGCACTAAGTCAGAGCACTGTTGTTTTCATCCATTTAATAACCAAGGTTCCACATTAAGATTTACTTCTTCTTACCATCTCCTTAGGAAGATCTTAATTGCACCATAAAAGAAAGGGTAATATAAAACTTCCCTTACAGAACTTGTAGCCCAGATTCACATCAATGCCTGAAATTGCATTTTAGTGATGCCAGGTTACAAATTTTCCAGGTGTCTACAAGAATCAATGTTCTTTGGAGAATGGTGAAATTATCCTAGGCCTCAAATAGCTTATGAACAATTTTTCAAATACAAAGTCAGTACACACTAGGAATTAATCAGACACATCAGGAGACAAGGTGAGAACTAACACAAACAACAGGTACAGAAAGGGACCCACAAGGGCTCCAGATATTACGGTTATCAGTCACAACTTTAAAATTATTTTGCTTATTGAGAATTTCAGAAGAGTCTTGGAATTATTTCATTAAAAACAGTCAATTTCAAAAAGAGCCATATCAATCCTAGAACACCAAGGTCAACCAAGAGAACTATTTTTTGTTTTTTAGAAAAGTAGATGAGAGAGGCAATTTTTTTATGATTTTTGGAAGGATGTTTTCAGATAAGAGGACTGAGAAAAGTGAATGATCTCTGAAATAATTATTATGAGAAATGGAAGCTACAACTGATGAAATATTTGCTGAGTAGCAGTGAGGCTCAGTTAAAGTTGAAACCATGTTTTTATCATAGTACTAAATTAGTGCTTAGCAGCTTGACCATAAGAACACAGAGAGAAAAGAGTTGGATTGAAACAATATATGTTATAAATAATTTGAGTCTTACCAGGCTGGCAGGTAGAAGGTCAAAAGACAAGAGTGTTGGTCAGTATTAGCAAGAGAATATTAGAAGTGAGGAATCATACAGTTGAGATGGGAGAGGAAAGAGAGAGAAGGACAGAGGATGAGTACTTGGACACAGGAAGGTATCAAGATACTGGAGGTCTTGATGAGATATAAGGTAGAATATAGTAGTAGAACCGATAAGTATAGGACCAGAGTCCGTGCTCAGAGAGTAGAAAGTTTGAATTTAAGATTTGTACACTTTGAATTCACCAAGGATGATAGCAAGGTAGTTTTACAGAAGAAGACTATGATCCAGGTATAAAAAAGAAGGCAATAAAGACAACAAACATTTGCAGACTAAATTGAATTATACAACAATATTTCTTATAAAAACAAATTTATATCTGTCTCTTTCTACTTATATCTCTATAAATGCCTATGTATGTATTCATCTATTTTTCTATCTATCTAATCTAGCTATACCAATTTTAGTCCCAAAGTGTTTATATATGAATAGTAGTTGGTCATACTAATGTGATTTGTAATGAAGTAACTAGCTTGTGAATATTGTTACTGATGAGTTGATGCTATTACAATTTTGCATAGATCTTTAAAAATGATCTGGTTGGCTCTAATATTTCCATATGCTAAAATATTTAGGTATAGTATTTTAGTTGAGTCACATTTTTGTTTTCCTTCCTCTGCCAGTAATGAAAACTAAAACCTCTTGACTACATTAATGATCAATATCCTAATTCTAATTTCATTTTGCTGCACATGGACTTCCAGTTTTCCCAGCACCATTTGTTTAAGAGGCTATCTTTTCACAATGTGTGTTTTCAGCACCTTTGGCTAGTATGAGATAACTGTATTTTGTGGGTTTGTCTCTGTGTCTTCTATTCTGTACTATTGGTCTACATGTCTATTTTGGTGCCAATACCATGCAATCTTTGTTACTATAGCTCTGTATTAGAGTTTAAGGTCTGGTATTGTGATGCCTCCTGCTTCACTTTTCTTGCTAAGCATTGCTTTGGCTATTCTGGGTCTCTTATTTTTCCAAATAAATTTCATGATTACTTTTTCTATTTCTATGAGGATTGTTGTTGGGATTTTAATTGGAATTGCATTAAATCTGTATAACTCTTTTCATAGTATAGCCATTTTAATTCTTCCTATCCAAGAATACGGGAAATCTTTCATCATCTTCTTCTTCAATGTCTTCCTTTAGTGTTCTATGGTTTCCATTGTATAGGTCTTTCATATCTTTTGTTAGATTGACTCCCAAGCATTTTATTTCTTTTTGAGGCAATTGTGAAGGGGTAGTTTTCCTAATTTCTTTTTCGGATGCATAGAAATGCATTTTGATTTAGGAGTGTTGATTTTATATCCTGCTGCTTTGTTGAATACATTTAATGCATAAAAACTCATCTCAAAGTGGATCAAGGGCCTAAGAATTAGACTAGAGATCCTGCACCTAATAGAAAAAAAAAGTAGGCCCAAATCTTCATCAGGTCGAATTAGATCCTAAATTCCTTAACCAGACCCCAAAGTACAAGAAAAAAAATCAATAAAATCAGCAAAATAAATAATTACTGAGGTGAAGAAAGTGCCCACAGAGTGGGAGAACATCTTTACTACATGCACATCAGATAGAACACTAATCTCCAGGATATAAAATAACTCAAAAAACTTAACATCAAAAAAATAAATAACCCAATTAATAAATGGGCTAAGGAACTGAATAGACACTTCTCAGAAGATATACAATCAATCAACAAATGTATGAAAAAAATGTTCAACTTCTCTTTTTTTATTCTTTTAGTTGTAGATGGACACAATTTCTTTCTTTCTTTCTTCTTTCCTCCCTCCCTCCCTCCCTCCCTCCCTCCCTCCCTCCCTCCCTCCCTCCCTCTCCTTCCTTCCTTCCTTTCTTTCTTTCTTTCTTTCTTTCTTTCTTTCTTTCTTTCTTTCTTTCTTTCTTTCTTTCTTTCTGTAAGGATTGAACCCAGTGCCTCATGCATACGAGGCAAGTCTCCACCACTAAACTACAACCCCAGCCCTTAACTTCTTTTTTAATTAGAGAAATGCAAATCAAAACTACTCTAAGATTTCATCTAACTCCAGTAAAAATGGCAATCATCAAGAATACAAGGAATAATAAGTGTTGGTGAGGATATGGAGAAACAGGTACACTCATACATTGCTGGTGGGACTGCAAATTGGTGCAACCAGTATAGAAAGCAGTGTGGAGATACCTTAGAAAACTTGGAATAGAACCAGACATTAGACCCAGCTATCCCACTCCTCAGTCTATACCCAAAGGACTTAAAATCACCATACTATAGTGGCAGAGCCATATCAATGTTCACAGCAGCTCAATTCACAATAGCTAAACTGTGGAACCAACCTAGATGCCCTCCAACAGATGAGCGAATAAAGAAACTGTGATATATATATATATATATAGATATATATATATGCCATAAAATATTAATCAGCATTAAAAGAAAATAAAATTATGGCATTTTCATGTAAATGGATGGAGTTGGAGAATATTATGCTAAGTGAAGTAAGCCAATCTCAGAAAACCAAAGGTGAATGTTCTCTCTGATATGTGGATGCTGATCCATAATGAGGAGGGCACATGGGAAAAATGGAGGAACTTTGATTGGGCAAAGGGTATAAAAGGCCTAGCCCTTTAAACTAAAGACTTCAGAAAACCTTTTAACACACTACATTTATTTCATAATTTAGGAGGGCAGTGTATGCCTAACTATGACATGATGGAACTCACATGGTAATTAGGACAAGCCTGAATGGCAAATTCTTTTCATTGTTTTCAGTCCCAATGTCACACCTATTATATTTGTCATGTCCCAGTGTGTTAGTTAGCTTTCTGTTACTGTGATAAAATACATGAGAAAATAACTTAAAGGAAAAAATATTTATTTTGGCTCATAGTTTTAGGTTTCAGTCCATGGTTGGCTGGATTCTTTGTTTCTAGGCCTATGTTGAGGCAGAATATCATGGCTGAAGGGTGTGGCAGAGCAAAGATGCTCACCTCACAGCAGATGGGAAGTGAAGAGAAAGAGAACAAGTGGGAGAAGAAGAGGCCAGGGAAAGTACATGCCCTGTAAGGGCATGTTCCCAGTGACCTATTCTTACAATTATGCCTCATCTCCTTCAGTTTCCACCACCTCCCAATAGTCCATTCAATTATTAATCTGTCAATGATTTAACCCATTGATGAAATTAGAACCTTCATTACCCATTTTCCAAAAGCATCACTGCTGAGCATTGCATATTGAGGACCAATCCTTTCAACATATGAACCTTTGTGGACCATAATACTTATGGACCCAAAGGAATTTGCCTCTGCCAAACCCAGATTCCACAGATGGAGAAATAGACTATTCCTTGATGTGAGCAGCAGTAAAGTCACACTGAGTGGAAGAGTGCCCTCAGGGGTGAGAAGAATGCTTTGCCACATTTGCAAATCAATGCACATCATTTGACAGACATAAAGGTATGGAAGAACAGATGGCAAACTGACAACACTGTCCACTTCAGGGAGAGAACCAGCAAGGGAGACAACATTTCATTCACTATTATTTGTTTGATGTATACCAAGCATGCATTTAGTAAATATGAAAATGATGGCGATTATATTTCTGTCATCAAAAATTGTTATAGACCCCTTAATTAGCATTCAGAATAGTAGAAAATAGAAAACACACAAATAAAGCAATTTTGTCAATATCTTAGCACTAGTAAAGAAAACCAGATCAAGAAGTGACTTCACTGAATGAGTCAGAAAATTGTTTTGCAGTTTCACAGCTCACAGATTGTTTTTCACCGGATACATCTAGCCTTCTAATGCTGAGTTTCACTTTCAAATGTCAGAAGCCACCCTTCAGGAAATACACTTCTCAACCTGTTGCCTTTGCTTGTAAAAAAAAAATCTTTAGCTTTTTCAGTTAGCACTAATGGATGAAAGGACATTCTCTGATCTTTTCATTAAGAACCAGTCATTTAAATCCTTGTATGGGATCTAATTTAGTAATATGAAATGAACAGTACTCATCAAAATTTGACTAGTACTCAAAATTTGCAAAGAATTTGATCAGATATCCTTTCCTACTTTGGATGTTCTTAAGCCTGGAAAAACTAATATAATCATTATTATATCTATATTAATCTAATATCATAATGGTCTGTTTGCTCATTCTTTCCCTCCGTATTATCTTTTTTTAGAAATATTATTTCATGTGTGCTGAATTTTTTAAAAATATATTTTAGTTGTTTTTTTAATTTTTATGTGGTGCTAAGAATCGAACCCAGTGCCTCACACATGTCAGGCAAGTGTTGTACCACTGAGCCACAACCCCCGCCCCTCTCTTTATATTCTTTTCACTTCTGTCTCAATCAAAGGAATTTGGAATGCCTATTATGTGACAATACTTATGACACACCCAAGTTTTATTCGGCAGCTTGCTCTGTGGACACTACTTTTTCACTGGATGCTTTATTATGACTTACTTTGATACTTCTTCAGTGGACAGAGCAGATTACAGTATCAAAATATTTGGTACCGAAGCATTAAGAGGATCACATCTTGCATTGTCTACTCAGGCCTAAAAGAACTTCTGTAGGAATTCATCCTCAAGAGCTGGTCTTTGAGAAGCAGCACACAGTTGCTCTCTCTGCTCAAAGGCCAAGTAATAACAAACTGCACATACCGCCCTAAAACAGGAACATCCAAAGGTATGCTGCACCAGACAGTAAGATTTCCATCTACCAGTTCATCAACCCCAAAGTCTTTATTTCTAATCTCACTGAGTCATTTTGGAAATAATGCACATAAAAGTCATTTGATCTTATAGAAACATCTAGGAAAATGGGTGATTGCTCTGTATGGATTTTTTTTTTTTATTGTTGGTCGTTCAAAACATTACATAGTTCTTAATATATCATATTTCACACTTTGATTCAAGTGGGTTATGAACTCCCATTTTTACCCCGTATACAGATTGCTGTATCACATCAGTTACACTTCCACAGGATAGACAGCAGAATACATCAGACACTAGAATGGCAAGATGCTCTGTATGGATTTTATGACTAAAATTTCTCCATCCAATTGAATTCAAAAGAAAATTGGCTAAAAATAAAAAATTCCAGTCATTGTATTTTTAAATGTATAAATAATTTCTGTACATTGTGAATTTATTTTATTTTTTTATATTACATTTCCTTTTAAATCTTCTTAAGTTATTTGACTCAGGAATCATCTTATTGAATTTCTTTGCAAATGTTAATTTAGTTTTTAGCATTTTTAATATTTTAAATCTTATAAGATAATTTTAAATTCATTGGTAATATTTTCAGGAATTAAAAAAATTGTTTCCTTGTATGAATTATCCAAAGTAAATTGGTACAAATGTATATAAAGTGTCTAGCACTTGTTCACTATTGCAGTTTGGATGTGGAATATTCCCCAAAGTTCATGTGTTAAAGGCTTAGTCCCTGGTACAGCAGAGTTCAGAGGTTGGCTTTGGGAAAAGTGACAGATAGGACCATCAGGGCACTGACCTCATCAATGGATGAGTTTACTGCCAAATGGACTATCAGGAGATAGGGCCCAGATGAAGGATATGTAGTTTCTGGGGGTGTGCCTTTGGAGGACATATAGGCCCTTCCTCTCTTTCTCTGTGCTTCTTGGACAGCATGAGGTTCTGCCTCACCTCAGGCCTAAAGCAATGGAGCCATCCAACCATGGAGGAAACTTCTGAAACTGTGAGCCAAAATAAAACTTTACTCCTTTTGAGTTGCTATCTCAGGTATTTTGTCACAGCTATAGAAAGCTGACTAACATACTCCCATACTACTAATTTCTCATACTTTTAAACTTTTAAAAACATACTTAGAAGCTATTTTGTTCACTTTTTATGATATACAACCATGTTTCTTGACTCTTTTTTTTTATAAGTTAAGGAATTGCAACAAATCATTCTTTATAAAGAAGAGAGCAAACCCTCCAAAAAGAACAAATGAATGCTGATTTTTCTTTTCTTCTTGTCAAATATTTATGAAAAGAGTAGCATGGTTTAGAATTTTGTTTTACCATTAAAATGAAAAAAGAAATTATAAATACTTTTATATCATTTTTTATTAATTTAGTTTTCTACTAATCATAGACATTGTGCCATTCACCCTGATTTCAACAGTTGTTTTCAACCAATTTACTTTCAGAAAATCATACTGAAAGGTTAATAAAATAGGTACTTGTCACTCCTGTTTTTCTATATGCTTAACAAAACACTGTTGAAATCTTAAGAACTGTTTGCTAATCTTGTTCCCAGGATGTGCTGTCCCCAACTGTGAACTGTTTGCTAATCTTATTCCCAGAATGAGCTGTCCCCAACTGCCAAACTACAAAATGTAACTTCTCTCCCTGCTCTCTCCAAGGAAAGTATATAAGCTCTGCTTAAGCTGTTCTCAGGGCTCTATCTCTTTGCTCTATTCAACTGAGCTCTGAGCCCCAGCATGCTGGTCCCCAAATAAACCCTTTGCTGTTGCATGAGACAGTCTCTTGGTGGTCTCTTCCTCCGACGTTTCGCCAGTCCCTTACAATACTTCATCAGTTAAGTCTTAAAACAGAGTCACTTTCCAAGCTCAAAACATTTGGAAATGGTTTCTTGCATTCTTTCTGTAGTCTTGTTATTTACTGCATGGAAACACTTTTTCATCATTTGGCAATGATGCCAATGTTAATGAGAGTCTCATGAGAAAGCCTACTCCAGACCATCACTGAACCTTGGAGGTCTGTTTCCCTGAAATGCTTGGAAGTCCTTTGGAACATCAGTCAGATTCATTCTTTCAGTTCTCTAGCCTTTTAAAACTATCTTTTCATGGGAGTCATGGGAGTCTGCTAAGGACATCCTTTCTTCCTGTCTGCTTCCTGCACAGCTTCTCCCCCGAGGTTTCTGCCTTGTAACACAAAGAAGGTCAGTTAGGATATGGAAGCATAAATCATGAGACAGCAGGTGAAGAGCCAAAGGCCAGCCTTACTCTTCATCATGTAAATATTAAAAATAGCTACAAGAATTCCATGCTTTTGTTGACAAAGCTCAGGCAGTCTGAGAGAAAAGCTTTCTGGCTTAAGCCTACCTCTACGGGTCCAAAAAACCTCACTGTCCTCCAGATAAGCAGGCAACTATTCTGGGGTACATTCATCAGCAGCAGCACCACAGTAATTTTGAAAATGACAGTTACTAGTATCTCTATGCCTTGGGAATACCCTCATTCCCGGAATCACATGCACATTAACACTGGTGGCTTCCTCCTCCTCATTAACCATCAAGAAGGCACATATGTTATCAGCCTTGGGAAGGAAAGGTTTGCACAACAGACTTGTCATATGAGATTTTCCTAGTGGACCTGATAATGCAACTTCTGAGATCATGTTGCTCAGGCTTGGAAGTCAACAAACTAAGAGCAGACAGGATGGTACAGGTAAAAGAGCTAGCTTGTTAGTCAGTGACCTGCTAATTCTTACTATTTGATATCCTACTTTTCTCTCTAGATGAGTCTCTTGAGATATGTGTATATTCCCCTTTCTCTCTGGTTTTCTAGTACTTGATTCAATAATATATAATCCTTTTTCTTCTTGGTGTGGGTTTCTCCAAAAGTAGACACTCACACCAGTAGCTTGTTGGGGAGGTCAACAGAGAATAAAGAAATGAGTCACAGTCCCTCTATTATTATCCACCCCTTTTACTCTGTTTCAGAAGCTGTATCCTGGGCTGGGCACAAATGAGAAGGAAAGTGTCCCCCAAGTGCCCCCCACCCAGCTCCCAGTCTAGGGCTATGGCTTCACTCTGGGAGGAGTAGACTACCTGTGTTCCCTCTACCCATGTTGCAGAAGCTGTATGCCTGAAGATCTGAGAGGAGTAAGGCTCCCTTGCCCCACTCATCCCTCATTCATGGGATAGTAACTCTGCTCTGAGCACGGTGGGTCAAAATACAAGTGGCCTATCACTCTTGTGTAGCTCACTATCAGGACAGAGGTTCTACACAGAGAGGGGATAGTTGACAACACCAGGGGATACGAATATGTGCTGCCAAGTACCTGCTCTCAGGGAGGAGGGAGGGGACCCCAGCTCTGGTTCATTGGTACAGAAGTTCTGCCCAGGAGAAGAGGAGGGCTATCAGGAAAGAGCTCCATAACTCCACCTGAAGGGACTGTCACTAAATTTGGAAGAGAATTTTATTCCAAGGCCATTGTCAAAAATCAGTGAAGAACTGGATGGAGATCCATTGAACTGACACTATATATCCATTGTAATAATAGCAACATGACTATGAAAATATAAAGTCAGCGCTGCAGGTAATTTGCTTCTTAAAAAAGAATGCATGTGGGAGTCAGCACAGTGAGCCCATTTTATAGACTTATTCCCTTAACCTCATGTTCCCACCATTTGCATTTGTTTCCTATCAAAACCACTAAGAAGATAATTTTAAAATATTATTTAAAAATCATTAAGGGTTCTAAATGTCACACTAGAAAATATCCTCTTACTATAAAATGATAGCAAAAGAAGAACTAAGATAGGGAATAACAAAGGATATAAAAAACAAAAGGGGGACTGGGTGGTAGCTCAGTGGTACAATGCTTGCCTAGCATGTGTGAGGCACTGGGTTCAATTCTCAGCACCACATATCAAAAAATAAAATACAGGTTCATCAACAACTAAAAAAGAATATTAAGAAAAAAAAACTAAAAGGAATGGCAGATGTAAATCAAACCATATCAACAATAACATTAAATCTCAATAAATTAATCAAGAGGCAAGATCTATCAGATTGGATTAGAAAATCCAACTGTAAGCTATCTACAGGAGACATAATTTAGATTCAAGATAAAATTAAGTTAAAAATAGAAGTATAGAAAAATTTGACATCCTGAAATATTAGCCAAAAGAAAGCTTGAGTAGACCATCAGACAAAATACAGCTGGGGGTGTAGCCCCACGGGAGAGTGCTTGCCTAGAAGGTGTGAGGCTGTGGGTTCAATACCTAGCACCAAAAAGAGAAGCAAAATAGATTTTAAAAACAAGATATTACTAAAAATAACAGAGAACTTGTATAATGAAAAGGTCATTTTATTGGGAATATATTGTGAAAACATAATCCCTTAACAACAGAGCCCAAATTACATGAAGCCCAAACTGAAAGAACTAATGAGAGAAAAACAATTCAAAAATAATCATTAAAGACCTCAATACTCACTTTAAATAATGAATAAAAAACTAAACCAAAGATCAACAAGGTAATAGAAAGTCTTGAACAAGACTATAAAATAACTAAATCCAACAAACATGTATACAAACTCCACCCAGTGATAGCAGAAGTCTTCTGTAACACATATGAAACATTCTCCTATATAGACCAAAAAAAAAAAAAAAACAGTTGGGAATATAGTGCAGTGGTTAAGTATCCTTGGGTTAAATACCCAGTACCAAAAATAAATAAATAAATAAAATTAGAATTTAACAACAAAGCAAAGTTGGAAAATCCACAAATATGTCAGAAATATTTAAATCACCTGAATAAACAACAAATCAAACGGGAAAAAAAAAAACATAGAGAATACCTTGATAACTAAAAATGGCAACAAGCACACCAAAACTTATTGAATACAGTTAAAGAAGTGCTCAGGGGGGATTTTAAACAAATAAGAAAGATCATAAATCAATAACCTAATTTTCCATAGTAACAAACTAGAAAAAAAAAGCAAACTAGACCCAAGGCAAGCAAAGGAAAGAAATGATAAGGATTAGGGCAAAAGTAACTAACATAATGAATTCAAACAAAAGTCTGGGAATGTAACTTAATGGTATAGCACTTAACCTAACATATGTAAGACCCTGGGTTAAATCCCAGTGCTGGACAAAAAAAAAAAAAAAAAGAATAAACAATAGAGATAAAGAATGAAATCAAAAGTTGGTTCATTAAAAAGATAAACACAATCGATAAATATTTAGCTGGGATGACCAATTAAAAAAAAGAAAAAAGATTTAAATTACAAATTAGCATTAATTATCAAAGTGAGGACTTCCAAACTTCCAGAAATAAAAAGAACTGTAAGGGACTACTATGAATAATCATATGGAAACAAATTAGATAACCAAAATGAAATGGTAAAATTCCTAAAAAATACAAACTACCAAAACTGACTCATCAAGAAATTAAAAATATGAATAGAGCTATAACAAGTAAAAAGGTTTAATTAGTAATTTTAAAAGCTTTCAAGAAGTAATCCTAAGGACATAAAACTTCACTGGTGAATTCTACCAAATATTTAAGAATTAATACCAATTCTTTACAAACACTGCCAAAATATATAATTGGAGGAACATTTCCTAACTTGAGTCCAAAAATCACCCTTATATCCAAACCAGACATGGGAATTAAAAGAAAAGAAAACTACAAATTATATTGAAAATTACTAGAAGACAGGAAATAATTAATATCTGAACCAAATTTAAATAAATTGAGATTTTTTAAAAAAATACTAAGTATCAATACAACAATTGGTTCTTTAAAAAAAACTTGATAATCCCTTACCCAAACAAACAAAAAGAAAGACCCATATCAACAAAAGTAAAGATGAAAAAGAGATATTCACACAGACACTTCTGAAATCTAAAGGATCATTAAAAATATTTTGAAAATTCTCCAATAAGCTGGAAAATCTAGAAGACTGTAAATATCTTCTAGACACATATGACCTATCCAAATTGAATAGTGGGAATATATAAAACCTAAACAGACTACTGTCAAACAATGAGCCTGAAGCAGCAAATAAAATTCTAACAATAACAAAAGCCCAAGATCGCATGGATTCTCAGTTGAGTTCTTCCAGACCTTTAAAGAAGACCTATCATGCTCCTCAAATTATTCCATGTAATAGGAAGGGAAGAAATACTCATAAATTCATTCTATGAAATCAGTATCACCCTGACACCAAAACCAGTCAAAGACACATCAAGGAAAGAAAACTACAGACCTATATCCCTGATGAATGAACATAGACTCAAAAGTCCTTAATAAAATGTTGGCAAACTGCATTCAAAAACACATTAAGAAAACAGTACCCTATGATCAAGTGTGTTTCATCCCAGGGATGCAAGGTTGGTTCAACATATGCAAATCAATAAATGTAATTTACCACATAAATAGAATTAAGGACAACAATCACATGATTATCTCAATAGATCCAGAAAAGGCCTTTGACAAAATCCAGCACCCATTCATGTTAAAAATGCTGGAGAAACTAGGAAGAAAGGCTATATACAATTCAAGGCTAACATACAGAAGGGAGAAAAACAGGAAGCATTTTCTCTAAAATCAGGAGCAAGACAAGGATGTCTACTTTCACTACTCCTATTCAACATAGTTCTTGAAACTCTAGCCACAGCGATCAGAAAAGAAAAGGAAATTAAAGAGACACAAATAGGAAAAAAAGAAGTACAATTACCTTGGCTGAAGACATGATCCTATGTTTAGAAGATCAAAAAACTCTACCAGAAGACTTCTAGAGCTGGTAAATTCAGCAAAGTAGCAGGATACTAGGTCAACATACATATATCAATAGTTTTCTTATACTCCAATAATCAATCAGCTGAGAAAGACATCAGGAAAACTACTGCATTCACAATAACTTCAAAAAAAAAGAAAAGAAAAAAGAAAGAAAGAAAGAGAAAAAATCTTGGGAATAAATCCAGCTATGGAGGTGAAATGGTAAAACACTTCTACAATGAAAACTATAACATTGAAAAAAAAAATAAATGGAAGAAAACCTTAAAAGAGGAAAGGTCTCCCAAGTTCTTGGGTAGACAGAATTAATATTGTCAAAATGGCCATACTACCCAAAGTGTTATACAAATTCAATGCTATCCCATCAAAATACAAATGACATCCTTCATAGAACCAGAAAAAACAATACTGAAATTCTTTTTTTTTTTTAATTTAGAAAGAGAGAGAGAATGTTTCAATATTTATTTTTTAGTTTTTGGTGGACACAACATCTTTATTTTATTTTTATGTGGTGCTGAGGATCGAACCCAGTGCCCCGAGCATGCCAGGTGAGCGCGTTACCACTTAAGCCACATCCCCAGCCCATAAAATTCTTTAGAAGAATAAGAGACCCAGAATAGCCAAAGTAATCCTGAGCAAGAAGAGCAATGCTGAAGACATCACAATACCTGTTCTCAAATTGGGTAATTTGAACTACTGTATCAAATTATATCCAGAGCTGTCTTAACAAAAACAGATGGCACTGGCACCAAAACAGACATGAAGACCAATGGAACAGAATAAGAAACACAAAGGCAAACACACATAGATACAATTATCTGATACTCAGCAAAAGTGCCAAAAACGTGTTGGAGAAAAGATAAATTTTTAACAAATAGTGCTGGGAAAACTGGATATCTATATGTAGACAAATGAAATTTGATCCCTATCTTTCACTCTGTACAAAAATCAATGCAAAGTGGATCAAAGACCTGAGAATTAGACTAGAAACTTCAAATCCTAGAGGAAAACATAGGCTCAACACTAACCATATTGGTACAGGCACCAACTTCATAACAAGACCCCTAAAGCTCCAGAAATAAAACCAAGAGTCAATTACAGGAATGGCATCAAATTAAAAATTTTCTGCATAGCAAAGGAAACAATTAAGAATGTGAAGAAAGAGCCTAGAGAATGGGAGACAACTACTCCAGCTACTCCTCTGACAGGGTATTAAAACCAGAATATAAAGAACTCAAAAAACTTAACATCACAAAACCAAATACCCCAACCAATAAATAGGCAAAAGAACTAAATAGACATTTCTCAAAAGAAGGAATGCAAGTGGCCAACAATTATATGAAAAAATATTCAACATCCCTAGCAGTCAAGGAAATGCAAATCAAAACTACATTGAGATTTCATCTCACTTCAGTTAGAATGAAAATCATCAAAAATAATCCTCAGCACCACATAAAAATAAATAAAGGTATTGTATCCAAGTACAACTGAAAAATAAATATTAAAAAAATAATAATAATGCTGGCAAGGACGTGTGGGGGAAAAGGTACACTCAAATATTATTTGGGGGACTATGAATTAGTACAGTCACTTTTGAAAGCAGTATGAAGATTCCTCAAAAGACCATTATGACCCAGTTATCCTACTCTTTTGTATTTTTCCAAAAGAGCCCACATTGGCATACTATATTGATATAGGCATATTGATGTTTATAGTAATACAACACACAATAGCTAAGTTTCCAAACAAGACCAGGTACCTGTCCACAAATGAATGGATAAAGAAAATGTGGTATATATACACGTGGAGTTTTACTCATCCATAAAGAAGAATGAAATTATGGCACTTGCTGGTAAATGAATGGAACCAGAGAACATTATGCTAATTGAAATAAGCCAGACTCAGAAAGTCAAGAGTCAAACGTTCTCTCTCATATGTGGAAGCTAGAACAAAATAAGGGGGGAAAGAGAGCAGTGTGGGAGAGACCCCATAAAAATAGAAGAAACAACAGTACAGTAGAGGAGGAAGATAGAGGGGGAGGGAGGAAGTTTCAAGAAAAGTGGAAGTGCTGGGCACTGAAATGAAGAAAAGTACACTCCAAGCATGTAAGATCAAGTCAAAATGACACCCAATATTATGTATAACTCTAGTATACAAATAAAAAAACTAAAAAAAAAACAAACTACAGACCAGTATCCTTCTGTAATATGGATGAAAAAAAATTCTCAAAAAAAGAGAAAAGAAATACTAGTAAGCCAATCCAGTAATATTTAAAAATAAGTGTATTCTATAACCAAGTGGGAATTATCCATGGAATGCAAGCTAGAATAAATATAAGAAAATCAATGTAATACAACAAATCTATAGCCACTCAGTGGTTGACTACCACCAGGTCAAGATAAAGGACAGTGAATTCTGATGGGTATGGGGCTTCTTTTTTGGAGTGAAAACATGTTCTAAACCTGAACTATCATAATGATTGCATAACTCTGTGAATATACTAAAAACTACTGAAATGTAAACCTTAATGAGTGAACTTTTCGTGTGTAAATTATATCTCTATAAAGATGTCAAAAGACAACAGAACATAAATCATTAGTTTGATCATGTTATTTACTGAAAACTAATGAGCATTCAATGCATTTAAAAAGTACTTTCAGAATTTAGTTCTACACATTTTTCACCACCACCACCACCACCCCCAGGTCCAAAGGACTGAAGTGACTTTCCAAAAGCCTACACTAATTAGCTGCTGATAGAGTCTTTTGAGTGAACTTAATTTAAATAAATTCACAAAATATACTGAGAACATGGAATGTACTAGATATTCTGATAGATACAGTAGTGGATAAACACATAAGACGAGTTTTAAAACCTGGATTTAGAACACATTTATCATAGTATCTGTTCTTAAATGACTATAATGTATTTTATGACTTGAAATTCAAGTCACATTTATAGTTAAAATGTTCTTTTTTTATATAAATACACATTCACCCTAGATATGTTCTCTAAATGATTCACTATATTTTGACCTATTGAGAACATATTTTGGGATGAAATATGTGTAGATACTTAAGATATGTACTACAAAGTGATTTATTTGTCTTGATATTTCTTTTTTTTTAAATTTTATTTTTTTTATTGGTTGTTCACAACATTACAAAGCTCTTGACATATCATATTTCATATATTAGATTGAAGTGGGTTATGAACTCCCAATTTTACCCCAAATGCAGATTGCAGAATCACGTCGATTACACATCCACAATTTTACATAATCCCCTATTAGTAATTGTTGTATTCTGCTACCTTTCCTATCCCCTACTATCCCCCCTCCCCTCCCCTCCCATCTTCTCTCTCTACCCCATGTACTGTAATTCATTTCTCTCCTTGTTTATTTTCCCATTCCCCTCACAACCTCTTATATGTAATTTTGTATAGCAATGAGGGTCTCCCTTCATTTCCATGCAATTTCCCTTTTCTCTCCCTTTCCCTCCCATCTCATGTCTCTGTTTCATGTTAATCTTTTCTTCCTGGTCTTCCTCCCTACTCTGTTCATAGTTGCTCTCATTATATCAAAGAAGACATTTGGTATTTGTTTTTTAGGAATTGGCTAGCTTCACTAAGCATAATCTGCTCTAGTGCCATCCATTTCCCTGCAAATTCCATGATTTTGTCATTTTTTATTGCTGCATAGTACTCCATTGTGTATAGATGCCACTTTTTTTATCCATTCATCTATTGAAGGGCATCTGGGTTGGTTCCACAGTCTAGCTATTGTGAATTGTGCTGCTATGAACATCAATGTGGTAGTATCCCTGTAGCATGCTCTTTTAAGGTCTTCAGGGAATAGTCTGAGAAGGGCAATAGCAGGGTCAAATGGTGGTTCCATTCCCAGCTTTCCCAGGAATCTCCAAACTGCTTTCCAAATTGGCCGCACCAATTTGCAGTCCCACCAGCAATGTACAAGAGTACCCTTTTCTCCACATCCTTGCCAGCACTTGTTGTTGTTTGACTTCATAGTGGCTGCCAATCTTACTGGAGTGAGATGGTATCTTAGGGTGGTTTTGATTTGCATTTCTCTGACTGCTAGCGATGCTGAGCATTTTTTCATGTACTTGTTGATGGATTGTATGTCCTCCTCTGAGAAGTGTCTATTCAGGTCCTTGGCCCATTTGTTGATTGGGTTATTTGTTATCTTATTGTCTAATTTTTTGAGTTCTTTGTATACTCTGGATATTAGGGCTCTATCTGAAGTGTGAGGAGTAAAAATTTGTTCCCAGGATGCAGGCTCCCTATTTACCTTTCTTATTGTTTCTCTTGCTGAGAAAAACTTTTAGTTTACGTAAGTCCCATTTGTTGATTCTTGTTACTAACTCTTGTGCTATGGGTGTCCTATTAAGGAATTAGGAGCCCGACCCCACAATATGTAGATCGGAGCCAACTTTTTCTTCTATCAGACGCAGAGTCTCTGATTTGATATCAAGCTCCTTGATCCATTTTGAGTTAACTTTTGTGCATGGTGAGAGAAAGGGATTCAGTTTCATTTTGATGCATATGGATTTCCAGTTTTCCCAACACCATTTGTTGAAGATGCTATCCTTCCTCCATTGCATGCTTTTAGCCCCTTTATCAAATATAAGATAGTTGTAACTTTGTGGATTGGTCTCTGTGTCCTATATTCTATACCATTGGTCCACCCGCCTGTTTTGGTACCAGTACCATGCTGTTTTTGTCACTATTGCTCTGTAATATAGTTTGAAATCTGGTATCGCTATACCGCCTGATTCACACTTCCTGCTTAGAATTGCTTTTGGTATTCTGGGTCTTTTATTTTTCCATATGAATTTCATGATTGCTTTATCTATTGCTACAAGAAATGCCATTGGGATTTTGATTGGCATTGCATTAAACCTATAGAGAACTTTTGGTAATATCGCCATTTTGATGATGTTAGTTCTGCCTATCCATGAACAGGGTATATTTTTCCATCTTCTAAGATCTTCTTCTACTTCTCTCTTTAGGGTTCTGTAGTTTTCATTGTATAAATCTTTCACCTCTTTTGTTAGGTTGATTCCCAAGTATTTTTATTTTTTTGAGGATATTGTGAATGGAGTGTTTTTCCTCATTTCCGTTTCAGAAGTTTTGTCGCTGATATACAGAAATGCCTTTGATTTATGCGTGTTGATTTTATATCCTGCCACTTTGTTGAATTCATTTATTAGTTCTAGTAGTTTCTTTGTAGACCCTTTTGGGTCTTCTAGGTATAGAATCATGTCATCTGCAAATAGTGATAATTTAAGTTCTTCTTTTCCTATTTTTATGCCTTTAATTTCTTTCGTCTGTCTAATTGCTCTGGCCAGTGTTTCGAGAACTAAATTGAATAGAAGTGGTGAGAGAGGGCATCCCTGTCTTGTTCCAGATTTTAGAGGGAATGCCTTCAGGTTTTCTCCATTTAGGATGATGCTAGCCTGAGGCTTAGCATAGATAGCTTTTACAATGTCAAGGTAAATTCCTGTTATCCCTAGTTTTTCTAATGTTTTGAACATAAAGGGATGCTGTAATTTGTCGAATGCTTTTTCTGCGTCTATCAAGATGATCATATGGTTCTTATCTTTAAGTCTATTGATGTGGTGAATAACATTTATTGATTTCCATATATTGAATCTTCCTTGAATCCCAGGGATGAATCCTACTTGATCATGGTGCACAATTTTTTTGATGTGTTTTTGTATTTGATTCGCCAGAATTTTATTGAGGATTTTTGCTTCTAGGTTCATTAGAGATATTGGTCTGTAGTTTTCTTTCTTTGAGGTGTCTTTGTCTGGTTTCAGAATCAGGGTGATGTTGGCCTCATAGAATGAATTTGGAAGAGCTCCCTCTTTTTCTATTTCCTGAAATAACTTGAAAAGTATTGGTATTAATTCTTCTTTAAAGGTTTTGTAAAACTCCGCTGTATATGCATCCGGTCCTGGGCTTTTCTTGGTTGGTAGTCTTTTGATGGCTTCTTCAATTTCATCCATTGATATTGGTCTGTTCAAATTGTGTGTATCCTCCTGACTCAGTCTGGGCAAATCATATGACTTAAGAAATTTATCGATGTATTCACTATCTTCTATTTTATTGGAATATAGGTTTTCAAAATAATTTCTAATTGTCTTCTGTATTTCTGAAGTGTCTGTTGTGATGTTGCCTTTTTCATCCCGTATGTTGGTAATTTGAGTTCTCTCTCTTCTTCTCTTCATTAGCATGGCTAAAGGTCTGTCGATCTTATTTATTTTTTCAAAGAACCAACTTTTAGTTTTGTTAATTTTTTCAATAGTTTCTTTTGTTTCAATTTCATTGATTTCCGCTCTGATTTTAATTATTTCTTGCCTTCTGCTACATTTGCTGTTGTTTTGCTCTTCCTTTTCTAGGGCTTTGAGATGAAGTGTGAGCTCATTTATTTGTTGGTTTTTTCTTTTTTTGAGGAATGACCCCCAGGAGATGAATTTCCCTCTTAAAACTGCTTTCATTGTGTACCATAGATTCCGATATGTTGTGTCTGTATTTTCATTTATCTCTAAGAATTTTTTGATTTCCTCCTTTATTTCTTCTGTAACCCATTGATCATTCAGTAACATATTGTTCATTTTCCAGGTGATGTAGGATTTTTCCTTCCTTCTTTTATCATTGATTTCCAGTTTCATTCCATTATGATCAGATAAAATGCATGGTATTATCTCCACCCGTTTATATTTACTGAGGGTTGCCCTATGGCATAATATATGGTCTATTTTTGAGAAGGATCCATGTGCTACTGAGAAAAAAGTATATCCATTTGATGATGGTTGATATATTCTATATATGTCAGTTAAGTCTAGGTTATTGATTGAGATATTGAGTTCTATAGTTTCTTTATTCAACTTTTGTTTGAAGGATCTGTCCAATGGTGAGAGAGGTGTGTTGAAGTCACCCATAATTATTGTGTTGTGGTCTATTTGATTCTTGAACTTTAGGAGAATTTGTTTTATGAATGTCGGAGCACCATTATTTGGTGCATAAATATTGGTAATTGTTATGTCTTGTTGGTGAATGGTTCCTTTTAACAGTATATAATGTCCTTCTTTATCCCTTTTGATTAACTTAGTCTTGAAGTCGATTTTATTCGATATGAGGATGGCCACCCCTGCTTGCTTATGAGGACCGTGTGCATGGTATATTTTTTCCCATCCTTTCACCTTCAGCCTGTGTATGTCTTTTCCAATCAGATGTGTCTCCTGGAGGCAGCATATTGTTGGATTTGTTTTTTTAATCCATGATTCCAGCCTATGTCGCTTTATTGGAGAGTTTAACCATTAACATTCAGAGTTACTATTGATATATGGTTTGTACTTCCATCCATGTTTGATTATTTATCCTTTTTTTAAAAAAAATTAGTTTGTTTCTCCATGATTATCTTTCCCCCCACCCTCTGTCTTTACCGAGGCACTTCCTACTGATGGTTTTGGTTATTGTTTTTCATTTCTTCCTCGTATACTGTTTTGCTCAAAATGCTTTGCAATGCTGGTTTTCTGGCTGCAAATTCTTTTAACTTTTGTTTATCATGAAAGATTTTTATTTCGTTGTCATACCTGAAGCTTAATTTGGCTGGATACAGAATTCTTGGTTGGCATCCATTGTCTTTCAGTGTTTGAAATACATTGTTCCATGACCTTCTTGCTTTCAGTGTCTGTGATGAAAAATCCGTTGTTAACCTTATTGGTTTACCCCTGAATGTAATCTGTCTCCTTTCTCTTGTAGCTTTTAATATTTTCTCTTTGTTCTGTATATTGGATATCTTCATAACAATGTGTCTTGGCGTTGGTCTACTGTGATTTTGTGTGATCGGTGTCCTGTATGCATCTTCAATTTGTATATCTGTTTCCTTTTTTATTTCTGGAAAGTTTTCTGTAATTATTTCATTCAGCCGATTACTCATTCCCTTGGTTTGAATCTCTGTACCTTCTTCTATCCCGATGACTCATAAGTTTGGTTTTTTTATGTTATCCCATAACTCTTGGATATTTTTCTTGTGATTTTTTACCAGCCTTTCTGAGTTGGCTAGTCTCTTTTCAAGATGATATATTTTGTCTTCGTTATCTGACGTTCTGGCTTCTACTTGCTCCACTCTGTTAGTGATACTCTCAATTGAGTTTTTAATTTGGTTTATCGTTTCCTTCATTTCTAGAATTATTGTTTGATTATTTTTTATAATCTCTATCTCCTGATAAAGATGCTTAACTTCTTCTTTATCTGTTTCTGTAATTCATTCTCAATGTGTTCTTTTGCTGCTTGAATTTGCTGTCTTGTATCCTCTTTAAGGTTCCATTCCATCTGTCTAAGGTGTTCCTTGAGCTCTTTATATGACCATTTTTCTTATGACTCTAGGTCCTCCTAAATATTTAGGCTGTCCTGCATTATTTGTACTGCTTTTCTTCCTTGCTTTTTGAAGCTGCTCATGTTACTTCTTGTTCTGTTTGACTGCTGAGTTACTGTTTACTCCTATAAATTTATTAGATGCTTGGGAGGAAAGGTGTTAGAAGGGAAGGGAAGAAGTCACTAAAGAGAATGAGAGTAAGCAGGTAGAATTGAAGGAAGGGGGGATAATTGAAAAGAAATGAAAAGTCAAAAGAAGAAAAAAAATAGGAAACAAAAAAAGAAAAAAAAATTTAAAAATAATAAAAAAAAATTAAAATTAAAATTAGAAGAAAAAAAATTTTTTAAAAATTGTAAAAAAAATTTAAAAAAACAACAAGGAAGAAAAATGAAAATGAAAGAAAAACCCAAATCAAAAAAAAAAAAAGAGAAAAGAAAAAAGAAAAAAACTAATAAATGCAGTCTTAGAGTTTGATTAACTTCTCTTCCAGTAGGTGGCGCTGTGCCCACCAGGCCAAGTTTCTCCTGTCAATACGCGGGAACCAATCACTGTGCAGCAGCTCCTCCCAAACTGGGCGAGTCTCCAATCCTGAGTGCCTAGGGCCTCCTCTTGTGTCTAGTTACTTCCCACTTTTCCTCTAGCCAGGCCCCTCTCACGGGCGCCGCTCATCACAATACTGGCTACACGCCAGGTCTGCTGCTCCCGGGAGCCCTGTTTTCATGAACGACTGGGCACACTCTTCCAGTTTGCCATTCCCTCAGACCCTAAGTTTGTAGAGCTTGGGGCTGAGAATCCTCAGCGAATTTTACTTGCCCTCCTATAGCCACGCCCCCGGTAGCTGGTGCAAGAGACCTCAGCTGTCAGCACTGGTGGGAGCGGTAGTTCCGCGCCGCGGGTCCCGCGCCACGTCTGATTCCCTCGGGCTGGCTATGGTGCTCATGAGACAGCTGGGAGGGGCCCTTACGGGAGAGCTGGGAGGGGCCCTTAAGGTTTCCCCATGTGTGGAGAGGGAAGGCTAGGGGATTACACACCTGTAGCCGCAGGTTTCAATGAAGTTATCTCCTCCGCCGCAGTCTGATGATGTCAGTTCTCTGCCATGGTGGTATCTCTTGCAAATGGCGACAGTTCGTTTCCCTTTGCCGGGTGACCAATGCAACGGGTGGGTCCTTACTGTCTCTCCCAAGCCCCATTTTAAACTTGTGGCCACTACCTATGAAGGCTCGGTAGGCATTTACCTCCGTAGGATGAGAAGGGCTGACCAGTTGTTTCAGCCGGATGGATTAGTGCTGAGTCACAGCTGTTTGTCTGTGGGAAGCAGGCGAACGGGAGCTTGAATTCAGCCGATCCGGGCTCAGTGTGTGTTCTGAGAGGCCCAGACTGTTCGCCCCAGATCCACGTCAGCTCAGCATTGCCTTGTGATCCTGAGCAAACAGATTTTGGTTGTTTACGACTCCCTATGCCTGCACAGCTGAA
The DNA here is from genome assembly GCF_964194105.1 of Spermophilus citellus. Lineage (NCBI taxonomy): Eukaryota > Metazoa > Chordata > Mammalia > Rodentia > Sciuridae > Spermophilus > Spermophilus citellus. The sequence continues at coordinate 159,465,092 of NC_138187.1, forward strand.
GAGGTCAGAGCTTGTCTTGATATTTCTAAAATAAGTTTCATGGCTTCAATTAAAAAATGTGTACTATACAAGTTAGTCATAAAATTATGAGATAATTTTGAATTTGAAAATGAAACAACTCATTTCCTTTAGAAAATTAATAATCAGGCGTGGTGGTGCATACCTCTACTCCTACCAGTTCAGGAGGCTGAAGCAGGAAGATTGCCAGTTAAAATGTTCTTAGAACACCATAAGCTTTATCATCTGCTAAATATTGTCATTTATGAATTATTTATGATGATCACCTATGTATAAAAATTTTATATTGTTGTACACTGTTTTCACTTTTTAAAAAATTATTTAACACCATAAATGTTTTACTAACTATACCTGGTTAAAAAAAAATGAGTTGTTAAGATACTCAAAAGTTCTAGACAATTCTTTCTCTGTTATAATTTCTATTTTAAGAATTTTGATTCTAGTCTCTGAGATATAGGCTGAGAATAAATTATGCCCACTAATAATTAGGAAAGTTGTGATCAGAATAGTAATTAATTATTCAACATAGCTGGGTATTGATTTGTGTCTAATTCTCCTGGCTCAATCTCTTTTGCTCTTTTAAATATCTTCAGTACTGAAGGCCACACTCATAGGAAATCAGGTGGAATTACATATCTGAAGTTATTTCTAGATCACATGACCTAAGGAAGAACACAGCATGTACTTAAAATAACAGTGTCAGGGGATGGGATTGTGGCTCAGCGGTAGAGTGCTCACCTAGCATGTGCAAAACACTGGATTCCATCCTCAGCCCCACATATAAGTAAGTAAAATAAAGGTATTGTGTCCGCCTACAACTTAAAAGGGTATTAAAAAAATAACAGTGTCAATTGATTGTAGGAAAAGACAAGATCAATGGGCAGCTTGGGCTGGAGACAGAGAAGCAGATTCTTATTTAGGGCTTTTTGCAAAGTCCTTGTGTAACCTGATTTAGCTATTTAAACTCTCCAGGACTTAATTTCCTTAATTTAATTTGCTTTTCTACATCCTATGCTTTTGAAATACAGATGAAACTCACTCAGTATCTCCATTTTCTTTCCATGCTGCATGCTGCCTAGACCAACTCAGATTAGTGGCTCTAAACCATTTTATTTATGTATGTACTTAGGAAAGCTACCTCAGATTCATTCCCCTGTCTTTCCTACTCCTGTGCCCCCTCCCTTCCCTTCATTCTCCTTTGTCTAATCCACTGAACTTCTATTCTTTCCTCCCCCGCCCTTGTTGTGCATTAGCATCTACATATCAGGGAGAACATCGTGTACATCCGCCAAGACTGGGATCCTTATTAGAATAAGATATACTCCATGTTTGTATAAATAAGCCAAACTAGACTCTACTATTATATGTAACTAAAAAAAACACATTTTAAAAAAACACCTTAATACAGATTCACCATTATACTTTTTTATTGCCTTGTTTCATTTCTAACCAACACTTATTTTTAAAATGGCACTTACATATATATTTGAATATTCTACTTTCTACTTGTATGAATCAGTGAAAAAAACTTTCCACTGTAGCTTTATTTGAAGTTCAAGTGACCATTTGGATTTTTATTTTTTTTCATACACTTTTTCAAAAGATGTTAGTACTTTGGTCAATTTAAAAGTGGCTTACAGGCTTCGTACCAGATGAAAGATCTACTTGCACTGTTATGAATGACTACGTGCCAAGTAATAGTTTTTTACAGGTGTGGGATCTTAACCTAACCTGTAAAATTCATATTTGACAATACTCTTTGGAAGCCGTTATTCTGTAGATCAGTAGAAAGGTTTCTACACCTCTGATCTTGCTATTTTTTTTATTTCCTGAAATATAGTAGGAAGAACCAGAGGGACTTAGAACAATGATGACTTTTTATCAGAGGAATGAAAGACAAAGAAGGCTAATAAGCTGTTATGAAATTCTGAGATCTAAGAAGATAGGACCAAGGAGGTTGGGCTGGCACCATCATTGATGGAGAAGAAAAGTTACTGGGAGAAGAAACCAGACAATATGCTAACAGCAGATATTCTGAAAGAATTGCATCTGACCTGTTGTCTGAGAATTTCCAGCATCTTGACTTTACCTAGCCATATGCTCATTAATTTGAAGCTCAAAAAAGGTTGAGTATCCTTTACTTTTCATCAGTTTGTAAGTTTATTACTAGAACAAATTAATATGAGGCAAAATACAAAAAAATATCTGTCAGGCATAAGCATATTAGCAGTAGGACAGGCAGAGTCTGACTGCTAAGTACCAAACTCAAAACCCTAGAAGAGTTTTTACTAGCCTATGTAAAATCTTTTCCTCGTATTCATTAGTAAGTAAGCATTTATTAGGTGACATTAGGTGTGGGAAGCAAACTCAGTATCTAATCCAATTATTTGGGATGTGCTCTTATGTAATAAAAAGCTTTCCAAGGAGATCAATCCTGGCTTACATTCTTTTTTTTTTTAAACTTTGATTTTATTTATTTATTATTTTTTGTGGTGCTGAGGATCGAATCCAGGACTTTCCACGTGCAAGGCGAGTGCTCTACCACTGAGTCACAATGACAGCCCAATCCTGGCATTCTTTTTTTTTTAATTTTTTTAATTTTTTTTTAAAGAGAGAGTGAGAGAGGGAGAGAGAGAGAGAGAGAGAGAGAGAGAGAGAGAGAGAGAGAGAGAGAGAATTTTTTTTTTTTTAAAGAGAGAGAGAGAGAGAGAGAGAGAGAGAGAGAGAGAGAGAATTTTTTTTTAATCTTTATTTTTTAGTTCTCGGCGGACACAACATCTTTGTTGGTATGTGGTGCTGAGGATCGAACCCAGGTCGCACGCATGCCAGGCGAGCGCGCTACCGCTTGAGCCACATCCCCAGCCCAATCATCCTGGCATTCTTGAGGGGGGATTTGACTGCATAAAAATGAAGGTGAAGTAGACTAAGTAGGATCTTTCTTCCTACATAGAGGGGCTTTAAAAACAGATGAAGTTTTGAAATGGGGAGATAGCATATTCTGGAATCTTCAGCTTCTCACAGATTCTTTGTCCCCTCTTCTGCTTAGTAGGGCCTAATGAACTGACTCCTTCTGCTCTCTCTTCTTCTGCTTCCCTCAAAGCCTATACACCATTTCAAAAAAAATGGAAATATAGTTCATTGACATCTTTGAAGTTAGGATTGACATCCTTGAAGTCAGGGTTCCTACTCTAGCAGTATTAGTTATTAGTACATTATTAACCCTTACTTCTAATTGTGAACAATAGCTTCTTCTCCACTGCTAAGCACCAAAAAACTCCAGGCAGCAGTCAAGAGGTGATGTGATCTGAGGTGGATGAGGCATGGAATGGGAAAGGAGCCTTCCAGTTAGGTCCTTTCCACTCCTTCAGAAATTCTGGAGTTGGAGGAAATGACCAGGGATATTCTGCCCCAAGAGGACGATATTGTCAACTGTAAAATGGGCTGGGGTTGTGCACAGCCATTTCACAAAGACACTAAAGATGACCATTTGAAAGTTTGTGCAAGAAAAGGAGGGAGTCTGACTGTGTCAGGAAGGCAGAATATGTGCTGATGTTAGTTTAAAATTCAGGAGGAACTCCTTTCCCTTTTGGAAACTGCTTGAGGCTTCTAAGAACCATAGTCTGCATTTCCACAGCCAGATCACATCAGCACTCCCAGAAATGGTGAGAGCCTGCTCAGGAAGATGCACTCCCTGAACTGCTCAGCACCTCTTCCCTTAGCACCTGCACACTTCTGGAGAGGTGAGAATGAGCTGACAGCTTTGGAAGCTCAAGCTCACACCCCTGTCCTTGCCTTATTTACCTTCTCTGAGCTGCATTGGAATCTCTTCTCTTCTGTACTTTTTACTGTTTTTTTCTCACATTTGAGGTGGAAGTACTCACTAAAGCCAATCTATTCTCTATGGGTATAAAATTGGGCAGTGGTGAGGCAACAGCAGAACTGAAACTTGAAACTGTGGACAGACTCACTTTTCTGGAGTTGAGTCTGCCGGTTCAGACTTTCAGTGTGTTGTCAACACTGTACTCTGTAACTGGCAGAATCTGTTTCCTTCCCAGTATTTTCTTTCCCCAGGGGAGAGAAAAGCAACTTGAAAAATATACAACCATATTTGTTCTGGTGAAGAAGGGTAAAGTGGTTAAACTGGAGATCCAATAATAAGAAATGTGACTTGGTGATCACCAAGGCACTCCTAATGCTGGTGATTTCACAGGCACTGGCTCTGGGGGTGAAAAATTCCTGCTGAGGGTGAGGAAGTAAGGCTCAAAGCACATGATTTTGCTAGTGGGATGGTGAAGACTTGCCCAGAAGGTAGCTAATACCTTCTACCCATACTTTCCCATGAGGACAACATTGCTATCCTCCCTCACCTACTTACCTCTCTATGGGATGATCTTTATTTGTTTTGTCTCACTTTCCTTACTAAAGTATTAGGTCCGGACAAGGCAGGAATTGCTTCCTTCTAATTCATTAGTATATCCCTAAGACCTGGCGAAGTGTCTAATACAGTAGGGGCTCAAAATATTTGTGAATGAATGAATTGATGAGTAAAGGAGAATCACTTTAGAGATATAGACTAGGTTAAGGTCAAGGGAGAATCTGGTCCTGGTTTCTTGGTTAGCTCCTTTATGTATCCTGCCCCCAACTTTGCATAAACACTGTAGATAGAAATACATATGTGAGGCTTCAAAAATAAATAAATGAATGAATAAATAGATAGATAAATAAATAAATACATAAATACATAAATAAATAAATAAATAAATAAAATACTTTGTAGGGATTCTGACTGTGGAAATATACAGGGAAGTGTTCCTCTGGTGAGCAAACTCCTGGGAGGCAATAGGCATTCTGAATGCTTAGGAATGCCCTGCAGTTTCTCCTAGGAACTAGTAAGATAACTAATACATGTGCAATATCTAGCTGCTGTGGCAATGCTCTGCATGAGGAGGCTCTGTGCTAGAGTCTTATCAGATCTCAGGCATAGCTCCTGGGAATAAAGGAACTTGCTTGCTAGATAACTACAATGTTTCACCAAGCTCCAGCACCCTAGATTTGCTGGCCTAACCGTAACTTCAAACAATGGACTGAGAGCTACACAAAGCTCCTAACATTGCATATTGTAAATGTAGAATGTAACTGTAAAATAAGCAAACTTACTGACATGATAAACAGTAATGTAACTATAGCACTAATGACCTACTGTAACCTATTGGTATAAGTAAATGGGACCACATGGATATGCAGGCATCTTTCACCTCTGCATCTTGTCTTTGTGTCTCTTTTTATATTCCCATAGAATACTTTGAGTCAATCTAACAAGAACCACAATGAAAACTACAGAATATTAAAGAAGGTCATTGAAGAAGACCTTAGATGATAAGATCTCCCATGCTTTTGGATAGGCAAAATTAATATTGTCAAAATGGCCATACTACCATCACAGATTTAATGTAATTACAATTAAAATCCCAATGTCATTTATTATAGAAATATAAAAAGCAATTGTGAAATCCATTTGGAAAATAAAGAGACCCAGATTAGCCAAACCAATCCTTAGCAAGAAGAGTAAAGCACGTGTCATCACAATAGCAAACTTTAAACTATACTACAAAGTTATAGTAACAAAAATGGCACGGTATTGGCACCAAAATAGACTTGTAGACCAATGGTACAGAATAGAAGGCACAGAGACAGACCCACATAAATACAGGTATCTCATACTAGACAAAAGCACCAAAAACATACATTGGTGGAAAAAATAGCCTCTTTAATGAATGGTGCTGGGAGAACTGGAAATCCATGTGCAGCAAAATGAAACTAAACTCCTATCTCTCACCATGTACAAAACTCAACTCACAGTGGATCAAGGAACTAGGAATTAGACCAGAGACCCTGCACCTAACAGAAGAAAAAATAGACCCCAAATCTCCATCATGTTGGATTAGGCCCCTAGTTCTTTAATAAGACTCCTAAAGTGCAAGAAATAAAATCAATAATTAATAAATGGGATTGATTCAAACTAATAAGCTTTTTCTCTGCAAAAGAAACAGTCAATGAGATGAAGAGAGACTACACTTCAGGAGCAAATTTTTGCCACATGCACATCAGACAGAGTATTAATATCTAGGATATATAAAGAACTCAGAAAACTTAACACCAAAAAAAAACAAATAACCCAATCAATAAATGGGCCAAGGAACTGAACAGACACTTCTCAGAAGAAGATATATAACCAATCAACAAATATATAAAAAATGTTCAACATCTCTAGCAATTAGAGAAATGCTAATCAAAACTACTCTAAGATACCATCTGACTCCAGTCAGAATGGCAGTTATCAAAAATACAAGCAACAATAAATGTTGGCAAGGATGTGGGGGGAAAGGCATTCACACATTGCTGGTGGGACTGCAAATTGGTGCAACTACTATGAAAAGAAGTATAGAGACTCTGAAGAAAACTTGGGATGGAACCACCATTTGACCCAGCTATCCCACTCCTTGGTCTATATCCAAAGGACTTAAAAAAAAAACATACTACAGTGACACAGCTACATCAATGTTTATAGCAGAACAATTCACAATAGCTAAACCTAGGTGCCCTTCTTGGATAAATAAACTGTAGTATATATACACAATAGAATATTACTCAGCATTAAAAGAGAATGAAATTATGGCATTTTCAGGTAAATGGATGGAGTTGGAGGATATCATGCTGAACAAAGTAAGCCAATCCCAAAAAACCAAAGGCTGAATATTCTGATTAGTGTATGCTGATCCATAATGAGGGGACATGGGAAAAATGGAGGAACTTTGATTGGGCAAAGGGGGGGGAGGAAAGGGGAGGGGCTATGGGGACAGGAAAGATGGTGGGATAAGATGGATATCATTATCCTAGGTACATGTATGACTGCACATATGGTGTGACACTACATCATGTACAACCAGATAAATAAAAGTTGCAATTATATACAATGAATCAAAATTAAATTCTGTGATCATATATACCTAATTAGAATTAATTAATTAATTAAAAAATAAATACATATAAGAGATCATATGTACCAGGTATGAGGCCAGGAAGACCAGGTAAAGCAACTGACTTCAGCACATCACATATCCGAGTAGATAAGCACATAGACTCAAGTACTGAGTACATGGCTGGCTACAAAATTAGCTTAGTGGTATGATCCTAGGCAAATTAGCCTCTCTGTGCTTCCGTTTCTTTGCCAATAAAAATATCAGGTTACCTCTTAATTGGGTTGTTGTGATAATTAAATGAGTAATATAAGTTACATGCTTCATAAGAACAGGACTGGCATATCATAGGTGTTTTCTATTATTACTACTATAATTCTCATTTCTTATATTATGCCTCTAAGTCATAGGAATTTTAATTTTTTTGTGCTACAAAACTTTTGACAATCTGGCAAAACCTAATAGCCATTTATCCTAATAATGCTTTTAAAAATATAACATAAACTACATAAGATGACGAAGAAAACAAATTATATTAAAATATACCAAAATATGCTACATGACATCAAAGTGATATGAATCCTATTCAATAGAAATACCATGCCCCCTCAAAGAAAGAATGTGTATTGCCATACTGTCTAAAGCTGTAAAATATACATGACAAAGAAAATATATTATACTGAAATATATTAAAATAATTTTAAATTTATGATATAGTAATATGTCTTCTTTATTACACAGTCACTAACAAGAAATGCTTTTGGGATTCCAACTACCATAATTTTAAAGTAGTGACAAGCATAAACAATATTCCAGATTATTGGAAATGACAATGAAAATAACTGTCTCTATTAGTGACAAAATCACAGCCACCACTAATCCTAGGTGGTTTGGTATTGTCAATAATTGAAACAAAACTCACTTTCACTTAGAAATTACAGAAAGTGAAGATGGACTTATTTTTCCCATTGCAGTTCACAGATGCTCTGACAATATCCACAGTAGAAATAACCCAAGTTAAGAACCTCTGCTACAGGTGCTGTTTTTAGCTCTGTGACAGCTATCCCAGGGTGGTTTGGCAAATATATTTTTAGAAATTAAAGTGATATGAATCCTATTCAATAGAAATACCCATGCCCTCTCAAAGAAATAATGTGTTTTATCATACTGTCTAAAGCTGTAAAAGTTCAAAAGCAACTCAAATACCCATCAATAGGAATTCAGAAATAATTTTATTAATCTGTACATTACGAAAATTTACAAGTAGATTTTTGTTCTTTCATTAATAAGAAAACATGAAGGCTGAAAAACATCTCTACATACTTACACCAAATACACAAAGTTAAGAGCATACATAGCAGTATCTCATTTTTATAAAAAAATACAGTTGTTTAGGTTTAATAGTTAACAGTGGTGCTCAACTATGAGAAACTTCCACTTTCTATACATTCTGGTAAGCTTTTTTCCCCCAATGAACGTACATCTTGTAATTATTTTTTAAAATGGCAATGACTATTTTTTTGGCAGGGGGATGGCTCTCCCAGGTGTCCTGGCATCCTCAAGTCTATATTTTAGTGACTATGTTGAAGACCAAACATCTCTATTGTTACATGCATGCCCGCAGGTAAGTCTCAGAGAGATGACTCTGGGGGTTTTCCCAGAATTCCTACATAAGACCATAACTATGGTTCCCAAGCCACAGTCTGTTGGTTTTGCTTTACTCAGACATGAGCTAGAATTTAATCTCAAAATCTTGACTGCTTTGTTTCAATCTGCAAATATTTCCCATTCCCATGACCTACTATCTACCTGTTCTTTAGTATTGCTGATCCTTGTTGAAAACACACTCTTCAAACAATGTCTGGTTTCCTATTTCATGTTCTTTCTTCTGTGTGAATCTTCCCAAGCTTATTTGTGCCTGGGATTGAGCCTCATAGCTTCAAACGCCCTTCAAGCCATCATCATCTGGCTACATTATATTTGAAGATCAGAGAATAAAGCAGACTTCAGCGTGGGGAGGCACTTAAGGGCACAGAAATTGTCTTTAAACATCACCTTTGACCAGGACCACACACACTAGCCCACACAGGACCCAAGCTCACAGTAGACCCAGTTCACCCCTCCACCAGTGGGCAGACACCTGCTGGAGCTCAGCCTCTTCCGAAGCGCAGACTATTGCAGGAGTCCAGGCCACACCCAGATCTGTCCACATCAACTTGCGCAGGACCTTGGACCAGGATGCAGTAGCATTCATTGAGGGACTCCAGCAGGGTGTGGAAGCCCAACATCAAGGTGAGGTACAGACAATTTGTACAGGTACTACAAGAATATAGGGAAGAAACTATAATTTCTCAGATCCACACTGAAATAAAGGAAGACACATAGACAACATGAAAAAACAAGGGAGGAAAGTGCCCCAAACAAACCAGGACACTACAATAACAGGACCCATGGACAGAAAAGTTGATGAAACGTCAGAGAAGGAGTTCAGAAGGTTCATAATTAAAGTGATCTGTGAATTAAAGAATGACCTAAATGAGCAAATACAGGCAAAAATTAATCACTCCAACAAAGAGATAAGAGAGCAAATACAGGTAGCAAAAGATTACTTAAAGAGAGAAAAAGATATGACTCTGAAAAAAAAAACAGAAATCCTTGAAAGGAAGGATACAATAAATCAAAAAACTCAATAGAAAGTATAACCAACAGATCCCTTGGAAGAAAGAACGTCAGATAATGAGACAAAGTACACAATCTGGAAAATAAAGTTGATCACACAGTGAAGATAGTAAGAAACCATGAACAGAACAGCCAAGAATTATGGGACACCACCAAAAGACCAAATCTAAGAGGTATCAGGATAGAGGAAGGGACAGAGTTTCAAATCAAAGGAATGCATACTCTCTTCAATGAGATAATATCAGAAAATTTCTCAAGCATGAAGAACGAATTGGAAAACCAAGGCGCTGATCATCAGTTTCCTTGTTTGTGTTTTTCCTTCCTGGGAAGCCAGTATATAAAAACAGCATGCTTCAGAGCATCAGTGTATCCCTGTGCCACTCTCACTCTAAATATTCAGCAGGAAATTTCAGCTGCTAAGACACCATCCACCAATCCTTTGTTTTCAGTCCCCATTCCCCACAAAAACCAGCCCTTCTCCAAGTTAAGTCATGTGACAGGCACCTTTGCCAAGTTAAGCCTGTCATGTGACAGCACTGATAGCTCCAAAATACATTCTCTCTATAGTTGTAGGCTGTGGATAATAATCTAGTACATAAGATGGAATTTATTAATATTTAGCTTCTTCTATGAAAATGTAACTACCCTCGTCTAAATAAAGTAATTATAATCATAAATTTTAATAATAAATTAGCTAACTCTATCGAGCACTTATTATATTCTAGATGCTGTGCTGTGCGTTATATTTTCTAATCCTCATAAAATCTATAGACTATATAATATTATTCTAATTTTACAAATGAGAAAACTGAGACTTGAAAAATTAAGTAACTTGCTCAAGTTGTATAGCTAGTAAAAGGCAAAACTGGAATTTTCTTTCAAAGGGTCAAAATTTAGAGCTCTAAACCATCATTTTGTTTTGTTTTGTTTGTCTTTTTAGTTATACATGACAGTAGAATCTATTTTATTATATCATACCTAATCATCATTTTATTTTATTGTGAATTTTAATAATGTAGTATTAGAATGTGCAATAATATTCAGAAGCAATAGCCTTAAAAATATTCCTGTGTTTTTTAACTTGATTTTGCAGTTGCAAAGGTAGTTCAAAGAGTTCTCATGCCTTCCATCCAGCTTCCTGTAATGTTACATAACCACATTTCATTTATCAAAACTAGAAATTAACATTAATTCAGCACATAAACTACAGCCTTTATTATCGGGTTTCTCATTTTTTTCCACTGATGTCTTTTTCTGATTTCTAGATCCAATCCATTTAGTTGTTAGTCTCCTCCAATCTGCAGCAATCTCGTACTTCATTTGTTTTTCATATCTTTAACAGTTTTGAAGAGTCTTGCTTGGGTTTTTTGCAGAATTTTGCCTTTTCCTGAGACATTATATAAGTAGAAACATTCAATATGTGGACTTTGGGATCTGGCTTTCTTCCCAGAAAGACACATTTAAGAGTCCCTCAATTTGAATTTGTTGGGCATTTTGTCATTATTACCAAAGTTATGAATTTGAGATGAAAACTAAGACCGAGGGCAAATACCCTTTATATTACATCATATCAGTACATGGTAACAGCATGATTTATTATTGGTGGTATTCACCTGATCATTTGGTTAAAATGATAACTGCCAGGCTTCTCCATTGTAAAGCTACTATTCCCACCTGTCCATAGTCCATTAGCAAGTTACTAAGTCCAAGCTACACTCAAGATCTGGGAATTGATCTCCACATCTCCTCGAAGAAGGAGTTTCAAAGAGTGTGGACAGAATTTTAAATCCAGCTGGGCACAGTGGCGCATGCCTATAATTCCAGCAGCTCGGGAGGGTGAGACAGGACGACAGTTCAAAGCCAGCCTCAGCCCAAAAGCAAGGCACTAAACAAATCAGTGAGACCCCATCTCTAAATAAAATACAAAATAGGGCTGGGGATGTGGCTCAGTGGTTGAATACCCCTGAGTTCAATCCCTGGTACCCCCCAAAAAAAGACATTATATCCACCCCACCAAAAATTCATAATTAGAGGAGTTTGAAGCTGTGCAAATATTCTGGTTCTCTTTTAAGTCTTGCACAGGAATTCTAGTATTTGGTGGACCTGCCTGCAGCAATTATTACCCTGGCTTTCTGGTGATGATTTTGTATTTCCCACATCGTTTCTACATTTATTATTTGAAAAATCTTCTTTAAGAAAGATTTGTCCATTCTCCCTCACTTGTTCTTTCAATCATTTATATCAGTATATATTAAATCAGTACATATAAACTAGATGTTATATACTCATAGATATTTATTAACTTATTAAACTTTTTGTCTACAATTTTAAATTTGCAGTAAATTTGCAGGGGAGTTTCAGTTTCTCTTAATGCTATAATCTTACATTACCACAGTGTGTTTGCCAAAACTAGAACTTAATAATGGTATATCACTATTGACTAAATTTCAGACTATTTGGATTTTGGTTTTCAGTCTACATCTTTTTTCTATTAATGTCTCCTGCTGTTCCAGAAGCCAGTCAGAATGCCCTGCTGCATTTCATTGACATGTCTCCTTAGACCCTTAGCTGTGAGACAGATTGTCTCTTCTCAATCCCCTTGAGGAAAGCTGTGTCATACATTTGTAATACAGTTTGACTCATTTGACAAGGTCTGAAATTCATCCCAGGATACTCTAATTTCTTGACTGATTTGCATATAGTGAAGTTCATTCTCTGTGATGTATAGTTTTAGCAAAAGCACAGTGTAGTATCCACCACCGTGTACCATGCAGATCACCCCTATTCTTTCCCTGCACAGTTCATTTCTGGTCAATCTTCCCACTTCCTCAAACCTGTGAAAGCAATTTGTTTATGATTTTTGTCCTTTCAAGAATGAAATTTTTGGGCTGGGGGTGTGGCTCAAGCAGTAGCGCGCTCGCCTGGCATGTGTGTGGCCTGGGTTCGATCCTCAGCACCACATACAAACAAAGATGTTGCGTCTGCCGAGAACTAAAAAATAAATATTAAAAATTCTCTCTCTCTCCCTCTCTCTCTCTCTCTCTCTCTCACACACTCTCTCTTTAAAAAAAAATGAAATTTCGATGGAATCATACAATATATAGTCTTTGGACTCTGGTTTCTTTCACTTAGAAAAATACATTTAAGATTTGCTCAGATTATTACATGAATCAATAGTTCATTTATTCTAATTAAATAATATCCCTTTCTGTGAATGTACCACAGTTTGTTTATCCATTTACCTGATAAAGGACATCTAATTATTTTCCATTTTAATGATTATTAGTAAAGCAAAAATTACAAAACATTTCATGTATGAACATATTTTGTGTGAACATATTTTCTTCAATTTACTTGGGCAAATCATTAAAATTATAATTGTTAGTTCAAAAAACAAGTGGATGTTCAACTTTATAAGGAAATTCATACTTTTCCAAAGTGGATATATAGTTTTGTATTCCCACCATCGATGAATGAGAGTTCCTATTGCTCTGCATCTTTGTTATCACTTGTCACTGTGGATTTTTAAAGACATTTTAATAGGTATGTAGGAGCACATTATTGCTTTGACTTGCAATTCTCTAATGACTAATGATATTGAACATTTTTCCTATGCTTAGAGACCATCTTCTTTGGTGAAGTGCATGTTCAAATCTTTTGACCATTTTCTTTTTAGATTATTCTCTTATTATTGAAATTCAGAGTTCTTTAGGAAATATAGTTACTTATCAGATATTTAATTTGTGAATGTTTTCTCCTGGTCTATGGGTTGTCTTTTCATTTGTTTACCATTATTTTTCAAAAAGCAAACATCCTAATTTTTGCTAAAGTTTAATTTATCAACTTTTTCTTTTATGGATTATGTTTTGGTGTCACTTCGTTGTCATATATAAGCTATTGCAGTGTAAGGTCATGCGGATTTTTCTCTTATATTTTCTTTAGAGTTTTTAAATTTTAACCCTTTCATTTAAATCTATAATCCATTTCAAGTTAGTTCTTCTGTATGGTGTAATATAGCTTCACTTTTTACATTTAAGAATAACCAATTGCTCTAGACTTTATATTTTAAAATATTAGGTTTTCCTTTTTTAATTACCTTAGTGTCTTTTGTTGAAATTCAATTTACTAAATAGGTATATTTTTCTAAGTTCTATCATCTGTACCATTCCTTTTTGTATTTCTTCATTACTGTAGCTTTATAACTACATAATTCTTAAAATCAGGTATTAGGAGTTCTCCAATTTTGTTCTTTTTAAAAATTGTCTTTGCTATTCTACCTTTTTTTTGTATTTACATGAAAATTTTAGAATGAGCTTGTCGATTTCTATTTTTTAAAAAACTTGCTGCAATTTGGATATAGCTCTGAATTGACAGATCAATCTTTAGATAAGTGATGTCTTAAAAATATTGAGTCTTCTGATCCAAAACAGGATATATCTGTCTACTTACTTAGATTTCTTTAATTTCTCTGAAAATGAGGTATTTCTTAAAGATACAATATCAATAAGTGGCAGTTAAAGTCCACACACACACACACACACACAAAAAAAATTTTTTTTCAAGAGCAATTAGAGTATCTAAGGTAGTTTAGAATAGTGATATATATATATATATATATATATATATATATATATATATATATTATACACAATTTTCAAAATTCTCTCAGGTAAGTGTAGTTTAGTCATTCCTAGATGACTCTGTCACTCAGAGACTATTAATTGTTATGCAGTGCATTGTTTAAAATAAATAAACCAAAAAAGCATGTGCTTTTTAAAAAATATTTATTTATTTATTTATTTATTTTAGTTTTCTGCGGACACAACATCTTTGTTTGTATGTGGTGCTGAGGATCGAACCTGGGCCGCTCACCTGGAGCGCGCTACCGCTTGAGCCACATCCCCAGCCCAAGCGTGTGCTTTTAAAGTAATCTTTTCATTAATAGTAGGAAAAATAAAAGAAACTATGATACTTAAAAGAGAAAGTTTCAATTAAATGGAAAATTAACTTTAAAAAGATACTTAGTTCTCAGTGGTGCTAAAATACTGAAGTACCTCTACAAATGACAACCTTAAAGGTTTAAGATAGGTGGCCAGATTTCCCCCTCTGCCTGGAAATCTCCCTGGAGAGATAGTAGGAGTTTTTCTTTCACTATACTCAGTCTTTTGCAGGATATTGTTTGATGTTGTTTGCAACTTCATAAAATAGCCCACAGTGGGCTATTGTCTCTAAGAACTTCCCACATTTGATGTTGTTTGCAACTTCATAAAATAGCCCACAGTGGGCTATTGTCTCTAAGAACTTCCCACAAGAAATACAAACTCTTCTCAGTTTTTTTTTAAAGAAACCCTGATTATCTTGTATACTTTGGTTTCATAAAGATAAAAGTAAATTGTTATATTTATTTTTCTCTTTCTTATAACACTAGGAAAATCTTTTGACCTTATAGTGCCCATAGAGACTCAAGCAACATAAAAAACAGAGGTTAAGCCTCAGCAAAAACAAGGCACTAAGCAACTCAGTGAGATCCTCTCTCTGAATAAAATATAAAATAAGGCTAGAGATGTGGCTCAGTGGTTGAGTGTCCTGAATTCAATCCCTGGCACCCAATCCCACCCCATCCCCCAAAAAAGAAGTTAAAGAAAAACAACAGAACTGCAGTCATTTTAGATGATTGCTTCATGAGTCATGCTTTTTTTATGATTCTATGCCAAGCGTTCCACTATGATATTAGAACTCAGTTATGTATTAAAATTATTCCCTGAAATCAAGCCTGAAAAAACAGGCAGCCCCCACCCCCCACCGTGCAGACCTATCAAAGTATATAGGGAAAAAATGAAAATTTATTATTAAAAATTCCTATTAGCCCAAATATTCTTTAATTTTTTCAAAGTCTTTTATTGGTATATACTATCATTGAGAAAGCTGAAAATAAATAGAAGGAGATAAATAAAAATCTGAGTCTGTGAATGATGAGAACTACCATTTAGCATTCATAAATTTTCTGTTTTTATTATTGTAAAACATGATCTGGAATCCCAGAAGCCTTGGTGCCAGAAAATTAAGACTTTTGTGGGTTTATTGTTGTTTTTGTTTGTTTCATGATAATTTTGGCCTGTTCATTTCTCATTTCATTTTGCCCAGAAAAAAAGAAAAATTATTCCAAATGTAACTTAATATTTAATGTCAATATCAACAAAATGTGACTTTTTCAACAGTCAACAACTAATTCAGTCTTTATATCATTATGTTAATATTGAGTGTTGTATGACATAACAATTTAACATGTTTGGCATTGACAGGAGGCAGAACCTCCAAAAGCAAGAATATCAGGATCAGTTATAGATCTTAAAATGGCTTTGTTACTAGCTACTGAGTTGGGAATAAATATATAAACACACCAGACAGATGTTTTCAAACAGCTGTTCTGATGCAATTTCATAATCATAAATCACAGCCTTTGTTATAGTTTGTTTTTTGCAGATGTGTCTCCACCCACTGCCTCATTACTTCGCTGCATGGATTTTCCCAGATTAACTAGTCTCTCTGCCTTCCTGAATTTTCTTTGCAGTAACAGATTTATCTTTCTAAAATACATCTTTTACTATGTCACTGGCCTTCTTTAAAACACATAGTGGGTCTTTATCACTTGAGGATAAAATGAAAAGTGTCTAACTTGGCCATAAAGGAAAAGACACAAGCAGCAATCAGGTTTGCATTGTTTGATGCTTATGTGCTGACTAGTCTCTGAGACACCTTGGCTGATAGGAAGTTCTCTTGATAGGGTTCAGAGTGAAGCAATGATGTATTAAGGCATATCTGAGGAAACAACTCATTTGTGCTCATTTTTACCTATAAAGTTTTGCTTGCTTAACACTAGGTTGACTTATTCTGTTTTTGTTTTTATTTTTATTTTTATATTTTGGTATTGGGGGTTGAATCCAGGGGTACTTTACCACAGAACTACATCCTCAACCCCTTTTATTTTTATTTTTTTATTTTGAGACAGGGTCTCACTAAGTTGCTTAGGACCTTGCTGTTACTGAGACTGATCCTGAATTTGCAATCCTCATGCCTCAGTCTCTTAGTTGCTGGGACTTCAGGCATGTGCCACCACACCAAGCTATTTATTTATTGTTTTTGTTTTCTGGTACCAGAGACTGAACCCAGAGGCACTTAACCACTGAGCCTCAACACCAGCCCTTTTTATTTATTTATTTTTAATTTTTTTTAAATTTTGAGACAAAGTCTCAGTAAGTTGCTCAGGGCCTCACCAAATTGTTAAGGCTGGCTTTGAACTCATAATCCTCCTGCTTCAGCCTCCAGAGCCAGGATTATAGGCACGCACCACTGTGCCTGGCTATTCTTAAAACTTCTCACTAATCACTTAATAAACATACACATATTATCTGCTATATGGAAGTCATTGGGTTTACATAAACAATTAACACCCTTCACTCAGAACTTGCAGGTTAATCGGGGAGACAAAAAAATATAATTTTCAAGTAGAGATGTAATCAAAATTGTGGCCCAAAATTGGGCTTTCAAAGTCAAAGAGAAATTGATTTGGATCTCAAAGAATAAACCAGAGAAAAGGAGACTTGATGGGCAGGAAACAGGCAGTCCAGGTAGGAAACCAGCCTATATTAAAGTATCAAATAGCTATGCATTCACTAAGCAGCTCATACATGAAAAGGGAGTGGTAAGAAAGAAGCCTAGGCAGTTGAGTAAGCGTCAAATCACTGTAAGTCTTGGGAACCACCATAAGATTTTTGACTTTATCATTTAGAAAATGGGGTAGTTTAAGCGGGAAATTGACACAGTCTGATTTCTGCCCATTTGGCCTTCTAAAGGCTTCCACCTGACCCATATTATCTGTAGAAACCATATGAACAAGGCACATATGTTCCACCTTGCAACTCACTCCTCCTTCCACACCTACAACATATTTCCAAACTTCTTCACCAGATGGTGACCCTTTGCTTCATTTGATTCCATGTTTCATGCTGAGTCATACCATTATCTCTGCTCTTGCATCATTGATATTTTAGGCCTTTTACTCTTCTAGACATAAAATCAACATTTACCAGTTAGCATGGTACAATGCAGGAGCTCTTATATCACTCCATCCAGTTCCATCTTGGGTCTCTTGGACATAACTCCTCCCTTGGATTTGTCTAACTGGATAGTGGCTGAATGACAGCACCAAGAAAGCTACGACTAAAGACACATTAGTCAGGACATAAGAAGGACAGTTATGGGACTATTGCAATGACTATGTGAGAAAGAAACTAAAAGAAGAAAGATAGGAAGTTCATCGAGGTGAATGAGGATGGAGGGGCCATATTCACATGACTTTGAGATTCCTAATGATGTGGCGAATTTGTGTGGGGTCGGGGGGAATCAGCAACACTGAGTGCAGGAGGCTTTTAGGGAGCAATACCCTGCAGGACTCCAATTCAAGGGAGAAGCTGAGGAAGACCAGTTTTGTTAGCCAAGACTCAGATGCTGCAGATGCCAGGCAAGCTGGCTCAGACACCAATGGGTTCTGTTGCTTTTGCGACAGCAAGTGAGCCACAACTTTTTCTTCTCATAGTGCAGCCAGAGTCACACTGAGATATGGGGGTGTCCCTAAGTTTCATGCCTACATACTGGTAAGCTCACAATCCCTTTACTTGAACAATGGGAAAGTGGAAGGTGGAAACTCCAGGGTATTTTCTATTGATGCAACAGTATTCAAAGGTGTTGGCCTTTTGTGACACAGTCCCATGTGTAATACTAAGATTTGGGTTGATGTCTAGAGATGACCAGCTTGTTTGGAGAGTACCCAGAACTTTGATATTAGTTAACCTAGCAAAAAGTATGTTCTTTAAAAATGAACAAAATTGTTTAATTCTGACAGCTTTCCAGGGATATTTGTGAATCAAAGTAATAGGAAAAAAATACATTTTCATTTATATCTAATATATAATGTTTTATTTCAAAAGTTCTTTTTAATGGTCATTTCAAATTTTGATAAAGCCTACAGAGGCGTCTATATTCAAAATACTTTTTACACTGGGTTATTTCTCTTTGACTAGTTAAAAGTTCTTTTTGAATAAAAAAATATTTTTCCATAAATATATAATAATTGATGCTGTGATAATGGGGTTATCAAGCTTGTGTATTTAGTAATTAATGTCAGAACTTAAAATATGTATATATATTGGCAACTGTCTTAACAAGTTGAAATTACTCTGCTATCTTTTGTTCTTTTACTTTGCTGTGTCCCCTTATAAACATTTTATGATATGGGAAAAAATTATATGTTTCATATGCTAATCATGATAGTCTCCTGTTAGTGCTATCATTTAATTTAGAATAATCATAATTTATCTGCTTATTCTACTTCAAGTTGGAGTGGGGCTTAGTTTATTCATCTAGCTGGGGAAAAGCACTGGTTTTCCAGGCATGGGAAAAAGCATCCTGGTTCATGGCTCTGATTTCTGAGTTTGAGGCTCTGCCCTTTGGTTTTGAATTCTACCATTGGAGTTATCCTTCCTTGTTCATGAATTAGCACGTTAGTAAAACTCTTCACTCCTTGAAGAGTTTTACCAACCTATTTGGGAATCCAATAATATTTCAGTTTGTCTTTCAGTCAAAGTTAGTAGTATTTCTGCTGGTACAAATTCCATGGAAACCTGTGGTTCTCCTGGGTATGCTGTGAGGATTTATCTATTTGACAAGATACCCTAGATAATACCTTTTCTATTTTTGGATTCTTCTCAGATAGCTGAGGTGATCCAGGAGTCACACATCTAATCTTTTCAAGGAGTACTCTATAACTTCACACTGTGATGTTTTATTCTCTTCAAGGTAGTAGCAAAAGATTGTCCAGCCACACCCATGGCTTTTTCACCAGAGTATGCCTTCCTGACAATGAATTTGATTTTAGCATATTTAGCAATTTGAATAGAGAGGAATTTCCCAAATCATCATGCCTTGTTTCCTTTTCACTTAGCAGTTCTACCCTAAGCTTATCTCTGTCATCTCACATGTTACTAGATGAAGCAAGAAGAAACCAGGCTGCACCTTCAACACTTTGCTTGGATATCTCAGCTAAAAGTCCAAGTTACTTACTTCCAAGCTTTGCTTTGTGCATAACTGCAGGACACAATTCAGCTGTTTTCTATCTTATAACAAAGATCCCCTTTCCTTCAGTTTTCAATAATATGTTTCTCATCTTCATCTGAGTCCTCACCAACAGCACATATAACATCCATATTTCTACTAAAATCATGACAGGTATTCTCTAAGATGACATATATTTTTCTACCATACTCTTCACTTCTTTCTGTATAGACTCATTAGCATTCATATTTTGACTAATACTTCATTCAAAGTTTTTCTTATCATGTTCCTCAAAATTCTTCTAGTCTCTGCCATTGCCCAATATTAAAGCCTCTTCCACAATTTCAGGGGTTTTATCATACAAACAACTCACTCAGAGTATGTGTTCTTTTCCTATTGGTGCTATAACAAATTACCAAAAACTTAATGGCTTAAAACAACATAAATTTATCATCTTACTATTCTGTGGTCAGAAGTTTCACTGGACTAAAATCAACATGTAAAATAGTCTGGTTTTTTTCTGGAGCATCAAGGGAGAATCTGTTTTCTTGCTTTTCCAGCTGCCAGAGACTTCTCATACACATCGTCTCATGACTTTTTCCTCTATCTTCAGAGCCAGAAGCATAATGTCTTTAAATCAATCAATCAATAGCTTTCCTCTCTCTTCTCTTCTTCTCTCCTCTCCCTCCCCACCTCGACCTCCTGCTCTCCTCCCTTCTTCTCTCATACTCCTGACTACTTCTCATAAGAACTCTTGTTTCAGGACAGTTCTCTAGGTAGCCTTGGACCAATCCATTTCTCCTTATTGCTTGCTTGTAGTTCTCACAAATTACTGTATATTCTATTCTTGGGAAGACAAGACATTGAGATAAGGAGGGACTAACCAGGACATCTCAAGCTCTGTTCCTACCCCTCCTAGAATAAGATTTTCTGCAACTCTTTATGCCAGTGATTCCTACCCTCTCCCAAGTATAAAAGCCACAATGAACTGCTTCCTGAGATCTCTTCGCTGCAGTAAGAGTGATGTACATAGAAATGAGCCACCACCTGACCTAGACAGCTTTTCTAAGACTTGGAGGACGAGTTCATCAAGAATCCTAGGCTTCTGTTATCCCTTGCTGCCCCTCTATAAGTAAGAAATCCACTTCATGTAGCCTGCTGTGTGAGTACTCTGTTTCACTAAACAAATACTAAAAAGTCAATCTCAAAATATAGTTCAGACTCCTCTTCCCCATGGTTAGCACAGTATTGACATGTGCTACCCCCCATGTCATAGGAATCCTTCCTTCCTTGGAACTGGTCATCAGTGTATGTATGGTGAGCTTATTTTACACTTGTGATTACATAGGACCTACCAATATAAACTCCCCATTTCAAGATCTTAAACTTAATTCTCCTCTTGCAAAGTCTATTTTGCTGTCTAATATACCCATAGATTATGGGTGGCCATTTTTCTACCTACCCACAAGGTGAGCTCTTAGATTACTGATTTGTGACTTTCTCTTTTATAATATGTTCATTTGTGATAGAAAGTTTCTTCTCTGTATAACATTAGTTATTTACCACAAATTCTGGTATGCTGTATTTATGTTTTCATTGAGTTCATTTCCCTTGAGATTTCCTCTTTGACCCTTGGAGTGTTTATGTGTGTGTTGTTCACGTTCCAAGTTTTTTAAGACATTTCCATTATCTTTCTATTATTGATACTTGTCTGATTGCATTGCAATCAGAGAACATACTCGTGTCTAATATCAATTCCTTTAAATTAGCTTTGTTCTAACTCAGAATATTGTACATCTTGATATATGTTTCTTGGGCACATGCAAAGAATTCTGCTGTTATTGGGTAGATTGTTCTATAAATGTCAGTTATTCTGTTATTTGATGATGTTATTGAGATTTTTATCTCCTTGCATATTTTCTGATTTGTTGTTCTACCAATTTTTTTTCATAGAGGAGTGTTTAAGTTTTCCAATATAATTATAGATTTGTCTATTTCTCTTTTCAGTTCTATTAGATTTTGCTTCACCACACTCTTCTTCTATGATGTCCTGTCTCACTTGGAGCCCCAAGAAAAGGAGCTGGCTGTCTATGGACTAAGACCTCTGAAACCGTGAGTCTCCAAATAAACTTTTCCTCCTCTGAAATTTTTCATTTTTATTGTCAGGTCTTTTAGTCACATCAGGAAAAAAAAAGCTAACTAAAACAATTACTGACCTAGTAGTTTAAAAAATTGAACTTTTAACTATATGTAGCTACTCAAATTCTAATAACTAGCTTGACCTAAAAATACTAACAATCAGAATAGTCTCCAAATACATACTGTCAAGTCCCCATGAAGTGAAGCCCAAATGTCAGCAAAATCACTTTAAAAAGCCTATGCCTTTCAATTAGTTTCATAGATTCATAGTGCCCCACTCCAATTTAAACAGGCATCTGAGGATTAATAGATATTTAAAGAATGCCTTAAGCCTGAAAAATAGACCTCAAACACCTTGGAAGAAATCCAGCTCAAACCATTATGAACATCTTCTCACAGATAAAAGTACTAAATACAACACATGAAATTATGGTATAACAAAAGCAAGAAGAAAAACAACTCTTGGAAATTATAGGAGCGGAAAGTGCAAAAGAAAACTTATCAGATAAAACTAAGAATACAGAAGAAAGGAGTTTAGAATTAGATACCATAAAATATATTCAAAAATCAGAGTAGATTATCTTCTAGTAAAAGAAAGAAAGAAGAAAAGGGAGAGTATTACCAAAGAACTAACTCAAGAGAATTGCCCAGACACCATGAGACATGTTTTTTATTTGAACAGGCCTGTTATGTTTTTCAGCAAATATTACAGAGGATTCATTCCAAATTAAGAAACATCATTATACAATTTCAAATTCTAAATGAAGAACATCCAAAAAGCTTCTAAAGGTGGGGACAGGTTACAAGCAATAATTAGCTCTTAGAATAGCATTGCAGTATATGGACATACTGAAGTCTCAAGACTTAAAATATTTAATAAATATCAAATTATGAGCTTCTTTCTGGAAGGCTAGCCAAGATCAAAAAGACAAAAGCAAAGGGGCTTGATGAATGAGCAAGAATGCTGCAGAAGCAAGAGGGAAGGAGAACAGTCACAAGTAGAGGGTAAGCCTCAGAGAAGACAGCTTTCCTGAGACAGGAGAAAAAGACCCTAAGTGTAAGTGTGAAAGGAAGGAAAAGTAAGTTTAAGGAGTCCTGATATTTTCTTCTAAATCTCCCCAAACAAAGACTCATAGTATGTGCTAAATACCATACTTTCTCTAACACATAGTTTTATGAGCCTTGGAAAGGAATCATAGAAAATAGTGGCAAAATCACGTGGGGAAAAAAGGACTGATTTTCTGAGTTAAGAGTTTCTAAAACACAGGGCTGGAGTATAGCCCAGTGGTAAAGTATCTGTTTGCATGCACAAGGCTCTGGTTAAACCCCCAGCACCAAACAACAACAGGGTATCTAAAATACCTTGTGAAGGGGATTCCAACATGGCGGTGGGCTCGGAGAGATCAAGTCTCTGACCTCTTCAGCTGTGCGGGCATAGGGAGTCGTAAACAATCTAAATTCTGTTTGCTCAGGATCACTAGGCAATGCTGAGCTGACGTGGATCTGGGGCGAACAGTCTGGGCCTCTCAGAACACACACTGAGCCCGGATCGGCTGAATTCAAGCTCCCATTCGCCTGCTTCCCGCAGACAAACAGCTGTGACTCAGCACTAATCCATCCGGCTGAAACAACTGGTCAGCCCTTCTCATCCTACGGAGGTAAATGCCTACCGAGCCTTCATAGGTAGTGGCCACAGGTTTGAAATGGGGCTTGGGAGAGACAGTAAGGACCCACCCTTTGCATTGGTCACCCGGCAAAGGGAAACGAACTGTCGCCATTTGCAAGAGACGCCACCATGCCAGAGAACTGATGTCACCAGACTGCGGCGGAGGAGATAACTTCATTGAAACCTGCGGCTACAGGTGTGTAATCCCCTAGCCTTCCCTCTCCACACATCGGGGAAACCTTAAGGGCCCCTCCCAGCTCTCCCGCAAGGGCCCCTCCCAGTTCTCCCTTGAGCGCCATAGCCAGCCCGAGGGAATCAGACGTGGGCGGGACCCACAGCGCGGAACTCCCGGCTACCGCTCCCACCAGTGCTGACTGCTGAGGTCTCTTGCACCAGCTACCGGGGGTGTGGCTACCGGAGGGCAAGTAAAATTCGCTGAGGATTCTCAGCCCCAAGCTCTACAAACTTAGGGTCTGAGGGAATGGCAAACTGGAAGAGTGTGCCCAGTTGTTCATAAAAACAGGGCTCCTGGGAGCAGCAAACCTGGCGTGTAGCCAGTATTGTGGTGAGCGGCACCCGTGAGAGGGGCCTGGCTAGAGGAAAAGTGGGAAGTGACTAGACACAAGAGGAGGTCCTAGGCACTCAGGATTGGAGACTCGCCCAGTCTGGGAGGAGCTGCTGCACAGTGATTGGTTCCCGCATATTGACAAGAGAAACTTGGCCTGGTGGGCACAGCGCCACCTACTGGAAGAGAAGTTAATCAAACTCTCTAAGACTGCATTTATTAGTTTTTTTTTCTCTTTTTTTGATTTGGGTTTTTTCTTTCATTTTCATTTTTCTTTCTTGTTGTTTTTTAGATTTTTTACTACAATTTTTTAAAATTTTTTTCTTCGAATTTTAATTTTACTTTTTTTTATTATTATTTTTTAATTTTTTTTATTTTTTTATTTCCTATTTTTTTCTTCTTTTGTCTTTTCATTTCTTTTCAATTTTCTTATTCCCCCTTCCTTGAATTCTACCCTTAGCCATGCTAACAAAGAGAAGAAGAGAGAGAATTCAAATTACTAGCATACGGGATGAAAAAAGCAACATCACAACAGACACTTCAGAAATACAGAAGATAATCAGAAATTATTTTGAATCCTTATACTCCAATAAAATAGAAGATAGTGAAGGCATCGATAAATTTCTTAAGTCATATGATCTGCCCAGATTGAGTGAGAAGGATATAGACAACATAAACAGACCAATATCAATTGAAGAAATAGAAGAAACCATCAAAAGACTACCAACTAAGAAAAGCCCAGGAACGGATGGGTATAAAGCAGAGTTTTACAAAACCTATAAAGAGGAACTAATACCAATACTTTTCAAGCTATCTCAGGAAATAGAAAAAGAGGGAGAACTTCCAAATTCATTCTACGAGGCCAACATGACCCTGATTCCTAAACCAGACAAAGACACTTCAAAGAAAGAAAACTACAGACCAATATCTCTAATGAACCTAGATGCAAAAATCTTCAATAAAATTCTGGCGAATCGGATTCAAAAACATATCCAAAAAATTGTGCATCATGATCAAGTACGATTCATCCCTGGGATCCAAGGCTGGTTCAATATACAGAAATCAATAAATGTTATTCACCACATCAATAGACATAAAGATAAGAACCATATGATCATCTCGATAGATGCAAAACCATTCGACAAAGTACAGCATCCCTTTATGTTCAAAACTCTAGAAAAACTAGGGATAACAGGAACTTACCTCAACATTGTAAAAGAAATCTATGCTAAGCCTCAGGCTAGCATCATTCTGAATGGAGAAAAATTGAAGGCATTCCCTCTAAAATCTGGAACAAGACAGGGATGCCCTCTCTTACCACTTCTGTTCCACATAGTTCTCGAAACACTGGCCAGAGCAATTAGACAGATGAAAGAAATTAAAGGCATAAAAATAGGAAAAGAAGAACTTAAATTATCACTATTTGCAGATGACATAATTCTATACCTAGAAGACCCAAAAGGGTCTACAAAGAAACTATTAGAGCTAATAAATGAATTCAGCAAACTGGCAGGATATAAAATCAACACACATAAATCAAAGGCATTTCTGTATATCAGCGACAAATCCTCTGAAATGGAAATGAGGAAAAACACTCCATTCACAATATCCTCAAAAAAAATAAAATAAAATACTTGGGAATCAACCTAACAAAAGAGGTGAAAGATTTATACAATGAAAACTACAGAACCCTAAAGAGAGAAGTAGAAGAAGATCTTAGAAGATGGAAAAATATACCCTGTTCATGGATAGGCAGAACTAACATTATCAAAATGGCGATATTACCAAAAGGTTTAATGCAATGCCAATCAAAATCCCAATGGCATTTCTTGTGGAAATAGATAAAGCAATCATGAAATTCATATGGAAAAATAAAAGACCCAGAATAGCAAAAACAATGCTAAGCAGGAAGTGTGAATCAGGCGGTATAGCAATACCAGACTTCAAACTATAGTACAGAGCAATAGTAAAAAAAACAGCATGGTACTGGTACCAAAACAGGCGGGGGGACCAATGGTACAGAATAGAGGACACAAAAACCAATCCACAAAACTACAACTATCTTATATTTGATAAAGGGGCTAAAAGCATGCAATGGAGGAAGGATAGCATCTTCAACAAATGGTGCTGGGAAAACTGGAAATACATATGCATCAAAAAGAAACTGAATCCCTTTCTCTCGCCATGCACAAAAGTTAACTCAAAATGGATCAAGGAGCTTGATATCAAATCAGAGACACAGCGTCTGATAGAAGAAAAAGTTGGCTCTGATCTACATATTGTGGGGTCGGGCCCCAAATTCCTCAATAGGACACCCATAGCACAAGAGTTAATTACTAGAATCAACAAATGGGACTTACTCAAACTAAAAAGTTTTTTTCTCAGAAAAAGAAACAATAAGAGAGGTAAATAGGGAGCCTACATCCTGGGAACAAATCTTTACTCCTCACACTTCAGATAGGGCCCTAATATCCAGAGTATACAAAGAACTCAAAAAATTAGACAATAAGATAACAAATAACCCAATCAACAAATGGGCCAAGGACCCGAACAGACACTTCTCAGAGGAGGACATACTATCAATCAACAAGTACATGAAAAAATGCTCAGCATCGCTAGCAGTCAGAGAAATGCAAATCAAAACCACCCTAACATACGATCTCACTCCAGTAAGATTGGCAGCCATTAGGAAGTCAAACAACAACAAGTGCTGGCGAGGATGTGGGAAAAAGGGTCCACTTGCTCATTGTTGGTGGGACTGCAAATTGGTGCAGCCAATTTGGAAAGCAGTATGGAGATTTCTTGGAAAGCTGGGAATGGAACCACCATTTGACCCAGCTATTGCCCTTCTTGGTCTATTCCCTAAAGACGTAAGAAGAGCATGCTACAGGGACAATGCTACATGGATGTTCATAGCAGCACAATTCACAATAGCAAGACTATGGAACCAACCTAGATGCCCTTCAATAGATGAATGGATAAAAAAATGTGGCATCTATACACAATGGAGTATTACTCTGCATTAAAAAATGATAAAATCATAGAATTTGGAGGGAAATGGATGGCATTAGAGCATATTATGCTAAGTGAAGCCAGACAATCCCTAAAAAACAAATGCCAAAAGTCTTCTTTGATATAAGGAGAGTAACTAAGAACAGAGTAAGGACGAAGAGCATGAGAAGAAGATTAACATTAAACAGGGATGAGAGGTGGGAGGGAAAGCGAGAGGGAAGGGAAATTGCATGGAAATGGAAGGAGACCCTCATGTTTATACAAAATTACATACAAGAGGAAGTGAGGGGAAAGGGAAAAATAATACAAGGGGGAGAAATGAATTACAGTAGAGGGGGTAGAGAGAGAAGAGGGGAGGGGAGGGGGATAGTAGAGGATAGGAAAGGCAGCAGAATACAACAGACACTAGTATGGCAATATGTAAATCAATGGAAGTGTAACTGATGTGATTCTGCAATCTGTATACGGGGTAAAAATGGGAATTCATAAACCACTTGAATCAAAATGTGAAATATGATATGTCAAGAACTATGTAATGTTTTGAACAACCAACAATAAAAAAATAAAATAAAAATTTTTTTTCTCTTTTTATTTCCTATTTTTTTCTTCTTTTGTCTTTTCATTTCTTTTCAATTTTCTTATTCCCCCTTCCTTGAATTCTACCTGCTTACTCTCATACTCTTTAGTGGCTTCTTCCCTTCCCTTCTAATACCTTTCCTCCAAAGCATCAAATAAATTTATAGGAGTAAACAGTAACTCAGCAGTGAAACAGAACAAGAAGTAACATGAGCAGCTTGAAAAAGCAAGGAACAAAAGGAGTACAAACAATGCAGGACAGCCTAAATATTCAGGAGCAACTAGAGTCATCAGAAAAATGGTCATATTAAGAACCCAAGGAACACCTTAGACAGATGGAATGGAACCTTAAAGAGGATACGAGACAGCAAATTCAAGCAGCAAAAGAACACATTGAGAATGAATTACAGAAACAGATAAAAGAAGAAGTTAAGCATCTTTATCAGGAGATAGGGATTATAAAAATAATCAAACAATAATTCTAGAAATGAAGGAAACGATAAACCAAATTAAAAACTCAATTGAGAGTATCACTAAGAGAGTGGAGCAAGTAGAAGCCAGAATGTCAGATAATGAAGACAAAATATATCATCTTGAAAAGAGTCTAGCCAACTAAGAAAGGCTGGTAAAAAATCACAAGAAAAACATCCAAGAATTATGGGATAACATAAAAAACCAAACTTACGAGTCATCGGGATAGAAGAAGGTACAGAGACTCAAACCAAGGGAATGAGTAACCTGCTGAATGAAATAATTACAGAAAACTTTCCAGAAATAAGAAAGGAAACAGATATACAAATTGAAGATGCATACAGGACACCGAGCACACAAAATCACAGTACACCAACGCCAAGACACATTGTTATGAAGATATCCAATATACAGAACAAAGAGAAAATATTAAAAGCTACAAGAGAAAGGAGGCAGATTACATTCAGGGGTAAACCAATAAGGTTAACAACGGATTTTTCATCATAGACGCTGAAAGCAAGAAGGTCATGGAACAATGTATTTCAAACACTGAAAGACAATGGATACCAACCAAGAATTCTGTATCCAGCAAAATTAAGCTTCAGGTATGACAACGAAATAAAAATCTTTCATGATAAACAAAAATTAATAGAATTTGCAGCCAGAAAACCAGCATTGCAAAGCATCTTGAGCAAAACACTACACGAGGAAGAAATGAAAAACAATAACCAAAACAGTCAGTGGGAAGTGCCTCGGTAAAGACAGAGGGTGGGGGAAAAGATAATCTTGGAGAAACAAACTAAATTTTTAAAAAAAGGATAAATAATCAAACATGGATGGAAGTACAAACCATATATCAATAGTAACTCTGAATGTTAACGGCTAAAACTCTCCAATAAAGCGACATAGGCTGGTATCATGGATTAAAAAAACAAATCCAACAATATGCTGCCTCCAGGAGACACATCTGATTGGAAAAGACATACACAGGCTGAAGGTGAAAGGATGGGAAAAAATATACCATGCACACGGTCCTCATAAGCAAGCAGGGGTGGCCATCCTCATATCGAATAAAATCGACTTCAAGACTAAGTTAATCAAAAGGGATAAAGAAGGACATTATATACTGTTAAAAGGAACCATTCACCAACAAGACATAACAATTATCAATATTTATGCACCAAATAATGGTGCTGGGACATTCATAAAACAAATTCTCCTCAAGTTCAAGAATCAAATAGACCACAACACAATAATTATGGGTGACTTCAACACACCTCTCTCACCATTGGACAGATCCTCCAAACAAAAGTTGAATAAAGAAACTATAGAACTCAATACCACAATCAATAACCTAGACTTAACTGACATATATAGAATATATCAACCATCATCAAATGGATATACTTTTTTCTCAGCAGCACATGGATCCTTCTCAAAAATAGACCATATATTATGCCATAGGGCAACCCTCAGTAAATATAAAGGGGTGGAGATAATACCATGCATTTTATCTGATCATAATGGAATGAAACTGGAAACCAATGATAAAAGAAGGAAGGAAAAATCCTACATCACATGGAAAATGAACAATATGTTACTGAATGATCAATGGGTTACAGAAGACATAAAGGAGGAAATCAAAATATTCTTACAGATAAATGAAAATACAGACACAACATATCGGAATCTATGGGAAACAATGAAAGCAGTTTTAAGAGGGAAATTCATCGCCTGGAGGTCATTCCTGAAAAAAAGAAAAAACCAACAAATAAATGAGCTCACACTTCATCTCAAAGCCCTAGAAAAGGAAGAGCAAAACAATAGCAAATGTAGCAGAAGGCAAGAAATAATTAAAATCAGAGTGGAAATCAATGAAATTGAAACAAAAGAAACTATTGAAAAAATTAAGAAAACTAAAGGTTGGTTCTTCGAAAAAATAAATAAGATCGACAGACCTTTAGCCATGCTAATGAAGAGAAGAAGAGAGAGAACTCAAATTACTAACATACGGGATGAAAAAGGCAATATCACAACAGATGCTGCAGAAATACCGAAGACAATTAGAAATTATTTTGAAAACCTATATTCCAATAAAATAGAAGACATTGAAGACATTGATAAATTTCTCAAGTCATATGATTTGCCCAGATTGAGTCAGGAGGATACACACAACTTGAACAGACCAATATCAATGGATGAAATTGAAGAAGCCATCAAAAGACTACCAACCAAGAAAAGCCCAGGACTGGATGCATATACAGCGGAGTTTTACAAAACCTTTAAAGAAGAATTAATACCAATACTTTTCAAGTTATTTCAGGAAATAGAAAAAGAGGGAGCTCTTCCAAATTCATTCTATGTGGACAACATCACCCTGATTCCGAAACCAGACAAAGACACCTCAAAGAAAGAAAACTACAGACCAATATCTCTAATGAACCTAGAAGCAAAAATCCTCAATAAAATTCTGGCGAATTGAATACAAAAATACAACAAAAAAATTGTGCACCATGATCAAGTAGGATTCATCCCTGGGATGCAAGGATGGTTCAATATATGGAAATCAATAAATGTTATTCACCACATCAATAGACTTAAAGATAAGAACCATATGATCATCTCGATAGACGCAGAAAAAGGATTTGACAAATTACAGCATCCCTTTATGTTCAAAACATTAGAAAAACTAGGGATAATAGGAACTTACCTTGACATTGTAAAAACTATCTATGCTAAGCCTCAGGCTAGCATCATTCTGAATGGAGAAATGTTGAAGGCATTTCCCCTAAAATCTGGAACAAGACAGGGATGCCCTCTCTTACCACTTCTATTTGATTTAGTCCTTGAAATACTAGCCAGAGCAATTAGACAGACAAAAGAAATTAAAGACATAAAATAGGAAAAGAAGAACTTAAATTATCACTATTTGCAGACGACATGATTCTACACCTAGAAGACCCAAAAGGGTCTACAAAGAAACTACTAGAACTAATAAATGAATTCAGCAAAGTGGCAGGATATAAAATCAACATGCATAAATCAAAGGCATTTCTGTATATCAGTGACAAAACTTCTGAAACGGAAATGAGGAAAAACACTCCATTCACAATATCCCCCAAAAAAATAAAATACTTGGGAATCAACCTAACAAAAGAGGTGAAAGATTTATACAATGAAAACTACAGAACCCTAAAGAGAGAAGTAGAAGAAGATCTTAGAAGATGGAAAAATATACCCTGTTCATGGATAGGCAGAACTAACATTATCAAAATGGCGATATTACCAAAAATTCTCTATAGGTTTAATGCAATGCCAATCAAAATCCCAACGGCATTTCTAGTAGAAATAGATAAAGCAATCATGAAATTCATATGGAAAAATAAAAGACCCAGAATACCAAAAGCAATTCTAAGCAGGAAGTGTGAATCAGGCGGTATAGCGATACCAGATTTCAAACTATATTACAGAGCAATAGTGACAAAAACAGCATGGTACTGGTACCAAAACAGGCGGGTGGACCAATGGTACAGAATAGAGGACACAGAGACTAATCCACAAAACTACAACTATCTTATATTTGATAAAGGGGCTAAAAGCATGCAATGGAGGAAGGATAGCATCTTCAACAAATGGTGTTGGGAAAACTGGAAATCCATATGCAACAAAATGAAACTGAATCCCTTTCTCTCGCCATGCACAAAAGTTAACTCAAAATGGATCAAGGAGCTTGATACCAAATCAGAGACTCTGCGTCTGATAGAAGAAAAAGTTGGCTCTGATCTACATATTGTGGGGTCGGGCTCCAAATTCCTTAATAAGACACCCATAGCACAAGAGTTAATAACAAGAATCAACAAACGGGACTTACTTAAACTAAAAAGTTTTTTCTCAGCAAGAGAAACAATAAGAGAGGTAAATAGGGAGCCTACATCCTGGGAACAAATTTTTACTCCTCACACTTCAGATAGAGCCCTAATATCCAGAGTATACAAAGAACTCAAAAAATTAGACAATAAGATAACAAATAACCCAATCAACAAATGGGCCAAGGACCTGAACAGACACTTCTCAGAGGAGGATATACAATCAATCAACAAGTACATGAAAAAATGCTCACCATCTCTAGCAGTCAGAGAAATGCAAATCAAAGCCACCCTAAGATACCATCTCACTCCAGTAAGATTGGCAGCCACTATGAAGTCAAACAACAACAAGTGCTGGCGAGGATGTGGAGAAAAGGGTACACTTGTACATTGCTGGTGGGACTGCAAATTGGTGCGGCCAATTTGGAAAGCAGTATGGAGATTCCTGGGAAAGCTGGGAATGGAACCACCATTTGACCCTGCTATTGCCCTTCTCAGACTATTCCCTGAAGACCTTAAAAGAGCATGCTACAGGGATACTGCCACATTGATGTTCATAGCAGCACAATTCACAATAGCTAGACTGTGGAACCAACCCAGATGCCCTTCAATAGATGAATGGATAAAAAAAAATGTGGCATTTATACACCATGGAATATTATGCAGCACTAAAAAATTACAAAATTATGGAATTTGCAGGGAAATGGATGGCACTAGAGCAGATTATGCTTAGTGAAGCTAGCCAATCCCTAAAAAACAAATACCAAATGTCTTCTTTGATATAATGAGAGCAACTATGAACAGAGCAGGGAGGAAGAGCGGGAAGAAAAGATTAACTTTAAACAGAGACATGAGATGGGAGGGAAAGGGAGAGAAAAGGGAAATTGCATGGAAATGAAGGGAGACCCTCATTGCTATACAAAATTACATATAAGAGGTTGTGAGGGGAATGGGAAAATAAACGAGGAGAGAAATGAATTACAGTAGATGGGGTAGAGAGAGAAGATGTGACGGAAGGGGAGGGGGGATAGTAGGGGATAGGAAAGGTAGCAGAATACAACAATTACTAATAGGGCATTATGTAAAATTGTGGATGTGTAACCGATGTGATTCTGCAATCTGTATATGGGGTAAAATTGGGAGTTCATAACCAACTTGAATCTAATGTATGAAATATGATATGTCAAGAGCTTTGTAATGTTGTGAACAACCAATAAAAAAATTAAAAAAAAATAAAATAAAATACCTTGTGAAAATAGTGATGCATTAAGTTTGTTAGTCTACTTCTGAGAACTGGTATTAACCTCACGACTTGTTGGAATAGAACAAATTTATTTATCTACTCTTTGAAAAATATTTACATAACTTTTTATGTTTCCTCTCATGCAATATAAATACTAATATGCTATTCTAATTTACATGTCACACAGACTACCAAAATATGTAAAATAAAATGTTGCAAATATATCTCATTCAATCAGGGCTAGCAATTAACTCTTAGTTTTCTAGTAATTTACAAAAGAAAGGTCATTAGAATCCATACATTTTGTATTTCAGTGGATTGCCAAAGTAATTTATCAAGTATGCTACTTCAAAATATCTTAAGATCGGAATTATTTTTCATGTTTGAACCTGTGTGAAAACATCATAATGGCAAGACAGAAAACTTCATAGCAATAGCTTTTGACCCACTAAAGTGAGGTCAGCAAGCTTTGCTTAGAAAGGGGCAGGTACTAAATATTTTAGCCTTTATCATCTATGAGCAGGTACCTGTCACAATTGCCCAACTCAGCTGTCACAGCATTAAAACGTCATAACCAATATTAAACAGATGTAGCTATGTTCCAATAACCTTTATTTCAAAACAGGCAGAAGTCAGATGGAGCCCTGTTTGAAACAAGAGTATTTTCCAGAATCACTTCGTTTTTTTTAAATGTAGATACAACCTTAGATTCAAACCACACAAAATCCAGCTTAACATCCAAACTGAAGACCTAAGGCATGATTTTATTTCATAATTTAATGTATAATTACTTGATTCCTATAACAAAGCTCTGTGATAACAGAAGCATCTTGTATAAGAAGCTTTTTATTATACTACTGAGAGCATGAGCTCTGAAAACAAACTTGTGTTTCCTTCATTGACAGGATGTCTGATTTTCTGTTTAAATATGCCTATGAATTATTACATTTGATTTTTAAAGTTTTAAGTGGGTTTGCATTTTTTAAATATATCTTTCAATACTTGGTTATAAGTACACTTTCTTCATATACTTATTTTGATAACAAACCAAATTGCATAACTAGCAATTTCAAAATTAAAATTGCCAAGTACCATGGCAGTAGCATTATTAACACCAATTGAGGCAATCTATCAAACCTTTGCAATTACCAGGACTCTTCTTTTTTTTTAGCTTAATTCTTGGGGAGCAGGGACTGGAAACAAATGATATGGTACAGCTCAATAGACATGTAGCAACCAGGAAAAGTGGTGTTTTAAAAGCTGTAAGTCTGGCTGATCTCCTCCAGAGGAGTACAAAGTTATTTGGGAGGAAAGAACACTTCACCAAGCCTTTAGTAGGAGTCTGAGGAAAAAAAGACTAAAATAAGATCTTGAGGAAAAAGGGTGGGCAGTCTGAGAAAAATGATCTGAAGCCACCTGAGGTCTAACAAGAAGAAGGGCCAGTGGGAAACTTGCTATGCTGTTGCTGGTAAAGAATGTTGAGAATAAATGTAATGTTCAATTGTGAGATGCTTCTGTACAGTGTTGTGATCTCACACGGTGTCCTCAAGCTTACAATAGAGATCAATCAAACCTCACGGCCTTTGAGCAGTGAAGGGAAAGCTCATGTCCGTCCATCCATAGAATGAGTGGTAGGGAGAGAGAGGAGAGCCACAGGAGAAATAAGAAGAGAGAGGACACCCTTCCCCAGGAGGCTGGGGGCCAGAACACAGACCAGGTGGTGTCTGGGAGAACTGCTTCTCCTCCAGCTTCACCAGCGACACCTTCTTGGTCTCATCTGTGCTGGATCCAACTCATTTTCTAAACTCTAAACATTAGTTGGTACCACAGTTCAGTCCTCAAACCTCCTTTCTCCTCTGCTTATAGTCATTCCCTGGACCAGGGTTTTTCAAAATGTGAGCTGCAACCCACTGATGAAATGTAAAGTCAACTTAGAAGAACATGACCAGTATTTTTAGTGAAATAAAATAAAACTGAAAAAATGTGAGTACAATATGTGGTGTCAGTTTTGGTTCTCGAAATTTTTTAATCACTTGTGTGTGTGTGTGTGTTTGCCATGTCATAATGTAAATGAATTTCCTACTGTGGCTTGTGGTCCAAAGCACTGCCTTAGGTGACCTCATTTAGTGGTATGCTTTTAAATACCACCCCTATGCTAATGATTCATAAATACAAATTTACACCTTCCATAGAACTGATTGCCAAACTCTAGATTCATCTATCCAGCTGCTTAGCTGATATTTGGATTTGGATATCCATGAGATATTTCAAACCAGCGTGATCAAATCTGAACACCTGCTTCCCCCAAGTATGCCTTACCTACTCCTCTTTCAAAAGTCTTCCCCATCTCAGAATATGGCATTTTTCTGGTTCCTTGGAACAAAAAAATTGCAGTCATCCTTAACTCTTCTATCTCTGTCATACTCCATATTCAATGAAACATCAAATCCTATCTAACTTAAATGGCTGCATGCCTCAACAATCTGACACATCTTGTCACCCCCACAGCCACTACTCTAGTCTAGGTGTGCCTTGGTATCTCACCCAGCTTATGGTAACAACCTTCTTCTTCCCTGGCCCTTTTTCAGTCTACTTACAAAAGAGCAGCTAAAGTGACCTACCAAATATAAATCAGATCACATCTCCCTTTAACTTTAGGTCCCAAGTTAGGCTTCCCAATCTCATGCAAGTAAAATCCCAGTCCTTGGAGTGCCTTAAGGTTTTACATGAATTTATGTATACCACCACTGCTCTCCAGCCTGGTCACTTACTACTCACCTTGCTGCTTTCTCTCTTCCAGAAAGTGTACATGCTTCAAATGTTCTTACACCAGTACCTGCTGGTGATTCCAACACTTCTTTCAGGCCTCTTTTACAGTGTCACCTTCTGAGCCTCCCTCTACTCACTATCTCTACTTCTTTATTTTGTTTCCTCTATAGAACATATAACATGTATATCAGAAGGCTTAGATTTTCAAAGACATGTTAGTCATTTAAAAAGACTGAACACGGCTCAGGAGGCTGAGACAGGAGGATTGTGAGTTCAAAGCCAGCCACAGCAAAAGTGAGGCGCTAAGCAACTCAATGAGACCCTGTCTCTAAATAAAACACAAAATGGGGCTGGGGGTGTGTCCCAATGGTCAAGTTCAAACCCTGATACCAAAAGAAAGTGAACAATACAAGATGTTCGTGGAGGACAATTTCCAGGAAATCAAAGATGCTTTATATATGGTAGGGTTCACTAGAAAAGAAAAACATTAACAAGTGAGTAAGGACCAAAGTCAGAGAAATAAAAATGCTAAAATCTTTAAAAGGTGATAGAAATTTAAAATTAAAAAAATTAAAGTTTAAAAGGAAATAAAACTTGAACCTGCAAAAACAAATAAACATAACAAAACAGCTACAAGGATTAGATTTGGGAGAACCAAAAAAAATACTCCATTTAATAGTTTATTTAAAAAAAATAAAAATCTATATCTGATATAAAAGACTTAGATTTTTAAAATATTCCCTCAATGTGCTAAATGTTTATGAAGCAGAAAAAATGGATTAAAATTAAAGACTACAAAAGAAATACGTAAGAAAAATATGTTAGAGGAAAAAATGGGGGGAAAAGAACACAGAATTTGAAGGTTAGAAATGTAGGTAAAGATAGAAACTGTCAGGAGTGAGGTCTAAGGAAAGCCCCCCTCCACCGGGAGGGGTATCTTCTGATCAATCAATGGGAGCAGAGGCTGGGGTCTCTCTCTGACTCATTTCATTTCTTCGGTGTATAATTTATACTACCCCCAAATGATGTGAAGAATGAACCGATTCCGTCCAAACTTCAGTTACTGCCATGGTAAGACCTGCAGCAGAGTGGCCAGATCTGCCTCCTCATCTTTCCAATACAAACTCTCTTGTCAAGAGTCCTCAATCCCCCAGTGCATTCCCACAGCCATGTCCTGCATACATTGCCTTCCTTGTCTGGAACAGACCCCTCATCTTTATAGCCATTTCCTGAAGAACTTGGTTCTTCAGCTGCCTTCAGTATCCATATGGCTATGGCCCTGCACAAGGCTACAGAATTCAAGTTACCTTGACTCTGAAGCACCTGTCCCTTGTTCAGAGATATCTTTTGCATCCGAGTAAACATTTTACTACCTGTCCCATTCTTGTTACTTTTTCTTTTTTAAAAAATATATTTTTAGATGTTGATGAACCTTCATTTTATTCATTTATTTATATGAGGTGCTGAAAATCGAACCCAGTGCCTCACACATGCTAAGCAAGCGCTCTACCGCTGAGCCACAACCCCAGACCCCCACTCTTATTTCCTGACTACTCCAGCACTCTGACTTCACTATCCTCTCAACTCCTACAGCTTTGGCATGTGCATCCCCTGGGAACTCATCAGAGATGCACATGACTTGCATAACACTGTCGCATGTTACTCCACTGACTTGTGTAACACTCCCACTAGATTATAGACTCTGTTAGAGCAGGCACACTGGTGCATTTTACCACTGTATCCCCAGGTACCTAATTTGCCTGCCACATAAGTGCTCAAATATTGCTGAACAAATAAATGAGCAGAAAGTTAACAATCAACATAGAAATGGAGTGAATCATTCATGAGAAGGTAAGAAATAGAAATAGAAGATTATTATTTATTAACTTTAAAATTCTACTAAATGCCTTGGAATTTTTTTTCCGAAAAAGCTATTAAGTAATAGAAATAAGTGTCAAAACCTATAACAGGATGCTAAATGGAGATAGTAAATTAAAAAAGGAAGAAAGGCAGGGGATATTTGGATGACTGGGGGGAAGAGTACATGGGAAAAGAGAGAGAGAAATGAAATGGGTTTGGTCAAAATGGATAATAAGAATGGAGCTGGGGAGAGAGAATAGCCAGAGAGTGGAGGTAACAGCTCTTAAGAACAGGAAATGCTCAAACATTATCAAAAGCAAACCCACAATGCCTTTCTGCAATTTCAGCACCTCCAGCTGCTAAGTTACAGTAAAATCCAGAAGTAGGGCAGAAGATCACCTCTGTGTGGGAGTTTCAAACCACGTCAGCTCCAGGACAGGGGGACTGCCCCAGGGGACAGCCAGGGACCTGTCCAAGGTTTGACAGTTTCATCCGAGATGGCCAGGGAAGCAGTCCCCGGGCAGGAAGAGGCTAGAGCACACAATCTTAACTTTAGGAATCTGGAGGGGATCACTGGAAAGTTGAAGGAACCTGTTAGAGGAAATCTATGAAGAAAAGAATATTGTCCAGGTAGCAGCTTCATGATTCTATGGCTTCGAATATGACCTAAGCCTTCAAGAGTGGGAATGAGGCAGATGAGTGGAGAGGGGAAGCAAGGGTATTTTAGGAGGGAAAACACCCTGAAGACTATAAGGCAGGAACTACTGGGCAAGGGAGTGTATGTGTGTGTGTGTGTCCAAGGTGGGGGCAGGATCGATAAGGCATCCCATCTCTAGTGGGAAATAAAAGGAGACAAGGTTGGAGACGGACTTTTTTTAATCTGTAGCCTACGTTGGTCTGATATTTTTACATGGATCTAATCTCCACATCACAATATCATTTTAAGACCAGAGAATCTTCAAGAACCTCCAGTTCTTCATAAAATACGACCAGTGAGTTTATGTGACTTAATCAAGGAAGTATGAAAACAAGAACAACACATTTCTGTTGTTAAGTTCTAAATAAGTTTAAAGATACTTTTATTATTAGAACATTTCTAGAAGTGTAAACCCCTCCTTCTTTTCCTCCCTCCCTTCTTTCTTTTTTCCATTACTACTTATTAAACATCATCTGTCTGCCGAGAACATGGTTAGTGAACATAACTGGCATGACTCTTAACTTTGTGGTGAAAGGTGAGAGGCTGGAGTGGGGCCTGGGGGAGAGCCAGGCTGCCTTGGTCAGGTTCAGTTAACTAGATAACTTATTTTATTTTTAATTTTTTTCCAATTTTTTTTCAGTTGTTGATGGACCTTTGTTCTTCATTTGCTTATTTATATGTGGTGCTGGAAATCAAATGCAGTGCCTCACACGTACGAGGCAAGTGCTCTACTGCTGAGCTACAACTCCAGCCCCTAGATAATTTATTTTCAATCAAGAAGCTCAGCAATTCGTTTTCAGCTTTCATCTCTATACTTTCAATTTATTAGATAGCTTTACATAAAAATAGCTAACTTTAACAAGAATTAAAATAATGCAAGTGTTTACAAATTAGCAAGCATAGTAACAAAGCCTGTGGGAAAGGTTCAGACTGAAGAATTTTAAAAATGCAATTCGTATGTTTTTACATGTGTGCAAATATGCCACAATGAACTTTGCATAATTACTATATTTTGTAAAATTCTGTATAATTTATATGTGCCAATAAAAATTTTAAAATGAAATAATTCAATTTAAAACAGGTATGAGGCAGTATTGCAATATTTATTGAATTAATTAAAATACTGACTTCATATAATTGTATATAAAATAATGAATTAGTTCAGCCACATTGGAGAGCCCTCTGGCAGTATAAGAGCTATAGAATTTGTCATACCCTATGATCTAGTCCTCTCTTTTTTGCCCATATATCTCAATTTTTTAACAAAGGAGGGAAAAATCATAAATAACACTGCTGGAGTAATTTCAAAGAGCACAGAAAAGCAGCAATCTCCATGGCTCCTCCTGTACTGCCTCGGATTCCTTGCCAATATCCACTCTTCACTTTCCTCATCCCTAATCACCTTTTAGACAGAGGACAACTTTTCCCATTAGAATATCCAATGAAAGTAAATATACTCCGTTAAAGAATATTGTTAAATCCAGTAAAAATAGGGGACGATTGTCTTCATGCCAAAAATGTTCTCTCTTTATAAATGAATTCATTATACATTGATTCATTTAAATGCAAAATCTCCCCAACATTTACTAGTGTGGGTTTTAAACAATTATTTGATGGGGAGTCTGGGAACAGTCAAGGTCTGCAGACCACCTATTGAATCGTTATCACATATAAAAATCAAACTCAGAGGGCTCTTCAAGATTGCAGAATACAAGAGGTCACTTTCCTGGCTGCTCCATGGCATGAAAACAAGAAAGCAGACAAGATCTTCTCCACAAGGTAATGAAAAAATTTAAAACTGGACATACAAAGCAGACTAGGGACACCAGAAGTTGGATACCATAAAATAAGGAAAAACTCCCCAGCAGCACAGCTGCTGCCATGGCCAGGCCAAAAGAACCAGCCAAAGCAATCCCTCCTGAGCACAGTGGAGACATAAGAGAATTAAAGGAGCTAACATTTGGGGGAGACTCACACATGTCTGGGTATGGAGCATAGTCGCAAATAAATAAATAAATAAATAAAACACTTGGGAATCAACCCAACAAAAGAGGGAAAAGACCTCTATAATGAAAACTGCAGAATGCTAAAGGAAGAATTAAAGAAGATCTTAGAAGATGGAGAAATCTCTCATGTGCTTGGATAGACAGAATTGATAGTCAAAATGGCCACACTAGCAAAAGTGTTATACAGATTTAATGCAATTCTTATTAAAATTCCGGTGACATTCTTCATAGAAATAGAAAAAGAAATCATGAAATTCATTTGGAAAAATAAGAGACCCAGAATAGCCAAAGCAATCCTTACCAAGAAAAGTAAAGCAGGAGGCATCTCAATACTAGACCTTAAACTATACTACAGAGTTATAGGAACAAAATCAGCATGGTGTTGACACCAAAACAGATATGTAGATCATTGGTACAGAATAGGGGACACAAAGACAAACCCATCTAAATACAGTTATCTCACACTAGACAAAGGTGCCAAAACCATACATTGGAGAAAACAGAGCCTCTTCAACAAATGGTGCTGGGAAAACTGGAAACCCATATGCAGAAAATGAAATTAAATCCCTATCTATCACCACACACAAAACTCAACTCAAATTGGATCAAGGACTTAGGCACTAGAACAGAGACTCTGCATTTAATAGAAGAAAAAATAGGCCCAAATCTCTACCATGTTGACTTAGGAACTGACTTCCTTAACAAGACTCCTAAAGTGCAAGAAACAAAATCAAGAGTTAATAAATGTGATGTAATCAAACTAAAAAGGTTCTTCTCTGCAAAAAAAGTAAAATAATAATAATAATAATAATAACAACAACAACATGAAGAGACAGCCTGCAGAATGGGAGAAAACCTTCATCACATGCACCTCAGATAGAGCATTAAACTCCAGGATATAAAAAGAATTCAAAAAACTTAACACCCCAAAAAATAAATAATTCAATAAACAAATGGGCTAAGGAACTGAACAGACACTTCACAGAAGATGAAATACAATCAATCAACAAATATATGAAAAAAAGTTCAACATCTCTAGCAACTAGACAAATGCAAATCAAAACTACACTGAGATTCCATCTCACTCCAGTCAGAATGGCAATCATCAAGAATGCAAGCAACAATAAATGTTGGCAAGGATTTGGGTAAAAGTGTACACTCATACATTGCTGGTGGGACTGCAAATTGGTGCAACCAATCTGGAAAGCAGTATGGGGATACCTCAGAAAACTTGGAATGGAACCACTATTTGACCCAGCTATCCCACTTCTCAGTTTATACCCAAAGGACTTAAAAGCAGCATACTACAATGACACAGCCACATCAATATTTAGAGTAGCTCAATTCACAATAGCTAAATTACGGAAACAACCTGAGTGCCCTTTAACAGATGAATGGATAGAGAAAATGTGATATGTATATACATACACACATATATATATATAAACATATTTATACACACACACAATGAACTATTTATTACTCAGCCTTAAAGAATGATGAAATTATGACACTTGCCGGTAAATGGATGGAGTTGGAGAATATTATGCCAAGCGAAATAAGCCAAGCCCAAAGACCAAAAGGCCAAATGTTTTCTCTGAATATGGATGCTAATTCACAATAAGGGGTCGGAGTGGGGGATAGGGAACAATAGAGGTACTTTGGCTTAGAGGAGAGTGAAAGAAGAGGAGGGGGTGTAAGGGTAGGAATGATAGTAGAATGAAACAGACATTATTACCCTATGTGCATATATAATTATATGACCAGTGTAACTCTACATCATGTACAACCAGAAGAATGAGAAGTTGTATTACATTTATATATGACATGCCAAAATGCATTCTACTGTCATGTATAACTAACTAGAACACATAAAAATAAAAATAATCCTCCATTTAAGTGACTGATGGAATCATAAATACTCAGGGGCTCTTCATCCAACAAGCAGCCATGGTAAGTTGCCTGCACAAGTGGCTATGCAAGGGGTGTCATCCCTCTGTTTCCTGAGGTTGCTTTGTGAATATACTTCTGGGAAATGTTAAGTATTCTTTGTTTCTCAAAGAGTTCAAGGATCAAACCAGTCTGAGGAAAATTGAAAAAGATCAATTTCTCATTATTGAGAAAATTTGTTTCCCACTGGATTTTGGTTTCTGTGTATTTTCAAGAAGAGATTCACACTGAAGCAATTCCCAAGTTTGATAAAAAGAATTCTCTTTTCCAAAACCATCTTGTCTAATTGAGAATCCATCCTAGACCTTATGCCCAATTCTCAAAAACTTTACAAAAATCACCATGTAGAAAAGAACAGATACACATTCAACAAACTCTAATGTAAGGCTGGGTGTGAGATAAACTGAAATGAAAGTTCTACAATGTTCCATTGAAAAAGAAAATTACTTCTGGGCTGGAGTTGTGGTTCAGCTATAGAGCGCTCA
Organism: Spermophilus citellus; assembly: GCF_964194105.1. Classification (NCBI taxonomy): domain Eukaryota; kingdom Metazoa; phylum Chordata; class Mammalia; order Rodentia; family Sciuridae; genus Spermophilus; species Spermophilus citellus. The sequence continues at coordinate 159,508,181 of NC_138187.1, forward strand.
TCTAGCATGTGCGAGGCCCTGGGTTCAATCCTCAGCACCACATAAAAATAAAATAAAGGTATTATGTCCAACTACAACGAAAATAAAACATTAAAAATAAAAAGAAAAGAAAATTACTTCTTGGGAATAGTGGGATTGGTCCTACAGAAGACATAATCCTGGTGTTCTTTTTCCTTTATCTTAAAATTTCAATTTATCAGTAAGCCCCGTAATCACCACCTTCAAAATCTAATGATAGAACATTTCCTGAATGCTTACCATGTGGCCTAGATTTTTCAAGTGCTTTATCTTAGTCTTCAAGATAATATCTATACATAGATATTATACCCTAATTTTACAGATGGAAAAACCTGAGGCACAGTGAATTTCAGTAAATTGCTAGAGATCCCACAACTTGTGTGTGTCAGAACTTGGATGAGCCCAGGGAGTGTGGTTCCAGAAACTACATCTGCATCACTAAAGCCATCCTGTTCCCTTCAATCACAAGCCTCTACTGCTCTTCAATCCCCTGCTCCACCCTAGATGAAACCACTGTCCGATCTTGCTTGAGCTTCTATAGTGGTCTCCTAAGTGGTCACCTTGCTTCCCCATGTTGGCCCCTTTTTTAAAAAATATTTTTTAGCTACATATGGACACAACACCTTTATTTTGTTTATTCATTTTTATGTGGTGCTGAGGATCAAACCCAGTGCCTCACATGTGCGAGACAAGTGCTCTGCCCCTGAGCCACCACCCCCTTCCCATTGTCCTTTTTTAATCCATTCTCCCTGTACCAACCCTGAGAAATCTTTCCAAAATTTACATCAGCACCTATCACTTCCCTGCAGTAAAACCCAAACTTCTCCCAAGATTGAGGGAATAAAGCCCGGACCGCCAGCTGTCTTACTCCAAGCACTGCAGCTTTCCTTTCCTTTCTCTCCAGATCCTCCCTTCCTCAGGATTTCACCCCTGCTCCTCTACCTGGAATGGCACTGCCTAGACAACTCTTGTGGCAAGTTCTATTGTACCCTCTAGGCCCCAGCTCAAGTGGCCTCTCCATCTAAAATTAACCCTGTTTTCCACTCTCACATATCACATTTATTTCCTTCATATAATTTCTCTCTGAAATATTTTCATGTTAATAAACTGCCCCCACTAAACCACAGGCTCTGCAAGGACAGGAGCCATCACATTTGCTACTGTCTTCCCAACATCTAACAGAGTTCCTAGCTTACATTTGGTGCTCAATAAATATATATATATTTTTTGTACCAGGGATTGAACCCAGGGACACGTAATCACTGAGCCACATCCCCAGCCTGTTTTATTCTTTAAAGTTTTATTTACTTATTGAGACAAGGTCTTGTTCAGGGTCTCACTAAATTGCTAAGGCTGGTTTTGAACTTGTGATCCACCTGCCTCAGTCTCCAGAGCTGCTGGGATTCACATTGTGTACCACCTCTCCCAGAACAATAAATATTTCTTAAGTGAATTTATGAACAGCAGAAATTCAAATAATATGCCAATCTGAAGTCTTTCTTTAATTTGTTCATTTTAGTTATACATGACAGTAGAATCTATTTTGATATGTTTATACCAACATGGATATATCTCATTCTAATTAGGAATTTGAAGTCGTGCATCAGAGTGACTTATGGCTGCCCTCAGGCTTAACAAGACTAAAAGTCAGGAATTATGCTTTCTAGAATGTTTTGCATAGTATCACAGGATGGAAGTAAAATGAATGTTGGCGATGTAGAACTTCAGGGTTTTCTCAGTCACTAGCATCTCTTAGAAGTTGTGGAAAAAAATAAGAACAAGAGAATGAGGGAATAGAGTCAGGAGAAAGATTATACTAAATGTCTTCTAGGTTTTCTCCTAAATATGGTGATTCAAACTTTTAAAACTGCTTTTGTGTTACTACTATGCTGTAGAATGGGTCCCACTTAAAATAGTAACTTTGCCCCAGTTTCAGCAGAGAGGTCCTGCTTAGGCAGGAATAGTCCACTCAGAGTAAAAGTTCCCTAAGTTCCCTTTCACACCAGGTCTTTGTCTAGTGGCACCACAAGTCAGTGTTCACAAAAACATGTGGAATTTGCAGCCTTCTCCCTATCTCAGGGAAAGTCCTATACAAATCACCCTCTGTTTATTGCTGTTCTTCTTCTCTTAGGAGTATATAACATTGGAGAATTAAAATATTTATCACAGAAAACAACTTCAGTCTCTCCTTTTCCAAGCCGATGACCACAACAAACACACATTCTTGCCTCAGGCTTTTTTTTTTTAATTTTTTTTATTAGTTGCTCAAAACATTACAATGATCTTAACATATCATACATTTGATTCAAATGTTTTAAGAGCTCCCTTGGTCCCTTCTGTGACTGTGAGTGGGCTTGGGTATGCCACACCTTCTCTCTCCTTGCGGATAAAGTATATGGAGAGAGTGAGACTCACCAAGCCATGACTCATTTTTGCATCTTTTGGGTTTTGATCAAATGCTAATAGATGGCAAGAGATAAATGAGTCTTGGAGTGTATAGAAACTAGTAACATTATGGGTGATTATTCAAGTTTCATTATTAATTTTCTTCCTAAAATTGTAAATAAATGTAGAACAGTTGGCAAAGGATGCTTTCTGTGAGTAGGGAGAAGCTGCCTTTCCAACTTCACTTCTCAATACACCTGAGACTCACTCACACATGTGAAAGTGAGAAGAGAGGTAATAACCGTTCACCATGAAAACTTGGGGTTTCAGAACACCATGAAAATGCATATAATATATGTAAGAAATTATAAAATGAGTGTCTCTATTTCAAGATTTTTCATTTTCTTTCCTGAAAAGTAGCACAAAGAAGGAGATGCTTTCTAAAAAGGACCCATATCAACATCCAATGCAATCTAACTAGGATGCAGAGTTGAAAGGGGACAAGAGAAAATCTAGTCCCCTCCTTTTACAGAAAAGCAAACTATGGTTCAAAGATACATGATTGGTCCAAGACAACACAGCCAATGAATATCAAGCCCAAACCAGCCAGAATCTCCAAGTCTCACCACAGATTTTTTCCAGCACCCACAATAGTTCTGAAAGTGATGGTCTCAACTTCTTAACCCTTATTCCCCTGGATTATGATATTCTGGAACAAAACTGAAGTTGAAAAATGAATTCCCCTTTACAATATTTTGAATATAGCATACACTTATAAATATCTCTGAAAAAAATATATTATAAAATGCTTTGCCTTGTACAAAAAAAAAATCTGATCATCTGACCTAAAAACAGCCAAAAAAGAGTCACATGAATGATAACAAGTAGGAGTCAACCTGCTGAGTGTTCCTTGATTTAACTCTTGCCTCCTCAACAACAAACTGTGGGTGAACTGAGATTATCTCATTGATCCATATTCTCTCCCTACACCAGAGTCAGGAATGCTGTTACAAAGACCGTATTTTGTGCCTGAAATCAGGACACATCATATAAAAAGGATTTTTTTAGTGCTTCTTAGAGTGGTGAGCTGTATAGCATGTGGAATTGTTGTTGCTTTTACTTTAACAGCTTTATTAAAATATTATTCACATACCCTACCATTCAGCCAAAGTTTACAATCCAGTGGCTCACCATTTTGTGAGCATCCTCAATATATTTTTAGAACATTTTCATTACCTCAAAAAAAAAATCACACATCTCTTCACTGTTATCTCCAGCTCCACCCATCCCTTTCCCCAGCCTATGGCAACCACATATCTGCTTTGCCTCTGCAAATTTGCCTATTCTGGACTTTTCATATAAGTGTAATCATACGATATTCAGGCCTTTGTGTATGACCTTGCTATGCTATCAATGCTTAGTATAATGCTTTCAAGGTCCATTCATGTTATAACATGAATCGATACTTCATTCTTTTTGATGGCAAAATAATATTCTTATGTGTGGCTATAATACAACAAACATTTAGTAGTCTTCATTTTGAGCTACTATAAATAATGCTAACAGGAACATTCACAAACATGTTTTTGTGAGGATATAACATTGCATTTATCTTGGTTACGTATCTAGGAGTAGAATTGCTTCATCATTAGCAAGTGGAGTTTAATATGAAAATATCCAAGTCAGTAGAACATTTATTATGAATTATAAGGGAAATGGGACATACTGATTCAAACAAGTTCTGTCTCACACATGTTGCTTCCAAGATGAAGACAAGAATTTATCAATTTTGTTGAAGTGCCAATTCTTAAGTCAAGGGCCAATTCTTACCATTTCCCAACTGTAGACAGTCCTTATTATAAACAGAAGCCTCTACTGTAGATAAGCACATTTCCCCTACTGTAGATAGGTGAATAATTTCCTAGTACATCTCTATCTCTATTCTTAACTTAATAAATAATAGATCCATAAAATTATTCTGAAAATGCATATTTAATATGGAAAACTTCATAGAAGATAAATATCTGTGTGAAAATGTGTGTGTGTGTGTGTGTGTGTGTGTGTGTGTATAAGTCTAGACTTCCTCAGATAAGTCCTTAAAGAGACTGGAATCACCTGGATAACCTAACAAAACTTTACATTCTAAAGTTGCAAACAAAATTATTAATCATAATAAGTAGGAGATTACATTTGGGGTCAAGTTTATAAAACAGTAGAGATATAATTTATGTGCTATACTTTATTAAAATCCCCTTAACATTCAATGTAAACTCTATATTTATGACTGTTATATAAAATCTAGAATTTGGCACTACTGTTGTTAAATTACAATAGGAGTTTATAGTTTATATATCCTTGTTATCAAAAATCATACAGTCATATGTTTGACTTGGTATTTAGTTAGTAGCACAACCTCCACTCAATATGTAGCCTTGTTCATTTGGAAAAATATGATCCACCTCATAATGGTCTGCTTTATGACACAGTTTCCAGGAACTTGCTGTGGTGATAACTGGGGACTTTCTACACCACTATGTACCTTCCCTGATCTCACCATCAGCTATCTTGATGATTCCCCAGATATATTATCAAGGTAGCACTGGTTAGAATGCAATACAGTGACCTTGGGGATAGCAGACAGACTCTAACCAATCTACTTCACCAAAAGAACCTGCTAGTGTATAAGATTGTTCTTTTTATACCTCTTTTTAGACAAAAATTCAAAGCCTCTATTAGCTGTTATTTCCTAATCTTATATAATCTCCCTGACTTTTTACCTTCAAATTTTGACAACACAACTGAAAAATTAGGCACTTTCCTTTATATTCAATATTCTGAATGTCCAAACAGACTGTACCTAACTGGAACCCAGCTGATTCCTTAGCTCTTATTGGCCTTCACTCTGAAGATAATCCAGAGTTCCTTCTCAATTATAAACTTGCAAATATGATCAATCAGACTATTTTATCTATCATGGTCAGGATTATTAATTTAAATATAGAGGTCATGTGATACAGAGAAAGAAAATGATTTTCTTTCCCTGGATTCAAGTGCCTGGATTCAAGCACTGTTCAGCCATTTACAAGATGAATACTTGAGATAAATCACAATCAACTGGACCACAGTTTACTCTTACAACTTGGAGATCATAATAGTATAGCAGAAGCAATCTATGTATTCACCAGATCCCATCTTATTTTCCTCTTCCTGAACAACAGAAAGACTGCATTTCTTAGTCTTTCTTGGGGTGATCTTGGGGCCATGAGAACTTGACTGAGTTGAAACTGTTCTGATCAATACATAAGCCTCACTTTTCAGGCTTATTTCAACGATAGGGATAGGAAAGCATGAATGTATATAAAGTATATAATAGTACATGGTACAAAGTAAGAACTCAAAAAATATTAATTATTAGTAGTAGTAGTAAGACTCAACAACAATGTCTAAAATTAATATGTGTAAATGAAGGAAATACTATTTAGTAGTCCATCAGGTGAAACTAGCAAATTGATATTTCACCGAATATAAAAGATATTTTCAAGATAGTCTGACTTAAAAGAGAGACTGTGGTTTTCCAAAACTAACTTTGTGGCTTGCTCAAAGACATACAGAAGTACTTTCCAAAGAAGTTAGAAACAAGGACAAATGACTGGTTTGTTGGGAGTGGTACTCTGGGCTAGACATTACAGACAGAAAACAACAGTGACTTTAAAAGAGCCCATGTCAAAAGACAAACACAGATGCTCTAAATTATAAGCATTACTTTGCTATCCAGTTTCTTGCCATATGCATAATCTAAGTAGCAAGGAACTAGCAGAATTTATTTATTAATAAGCAATTAATGAATTAGGCATGGTGGTGCATACTGTAATTTCAGCTATTTGGGAGACAGAGGCAAGAGGATCCCAAGTTCCTCCTGTCTCAAAATAAAAAGGGCTGGAGACAGATTCTTGGTAAAGCACGCTGGGTTCAATCCCCAGTACCACAAATACATATTAATATATGCAAATATATACAATTAATATATGTAAATAAAGCAAATACTATTTATTATTCCATCAGGTAAAAACAGCAGATTTTTCATCAAATATAAAAGATATGTTCAATATCTTTTGATATGTTTTTTATTTCACAAAAAATAAAGCAGTTTGTCCATAACAGTCCATCTAGATTGGGTAATTATTCACAGTTTACATGGCCTCACAAATATCCTGCCAAAAGCTCTCAGTGATATGCCTTATTACACAGAAGAGCAAGTCCCTGTGTGCAACACCAAATTACTCTCCCTTCCCACTTTTCTTTCCATTCCTACTTCCAGAGTTGAAAGATTATATATTTCTTCAAAAATAAAACCATAGAAAAAAATGCAGGCAATGGCTGGCATTAGGATTCATACCAGTAACTGACAAGTTTGCTACTCAATGCAGGCATGATCCGGTAGGATTGACATCACTTCCTACTTAGAAATATGCAATCTCAGGCCACCTGTATATCAACAAGATATACAGGTACTTCCTATACACATTAACATTTGAGAAATACTGTCCTACAAGATCATCTCTAATTGTGTGACTAAAATTTGAGGACTTCCAAATTGATCAGGACAAATGGCATATAGATTCCTGAAAATAAGACTACATATGATTGTAACTAATATATCTGAAAACCTAACCCCTTTAGCTGACTCTCCTTGAAAGTGGAAATTTATTAATGGAAAGAGAAACAGACTTCTTGGAGTCTAGAAAAGAGAAGCCCAGAAAGCATTGTTTCCTTATGTCTTCACTGTCCAGTCAAGATGTCCTTTGATCTACCAATCTGCATATTTATTCTAGGACATAATGAGTACATTTGATCAAGAATATTGAGTGTGCACATAATCTTCTCACAACTGAATTTTATGTTTTCCATTTAATTTTCTGATTACTTGACTTCATATCTCAGGTAGTTTTTCTACATGGAGAGAATGACCCATCAATGAGAACAAACCATTCTAGTCCACAAGGCTCCTGTACCTCCCATCATTACTTACATACTTACATCATCACTTACTACTTACTACGTTCATAATCAGTTGGTAGTGAGTCTTGTTAGGACAAAGAAGTCTACTTGAGTAAACTGTGAGCACAACAACTATTTTTTTTGGGGGGAGGAGGATATTGTTGGCTGCTTCCTAGAAGCACTGCTCTGTGAGGTTCTGACAAAGCTACCATACAGCATCTCTAGACAACAATAGCATTTATTAAGCACTTGGTGTGTCCCAACAACAGTTTGCCTCTATTAAGTAATTCTTAAAGAGTCATGTATTATTATCCTCATAGCACAGATGGAAACAGACACAAAGGCATTAAGTAACTTGACTGAGGTGTGAGGTGACAGAAACAAGACACTAACTCAGGCAGTTTGGCACTAGTGCCGGTTCCCTTGACAGCTACACTACATTGCCTCCACCAATCACTCAGTGATTGTAACGTATTGTCCTCTTCCCCTCTGTTTTCTCCCACTCAATTTTTGGGGGTTAAGTTCAAAGAATTAATAGAACTAAAGTGCCAAAAACTAGAATTTTTGATATATTAAAGATATTAAAGCCCTAAGCCTCCTAAAAGTAGGAGACTTTTACCCTATGTGGCTTAGGATCTTTCCCTGGGGTTTGCAGATCAAACCACAGATAATGCTCCATCCTAAAAAGATATTCTTTAGCTTGCACCTCCTCAGACTTGCTTACTCTGATCTTGATAATTGAAAGAGACAGAAGCCAGTGCTAGACAGGGCTGGAAAAGATGCAGGAAACCAGAGTTCACTTTGGTTGGGACAGGAAGTGAGATGGTCCCAAAAGAACTCAAGGACCCCAGAATTCAAGGATTTTTAACCCTGACTCTCTGACCAAAATACCAGAATTATCTACATGACAAACACTACAGAATTAAGATGTTATTTACAGATAATAAAATGATTAACCACGGAATAAAAGTCTTTACCCCCAATTCTATGAGAGGCAAGAGAGTCCAGGGGATGTATTTCCTGCAACCTTTACAGACCTCTATCATACATGACTAGGACTGTCCAATGCACTGTCCTTGTGACATCAGATGGGTGATTGTCAATCTTCCCTGTCTCACCACTCTTTGGTAAACAACTACATGTTCCCTTCCTTCCCAGTACAAAATAAAGAAGCTGTGTTGTTCAGTTGTTTTAAGATACATTAGCAATATTTTAAACCCAGGCCATTGCCCTAGGGAGAGAAAAAATTTTACTATTTTATAAATAGTAAAAATGAGAAGCACTTCACATAAACTTAAACTGAACCTCAACACGTAACTGGTTCAAACAAGTCTAATGACTGATGATGACACCTCTCTTATTTCCCTCCGTGTTCTTGGCAATATCAAAGAAAGCATGATGAAACAGGCACTGGTCAATACTGCAGCGACTGCCATTTGATGCTTGTTAGTTAAGTAAAACAATGTATTATATTCTTTATTCAACCAATCCCCCATTGTTTTCAAATATTTGCTATTTAACTATCATCTATCTACCTACCTATCATTATCTACAATACATTCAAGAATACTTCCCAAAGGTCAGAAGGAAGTTTCCGTAGGATCTCCCAAGAAGTGAAAATGTTACAGGCTTTTTATTAGTGTTAACTAATGTATTTATAATTACTGGCATGGTAGTTGATAAATCATATACTATATATAGAAATAGTATAAGCCTCTAAGCATGCATTTACTTACTATTTTGTAAAACTACATTTAGAATTCTATACTTTATAAAGTTAAGAATGGGATCCTAATTAGAATAAGTTATACTCCATTCCATGTACATCTAATGTGCAAAATATACTCTACTGTCATGTATATCTAAAAAAATTTTTTTTAAAATAAAAGTTGCCTATTTCAACAATATGCAGCAAAAGTTTTGCAAAAATTGAGTATATTTCTGACAACAGAATATTTACAATATAAGTACTCCATGCAGTTTTTTCAACCACTGTTTACTGTTTTCAAAGGTTTAAAGAAGTATAACAATGATTGATTTATGTTCAATCAATAGAAGTGCAAGCACTCTGAAGAAAATATGTTTCACTCTTTGTGAAAAATATGTTGGTAAAACAGAGGGGAGACCAGAGTTCACTACATCAAAATGAGACTCTAGAACAAAATGAGACTCTAATGGACAAGAAGTCAGAAGGAGGAGAAGTGTAATTGTAAATGAAGAGAGTCATAGATGAATCAAGAGAATTACCAGATGAAAGTATGCAATGTATAAGAGAAGAAATAAGTTACAATTTTGACTACTGCAATGCAAGATATTTAGGAAACAAAGTAAACACAATTCACTACATATAACATATAAGATCAACTAGAGTTTGTTATACTTTGCATAACTAATAAGTAAAAGTGAAATTTTTTGTATTTAAATATTGGTACTAAGCAATTATTTGTTTAAGATACTTTTCAAGAACTTGCTGGACCACAAAGCCCTGAGTCAAAGATAAATATCACCAAATTGTTATCCAGAGGGTTCGTTTGAGTTTAGTTTTCTACCAAACACCTGTTTCCCACACCATAACTATGAGTACTGGTTTCTACTTTAAATTTTTCCAAGCCAAGCAACAAAATCATATTATTTTAATTTGTCTTTTTCCCCAATGAAGTTAATATTTTTTAAACTACATCTAGAATTCTATACTTTATAAAGTTAAGAATGGGATCCTAATTAGAATAAGTTATACTCCACTCCATGTACATATAATATACCAAAATATACTCTATTTTTGCATGTTTCTTGGTTGAGTATTTGTTTTAGAAACTCCTGTTTATGCCCTCTGCCATTTTTCCTGCTAGAATATCCATTTTTCTCTTTGTAACATAAAGAAGCTTTTGTATATTCTGGCCATGTATAGAACATATATGCTAAAATATTTTTGTGATTGGAAATTTGCTTTCTAATTGATTTAATAGCTCATATTTATTTGAGAGGCAAGCAATTGAGTTATGTTTGTTTAGGCTCAAAGCAACAGATCTGTACCCACCCACCTTAAGCGCTGACTGGTTTTCAATAACTCTTCCATTTGCCTAAAAAACAGACACTCCCAAGGCTTGCATCCCTACATTCCTTTCTTCAGAAGTTCATGCCCTTACAGTTTTCACACCTCTGAGCTTACAATCTCTACATTTTTTTTAATCTTTAAAAAATATTTACTATAACTAAGAAAAGAAATATAGGGTGAGGACTTTTGTTTTTAACAAACTGGTATTTTCTACTTTCTAAATGTGCTTTTTAATTTTTATTTATTACTGTTCATACCTCAGTTTTGTTTGCCTGACAGACCCTTCTATTGAGTTTTCATTCATCTGTCCACCAGCTCAAATGCACAGAGTGCCTCTTAAGCAACCTGGTAAAAATGAAGTCTTGTAAAGATTCATCTCAAATTTAAAGGTTTCAAACCAAAGTCACCTGCCACCCCACAAACCATTCCTCCATTTCTATTTTCCCCTTTTTAAAAACATATATCCTTAACTTTCTGCTGTTTTACCTCAAAATATCAAGACTCTTCTCTCCGTTATGACCACATGCCAGCAGGCTCTGTTGACTTCCTTCTAGTGGCTCAACTAGAAAAACATCAACCCTTTCCTTTTTCACAGCCAGCTGTCATTTTGGTCTCAGGTCTCACCATCTGACATCTTCTCAACTGTCATCCCTTTCCACTAGCCTCACTGATTCCAATCTATTTCCCATCGCCACAGCATTCCTCTATTTAAGAATCCCTAAATGGTTCCTTCTGACTATAGAAATGAGCCCCCAGTCCACCAGCCCCTCATTAGAGGTTTTTAATAATCTGGATTCTACCTATCCTAACTTTCATCCACTACTCTGCTTTAGAAATACCATGTTTAACATCATGTCTACACTCTCCTCCATACAAGACTTCTCACCTTCACTTATATAATTCTGTTTGATTATACCTCTCACTTCTTCCTATTCTCCAAACCCTGTTAACTCAAGTCTTTTCTTTTCCAGGAATTAGCCACAGTTAAATCTTATTTAGTTTTCTCAAAACTACAGTAGGTCTCACTGAGCACTCTTAAGGACTCTGAGCCTCAAAAATGTAAAATTCTATTCACAAAAGGCTATGAGTACTCGTTATGCTGGGAACATAGGAAATGAATAGTTGCAATCCCTCCTTTCAAGGGACTTAAAAATAATACATGAAATATCATCTGCATAATATGACACATAAACATAACATTTTATTCAAATATGGGAAATTCCAAGATGAAAGTAAACACAGTGCTGTGAAGTGAGTACAGAAGGTATTTAGTCCAGTTAGAGGTTAAAGAAAATCTTAGAAGAGATAGAATGTTATAAGAATGTTAAAAGATAAGAAAGAGCTATCAAGACAAAGAAAGGAAGAAAATGAATTTGAGACAAAAGAAATAAAATAAATAAAACTGGAGACATAAATAGAATGCATGGGGGTGTGGTGCAGGACTAGAAGCAGCTGAGTATCAATAGATAATTAACACTGTAAAACAAGAACTGGTGAAAGATGAGATGGACATGACCAGAAGGAATAAGCCAGACATGCAAGGTGTTATAAACTATATTTTAAAACTTTTCATTCTGATCTATAAATGATGAGGAAGCATTAAAAATATTGAAGTAAGGAAGTTAAACGATTGGGTCTTGCTTTTAGAGAATATTTTCTCTACATTGTAGAGATCATATACAAGGGAATCCAGATAGGATAAAGGAGACAGCATATGGCAATGCTCCGGGTAAGAAAGGATGGGGGCCTACACAGGAATCCCATCACAGATGGATCTGAAGACAGATTTGAAGATACACATTAGAACTAAACCCATTAGATCTTGCTGATTTTGTAGACACAGGAGTTTCAGGAAAACACGTTTCACATGACTCCTCTGTCTTGTTTGGGCAATTAGATGGTGATGCCAGTGATGACAATCACTGATAAATGTTATCTTTAATCTTGACCTCAGATGTGATCTTTAGTTTAATTTAATCCATAAAATTCTCAAACTTAACCTATCTAAAACTGCCTTAATTGTTATTTCCTGATCACCACCTTCTATCCCTTTGAAAATATTAATGATGAGATTCCACAAGTAAAGTATGTTAAAGAAATGAAGACAGGGATATACCCTGAGGTACACCAGTGGTTAATAGATACAGAGAAAAGGAATAACCCAGAAAGACCAAGAAAGAATAACTAAAGAAGTAGGAGGAATACCAAGACAGATGAGAATCAACAAATCAACCAGAGATTTTAAGATGGGGCACAAGATAAGGACTGAGAATACAGTCCTGGATTTGGCAGTAAAAACTCACCAATGAGTGTGGGCTCAAAATGTGATAAGCTAAAGAGTAGATGACTTACAGTCATGAAGTACAACTTAGCCTCTGAGACAGCAGGGGCCCTCAGTGAACTGGTGGTCTTTATTTAACCCATTGTTTTAAAGAAAACAAGAGAAAGCTTACAAGTATACAGGTTAATACTCAAATATCTCTTTCAGACAAAAGAGCAGAAGAAAAAGTCTTAAGCACTGCCTTTGGTAGAGTTCTAACCACTTTTTTATCCAGAAAAAGTAGGAAGTTTCTGTTCTCCGTGGGAGCCAAAAGCATAGGGAACTGGCTCTTCCTTTGGTTCAGGCATCTCCTAGAGTCCTTAAATAATTCAATTGCTTGCAGGGAGGTTGAGCATCACTTTTGTGAGGTGTCACTGCGCCACCATGTGGCCACTCTGGAGAACAGCGTTTTTCTCAACTTCCCCTAGTCGGCTACTATGTTGAATTACAGAAAAGATGTCTGCTGATTTTCAAGAGGATTCTACTGGGATTCCAACATGGCGGTGGGCGCAGAGAGATCAAGTCCCTGACCTCTTCAGCTGTGCAGGCATAGGGAGTCGTAAACAACCTAAATCTGTTTGCTCAGGATCACTAGGCAATGCTGAGCTGACGTGGATCTGGGGCGAACAGTCTGGGCCTCTCAGAACACACACTGAGCCCGGATCGGCTGAATTCAAGCTCCCGTTCGCCTGCTTCCCGCAGACAAACAGCTGTGACTCAGCACTAATCCATCCGGCTGAAACGACTGGTCAGCCCTTTTGATCCTACGGAGGTAAATGCCTACCGAGCCTTCATAGGTAGTGGCCACAGGTTTGAAACGGGGCTTGGAGAGACCGTAAGGACCCACCCGTTGCATTGGTCACCCGGCAAAGGGAAATGAACTGTCGCCATTTGCAAGAGACGCCACCATGCCAGAGAACTGATGTCACCAGACTGCGGCGGAGGAGATAACTTCATTGAAACCTGCGGCTACAGGTGTGTGATTCCCTAGCCTTCCCTCTCCACACATCGGGGAAACCTTAAGGGCCCCTCCCAGCTCTCCCGTGAGCGCGATAGCCAGACCGAGGGAATCAGAGGTGGCGTGGGACCCGCGGCGCAAAACTCCCGGCTACCGCTCCCACCAGTGCTGACAGATGAGGTCTCTTGCACCAGCTACCGGGGGCGTGGCTACCGGAGGGCAAGTAAAATTCGCTGAGGATTCTCAGCCCCAAGCTCTACAAACTTAGGGTCTGAGGGAGGCAAACGGAGAGTGTGCCCAGTCGTTCATGAAAACAGGGCTCCCGGGAGCAGCAGACCTGGCGTGTAGCCAGTATTGTGGTGAGCGGCACCCGTGAGAGGGGCCTGGCTAGAGGAAAAGTGGGGAAGTGACTAGACACAAGAGGAAGCCCTATAGGCACTCAGGATTGGAGACTCGCCCAGTCTGGGAGGAGCTGCTGCACAGTGATTGGTTCCCGCGTACTGACAGGAGAACCTTGGCCTGGTGGGCACAGCGCCACCTACTGGAAGAGAAGTTAATCAAACTCTAAGACTGCATTTATTAGTTTTTTTTTTTCTTTTTTCTTTTCTCTTTTTTTTTGATTTGGGTTTTTCTTTCATTTTCATTTTTCTTTCTTGTTGTCTTTTTAAATTTTTTTTACGATTTTTTTAATTTTTTTTCTTCTAATTTTAATTTTAATTTTTTTATTATTTTTTTCTTTTTTTTTCTTTTTTTATTTCCTATTTTTTTCTTCTTTTGTCTTTTCATTTCTTTTCAATTATCTTATCCCCCCTTCCTTGAATTATACCTGCTTACTCTCATTCTCTTTAGTGACTTCTTCCCTTCCCTTCTAATATCTTTCCTCCCAAGCATCAAATAAATTTATAGAAGTAAACAGTAACTCAGCAGTCAAACAGAACAAGAAGTAACACAAGCAGCTTCAAAAAGCAAGGAAGAAAAGGAGTACAAACAATGCAGGACAGCCTAAATATTCAGGAGGACCTAGAGTCATCAGAAAAAATGGTCATATAAAGAACTCAAGGAACACCTTAGACAGATGGAATGGAACCTTAAAGAGGATACAAGACAGCAAATTCAAGCAGCAAAAGAACACATTGAGAATGAATTACAGAAACAGATAAAAGAAGAAGTTAAGCATCTTTATCAGGAGATAGGGATTATAAAAAATAATCAAACAATAATTCTAGAAATGAAGGAAACGATAAACCAAATTGAAAACTCAATTGAGAGTATCACTAACAGAGTGGAGCAAGTAGAAGCCAGAACGTCAGATAATGAAGACAAAATATATCATCTTGAAAAGAGTCTAGCCAACTAAGAAAGGCTGGTAAAAAATCACGAGAAAAACATCCAAGAGTTATGGGATAACATAAAAAAACCAAACTTATGAGTCATTGGGATAGAAGAAGGTACAGAGATTCAAACCAAGGGAATGAGTAACCTGCTGAATGAAATAATTACAGAAAACTTTCCAGAAATAAAAAAGGAAACAGATATACAAATTGAAGATGCATACAGGACACCGAGCACACAAAATCACAGTAGACCAACACCAAGACACATTGTTATGAAGATATCCAATATACAGAACAAAGACAAAATATTAAAAGCTACAAGAGAAAGGAGACAGATTACATTCAGGGGTAAACCAATAAGGTTAACAATGGATTTTTCATCACAGACGCTGAAAGCAAGAAGGTCATGGAACAAATAGGAAAAGAAGAACTTAAATTATCACTATGTGCAGATGACATGATTCTATACCTAGAAGACCCAAAAGGGTCTACAAAGAAACTACTAGAACTAATAAATGAATTCAGCAAAGTGGCAGGATATAAAATCAACACGCATAAATCAAAGGCATTTCTGTATATCAGCGACAAAACTTCTGAAACGGAAATGAGGAAAACCACTCCATTCACAATATCATCAAAAAAAAATAAAATACTTGGGAATCAACCTAACAAAAGAGGTAAAAGACTTATACAATGAAAACTACAGAACCCTAAAGAGAGAAGTAGAAGAAGATCTTAGAAGATGGAAAAATATACCCTGTTCATGGATAGGCAGAACTAACATCATCAAAATGGCGATATTACCAAAAGTTCTCTATAGGTTTAATGCAATGCCAATCAAAATCCCAACGGCATTTCTTGTAGAAATAGATAAAGCAATCATGAAATTCATATGGAAAAATAAAAGACCCAGAATAGCAAAAGCAATTCTAAACAGGAAGTGTGAATCAGGAGGTGTAGCGATAACAGATTTCAAACTATATTACAGAGCAATAGTGACAAAAACAGCATGGTACTGGTACCAAAACAGGCGGGTGGACCAATGGTATAGAATAGAGGACACAGAGACCAATCCACAAAGTTACAACTATCTTATATTTGATAAAGGGGCTAAAAGCATGCAATGGAGGAAGGATAGCATCTTCAACAAATGGTTTTGGGAAAACTGGAAATCCATATGCAACAAAATGAAACTGAATCCCTTTCTCTCGCCATGCACAAAAGTTAACTCAAAATGGATCAAGGAGCTTGATATCAAATCAGAGACTCTGCGTCTGATAGAAGAAAAAGTTGGCTCCGATCTACATATTGTGGGGCTGGGCTCCAAATTCCTTAATAGGACACCCATAGCACAAGAGTTAATAACAAGAATCAACAAATGGGACTTACTTAAACTAAAAAGTTTTTTCTCAGCAAGAGAAACAATAATGAGGTAAATAGAGAGCCTACATCCTGGGAACAAATCTTACTCCTCACACTTCAGATAGAGCCCCAATATCCAGAGTATACAAAGAACTCAAAAAATTAGACAATAAGATAACAAATAACCCAATCAACAAATGGGCCAAGGACCTGAACAGACACTTCTCAGAGGAGGATATACAATCCATCAACAAGTACATGAAAAAATGCTCTCCATCTCTAGCAGTCAGAGAAATGCAAATCAAAACCACCCTAAGATACCATCTCACTCCAGTAAGATTGGCAGCCATTAGGAAGTCAAACAACAACAAGAGCTGGCGAGGATGTGGGAAAAATGGTACACTTGTACATTGCTGGTGGGACTGCAAATTGGTGTGGCCAATTTGGAAAGCAGTTTGGAGATTCCTGGGAAAGCTGGGAATGGAACCACCATTTGACCCAGCTATTGCCCTTCTCGGACTATTCCCTGAAGACCTTAAAAGAGCATGCTACAGGGATACTGCCACATCGATGTTCATAGCAGCACAATTCACAATAGCTAGACTGTGGAACCAACCCAGATGCCCTTCAATAGATGAATGGATAAAAAAAAATGTGGCATCTATACACAATGGAGTACTATGCAGCAATAAAAAATGACAAAATCATAGAATTTTCAGGGAAATGGATGGCACTAGAGCAGATTATGCTTAGTGAAGCTAGCCAATCCCTAAAAAACAAATACCAAATGTCTTCTTTGATATATAATGAGAGCAAGTATGAACAGAGCAGGAAGGAAGAGCAGGAAGAAAAGATTAACATTAAACAGAGACATGAGATGGGAGGGAAAGGGAGAGAAAAGGGAAATTGCATGGAAATGGAAGGAGACCCTCATTGCTATACAAAATTACATATAAGAGGTTGTGAGGGGAATGGGAAAATAAACAAGGAGAGAAATGAATTACAGTAGATGGGGTAGAGAGAGAAGATGTGAGGGAAGGGGAGGGGGATAGTAGGGGATAGAATACAACAGTTACTAATAGGGCATTATGTAAAATTGTGGATGTGTAACCGACGTGATTCTGCAATCTGCATTTGGTGTAAAATTGGGGGTTCATAACCCACTTCAATCTAATGTATGAAATATGATATGTCAAGAGCTTTGTAATGTTGTGAACAACCAATAAAAAAATAAAATTAAAAAAAACAATAGAGAAGATGTCTGCTGCTTAGAGGCGTTAGAAAACATCTCCTTATGTTTCAGACAAGGAGAACAGAGGTAATTTACTCAATTTTTCTTTTTATTTTAACTTGATCATGGATATCTTATGCGTATGTGAGTAGTTATATATATAAAAAGTAGACAACACAAAACACAAAGAAACTTTGCATTTTTACTCAAACCCAAAGGAAGCATCCTGTCAGACAACGTAAGTCCATCAGATGGACAAAATGCAGCAATATACACACAACAATGTTCCAAAATTAATCTTTATCAACCGCCATTCTGCCATGACATTAACATAAAGTTTGATTTTCATTTGAATCTTTTTTTTTAATGCACATGTATACAAGTTCAAATGCAATGGTGAAATAGGAAACATGCCTACTAAGAGTCAAACCTAAGGTGATAATCAGAATGTTTATAGTTTTAAGATATAAAAATTAATTCCATAATATCTTTGTCCTTTTGCTTTCCTTTTTATCATATTTTTCTCTTTTCTGATAGTTTTTTAAAAGTGGACGTTTCTTAGGGGTATAAAAGGCAAAAACATCACTCAAAATCCAGTGCACCAAGAGTAATCTTTAATATTTTGGCACCTTCAAAACTTGAAGTTTTCAAAACTGAAAGCTTTAACTTAATTACTAACTAATCATTTATTAATTCTACTGAGTTAAGATTTTAAAAATATTTCTCATATTTATAAAAGTTATTTTACTTTTTATTTTAATCCCACCTAGCCAAAAATAGTCACCAACTCTGGAACTTTAAATTAATGTCCAATAGTAAAAACATTAAAGTTGACAAGGTTTGGGCAACCTTTGTCCAGGGTGGTATCTTCAGCCAGGCCACTCACTTGTTTATTAATGCTGTCTTTAATTACTTCCTAAATTCCTTAGTGCATTGGCTTCTCCCTACATCTTTTTATCTGCTAATCCAAAGATGTTTCCACTGAACCTGTATAATTCGAATGGAAGCACTCTAAATCAGAAAACCAGAACACCTGGGCTTTTTACATGTTTCAAATCATGGTAATGGACTCCTGAATACTGTATTAAAAGTAATGACATTAATAACAGTGATGGTAAAAATTTATGAAGCTCTTATGTTTTACAACATTCTCATTTAATTTTTTTTTTAAAGAGAGAGGAGAGAGAGAGAGAGAGAGAGAGAGAGAGAGAGAGAGAGAGAGAATTTTTTAATATTTATTTATTTATTTATTTATTTAGTTCTCGGCAGACACAACATCTTTGTTGGTATGTGGTGCTGAGGATCGAACCCGGGCCGCACGCATCCCAGGCGAGCGCGCTACCGCTTGAGCCACATCCCCAGCCCTCTCATTTAATTTTAACAACTCTGCTTTACAAAGGAATGGTAATTAAATAATGACTCTACTTCACACAGCTAATGTGTAGATAGTGAACATCTGCCCCAAACCTTAGACTTACAGCTTTAGTAACCAGAATCCTATAGTCAAAAATATTTTTCAATTTTGAAAAATTATACCTGCTTCTCTCTTTTGTCTTTTTTGAATAGTTCAGCATAAGGAGTCTATTTGGGGAAAAAATAGAATATTTTACATAAATAATGCAAAGAGAAAAAGGGTACTAACATTCAGCCTCTGAAATACAATATAGAAATATTCAGAAGACAATATTCTACTGTCCTGAAAGAGGATCTTTCCAAACAATATTGTACCCACATCCAGCAGCCCACTCCAAGAGATGGCCTTCAGTGTGGAGACACAGAGCCCTGGGCCCAAGAGCAAACCCCAATGAGACTTTCTGCTCAAAGACAAGGGGAGGACATGACTCTGCCTGTAAAAACAAAGACCATTCCTCTCCATTTTTTAATAAAAGAAAGAAAGTTGGGGAGACAGGCAAACAAAACTATTAGCCATGTGTGTCCCAAAGATCTGCATTCCAGGCTTTGGCCCATATAGGATAAGACACATTAGTGCGGCACTGAGGGCAGGAGGGGTTCCATAGTGTCTGCTCCCAACTGACGCATTGTTAGAGTCTGTAAACAAGTCTGGATGGCACCTGACAAAATGCCAGAGGGAGTGGTTTGTGAAGTAATGCCAGCGAGCCATTAAGTGTGGAGATTCCTGATTGGTTGACTGCTGTATCGAGTTTATGCTAATTAAGATAAGCTGTGGGGAATGTACAAATATCACTCCGGTCCTACGATAAACGGCTCCCACTCCTGCTGTATCAATCTACACAAGTTGTTCTTCACCCCCCGGTTATTTTGCTGCAGGCGGACTGCGGCAAGGCATGTGGAGAATGATCACACCAAAATGATGTATGACCACATCAGTTTGGAATCCAGTGTGGAGGAGATTTCTTAAGTTTAGCTTCCACAAGCAATCCTGTTGGATCCAGCTGATCAGCCATTGGTTCCAGAGTGGCAGTAGTCTTATTGCAGAGGCTGAGGTGGATCTATGGACCACATCATTAGCTGAAGGGCATGGTGGAGACCCCGGGATTGTAGCCAATAACAGCCAGGCCAGCCAAAGGGGTACTAACAGGTTCTGAGCAAGCCAGAACAAAATACCAGCTTTCAACTTCACGTAAAATGCTAGCAAGGCAAAAAGCAGCCAGGAAAACATAAACATCACCTGAATTCCAGAGAATATGCTTCCATAGTCCTCTGTTCACACATCCTTACCCAGAAGTCTAGATATCCTTTCTGGGAGAAACACGGAAAGAAGGAAAAGCAATTAGAATCTATTTTTTTCCCCTAGAGAGACTGAGTAGTACTTGAAGTAACTGATTAAATTATCAGATTGCACTAATTTAAACATGATGAACACTATGATTTTTATTCTCCCCTGGTAATCAACAAATGAGTCCTCCTGAAGAGGTTCCAGTTTTGGCTCTGGACAAAAGAAAAACATTTTCTCAGAGGTTCCAGATTAAGGTGACAGATTTAATACATGCTTTCTTTTCACTCTTTCCTAAAACTAGAAATACAGTAAAGGGAGCTTTCAAAAGACACAAATCCACCAAAAAAAAAAAAAAAAAGGTAGACTAGGAGAAGATACCACAGCAACACATTTTGAAAGCTAGCAACAGCTAGAACTAGAAGTAAAAAAAGCTATCTGAAATAAGCTGTGTCAAGTGAATACTATTTCAAGGGTAGTTAAAATCTCTAGATTCCTTCATCTTCTCCACATTTCTCCATCTTGGCAAAAGAGCTGGGGATATAGAAGGTTCATTTTAGGCACAGGTACCTCACCCAACATGGCGAGAAAGGGATGTGCTGAAGGAATACAAAGTTCATCAAACTCTTGCCATCTGTTTCTGCTTCCAGAACACTGGCAGATAGCACTTGCCCTCCAGACAGGAAGTTAGAGTCTAGACACCAGGCTGAATTGAAGCAATGTGATTCAAGACAAATATGACAAAAGCTTCCCTTACTAAGGCCTAACCTCTGTTAACTCATCTTATTAAACTGAGTACAGAATATGATAATAGGCCAGGTACAGATTCTTACCTGTCCTTGGCTTGTCCTGATGCTGGGTTGACAGAAGTTTCTAGGATCTCCTCCATTCCCTTCAGCATAGGCCAGCTAAAGACATTCTTTCATACCAAAAAAATCATTTCTGCTTTGCTCTACACCTAAGGGCTACAGGTAGGTGATGTTGAGATAAGTAGCAGCATATTTCGATCACATCAATATCAGACGCCCAGATGCTCTCCCTGTCCGATGCACCAACTGTGCTGACTTCAATTTCTTGGCTCACAATTTTTCCTACTGGCTTCCCAAAAGAGACTCTCATCAACTCTCAAAAAATTAAGACCAGACTCCAGCCCAGAGGTTGTTCAGCTTGTCATCTCCTGGAAATAGTCAGATAGCAGGGACAATATCGCACTTTCTATACCAGTGAGACCGAGGCTACTGTTGACATTTCCAGAAGCAACACAGTATACTCTTTAAGGATTCGCATCAAAGTATTGATCTAAAAGGCTCAGCTGTCGAAGATAAAGCAAAAATGCTCTGATCACACCTGGTCTATGTGCTCTACATAACACTGAAGATTTAGGGAACACTCTGAGAAACATAAAGACACAAATAACACCTCTCTGGGGCTCTTCTAAAAGAGTACACAAAGACAGCAAAGGCTGTCTCCTCCACATTACCTTGACCACCCAGCTCTGCCATCTAAGGGCTCACAGGGTATCAGTTGTGCTGCCAAACAAGAGTGGGATTTTTTGTGATCACACAGGAAACATCCCTTGAAAAACCCCAAGCAGATTAGGTGACAGAGTGATAAAGACAAATCATCAAGAGCTGAGCTCTCAAATCAGATAAGTGAAGCTCAGACTCCAAAGCACACTAGCTATTCCCTCCACAATTTTATTACACATTAGAATTCATTTTCCTTAATCGCAAAATAAGCACTGTTAGAGTCACACATATTTTGATGAATAAATGACAGTCATTTGCTGAACAGATACTTAATAAGCATGTATTCCGGCTATACGCTGCATTGACCCTTAGGCTTCATCATTTAAAAAATATATTTTTTGAATTCCTTGCTTTTGTGGAACTTATCCTCTAAAAGGGGAGTGTAAAAAAAAAAGTAAATAATTAATATATAAACACAGTAAATATAGAGTATGTTAGAAGGTAAGTCCCATGGGGGAGGAGCTGGCTAAGGGGAATTAGGAGTTTAGAAGGGACAAATTTCACTTTTAAATAAGGCAATTAAATTAGGTTTCATTGCAAAGAAATAACTGAACAGAGATTTAAGGACTGAAGGCTTACAGAACAATGCAAATACACTTCTCATGATGTAAGTGCTTAATAATTATCATGACACATTGAGGGCAAAACTCAGCCCGGAGGGCACAGCTTTGCCTACGGGAAGAGAAGAAAATGGATCTCTAAGACCTAATTTTATTTCCTATCTCATTTTATTTTTTTCTCTCCCTTTTCCCTCTCTCTCACCCCTTCCAAGTTTTATTGCTCTTTCCATTCTCCTCTATGCTATCTATCTCCCTCTCCTTCTTTCTTTTCAAGAGCACCTACCTTCCCCTTCCCCCCAACTTTCATCCCAAGCATTACGTCCTCCATTTCGTGTAACTGTCTAAATGCAAATAGGTGAATGTTTTGAGGCCGTCTATAGTGCTCCTAAATACCTAGCTCCAATTGATGGTTAGTATCCCCCTTCAGTAGAGCAATCTTCTAAAGTAGCCAAGACATACTAACCCTTATACCTGCATAGCACCTAACCTAAAGTCCTAAGAATAAAAAACAAAGGACTATATGCATACAAAATCCGGAAGCCCTTTATAAATTGAATAAATCAGCTCTAAAGTACAATAAAGCCCAACATCTATAGGCATAATCTCCCACCACAAAGGAGAGACAACAGAGATAAACAAAGCCAAAACAAATGTATAGGAGAAAGCAGTTTCAAAGCAGTCAAACAGAGCTGGAAAGTAACATGAACAACATGAAAAAACAAGGGAAAAAAGGATTACAGATAATGCAGGACAACTTTAATCTACAGGAGGACCTAGAAGCATCAGAAACATGGACAGGGAAAGAAGTCAAGGCATACCTAACTCAGATGGAACGGAATTTTAGAGAAGACATGAGACAGCAAGTCCAAGAATTGAAAGTATATTTTGAAAACGAACTAAACAAACAAATTCAAACTGCAAAGAACGAGCTATACCAGGAGATAGAGATCTTAAAAAAAAAACCAAACAGTAATTTTAGAAATGCAAGAAACCATAAACCAGATTAAAAACGCTAACGAGAGTATTACAAATAGGCTAGATCAAGTAGAAGTCAGAACATCAGATAATGAAGACAAAGTTTATCAACTTGAAAAGAGTATAGTCAACACTGAAAAGATGCTTAAATCTCATGAGCAATCTATCCAAGAGTTATGGGATCTCATCAAAAAACCAAATTTGAGAGTCATTGGGATAGAAGAAGGCACAGAGGTTCAAACCAAAGGAATGCACAACCTACTAAATGAAATAATCCTAGAAAACTTCCCAGAGATGAAAGATGGAATGGATTGCCAAATCCTGGAAGCCTACAGGACCCCAAACATTCAAAACCATAATAGACCAACTCCAAGACATATAATTATGAAGATAGCCAACATACAGAACAAGGAGAGAATATTAAAAGCTACAAGGGAAAGGAGGCAGATTACATTCAGGGGTAAACCAATTAGGTTAATGGCTGATTTTTCATCACAGACTTTGAAAGCGAGAAGATCCTGGAACAACGTATTTCAAACGCTGAAAAATAATGGATTCCAACCAAGAATACTGTATCCAGCAAAATTCAGCTTCAGATTTGACAATGAAATTAAATTCTTTCACAATAAACAAAAGCTAAAAGAATTCGCAGCCAGAAAACCAGCACTGCAAAGCATTTTGGGCAAAATTCTACAAGAAGAGGAATGGAAAAATAGTGCCCAAAACCAACAGTGGGAGGTTTCTCAGTAAAGGAGGAGGAAAAAAATCAAAAAGTAAAAACTAGCCAAACTAAAATAAATAAATAAATAAACATGACTGGAAGTACAAATCATATTTCAATTGTAACCTTAAATGTTAATGGACTAAACTCACCAATCAAGAGACACAGGCTAGTAACCTGGATCAAAAAAACAAACCCAACAATATGCTGTCTTCAGGAGACTCATATGATAGGAAAAGACATACACAGGCTGAAGGTGAAAGGTTGGGAAAAATCATACCACTCACATGGCCCTCGGAAGCAAGCAGGAGTAGCCATACTCATATCGAATAAAATCAACTTCAAACCTAAGTTAATCAAAAGGGATAAAGAAGGCCACTATATCCTGTTAAAAGGAACTATCCACCAACAAGACATAACAATTATCAATTTGTATGCACCAAACAATGGAGCTGCAATGTTCATAAAACAAACTCTCCTCAAGCTCAAGAGTCAAATTGACCACAACACAATAATTATGGGTGACTTCAACACACCGCTCTCGCCGTTAGACAGATCCTCTAGACAAAAGCTGAATAAAGAAACTATAGAACTCAATGACACAATCAATAACCTAGACTTAACCGACATATATAGAATATATCAACCATCATCAACCATCAGCAGCACATGGATCTTACTCAAAGATAGACCATATATTATGCCATAGGGCAACTCTTAGTAAATATAAAGGTGTGGAGATAATACCATGCACCATATCTGATCATAATGGAATGAAACTGGAAATCAATGATAAAAGAAGGAAGGGAAAATCCTGCATTACCTGGAAAATGAACAATATGTTACTGAATGATCAGTGGGTTACACAAGACATAAAGGAGGAAATAAAAAAATTCTTAGAGATAAATGACAATTCAGACACAACATACCGGAATCTATGGGACACAATGAAAGCAGTTCTAAGAGGGAAATTCATTTCCTGGAGTTCATTCCTCAAAAAAAGAAAAAACCAACAAATAAACGAACTCACACTACATCTCAAAACCCTAGAAAAGGAAGAGCAAAACAACAGCAAATATAGCAGAAGACAAGAAATAATTAAAATCAGAGCGGAAATCAACGAAATCGAAACCAAAAAAACCATTGAAAAAATTGATAAAACTAAAAGTTGGTTCTTTGAAAGAATAAATAAGATCGACAGACCCTTAGCCATGCTAACGAAGAGAAGAGAGAAAACTCAAATTACTAACATACGGGATGAAAAAGGCAATATCACAATAGACACTACAGAAATACAGAAGATAATTAGAAAGTATTTTGAAACCCTATATTCTAATAAAATAGAAGACAGTGAGGACATCGATAAATTTCTTAAGTCATATGAGCTGCCCAGATTGAGTCAGGAATACACACACAATTTAAACAGACCAATAACAAATGAAGAAATAGAAGTAGCCATTAAAAGACTACCAACCAAGAAAAGCCCTGGACCGGATGGGTATACAGCGGAGTTTTACAAAACCTTCAAAGAAGAATTAATACCAATACTTTTCAAGCTATTTCAAGAAATAGAAAAAGAAGGAGCTCTTCCAAACTCATTCTATGAGGCCAACATCACCTTGATCCCAAAACCAGACAAAGACACTTCAAAGAAAGAAAACTACAGACCAATATCTCTAATGAACATAGATGCAAAAATTCTCAATAAAATCCTGGTGAATCGAATACAAAAGCATATCAAAAAAATAGTGCACCATGATCAAGTAGTATTCATCCCTGGGATGCAAGGTTGGTTCAATATACGGAAATCAATAAATATTATTCACCACATCAATAGACTTAAAGATAAGAACCATATGATCATCTCGATAGATGCAGAAAAAGCATTCAACAAAGTACAGCATCCTTTTATGTTCAAAACACTAGAAAAACTGGGGATAACAGGAACTTACCTCAACATTGTAAAAGCTATATATGCTAAGCCTCAGGCTAGCATCATTCTAAATGGAGAAAAACTGAAGGCATTCCCGCTAAAATCTGGAACAAGACAGGGATGCCCTCTCGCACCACTTCTATTTGATTTAGTCCTTGAAATACTAGCCAGAGCAATTAGACAGACAAAAGAAATTAAAGGCATAAAAATAGGAAAAGAAGAACTTAAAATATCACTATTTGCGGACGATATGATCCTATACCTAGAAGACCCAAAAGGGTCTACAAAGAAACTACTAGAACTAATAAATGAATTCAGCAAAGTGGCAGGATATAAAATCAACACGCATAAATCAAAGTCATTCCTGTATATCAGCAACAAAACTTCTGAAATGGAAATGAGGAAAACCACCCCATTTACAATATCCTAAAAAAAAAAAAATACTTGGGAATCAACCTAACAAAAGAGGTGAAAGATTTATACAATGAAAACTACAGAATCCTAAAGAGAGAGATAGAAGAAGATCTTAGAAGATGGAAAAATGTACCCTGTTCATGGATAGGCAGAACCAACATCATCAAAATGGCAATATTACCCAAAGTTCTCTACAGGTTCAATGCAATGCCAATCAAAATCCCAACGGCATTTCTTGTAGAAATAGATAAAGCAATCATGAAATTCATATGGAAAAATAAAAGACCCAGAATAGCAAAAGCAATTCTAAACAGGAAGTGTGAATCAGGCGGTATAGCGATACCAGATTTCAAACTATACTACAGAGCAATAGTGACAAAAACAGCATGGTACTGGTACCAAAACAGGCGGGTGGACGAATGGTATAGAATAGAGGACACAGAGACTAATCCACAAAGTTACAACTATCTTATATTTGATAAAGGCACTAAAAGCATGCAATGGAGGAAGGATAGCATCTTCAACAAATGGTTTTGGGGAAACTGGAAATCCATATGCAACAAGATGAAGCTGAACCCCTTTCTCTCGCCATGCACAAAAGTTAACTCAAAATGGATCAATGAGCTTGATATCAAATTAGAGACCCTGCACCTGATAGAAGAAAAAGTTGGCTCTGATCTACATATTGTGGGGTCGGGCTCCTAATTCCTTAATAGGACTCCCATAGCCCAAGAGTTATATACAAGAATAAACAAATGGGACTTTCTTAAACTGAAAAGTTTTTTCTCAGCAAGAGAAACAATAAGAGAGGTAAACAGGGAACCTACATCCTGGGAACAAATTTTTACTCCTCACACTTCAGATAGAGCCCTAATATCCAGAGTATACAAAGAACTCAAAAAATTAGACAATAAGATAACAAATAACCCAATCAACAAATGGGCCAAGGACCCGAACAGACACTTCTCAGAGGAGGACATACTATCAATCAACAAGCACATGAAAAAATGCTCAGCATCGCTAGCAGTCAGAGAAATGCAAATCAAAACCACCCTAAGATACCATCTCACTCCAGTAAGATTGGCAGCCATGATGAAGTCAAGTAACAATAAGTGCTGGCGAGGATGTGGGGAAAAAGGTACACTTGTACATTGCTGGTGGGATTGCAAATTGGTGTGGCCAATATGGAAAGCAGTATGGAGATTCCTAGGAAAGCTGGGAATGGAACCACCATTTTACCCAGCTATCGCCCTTCTCGGTCTATTCCCTGAAGACCTTAAAACAGCATACTATAGGGATACTGCCACATCAATGATCATAGCAGCACAATTCACAATAGCTAGACTGTGGAACCAACCCAGATGCCCTTCAATAGATGAATGGATTAAAAAACTGTGGCATTTATACACAATGGAGTATTACGCAGCACTAAAAAATGACAAAATCATGGATTTTGCAGGGAAATGGATGGCATTAGAGCAGATAATGCTAAGTGAAGCTAGCCAATCCTTAAAAAACAAATGCCAAATGTCTTCTTTGATATAAAGAGAGCAACTAAGATCAGAACACCCAAGAAGAGCATGAGGGAAAGACTAACATTAAACAGAGACGAGTGGCGTGGAAGAAAGAGAGAGAGAAGGGAAACTGTATGGAAATGGAAGGAGACCCTCATTGTTACACAAAATTACATATAAGAGTTTGTGAGGGGAAAGGGGGAAAAAAACAAGGGAAAGAATTAAACAACAGCAGATGGGGTAGAGAGGGAAAATGAGAGGGAAGGGGAGGGGGGATAGTAGGGGATAGGAAAGGTAGCAAAATACAACAGTCATTAATATGGTATTATGTAAAAATGTGGATGTGTAACCAATGTGATTCTGCAATTTGTATTTGGGGTAAAAAATGGGAGTTCATAACCCACTTGAATCAAATGTATGGAAGATGATATGTCATGAGCTTTGTAATGTTTTGAACAACCAATAATAAAAAAAATAAATAAATTTTAAAAATAATTATCATGTGTTGAGGAAGAGGAGGAGGAGGGAGGAAGAGAGTTTGCAGAAGTTCAAGGTCCCCAAGGAGCAGATGAGTGGAGTTATGGGCTGTAAAATCTGGATTATTCTTATGAACACAATGCCCTTTCAAACTAGTAACCACCACTTACTGAGCATTGCCCAGGTGTTTTGCTCGAAGGACATACAGCTGCCTGTAACTTAGAGTTAGCAGGAATTTTAAGTGGGTGTGTCTGAGGCTGGAGCTTTGGGCCAACATATTGCTGTGCCTCTCAGTGAAGCCAGTGCAAACCTGGGTCATGTGGAGGAAAAGGGCAGGGAGCAGCAGGGCCAGAACTATGTATTATTCACTTCTGCACTGGACCATGCTGCCTCCCTGAGCAAGCCTATCCTGCACCTATGTAAGTCTGAAGTCTTCTAGAAAACAAGCTTCTGTGTATGAAAAATAGGGAGCCATTGAGAATCTTCTTCTTGGATTTTTTTTAATTTATTAGATCCTCTTCAACCTACAGAGCCTTTCCCAAAGTGTGTTCCTCAGCACCCCAAGCCTAATTGATGTTACAAAATAAAAGGGAGGTCAGAGTTCTTAGATGTGTGTGAGGACTTGGTCTGCAGCCCCCATACAGTGCCTGGCATGTGAAGAGACTCAGCAATACAGAGACTCCCAGAAGAAGCTGCGACCTTGTTTACCCAGGGCTCCACAGTTACACCTGACCACAGACGCCTTTTGTCAACTGACCTATGGGAAAAGTGAGTCTGCAATGAGGAGGCACACTCCGGCACAAAGGTTTATCAAAGGTCCCTCCCAATCTAACAAAAACATTTAGTTTTAATTTAAACTCAAAGTTCAGCTAAAAGGTCTTGTTGTGCATTAAAATGTTGAGGGAAAGACATGAAGGCCTTAGAACACGAGAAAACAAAACTGAGAAAGTTTACCCTGTGCTTTGGTTTCACAGAGTGATGGGCAGAAACTGAAACCAACAGACACTTTAGTGATGAGTTCCCCTTCTAGAGCCCTCTAACCCAGCAAGATTCTCAAATATTTAAAATAAGCCAAGGCACCCATCATAAAGCTTGGGGCAGAACAAGTCTCAGCCTCCTTAAGGGACACAGCAGCTGAAGGGCTCACATCAACACAGATACCAAAAGGAGAGAAGGCAGGACTCTTCCCTCACCGACTCTGAGGCTGTGAAGTCTGCTGCTTGCTGCATGAGAGACAACAAGGAGTCGGCCAGCTCCAATACACCAAAAAATGGGGGAAGTAACACTAGGTGACATTCTCCATAAGAGATGAGTCATAGTGTCAAAAAGTGCATGGTCTACTGCCCCTACAGACAGCATGACACCTCCTCCACCGAAACAGTGAGCCAGCAACAAATAGCAAATGTCACAGAAAGCCAATCTCTTACCCTTGAGTCCCTCCTCAGCTGAGGCTTGGGAGGGAGGAGGCCTACTGAGAATGCAGAAGTCATGAAAAGTCACACCATATGTGCCCTTTAGTACTTTATACATAGGCACCAAATTAAGTCTCCTGAGTGCCAAGTTCTAACCGAGGTTTCTTTTTAAAAGACTTGATCTTATTTAAGTGAATATCAAGGACAGCCACAATCAGCCTAGTTAATAACATAAGCATTGGAAAGCAAAGGAGAGGAAAAGGGGATGTACACTATACACAAATATGCACACACCTGTGCCCTCATTCCCTTAGATACTATCTTATAAATAAAGAGGAGCATTAGAGCAGATAGTCAGTTTAAGCAAACCCACCTTGTCTGAGCACAGGTGGAAGAGGAGCATTAATGTGCTGAAGACAGATGAGCAATTAGGGCTCTTCTTGGATTATTCCCATGTCCCCTTCTGCTACTGCTCCATGTCACTGTACTGGTCGGCATTCTTAAGGTAGGCACCTCAACCATACACAGGGTCCTAGGGTCAGCAAAGTTGTAACTGCCATTTAGAATTTTGCCAGCTCAAAGGCCTTATTACAATATGGATTAATGAGGTCATCCCTGGGGCAGTCCTGCCACCTTCACCACCACTGACACCACCACAATCCCTTCCTTGACCCCAAAATGAGTTCACACAAAGAGGCACAAGTTAGAAGAGATGAATTCTATTACCATAGCATTCAAGGGCCTAGTGGATATCTGGCACATAGTAAATTAAGTGACTTTTAAAAATAACTTTATTTTATTTTTATGTAGTAAAAGGATCGAACCCAGTGACTCACACATGCTAGGCAAGTGTCTACCACTGAGCCACAACTCCAGCCCAATTAAACGACTTTCATTAAGTATTTGTTGTTGAAGGAAAACACAGTAATCTTCCTCTAGTAGGTAATGTGACAAATCACTTAGAATTTGGTTAAGTTTTTCTTGTTTATGTACATGGGTGAGATGAAGAGAAGGAACACAAGAAAGAACTTCAAGAAGGGTGCACGGGTTTTTGTCTTGTGATTTTTGTGCTTTAATTCTTCTTGGGTGCTGTGAATCAGGAATCTATAAATTGTATGTTGCTCTTATAAGGTACTCTCTTCCACAAGTATCCTACTGCTATATTATGCTCTTTTACAAAACAAGGAAGGAAAAGTAAATTCTTGAATAAAACTGAAATCTCAAAAGAACTGCACTAGGAATCTATAATGGCTCATGTCAATTGTCAACTTGACTGCATTAAGAGATGCCAAGGATTAAGGGGGTTATAGGTGTGTCGGTAAGGGTGAATCCAGGAATAGTTGGCATGTGGGATAGCCAACTGAAATGGAGACCATCCCTAAGCAGTGGTGGCACCAACCAATAGGATTATGGCTTGGATAGAATAAAAGTTGGAAGAACAAAGAAGCAGCAGCAGATCCAAGTTCAATTCTTCCTGAACAAGTTGTTGATTACTGCTGTGATGGATCACCTGATGATATCAAATGCTCCCTTCTTCACTCTTCCAAAGTGGACTCTGACAGTGATTCTTCTCCAGAAGGCTTAGATCTCAGACTAGGGTAGCACTGTTGATCCCTCTTGTTCTGGGGCTTCAGCCTCTTGGACTGTGTAGACTGTGTAGTTTTTTCCAGCTCTCCAGCCTGCAGACGGCCATTGTGGACTATCCATCTTCTGGCTGCATAAGCCAACCTAGTAAGTCCCCTTTTTATAATTTACTTCCTGTTGACTCTGTTCCTCTAGAGAACCCTAAGACAGAATCAATACCAGGTACCCTCAGTCTCCTTCCCTTCATAGGTCTTTACCTCACTTCAAAACCTAACAAATCTGCCTAGCACTGTGGCACAAGCCTGTAATCTCAGCAACTTGGGAGGCTGAGACAGCAAGATTGAGAGTTCAAAGCCAGCCTCAGCAATGGCGAAGCACTAAGTAACTCAGTGAGACACTGTCTCTAAATAAAATGCAAAATAGGGCTGGGGATGGGGCTCAGTATTTGAGGGCCCCTGAATTCAATCCCTGGTACAAAAAAAAAACACACCTAACAAATCCATAGTCTTATAGCTTCTCTTAACACAGTCCAAGAGTCGAGGGCTTAGCTTCATCTTTTCTCTTTCTAATCATGATAACCCAGTGACTCTTTTTCTCCCAATCTTCATTCATTTTTATCATTTGACCCTCTATTATATTCTAAACCATCATTTTAAGACCCAATATTCTTACCCTTTTCTCCTTGCTTACCCTTTTTTTCAGGTCTCTATCTTTTGCTCCTACCCTATACATTCCTCATCCCCTATTTGTACATCTTATCTTTATTTCATACACTCATTCTTACTGACCCAATTTGAACTTTGTGTTTTCTTTCCTCATGAGATTGACTATATTTTTCTTACATGCTTCTTTCCATCTTCTTCCCACCTCCTGCCCAGTCATTAAGGCTCTATTCCTTAATGACTACCTATTTTCTACTTCACATATAATATAATCATACATATACTCATGTAATTATTGGTCCCAGTACTTTGGAAAAATCAAGAAGAAGACTCAAGAAAAAGGGTCAGTGACTATTACTCATATTTAATAGTTACTCAGCAAATAGAACTGAACATAATAAAACATTGATAACATGGTATTGACTCTGGAGGAATCTGCAGAATTAAATTAGAAACTAAGAAAATAAAATGTTTTCTTGGGAATCCAGGGAAAATACTAAGCAGTCTGCAAAAGTATCCACTCTACCATTAAAAATGGCTTGGGTGTGTCCCCCAAAGTTCCTGTATTGGGAGCTTGGTGTCCAGTGTAGTGTTATTGGGAGGTAGGGGAATTTTTAAAAGGTGGAGCCTAATGGAAGGTAATTAGGTCACTGGGCATTTATCTCAGAAAGGATTAGAAGACTCCAGCTACTTCCCAAGAGAGCAGGTTATTATAAAGCATGGCCACTCCATGTACCTGCCATCTTCTATATACAGTCATTTCCCTTTGCACTCATTTACCCTGTTGTAATGTAGCCAAGGTGGCCCTGACCACAATAATCTTGAAATTCTGCAATCTTGGAACCAGGGGAACTATTAAACCAGCAATCTAGCATCCACTGGAGGGCCTTCCCTGAAAGCCCCATTCCTAGAGAATCTCACTATTTAATCTGTCCGGCAGATCCTTTTGAAAGCCCTATTCATAAGGTTTGTTGTTTGCACAGACGTAGAGCTCACACAGTGAGAAAAGCCCTACCTCCAGAACATCTGATGAAATGATCTGGTGATTGTTTTGCACTGCAGTGGCCTTGGCATGGATTGTAGTTGAAGCAAATAAGAAACTGGTCGGGAAACTAATGGAAAAATCTGGGGAATAAGATATCTATAGTAGACTTTGAGAGTTTCAACATATTCCTGGGAATCTAAAAGAATATTAGCATTTGGGGCCTATGAACATCCCCAAGAAAGATATTTTTTAAAAGATATAATCAACTCTAGCTGAACTAAAAGATCTGCACACAAAGGAAGAAATAGCTAAGGCAGAGTATAAACTTCCAGGGTATGCAAAGCCTGTCCCAACACTATGCACAAAGCCTCCCAGTAAAAGGTATGAAATTTATTGATAAAAGACATTTAAGGCAATTTCTGTCTAATCTTAACTGATAATTAAGCAAACAAGGAGAGACTTCAGAGATTTTACATTATGAATAATACAGATTTTATAGAATTGATCTAGGAAAGTTAGTAAATAATAGTAGCAATAATAACAACAGACAGAAAAAAAATACAGGAGAAGAGAGTTTGATTTCCAGAATTGCTATATTACATTATTTTAAATTCCCATTATTTACCAAAAATCAAAAATACACATATACAAAAAACACACAAACAGGAAGAAATGCTTCCTCACGTAAAATTGAAAGCACTCAACAGAAAATGTACCTAAAGGGTTGGGGATATAACTCAATGGTAGTGTGCTTGCCCAGCATGTACAAGACCCTGGATTTGATCACCAGCAACACACACACACACACACACACACACACACACACACACACAGAGAGAGAAAATATACCTAAGAAAACCCATGTATTGGACTTATTAGAGAAAGCCTTTAAATCAGCTATTATAAATATGTTCAAAGAACTGGTAGAAAAAATATCTACAGAACTAAAGAAGATTATGAAAGTGATTTTCAACTAAAATATCATGAAGATTTAGAAATCGATAAGTGGTAAAAATGTAAACAAGCAAAAGAATTCAAGAGTTGAAAAGCACTTAGCTTTTCAAAATAAAAAATTCACTACAGAGGCTCAATTGCAAATTTGGACTGACAAAAGAAACAATCTGGAACTTAGGATGGGTAAATTGAGACTGATATTGTCCAGATTAAGGATTAGAAAGAAAAAAACAACATGAAGAAAACTAAACAAAGTTAAAGAGTTTTTTTGGGACACCATCAAACATACCTTAATACACATAATGCAATTTCCTGAAGAAGAAAGGACATAAAGAATATTTGAAGAAATAATGGCAGAAAATGTTCCAAATATGATAAGAACATATTTAACATTATTTTACACATAGAAAGGTCATAAGAAATTCCAAATAGAATAAGCTGAAGGAGGTAGGTACCTATACATATAATAGTCAAACTGTTGAAAGATAAAAAGAGAGTCTCAAAAGCAGCAAGAAAATAAATTACTTACTTCATAATAAGGGATCTTCAATAAGATGAACAGCTGACTTATAATCAAAAACTGTTGAGCCAATAAGTGGAGGAATGACATATTCAAAGTGCTTAATAAAAAGACTCAACACAAAAATTCTATGCAGCAAAACATTCCTTTAAAAATAAGGAGAGGGGCTGGGATTGTAGCTCAGCGGCAGAGCACTCGCCTGGCACATGCAAGGCCCTGGGGTTTGAGCCTCAGCACCACATAAAAATAGATAAATACAAGAAAGGTATTATGTCCAACTACAACTAAAAATAATTTTTTTTAAATAAGGAAAAATTAATACACTCTTTATACATATTCATAGTTGGTTTTTTCTCAGTTCTAGCATTTTTGAAGCCAGTTATTTTTCATGGATTAGTCTTTTGTGAACTAGGATATTTGAATAATATCCTTTTGATTTGCTTTGTATTCTGTTATTTTTAATTGTTTTTAAAATTTTACTATATATATATGTGTGTGTGTGTGTGTGTGTGTGTGTGTGTGTATTTTCTGTTTCCCTTGATTCTCTTTTCTTCTACTAACAGACAATCGCTATTGTTCTCTCCTTCATCCTTCCTTTAATTTTTTACTTCTATCATCCCTCCTCCTCCCTCATAACCATCACATCCTATATCACTTCTCTTACTGTCCACCATTTGAAATTGTAAACACCTTTGCAAACTTGATGTTTTTATTCTAAGCAATAACTGATCGTATCATTTGTTTATTGTGATAATTAACATTGTAGATGGCACTGTAGCAACTATTTGGTTTAATGCTGTAGATTGTTTACATTTGTTGATGTTATTATCTGTCTCCCACTAAACAGTGAGGTACTGGAAATCTTCAGGGACACTGGAAATCCACAGGGTAGAAACTCTAATGCCTCAGATCTATATATTTTTAGATGGGTATACACACACTCACACACACACACACAAAAAAAAAAAAACTTGAAAAAACAAGGGAACAAACTGCCCTAAACCAAGCTACTTCAGGAACAGAATCCATCGATACCACAGTGGAAATAGTATCAGAGAAGGCATTTAGAATGTATATAGTTAAACTGATCTGAGAAGTAAAGGACAGTGTAAGAAATGAAATCAAAGAGAAAAAAGATAAAGTGAAAGATCACTTCAATAAAGAGGCAGAGATTCTGGAAGAAAAAAAACAAGCAGAAATCCTCAAAATGAAGGAAATAATAAACCAAATTAAAAATTCAATTGAAAACATCACCAACAGACTAGACCACTTGGAAGACAGAGCCTCAGGCACTGAAGACAAAATATATAATCTTGAAAATTGAGCTGATTATGGAGATAAGATGTTAAAAACTATGAACAGAACATCTAAGAATTATGGAATAACATGAAAAGACCAATTTTAAGATTAACCAGCATAGAAAAAGGCATGGAGATACAAACCAAAGGAAAGCACATTCTTTTTAATAAATTAATATCAGAAAATTTTCCAATCTAAAGAATAAAATGGAAAAACAAATACAAGAGGCTTACAGGAGCCAAATGTAGAAAATTACAACAGACCCATGCCAAAGCACATTATGACAAACATGCCTAACATACAGAATAAGGATAGAATTTTAAAGCCTGCGAGAGAAAATTATCAGATAACACAGAGAGGGAAACAAATGCAGATCTCAGCTGATTTTTCAACCTAGACCCTCAAAGCTAGGAGGTCCTAGAAAAACATATACCAAGATCTGAAAGAAAATAGATGCCAACCAAGAATCCTATATCCAGAAAAATTAAGCTTCAGATTTGAAGATAAAATAAAAACTCTCCAAAAGTTAAAAGAATTTGCAACTAGAAAGCCTACACTATAGAATAGTCTCAACAATAATTCCATGAAGATGAAATGGGAAAAAAAAGTGAAAATCAGCAAAGGGAGTAACTACACTAAAGGAATAATCAATCAAAGGAGAAATTAATTCAAATTAAAAACGAGAAATAAACCAAATGACCAGGAATACAAATCATATCTCAATAATAACCAAAAGATATAGACTGGCAGACTGGATTAAAAAACAAGACCCAACAATATGCCATCTCCAAGAGACTTACCTCAAAGGCATAAACATCCACAGACTGCAGGTAAAAGGATGGGAAAAAAACATTCACATGGATCATGTAAACAAGCAAGGGTTTCTGTCCTTGTATCAGATAAAATGGACTTTAAGCCAAAGTTAATCGGAAGGGATGAAGAAGGACATTTCATAATGCTTAAGGGATTCAAGACATAACAATCATAAATATTTATACCCCAAACAATGGAGCATCTACATACATCAAACATACCCT
Source organism: Spermophilus citellus (assembly GCF_964194105.1). Lineage (NCBI taxonomy): Eukaryota > Metazoa > Chordata > Mammalia > Rodentia > Sciuridae > Spermophilus > Spermophilus citellus. The sequence goes on from NC_138187.1 coordinate 159,545,113, forward strand.
TCTCACTGATAAGAATCAAATAGACTACAACACAACAATATACTTGGTGACTTTAACACTAGATAGATCCTCCAAACAAAAACTAAGAGCCCTAAAGTGCAAGAAGTGAAATAAAGAATGAATAAATGGGATAGATTCAAACTAAAAAGCTTATTCTAACAGAGATAATTATTGAGATGAAGAGCTTCCATTATGGAACAAATTTTTACCACACATATATCAGATAGAGCACTAATTTCCAGAATATATAAAGAACTCAAAGGGCTGGGATTGTGGCTCGGCGGTAGAGTGCTCACCTAGCATGTACAAGGCCCTGGGTTCGATCCTCAGCACCACAGAAAAATAAATAAATAAAATAAAGGTATTGTGTTCAACTACAAGTAAAAAATAAATATTTTTTTAAAAAAACTCAAAAAACTTAATACCAAAAAAACAAACAACCCAATCAATAAATGAGCTAAGGAGCTGAACAGACACTTCTCAGAAGAAGATATACAAGCAATCAACAAATATATTAAAAAAAAAGTGTTCAACATCTTTAGTAATTAGAGAAATGCAAATCAAAACTAAGATTTCATCTCACCCTAGTCAGAATGGCAGTTATCAAGAATACAAGCAATAATAACTGTTGGAGAGGATGTGAGGAGAAAGGCACATTCATAAGTTGCTGGTGGGGCTTCAAATTGGTGCCACCACTTTGGAAAGCAATATGGAGATTCCTCAGAAAACTTGGAATGGAACCATAACTTGACCCAGCTATCCCACTCCTTGGTCTAGACCCAAAAGACTTAAAATCAGCATACTTGGGCTGGGGTTGTGGCTCAGTGATAGAGCGCTTGCCTCACATGCATGAGGCACTGGGATCGATCCTCAGCACCACATAAAAATAAATAAAATAAAGATATTGTGTCCATCTATAACTTAAAACATATTTCTAAAAAATCAGCATACTATAGTGACATAGCCACACCAATGTTTATAGCAGCTGAATTCCCTAAATTCATAGCTAAACTGTGGAACCAACCTAGATGCCCATCAGTAGATGAATGGATAAAGAAACTGTGGTGTATGTACACAATGAAATATTACTCATCATTAAAAGAAAACAAAATTATAGCATCTGCAGGAATTTGGAGAATATTATGCAAAGTAAGCCAATCCCAAAAAACTAAAGGCCAAATTTTTTTTCTGATTAGTGGATGCTGATCTAGGGTGGGGAGGGGATGGGAAGAATGGAGAAACTCTGGGCAAAGGGAAGTGGGGGAGAGGGTTATAAGGGTAGGAAAGCTAGCTGAATGAGACTGACATCATTACCTTAAAAGAAAATAATTTTTCCTTAGATTTAAAAAAAAACTAAATAAAGAAGCTATAGAAGTAAAAAATACAATTTATACAAAGAAACTACAGAACTGAATAATACATCAATAATTTAGACATTAACAGACATATATAGAATATTTTATCCATCAATGACTAAAACTCTCTTCTCAGCAGCACATGGGTCCTTCTCTAATACCATGTTATGTAAGCTATCCACGTGTGTTGGCATACAATTGTAATATTATCTTACTATATTTTTAGCATCTGTTGATAGCTCCCTTTCCATTGATATTAATTTTTGTGTTCTTGCTTTTTTCTTGATTAGACTTATTTGATTTTTATCAAATTTTAACTATATTATTTCTTATCCACTTCATATATTTCTGCTCCTACACTTATTTTTCCTTGCTACTACATAATTTAAAAATAATTTGTTATTCTAGCTTCTTTCTGATACATTTTTAATTTTAAAAAAAATTTCATAGTTGTAGATGAACAGTGTGCCTTTTTTTATTTGTTTATTTTAAATGGTGCTGATGATCAAACCCAGTGCCTCATATGCACGAAGCATATGTGCATGTTAGCATGTGTGTAAGAAGTAACATTTAATTTGTTCTAATTGATCTAGGCAGATCTCATATCCAGTCTAACTGCAAAAGGCTCTGCAGCCTGGGCTGGGGGATCAGTTTGCATATTATTTCCGTGGGAAACAATTACTAAGGGCTATGTATCAAGCATCTGTCTTTTAATTCACTTACCCCTTGCAATATTCTATGAGAGAGACACTTTCAATATCTCCACTGTGTAGATGAGGAAGCTGAGGTACATTTCCCAAGGTCACACAGCTAGTAAGTGTTGCTGCTTAGGATTTCAAACTTAATCCTTGCTTTATTCCACCTCAGTGTTGGAGAAATTACCTCATAATTTACCCATAAATTACCCAAGATCTCTTCTGAATAAAAAACTATGGGAAACTTACCAGATTCTTTTTTTAATTTAAAAAAATCAGCCAAGAAGGAAACTTAGGAAAAGCTAAATTGACTAAAGAATGTAATATTCTGACACAAGAATGCCCCAATGTCATTTCACAGGACCCACTACTAGTGACTGATGAATAGCAAATCTGTCTCTAGCAGTCACCATATGCTTATCTCCCCACCATATCCTTAACTGCCATCTGCCCTTCCAAGATTCCCCTACCATCCACGAAGATATCCCATAAAGACATTTCCTCCTCACTCAGTCCTCAAGAGTCTCTTAACAGCAGTCTTTGCCCTAATAATATGGACAGATGTCCAGGCCTCACAGGGTAATCTCCTCGATTGACCCACTACTTCCTCTGACCTGGGGACTTCATTTAAAACAAAGATGTCTCACTCAAAACAAGAATCATGGCCTGGGAGGTACAGTGGCCACTGGAAAATTTTCCAGATGAAAAAGACACCTTCCAGTTTTCCCATGTTTTCTCAGCCACCATCTCTATCCCATCTTTTCTTCAGTAAGCATCTTTCTCTATGAGAAAACAGTTCTACTCTCTCTCCTCTCCCCCAGGGGCAGAGTGTAGGATGCCACACACAACTTACATGAGAATTGGCCTTGACCTGTGTGTTCTAGAGATATGCGATTGACGCAGGGGTTAGATCTCTAATCTGAGCAGTGTCACTGGATTATGTCACAGGTTTTCATGCAAAGAACTGACAATCAGCAAATCTCCCCCTAGCAGTCACCACATCCTTATCTCCTACCTTTCCCTCCAAAATTTCCCTGCCATTCATGAAGATATCCTAGCTACTCTCCTGAGGACCTTCTGAGAAACCATATGAAACATGCTTCAGGAATCACAGACTTCCGTTCACTCACACACACACACACACACAGCACCTGCTTGCTTTGAGGGTAGATTCAGTAATGAAGAAGAAGGTAAAGGTCAAAAATGCAGATGGTGCTCATGTTTGTCACAGCAGAAACTCTAGCATGTGCTAACATAAAGAAAATTGCCAAAACTGGAACCAGTTCAATTCTACCCCCAAAGCTGAAATATCTTACATGGTAATGGAAACAGTCAATGTTGTTTTATGATCTACAAACAGAGATTACCCCTTTTCAGAATCAGTCATCTAATGGTGAGACAGGCCATGTCTAAGATCTGAAAATTACTAATAACTATTTAAATTCAACTCAAGGCAATGCCATTTGAAAAACCACAGAATAAATCTATCAACCAACTTAGCAAAAGGCATCTTTAAAATGTTTGGCTTTAAGGAAAGTATCTTGACCTGTCCCAGCATGGGCAAAGTTTTCTAGATACCTATTAGTTCATGCTAAAGCTTCTGTCTGAAAATATGAACATGATCTAGGTGTCTAATCTTGGTCTTTTCCCTGACATTGATATGAGGTGATATGTTTAGTCATTTCTAGATCCTTTCAAAGATAATCTTGGGAAATATCACCTTGTTAGGTTTTTCAGTGAGGTTTCACCCTACATATTTTAGACTTTTATCTGAAGTTCCTTCTGCTATTAGAGAATCCATTCTAATAGAACAATTGGGAATGAAGCTGAGAATCTTGAAACTTTTGTTTGTTTTGGAGCCTGGAATTCATTTACAACTTAATGTAAAATCAGGAAAATATATAAGTGTGAATTCTGCCCAGGGGACCTAGATAAGTGACCACGCTATATATAGCTCTGTTTCAGTTTCTACATATGACTAAATAAGATCTGAGTAATATATTTTTCACAAGCATTATATATAATATTCATAAGACCTTCATGAAACAAGTATTATTGTCCAAATTTTACAGATTAACTAAAACTCAGAAAAGTTAAATGATTCACCTTAGTTTCACACAACCTTTAAGGGGTCACACAGAAACTGACAAGAAAGAGTTAGGCTACCAGGTGTCACAGTAGCCCATCGAACAAGCCCAAGGTTAGAGTTAAGCCTTTAATTTCTTACTGTGATGGTATGAGCAAGAGGCTAAAAGTAGAGGATCCACTAACTTTCTGTTCCTTTTTCCCCTGTGGAAGGGCACACTGGCAGAGGGTCAGATGGATCATCACACAGGGGAGTCACTTCAACTATGAGGGAGTCACAAAAATGGAGGTGGGGGATGAGGGAGAGTGCAGGGAAGTAAAAGAAGGGCTAGAATAGAATCGTACTAGGTACTGAGTCAGTGAGGAAAAGTGTGTTCAAGGTTTTCTCCATTTCCCATAAGGAGATTTCTGCACAGGGCCTGAGAAAGAGCTCTGCCTGAGGCCTAAGAGGAGAAGAAGTAGGAATGAAAGTGCCTGGGCTGGGAATATAAATGTGGAAAACAGTGTGACGGTCACGGGGATCTGAGCCCTGGATTGCAATCTCCTTCAGAAACTCCAGTGCCCTGGCTCTATTGGAAGTCTGGTGAGGGGAAGACTGCCTTCCCCCAAGAGGCCTGCGAGTTAAAGTCCCTACTCTCTGTGACCAGGCTAAAAAAATCACCCCAAGGCTTTAAACAGAACCAGACTCCTCAGGAACTTCCTCCAGAGACTTGGGTCCACACTTAATTTGGTTTCCACTTCACTAAGATGAGACATTAGTGTCCACAGTGGGGACATGATTTCTTTGGGTATGGAGAGATTTAAATGGATTTGTTATTGCTTGAGTTATGACTGAACATTTTTTTTAGTTGTTGATGGACCTTTATTTTTTATTTTTATTTTTATATGGTGCTGAGGATCAAACCCAGTGCCTCATACATGCTAGGCAAGCACTCTACCACTGGGCTACAACCCCAGCCCATGACTGAACATTTTTTTATATAAAATATAAATTTTTTATAGTTTTTTAAGTTATAGTTGTACACATACCTTTATTTTGTTTATTTATTTTTATGTGGTGCTGAGGATCAAACCCAGGGCCTCACACGTGCTAGGCGAGCACTCGAAACTGAGCCCCAGCCCCAGCCCATGACTGAACATTTTTAAAAATACACACAGGAATGGACAAAAAAATTAGAAAAGGGAAGAAAAGCAAAAGTGATTTTTTTAAGCTTGAGAACAATAATAGTTGAAATAAAACTAATAAGTAATTGTTTTTAAATTATTCTTCATAATTGTTCCAGATGCTTCATCTAATTACTCAAATTTCAGAGCTTTAAATCTTAATCTAGTGCAGCAAGCATGCAGAAACTAGAACAAATTCTTAAATGACAAAGTATTTATTCAGCATAAAATGTAGACCACAGTTTTAGAACTGTTCTGAATTTATCTGGAATTAATTAATACTTTCCAATGTGATGGAAAGAATTGCCTTGTGTAATAGCTGTCAAGTAGCCAACTCTAAAAATAATTTCTTGTATAATTGTCCCTAAGGTCTTCCATTTCTTTGATTATTTGCACATGAAAAAAATGGGCTATTTTAAATTATAGAGAACATCACTAAATATTAACAATTTATTAAACATAATGACTATGAATAATAAATTTGGAGTGAAACATACCAGATTCTGAAAAATCCAACTTTCAATTCTAAAACTCTAAACTTAATTCTCTTTACTGAATTATTTCAGTTTCCAAAGACTGTTATGCTAACCTCATGTTTTTTCTGATTTCTCTAATTTTGTAGATTATAGTAACTTCTCAGTCTCTTCATCTCCAAAATGTTTCCTTTAAGAAAATCACAAAAGAATCACAGACCTAACAATTTTAGAATCAGAAAGGCCTCTGAAAAAAATTACATAGAAGCTATAAAACTTACAGAGAAATCTATTTTTTTTTTTTGGCTACATTTTGAAAGCTGACATTTGAAGATATTCTTCAAGAATATCAAATTAGGGCTGAGGTTGTGATTCAGTGGTAGAGTGCTTATCTAGCACATGCAAGGCCCTGGTTCGATCCTCAGTACTACATAAAAATAAATACATAAAATAAAGATATTGTATCCAACCACAAATAAAAAATAAAATATTTTTTTAAAAAAGAATGGCCAATTAGCCAGTCACAATGGCACACATCTATAATCCCTCAACTTGGGAGGTCGGGGTTTACAAGTTCAAAGCCAGCCTCAGCAGTTTAGCGAGACCCTAAGCAACTTAATGAGACCCTGTAGTGGCACCCCCTCCTCAACAAAAAATCTTAACTGGGCTTCTCCAGAAATCTTCACCACGGCTGATTTTAGGACTGTTGGCAAAAGAGTCTCTACAAAGGAGTTCAATGTAGACATAAACTTCCAATTTTCGTGTTGCCCTATTTTACTTGGCCACTAGCCTGGAAGGGAATCAGCATGCCAGGTGCTGGACACCCCCTTACTAGTTTTTTACAAACACTTATCCAGTACAGTAATTTGTAGAGAGATGTAAACAAGGCCTCTGGCCTTGAGCTGGAGCTTCACAGAGATGTCCACATTTCTAAGAAAAGAGAAGTTAGTGATTGGGCTCCATGGTAACAGCAGCAGGGGGAGGAAAGAAAGGGGAGAAGAAGCTCTCCCCTTCTTGGGTGTTGTCCTTGAAGAGTTAACTTGCCCAGAGCACTGAAAGAAAAAGCTCATTTTATGTGAACTTCTATAGACTGTGAACTTCTACACCCTTCCCCTTACATGCTGGGTATAAAATTCTGAAACTATCCGAACTTGGGGTTCAGGGGATTAATTGATTACAGCAAAAGCTGTGCCCTCTGAACCTGGCTGCAGCCAAATAAAACTGTTTCCTGCTATCTTCCATGCCTTGCCTCGTGTGTCCCTACAACAACCCTATCTCAAAATAAAAAATAAAAAGGGCTTGGGATGTAGTGGTAAAGTGCCCCTGGGTATAATCCCCAGTACCAAAAATAAAATAAAGAAAAAGAATGCAAATTAGGGTCAACCTGGCATCCCCCAGATTATCCAAATTCAGCGCTTTAGAAGGAAGTGAAAGAGATAAAGAGAAAAGAAGGTAGAAAATCCATAATTTCCCTATATGTGGTGAGTTACTATAAAGTATTGAACACACATGCACATGTGTGTATGTATGTGTGTGTGTGTGAGTTGTGTGGTATAATGAAATAACTATCATGAGACAGCCACTGAGGAACATCATGGCATCAATAATGTTTAGGTTTGCTTCTGATTTTGTTTTCCCTTTCTATAGGATATTGTTCTTATACTTGAGCTACTCAATAAAAAAAAAAAAGCTGTTTGTTATACAAGTTAAGTGTATGGTAATATAGAAATGAGAAGAAAATAGTTTGCACAATTCGAGTCAACTCTCATATTTTAAAAGGGACACAAAAACATATATCTTTCCATTACTAATCCAAATTCTCCCATCCTTGTTTCTCAAATAAAATATATAGCCATCATGAGAGCAATGTCCTCCTCTCAAAGACCACTAGATCTTTGATTAGGTCTGCACCTGCCAAGACATGCTTATGCAATACAGCTTCCAGCTAGACAACATTCATATCAGATAATGAAAATGCTCAGAAAGCTCACCATTTTGAAGAAGTGGGCTGCCACATGATGTGTTATTTCTGCAACCAGATGTCCCTGGACACTATCAGCTGAATGAACATCAGTTGCCATCTTCTGCCCTTCACAGCAGAAAAGTCTGTTTCTTCTCAGCACCACTGTGACCCCCTCCCTTCCCTTTTTCTCTCCACCACTGCCATCTTGTTTCTCTGCATATACCCTTTGCCTTCTCTTCAGTCTTCTCTACTCCCCAAAGCAGCTTTTACACTCTTCTTCCTTCAGAAGAAATGAGGCATAATAATACCCAACTGATACATAACATTCCAACAGGGTTCATTCATGTTGATTGCCTGGTAACAAAGAAACAAAATATAAACAAGGAATCACACTCTGTTCTAGAGAAATTAGATTATTCAGTGATTTCCAGCAGGATATGAGTTACTTCTCCCCCAAATATCTTCAGTTATTTCAACATAAAATAAAACAATGAAAACAAACATATAGGGCTAGACTTGCCCCAATGCAATGAACTTTTAGGTGTGCTCTGAGCCCTAACATGAACTCTGGGGAATGAGGAACATGCTGGGGATGGGAATGAGGGAAGAATAAATGATACAGAATCATAGAGCAATCAGAAACTTCAGAGATCACCTGACCCAGCTGCTTAATTTTTACCGATGAGGAGACAGAGTACCATGGACTTTAAGAGATTGGTCAAGATCATTTTACTGGTTAGAAGTTGCAAGAGCTAACTATTCAACATAGCCATGTTTTGGCTAGGCTGTTTTTGGTGTGTGTGTGTGTGTGTGTGTGTTGTTGTTGTTGTTGTTGTTGTTGTTGTTAATTGTATAGCTTCTGCAATTAAGGAGGCATACCGTTAATACCAAACCAATCGTATATCATATAACCAGACTCACTTCTACTTTGACCCTAATAACAAATTCAGCTTATTAGAAGGAAGAAGAGATACTCCATATCTAACCATTCTCTTTTATCTTCAATACATTTGACCTGCTAATCCTCTCATTTTACCTCTGTGGTTTAATGATTTTGGAAGTGGTTCAAATCCCCTTCTGGCTCTGACCTTCTGCCTGGTATTCATTCATTCTCACTAAATCCTTTAGCTCAACACATGATGTTCCAAATGTTCCATCCATTTGTTCAACAGGGTATCCACAAGTGAGCTGGATGTAGTCCTATTCCCTCTTCCCTGGTATGGGCTTGCAGAAAAGCCCACAGGATAACACATTTGAAGACAGTAAAGTAATAGCTAATACAGATTCCTAGAAATTGTATTATTTACAATGCCTGGAGTCCACATCCTCAGAACAAGAACCTCTACATAGTACAAGGTTGAAACCAACAACTTTAAACCCAGAACACCAACAACTAGTACAAGGTGGAACACCAACAATTTCAACCCTAGAATCAATTCAATGGAGGCCTATAGAGATCTGAGTTGCCACATCCTTGACAATTAACATTCCCACAAAAAATGTAGCCTATATAGGCTTTCACTCAATCTAGAAGCGCCCACAGGGCTCTACCCACAGCCATCTCTCCAGGGGCCAGCTGGAGCCAGGTGTCTTCTCCCTATTGTAGTTCCCTATGCCGTACATTTCTGGTATCCTCACTCACCTCCTGACACCTAAGCCCTGGGAAAGTTAATCTCTTGCATACCCTCATCACTGCCACAGTACCACCTGTCCTCTCCTTTTTATCTTTGCTAACAATCCTTTCACAGGACCTCTCCTCCCTTTTGTCCACCTCCTAGGAATGTTTATAACTGTGACACTTACAATAGTTCCAGATTTAAAAGATTAGATTAAGTCATCTCTGAACACAAACTTTTACTCCACCATCTCTCTCACTCAGTGACTTTCCTTATGCCTGCTCTTTATCTTCATCAGAGCTGCCAATCCAATGAGTCCCTCAACCTTCTCTCCTCTCATTGTCACTTCCTCCCCTACCTGGCACCCTGCTCTAAATACTAAGAAATGCTGCACACTTTCCCGGACAATCTCCTTCATTCCCACTAGGATGACACCAAAATATTTTGTCTCTGGCCTAGATTCCCCTCTAAAGCCCATTGCTCTATGTATTAAAATGCTAACTGACTATTTCTTATTGAAGATTCCATAAATACCAACAGCTCAAAAACTCCACTAATTATTTTCTCAATAGATTTATTTTCTTTAAGAGTGAGATTCTGGCATCCATTAGGGAGTGAGCTGCTGCTGTCATCTATATAATGGCAATGACTGTTTAAAAACCCAAACAGAAGATCCAAATAATAAAATGTGCTTCATAGCTGCCTTCTACTACTGAGGATACCCCCACAAAACCTAGCCTCAGATCCCTAGAAGGTTATCAGCAACAATTCTTAAGTAGGACTGCTTTAGGACAGTACTGTGGAATTGACTAAAATGGTTACAAGACAGAAAACAACCCCCAATCATCCACACCTTGCCTTGTTAACCCTTTGGGGTCGTTCCATATGACCACTGCTAGACTCGCTCTGTACATGATCTGGTAACAGATGCAGCTTGCCTGTAGTCTTTGCTCCTGGATTATTCTCTGCCCAAGCCACAGATTCCTTGGAAGTTAGTTTTCTACTGTCTAATGACCCACCTAAGTATTAATTACCTAGTATTACTTGTTCAATATTTATTTCCTTCACTAGAATATAAACTTCATGGCTTATTTACCTTGTTTATATCTTCAGTGCAAACACAGTTGTTAGAACACAGTAAGTACACAACAAACAAATATTTGTTGAGTACTTGACAAAAAAAGAAAGAAAGAAAGAAAGAAAGAAAGAAAGAAAGAAAGAAAGAAAGAAAGAAAGAAAGAAAGAAAGATGGCCCCCAGACTTCTTGTTAGAAATTAATGACTGGAGGGAAAAGAAATAAAGGAATGATATTTTTGAGTGCTTGGTATTGAGAAAAATTAAAGGTAAGAGAAACACTGGAGAAGGAAAGAAATCAAAGTTTAAACATAAATATTAAATAAATATGTATGTTAAATAAATATAAATTTAAAATTGATGATAAAAAACTAAGAAAGTAGATACATAAAAGGACTAAATAGTTTATAAAGAGAAAAATCATGATGAAAATGTGGAGAAAAAGGAGGGAATGAAAACAGTACCTAGATAACTGAGAGATACAATTCTTTGTAGCTTTGGTAAAATGGCTCTTATAACATAAATTGAATCTATTGTAAAGATAATAATAATAACCTTGACATATTGAACTTTATTTATGTCATACTCTCTGATAGAGGCTTTACTCAGAGAAATACAAAGTCAACATACTTTTTGAGACAACCATGTAGAGCAATCTGGGATAATGAAATCAAGTGAGTTGAGCATGGATAACATGAAATGAATACCAAGAAACCAGATCAGGACAAATCTTGATGTAGGATTTACACCAAGAGTATACAGAACTGGTTGGAGTAACTACACCCTGGCACTAGACTTCTTCAAGCTATAGTAATGTGATTCATTGGGCAGATTGGGGGGCTTCTGCGACTTGCTAATCGTTCCACGATGTTGATAGCACTACACTCTGAAAGGTAACCCAGACATAGAAATGCATCCAACTAGGTGATTAAAGGTATAGGCAATGATGTTTATACAGAAGTCTAAAATAGAGGTGATGCCCTAACCATAGCAGTAACAATGGTAACATCTGAAAAAGAGTTTTACATGAGCAAGGTCATATGTGAGTTGCCTTTTGTTTGTTTCTTAGAAGCGGAGAGAACCTTTTGTTTCAATATCAAAGGCAAGTTCTGGGCACACGTTCTTGTCTGAGAAAGTTGTCATGGGATTCTTCAAACTCTTCTCCTACTTATACATGGCATTCTCTTCTTTCCTTTACTCCAGTCTCTAGAAAAGAGGAGTGCATTCTCTGACTTGAGTTTCTCTGTCTCCTTGTAGACATTGTTCCATTACTAATTACTGATTGGTCATCTCTTTGATATCCATTGGAGATTGGTTCCAGGACTCCCTGCAGATACCAAAACTCAGCATATGTTCGTTCAAGTCCTTATACTTGCATATAACCTATGCACAGCCATACATATATAATTATAACAGCCATTACATACATACATACATACACACACACACACACACACACACACGTAATTTGGGGATTATGTATAATATCTAGTGTAATGTAAATGCTATGTGAACAGTTGTTTTGTTAAGAATACTGAAAAGAAAAAAATATCTATACATGTTCTATACAGATAAAATTCTTTTCTAAATATTTTTGATCAATGATTGGATCTCCACATGTGGAACCCAGAGATATAGAGTGATGACTATGTACAACTCCTATTGCTGCTATTCCTCAGTCTGTTGTCTATAAATTTAGTCATATCTTCCTCATCTCAAAAATAATTATTGAGGGCTGGGGTTGTGGCTCAGTAGTAGAGTGCTTGCCTAGCATAGGTGAGGCACTGGGTTTGATCCTCAGCACTGCATAAAAACAAATAAATAAAATAAAGGCTAAATTCTTTAGCTAATAATAATTGACCTTACACAACATCCTCCCAAAACACAGCCCTACCTCTTCCCTCCTCTTATAGGAGGAGTTCATTATTCCTCTTGCTTTTATTACATCCCATCCTATTCAACTTTCAGATTTCACAATAAAAACCACTCAGACAAGAACAATAAAACTCCTAATTCTCAAATGCAAAGGAGTCTTTTCAATGCTTATCTGACTATGCTAGAGTATTGGTTTTCAAATAATGCTCACTGGACTTCCTTTCTATATACAATTTTTAATATTTTTAAAAATATTTTTGGACACAATATCTTTATTTATTTATTTATTTTTATGTAGTGCTGAGGGTCGAACCCAGTGCCTCACACATGCAAAGCAAGTAAGTGCTCTATCACTGAGCTATGGCCCCTGCCCCGCTTTCTATGTACTATTAATGGTAGTTTTGCAGGAAGAAAAGGAAGTAATACTGCCCAAGTAAGCTTTGGAACATAATTTGAAAATTAAAATTAAAATTTATGGGTTTCTTTACAGCAAGGCTTCTCAGAGTCACTAGTATGCCAATGTTTGTGTTTGTGTGTGTGTGTATGTGTGTGTCAGAGAGATTCTGCAGGACAAATGTACAGATTCAGTATTTTCTATTTGAATCTTTTCCCATAGAGTATTTCATGGGAAGATTATTCCTTGGAACAGACTTTGAGAAGCATCTTTCTCTATCCTTTGACACACATAACCATACCTTTCAATATTTCCTGCTTTGATTCTATGATACTGCACTTCTTACTCTCCTCTTCTTTCCTACCACTTCTTAAACTTTCCTTTCTTCACTCAACCATTTTCCGTGCTTCTCTTTTAGGCATCCTTCTATACATGTTCTCTTTGAATGATCTCATCTGTCATCCATATTTTATTACTTGCTATAAATTGATGATCCATAAATCTGTTTGACCATGAACTTTCCACAACATTATAGGCAATATATTTAAAGAACTTCTTAAATCTTCCACTTAATATATTCCAAGTATCCCTCACTCAATATGTCCAAAGATTTCCCCCCAATCCTGATCTTTTTCTTGTGTCTTATCATGTAGAGGTATTACTATCCAACTATCTGTAATTGCAGAGGGACACAGTATGGGGGAAGAGAGCAGATTCCTTATAATGGAAGGAATCTAATGGAAAAGTCAGAAATTCATGCTTACTCATTTTATTTCCAATCATTAACCCCTAGTCCTGTAGCAATACAAACCAAGGAGGTCAACTGACCATAGCATACCCACTGAGAGATAGACAGTTTTGTGTGAGGTGATTCTACCTTAGAAATTCAAGGTATAGAGAACAGAGCAACATTTCTGTTCTGAGTATTAAGACATGGGTGGGGGCGAGAGGATACCCTTCCTATACGTAATTAAAGTATTCCTGTGACTGTGGGCGTCTCATCAAACTTCTTACATAAACAGAATCTAGATGTGAGAACACTTTCAAAGGTTGAATGTGAAACTTTTCTAGAGACAGAGCAGCAGTTGTGTAGCCAGCCAACCAGCCAAGTGGGACTGAAACTGATCTTCTAAAACCTACTGAGCTCCCTGCAACCTTCCTCATTTGCTCAGCCTACTCAAACACAAACCCAAGTGAAGTGCTTCTCACCTGTGGGTTGCCCCTACGCAAACCCCAACCACCACACATTTTGATCTTATATGAAAAAGCCTTTTACACAGATAACAGACCAGCTCAAATACACCTTCTTCATGGGAAAGCAGCATTTTTCACCAAGAGCATGATCTTCCCTGGGGAACTATTAAGTTATTTTCTCTCACTAAAAGAACCATGGATTTCTTAAGAAAGCTACTCCTTCATCTGTTCATCAGATCAACTGTTTGCCTTGAGAAAGCAATGATTTTTCCAATCACCCAGGTGTAACTCAGGCCCCCTGACCCATGCTGGATAGCAACGAGGGTGTCTTTGATCTCCTCAGCCCCTGACCTTTGTTGACATGGGATCCAACTCCCCTAAGTCTCATCTCTTCCTTGGTGTCCCAGTGTCTCCTATTCCTGTGAATGGATGTTGTCCTCTTTCACTGTGAGCTCTATCCTTGGAATTTTGCTCTGTCTAACACCATTTTGACCACTCAGCTGTAAGCCTCTCCTCACATCACAGCTAGGAGACATTCCACAATAGCTGCAAGCCTCCCCTTTATGATGGCTGCTTCTCTACCCCTGCCATTACAGATTCTCTGCCCCAGCTTTGAGCTAATCCTCAAAGGAGGTTTAGGATTTTAATTTACAATGTTTTTTTTTTTAATTAAGGAATCAGAGACAAATTCCCAAACACTAGACCATAATGCATTAGAGTGACACTGACATATCAATTCAAATGTGATCCTCCTGATTAGGAACCAGCAACTCAGTTGTCATAATGTGACTTCAGTGACACTCCCAGTCCATCCCCCAGGTCATCTCTTTTCCTATTTCCACAAGCTGTGATTTCTTTTGTCTGAACTATTAAGGAGTATTAATTCCATTATGTCTTTCTCCAGTTAGCCCGGGAAATCCTGAGGCAAACAGCATGCCTTGTCTGCCCTAGGATGGCAAATATTCCCAAGACTGGCCCACACATTGTGATGAAGTAGTCTTCCTTCATGCTGACATAGCCCGAGGAGGAACAGATGAATAGGAAAGACACTATCCCAATCTCCAAGTAGCTCTATATTTGGCAGGCAGATGAGCCAGCTTCTTGAGCAAGCATGGTGTTAGAAAGCTCTAGATTATAGCACAGAGTAAGAACAGTTCTTAGTGAACCACGACTGATGGAAAGAATCAAGAACCCCAGCTGGGATCAGAGGAAGCTCCTTGTGATTCAGTGGAATAGAGATAAAGTGAGGCTGAAGGAAAGGAAAAATCGGATTTCTCATTTGGTTATTTGGTTTTCCTTTCTGACAAGTTGTCCAAATTATTACTATCACTAATAATTTGCTGTCCTAAGGCAACTGTGCTTTCTTTCTATGTAGCTCCCTAGAGAGTGACTAACTTCTTGCTAACCACAATGCAAGAATTTCCATGAAAATCAAAACATGAATTCAAATAACTGCATTGTTTCACCATGAAAGTAAAGTACCCAGAGCAATAAATCCTGTGGTTGAAAACAACAAGGATAAAGTTAATATTACAGAAAAACTTCAAAGTAGTTTGGTTCTCACAATGCTAGTGGGTATGGTATTACACAAGACTGTTAGGTTCTTGAGAAATACACCAAGGTCAACTACAGAACTAAGAAGAGAACCCCAGTGTTACTATTTATACACATTATAAGCCTGATGAACAAAATAGAGTGAACTTGATCAAAACCATTCAGTCATCTTCCATTATTTGTCCCAATTTCTTAGGAAGTAGATCTTATGGAAAAGGCATGTTGAGGAGAATGCAGCAGTGGATGCACTTGGGGAACCCTACCTAGTTTTTGCAGTCAAGATGCCAACATTCTCTTGAACTGGTAGAATATGATGCAAAAGGAGTTAGGAGCTAGGAGGAAAAGAGATGGTACTGATCAAGGCTGGAAAGACAAATCAAATTTTTAAAGCTTATGAGATATCCCTGGAACATTGATCTTTGGAATTAAACTTTGTCACCCTGTTGCCCACTTAGAGTTTATATGTTGCTGCTAAGTGATTCTCTCTGACCAATCTTTTAGGCCATATCACAGCTTCCACAATTAAAATTTCTCTACTCCTTCACCACAAGTTTCTTCCATTTAATACAGAACATTCTACCTTCCACTATAAGGTAAAGGTCAAAGTCAAAACCAAATAGTTTCACAAAAACAATAACCACCACCTTGCTCCCCACAACTCACTCTACCCCATAACCTCCTCAAAGGGAAAAAATGCAAGAAGGGATCTTGATTTGAATAGAAGTTGATTAAACTTTTTTTTCTCGGTTTCAACACTATTTTTTCTAAACTCTTGGTTTCTAGTGACCTTTCAAATATAGATTAAATGCAGAAGTTGCAATAGTTGAAAAATCTAAATTTAAAAGCTACGTAATAATTTTGCCAATTCTTATTTATGGGCATCTCAAACAAAAATTTTTGAGATTCCCTGTCCCCTACCACCATTGCCATATCTTACCAGGAATACTGAATTGTTTAAAATAATGAAAGAACTATGACTCATGGCCTAGAAATTTCTCATAGAAATTTTACGCTAGGCCTAGAAACCTAGTAAGATATGTTCAAAAAACGTGTTTAGCTACAGATATAGTTTTTTACTGTTTGAAATATGCTTAACATACATGAGAAGGCCGTCAAATAATTTTTAAAATGTATGTGTGTGTGTGTGTGTACAGTGTACATACACATGCAGAGATTCCAGTGCCTCGATATCCTTAAACACCCAACTTTTTAACCATCCAAGTGGTTAAAGTGATACAAGTATCCAAACCACAAGCTCCAAACTGAGAGAATGCCTTATCCGTAGAATGAAAAGGGAGTAGCGTCTACTTCCCTCCATTGGTCCATTCCTGATTCTCCATGACTACTTGGCCTTCTGCTGTTGGCCTGATATCCCTTTCTACACTGCCTTTCCCACACTGAAACCAACCCTCTTTCTATTCCTTAAAGTGCCATTAGCTTAAAATTGCTGTGTGTAACAGAATTTCAATGGAAGTTTAAGAAGGAGCAGGACAAGGCTGAGAAACTTGTGGCAACAGAATCACTGCTTTCCTGATGTGCCCTGACCACCTTTACCACAAATCATGTCCACATGCAGAGTTTCCTCAGGCTCCTACTGAATGACTCTTTCACATATGCCCCTCTTTCATTTTCTAATTCTCTCTCCCAAGCTGCCCCTGTCTATTCAGTTCTATCACTTTATTACACAGGGTAATTCACTTCTCTGTTTTCTACTCTTCCACCAGGCCACTCACCAAAAGCACCCACTGAGGTGACTTTCTAAGCAAAACATTGCTTTAATATTTTTTAGTTGTAATTGGACACAATACCTTTATTTATTTATTTTTATGTGGTGCTGAGGATCGAACCCAGGGTCTTGCAAGTGCTAGGTGAGCGCTCTACCTCTGAGCCACAACCCCAATCCCAAAACATTGTTTTCTTTAGATGGATTTAAGCTATCCCATGGAAGGTAGAAATGACTATGGCTGTTTTTTATTTTAAATATTCTTTTTCTTCTCATCACACACACACAAGCAATTAAGTGCTCTGGAAAAATATATATATTTAACTATTGATGAGATTATGTCCCTTTATCCCTGACACATGGAATTTGGCAAAGTTGGGAAATTTTCGTGTGTGTGTGTGTGTGTGTGTGTGTGTGTGTGTGTGTGTTAAGACTATTTTCAATGATTAGGTCTTATTTAGCTATTTTTTTTAAAATGGAGACAGAAATGGGGGGGGGATATTCATGATGTTGTTTTGTTGTTGTTTTGTTTTTCCCCCACATTCTCTCCCTCTGCAAGTTCTGCTTCAGAATATCACATACCCACCACTTTTCTCTTTCTGTGCCATCACCACCACCCCTCATTTATGACCCACCATTTCTAACTTGGGCACCACACTAACCTGCTAACCAGTTTCCATGTTTTCAATTTTACAATTCATTCTCCACACAGAGGAGTGACTTTAAATTCATCCTATGACTCTTCCCTGCTTAAAATTCTTTGGAATTTTAAAATAAAGCCTCTTCTCACCCAGAGCCTTGCAAGACCTTCCCTCCTGTCACTCTCTCTCCTGCTCACAGTGCTCTATGTACACTAGTCTAGAGCACATTAAACTCAGCCCTACCTTGGAGCTTAGCATTTATTTATCCCTCTGTGTGGGGCTGGTTTATTCTTATTTTAATTGTCTTAGCTTCAACAGAACTTCCTCAGAAGGCCTTTACTGAGCATTAAGATGCAGATAACTTGCTCACTCATTTATCTGTACCTTCAATTGAATATGGGCTTCACAAAGCAGACACCAAATCCTTTTTATTCTGGGTTCTATCTCCACAAGTTAATACAATATATGGCTAATAGCAGCATATGGGTGAATTTATGAATGAAGCAGTCACCTTCTTTTTGGAAGATATTGTACTAGAAGCTTTATACCTGGGTATAAAAATATGGTGTGCACATTATGATCTTACCTTCAAGCAGGAGGGATAAGAAAAAAATATAAATGACAATATGTAGAAAGATATGCTAGTTAAAAAAATCCAAACCATAGATGAGTATGTACTTGAAATGAACATTGATGGATAAGATCCCATGGGATGGAATAAACAAAGATATGAACATATAAAGTACAAGACACACATATGAACATATAAAGTACAAAGGTGAGGTATTGAAAATTTTTGCTAGAGTTGTGTGTAGTGTAACTTATGTGGGAAAAGGTAGAGTAGGGACAGGTCCTTGATAGTTTGAAAATCAGAACAAGAAATGTAAAGGTCATGTTGAAATAAACTTATGCAAAGGGAATGTTGTAGTGGTGTACCAATTGAGGGTGTATTAGATTGCTAGGACCCAACTTTTTAACCTTCCAAGTGGTTAAAGTGATACAGGTACCCAGAGTGATACAAGTATCCAATCCACAAGCTCCAAACTGAGAGAATGCCTTACCCATAGAATGAAAAGGGAATAGCGTCTACTTCCCTCCATCCATTGACCACCACTGACCAGGTGGCTTCAACTAGGTAGAAATTTTTTTTTCACAGTTCTGAAAGCTGCAAGTCCAGGATTAAGATATCACCAGGGTAAGTGATATGGGCATCTCAAACAGAAATTTTTGAGATTCTCTGTCCCCTACCACCATTGCCATATCTTACCAGGATTGAGATTTCCCCTGAGGCCTCTGCCCTTGGCTTGCAGACAGCTTTTCTTGTTGCTGTATGTAAACATGGTTCCCTCTGGTGCCTCTCTTTGTGTCTTCCTCTTCTTATGAGGACAACAGTCAGACTACTTTAGGGCCCACCCTGGCAGCCTCATTTTAACTTAATAACCTCTTTAACAGCACTCTCTCTAAAAATTGTCTCATTCTGAGGTACAGGGGGTAAGAGCTTCAACACATGAATTTTGAGAGGCAGCAATTTAGCCCATAACAGAAGATTAAGAAGAATATATAAAAATTTTTGAGCTTGAGCATCAAAATATCTCAGATTCCCTTTCTTAACATCACTAGTTCCCTTCCTTGGCCCTGTTAATCATTAAGAAATCTTGGATGGATCTTGAGTATATTCAAGTAGAAAAACAAATCTTGCAATTTTGATGTAAGGAAATTGAGAACAGTGGTTTCTGACTAGTGAATGTTCTCCTTCCTCCTTACAATTAAATTCTTATAAAATTCAAGGTCATATTAATTATAATATGTAACAAATACACTAAATTAATGCCAGATATTAAAACAACAGGAATTGTAGATGTGGTGGTAATATGTATATACTTTCTGCTTAATTTTTCTATTAACTACTCTAAAAATGAAGTCTACTAACTAAAAGAAAAAAATACTATGCTAAAATATGTCTGTCTCCTAAGGTCAATAGCTAATAATGTAAGAATTGATACTATTAACATGTACTTGATGGACATCTTGCTGAGCTCTAAGCAAAGGTTAATTTTCCTTTGTCCTCTGAGACCACATTATACATCTGAAATAAACCTTTAAGCTATTTTGTCATTTGAAAGTGATAGTTATGATGAATGTTATCTTTTTTCATATATAGTAAATCTACATTTGCTAACTCCAAGTTAATGGAAATTTAACTTCAATATTTTAAGCTTTTTTTTTTCTTTTTTTTAGTTCTCGGTGGACACAACATCTTTGTTGGTATGTGGTGCTGAGGATCGAACCCGGGCCGCACGCATGCCAGGCGAGCGCGCTACCGCTTGAGCCACATCTCCAGCCCCATTTTTAAGCTTTTTAAGAACAAAATCATGTTCTGTTTCACAATCATGAAAATAAATGGCTATTTCTTTCTGAAGATGTTAAAAGAAAAAAGTATTTGAGAAAACTCTTTTTGTTTTAATCTTCATCTCCTTTTATCCTTATCCATAAAATCTCATTAAGGTTCAGAAACGGATTGTCTTTGTAGTACAATACCCAAAAGAAAATGTGAAAATGACTAGTGGTTTAGTGATTGTATACTTCCAACCAGAAATGCAGAAAATTTGAGTCAAATTCTTCATTATCCTCCCTCAAGACACACAGAAAGAAAATATCTGCACTGTGTCTGCTGAAGTATTGCTATTTCCTTGTTGTGACTTTATGTGGTTTGATAAAAGGAGAGGGACAGTTATTGTGTCATAGTGTTTGTAAAAATGGAGAAGAGAGAAGAGGAAGCAACAGAACTCCTGGAAAGCTACACAGCAAGAGCAGACTGAACCCAGCAGGGCATGGGGACATTGGGAAATTCCTCCTAGCCTGGAAAGCAAAGAAAACTGACATGACATTAGATTTCAAATCCATGGCTTGTAGTACATTCAAATTAGAAGTTTAAGTTAGAAACTGAAAAGAATGCTGGCACAGGAATGAAATATTTGGTTTGAAATGTTCTCTTTTTGACTGACTCATCCTTAGGACAGCAGTTCCCCACTAATGATAAGTCTTCACTTACTGACTCATGGTGGAGTTCTCAGTTGTACGTAGAGTGGTAAGAATAAAGAGATTTCAATTCAACATACCAATGAGAGGTAAAGCTTTGTGAGATCGTTTGAACTGGGCCTGTCAATCCCCTCCACAGTTCTAATCCATTCCAGAAGGGCCAATGAGACAATCAATTCTCCTTTGGAACTCAGAAACCAACTAGGCAAGACTTCAAGAGCACAAGCCAATGAACCATAATTCTCTGCTTTGTTTCTGAAAACAATGACAACTGGAAAACGACTGGCCCTTCTTAAACTCTCATCAATACTCTTGACACAGCTCCCACGTCTTCATAGGGAACCCAGCTTCATCTCATTTTTTCACAGGTCTCAGTACCCCAGGCTTCTCCACCTTCTCCTCCCATTTCAGCCTCTGCTCCCATAGGGTCCTCTACACTGTAATATAGACAATTGACTGGCATCTACTAGATGATGAACTATTGCTACACATCTCTGAATTCTTGTGTTCATTTTGGAGTCTGTAGGTAGGAAGTGATACAAATCAAGAAATAAAAACTGCTCGATGAATATTAAGCAGCAAATTGGGATGAGGCAAAATGAAGAATACAAGGACTAAAAGAGAAAAATCTAAATACGAAGTTCTCAAAATAGAAAACTTCAAAATTACTTAGGAAGTATCTCCAAAATACATTCATCCAGATAGCCTCTCATCCAGTGAATACAACTGGCAGGGCACTGAAGGAAGTATATAATTTTGAAAATATTCCATAAGTGATTTGAACCCCAATCCTGTCTAAAATCACCGGTTAAATGTACATAAAATCTGTAACTAAGCTAGAGCATTTAAATTTGTGACTATTGTCTTGTGTTTATTTTGTAACAATGGGCATGCAATTGTCCTGTATAATGAAATAAAAGTTATTCAATAAAATTAAGCAATGAATTAAAATTAAAATACAATTCCTCTTCATTTTTTATTGAATAATCTTTCTTTTCTTGACATGTATAGTACTTCTAAAACTTTTTAGTTAAATAAATAAAATGAATAAGAATACACAATATTTTATAATAAGAAACCAATTAGGGCTGGGGATGTGGCTCAAGCGGTAGCACGCTCGCCTGGCATGCACGCAGCCCACGTTCGATCCTCAGCACCACATACAAACAAAGACGTTGTGTCCGCCGATAACTAAAAATTAAATATTAAAAAATTCTCTCTCTCTCTCTCTCTCTCTCTCTCTCTCTCTCTCTCTCTCTCTCTCTCTCTTTAAAAAAAAAAAGAAACCAATTAACCCAAACACATAGAGAAAAGAATTTTCAAGGTAATTGTATGGTTAACTTACAGCTACCTCCTTTCTGATTTAATTTTTATTGCTCTAATATTTCTGGCTTAAAAAAGGAAAAAAAAAACATTTTTCATTAGTCTGATCTTCCATAATTATGTATATGAAGCACAGATGCAGGAATAAAAAGTTGAAGAGGTTTAACTGAATCTGCATTGAGACCCTGGAAGTTTTGTCATTGACTCTTCCTTCTAAAGGTGAGGTGTCTCTTAGCTGTGCACTTATAAATACACATACTGCAAATGAGCTTTAAAAGGAAGCCACCATGGAATGCGATGATCATCATCACCGTAAGCACATGCATGAAGACACGAAGGACGTGACTCTCCTCTGTGTACAACCAGAGATATGAAAAAGTGTGCTCTGTATGTACAATATAAATTGTAATGCATTCTGTTGCATATATAACAAATTAAAATTAAAAAAATAAAAAGAAGCAACCAAATTATCAATTACAGAATTAAAACAAGTGCTATTCTTACAAAGCCTAAAAACATTAAAAGTAACTATAAATTAAAAAAAAAAGAAAGAAAGCCACCATGTACATGTATTTGAGACATTAGGATGGGTATAGGTCACATTGGCACATGTGACCCACCCCCCCATAGATGTTTTTACACTCTATTAAACTCTGAAAATCCCACAGGGCTTTGAGCCTCCCATACAGCCTGATCCTAGTCAGAGGTGAGTTTACTGGCATCACCCAGCAAAAGGGGGGCAGATTTTGTGTAGGAGTGGAGATGATAATTAACAAGTACTACTGGAGACTTGGGGGACTAAGTAGTCAGAGCTGTGGTTTAACTAACAACTTCAGTTTTGAGTTGTTGGCCAACGCCCTCTCCCCAAGAACAAAGTGGTATTTGGTGGAGAAGCCAGGCACTAGCTTTACAGACCTCCCACCAGAACCCTCAGAGGCCCAAAAGGAGGAAGTCGTTGGCAGTCGATTGGCACCTTGGAGTCTCTTTTCCCAAAATCTAATTAAGGTAATCAGATCCTTCTATTTGACATCTGTTATTTATCTACTGCAGAATGCAGAATTTTTAAATTACAAGTAGAAACTTTTATCATTTTCCAAGACCCTGTTCAGATTTCACCAGAGTCTAAAGCCATGCTTAACTACCTGCAGTAGTTAGGCACTCATGCATTGTGCTGCCATTGAATTTTATAGATATCTTCACTACAGAAACACATATTACACTGTAATTTATGTCATGTCTTCCTCCTCCAACCAAAACTCATATTTTATTCATATAGTTTGTATGCTCCTTGATTGGTTCTGACTCAATAAACATCCTTTGAAAAACCAAAATTATGTAAAAGAGAAAGGGTTGGGTGTGGTGGCACATAGTGACTTAGGAAGTTGAGGTAGGATCACCACAAGTTTGAGGCCAGCTTCCACAACTTAGAAAGACCCCATCTTAAAATGAAAAGAAAGGGACTAGGGGTATATCTCAGTGCTTCTGGATTCCATCCCCAGTGCCAAAAGAAAAAAAAAATTTTAAAAAAAGGAAAATCTGAATAAAAAGGAAATTACTTCCTTATTTTATACTCAAACCAGTTACTTCTAAAGGACAAGAATTCAGTTCATCCTGTGCACACACAGTTATGGTAATGAACCAAAATACACTTTTATATGATTCAGAGGAAGCAATAGGTCAACTTTTCTACCAGTAAGGGCATATTCTCAGAAGTAGTTAATGTATTAGAAATGCCTCCGATCATCATGTCTGGGAATTCTACAGTTCCTCCCCAGAAAAAAGACCAGGTGTCTGTCCACTGTAAAAGCCCTTAGGAATGGCCAATGATACATGTCCCAGTCCTCTGAATGAACAGAAGTACCAGGCTCTACAGACAACATCTGCTTAATAAATACTTAGCAAAGCTACACAGAAATGGCTTGAAGAAAGAGACACTTAGGCTAAAGTGAACTGCATTTCCTCTTGAGGGAAACACAGTTTGTGTCGACAGCTCCAGGATGACTGAAGAGAGCACTCAGGCTCAGGTTTCCACAGCACAACGGATGACTACTGCTCTTTCTAGGAAAAAATATCCACAGTGGGTAAACAGTTGATCTTAGAAATACTAAATGCTAAATAAAATTATTTTAAGAAGATTAAAAAGGATTGATATGTGAAAGTTACTTTACTGTGAAAATAGACTCTTTGGAGAGACAACTAGATATAATTTCAAAAATGTAGACGTCAGGCTGTTGTGGACGATCAACAGATGCTTGACTTTTAACCAAGTTGGATCGGTTTACTGGACCTCAGCTTCCTTATCTCTTTAAGAGGGCTAATAATCCCTCAGAGTTGTAATTCTAGATAGATATGTGACCAAATTTTCAAGGGTTTAAATTCCTTAGGGTTGTCTTACATCAGTTCTTGATACCTAGAGAATAAAAAAAAAGAATGTTTGTGGAATAAAGGGAATGAAATGGGACAGAGTGAATTTCCTGGCTTAATTTTCAGAAGAGAAACAACTTATTATTTCAGGAAGATGTTCTGATCAAATGGGATTAGTAGTATTCCTTCAGTGATATCCAATAACTTTTCAAAGCTCAGATTAATGTGAGAACTTTATTTTGTTTCACATTTTTAATGTCATGTATTTTAGGGAGTTTTCCCCTATGATGCTTTTTGACATTTAACATTGTATTTCTTTACTTTTTATGTTTCCCAATGAGATAAGGATGGTAGGAAGGAGGTAAAAAAGAAATGCTTCAGCTGGGCCTGACTGCACAGGACTATAATCCCAGTGGCTTGAGAGGATGAAGCAGGAGGATAAAGAGTTAGCAAAAAGCCTTAGCAAAAGCGAGGTGCTAAGCAATTCAATGAGACTCTGTCTAAATAAATACAAAAGAGGGCTGGGGATGAAGCTCAGTGGTTGAGTGCCCCTGAGTTCAATCCCTGGTAACAAAAAAGAGAGAGAGAGAGAGAGAGAGAGAGAGAGAGAGAGAGAGAGAGAGAGAAGAGAAGAGAAGAGAAGAGAAGAGAAGAGAAGAGAAGAGAAGAGAAGAGAAGAGAAGAGAAGAGAAGAAAAGAAATGCTTCATTTGATGAGTCACTTCCAGACGCTGAGAGGAAGCCACTAAACTGCAGTAGGGTAAAGGCACTGATTGCTGCCGCAGACGTAAGGATCCACAGAGGACCGGAGAGTTGGGATATTAGAGGCAGTCAACACTGCATCTGAAACTTCTTCATATCATCACCATAAACTTTTCCTTAACACTCATTAACAACAAGTTGCTCAATTCAAATTTAAAAGGATTGTAAAACAAGAAATAATCAGCAACTGGAAGGCCAAGGGAGAATAGGAAGAAACTCCAATTAAGCAAGGAAACTAACAGATGAGAAAATAATCTTATTGCCTGGAAAGCAGTTGCATTGCTTTCCTGGGAGAGGGTTGGGCATAAAATCCATACTGTAAAGCCTTTGTCTTTCTGGAAGATGCCCATCCATGTAGTGCAGGAGAGCAGCTGGGTCTGCAGAAGATGCACAGGATGACTCTTGCTCAGAGTTCCACAAGTGCTACTAGGGAAAGGAGTAAAGTGTACTGACAACAGAATGAGGAGGGTGGGCTTCTCCATACAAAGAAAACCCCCAGATCATCAGTATTAAATGGTGATCTGCAAAATGCTAGGGATCTATTGCCCCAGGTACTGGGTATTTCCACAAGTGCTTAGAAAAAGGAGTATGCTACTTAATAGTCAAAGAAGTTAACCCTCTAGAGGAATACCTGCAGAATATACTTGAATAGAGATAACACAAATCCCACCTTTAAGAAATCCATAGTCTGGGCTGGGGATGTGGCTCAAGCGGTAGCGCGCTCGCCTGGCATGCGTGCGGCCCGGGTTCGATCCTCAGCACCACATACCAACAAAGATGTTGTGTCCGCCGAGAACTAAAAAATAAATATTAAAAATTCTCTCTCTCTCTCTCTCTCTCCTCTCTCACTCTCTCTTTAAAAAAAAAAAAAAAAGAAATCCATAGTCTTAAACAAGGGTTCTTAACCTGGAGTATAAAAATAGAACTCAAAAGAATCCATGAAATCACATGGAAAAAATATATTCCATTTTTTTTACTAACTGCAAACTGATATTTAGTATTTCCTTCAATTATGGATATAGGCAATAGATTAACATCAATATTATAGCAGTAATTGTAAACTTGTCACCAACTGAAATGATAGTTTCACATTTTTATAGTCATTGCAGATACTAAGCTACTGAGCAAGTGGATACCCAAGACTCTTTTATGCTCATTACCACAGAAATTACATAAGTAATCAGACCCATCAATTAATATTAATTAATGCTTTAATAAAGCACATTTATTACTAAAGCATGTTTGAGATATTCTGATTTTAATAACTATAGTTCAATATAATTAGTTTCCTTCGCAACCTTATGTACTTTCTTTTACACATGTTAAAATTTTGTTCTGAAAGATGGTTCATAAGCTTCACCCTATGGCCAAAGGAATTCATATGAGGAAGATTAAAAACTCCTGTCCTGAAGAGAAATCAGACAAGTCACAGCTCCTGACCTGACATTAAAGTGGAGACTGTCTTTTGGTGTAGGTCCGGTTTTTCTGTTCTTTTGGTTGCTTCTCTGAGCTACTCTAGATCCTTCTAATCAGTCCTTTTCTGCTTATGTAATTGAAGGTTCATACCTATTCAATGAAACCAAGACTCTGAGCTGAAACATTATTTAATCAAAGTTTACAAACTATGATTTTAATATGTTATAGAAAAAGGATAAATAGGTATCGAATGCTAGATTTCATAAATGTTAACAATTTACATAGGGCCCATTACTGAATCTATTCTGCCCTAATAGATAACACTGCTTACTTTATAGCAACTACTCAGGATCCCAAACATTGAGGCCTAGGACCTAAAATAAGTTGAAAGGGGATTGCCTTGCCTTGAAAACTCAGGTCAAGCAGGCTTTATCTCATATGCGTATTGTAACCCAGGGGGAATGATGCGTGGAGCACAGTGATAAGAAGTATCTTAAGGTGACACTCCTGTTCAGTATGAAAAAGTGCTACAAGTAATTAACAGTGCTTGTCAAGAGCACAGAGGTGGCAACATAAGTCCATTATGGCTTTCCATGTTTTCATGAAAAATTAATGAAATGGAACCACAAAGGAAATTAACAATTACAAAAAAGCCCTTCTTCTATTGGCTGGTTCTTTACAGGCTCAACTTTGATTTGTAATAGGCCTGTCAAGATTTCTTAGGGTCTGGGTAGAAAGTCCAGTATCATGAGCTCTTTAATAGATAAGAAAATTAAAGATATGACAGCAAATAATCCTCTTGTAAATTTCCTCATCCATCATGCACCAACCAATCAAGTGAAAATCTGAGTCCATTTGTAGATCCTAAGTGCTTTAGGCGAAAATCATCTCTCCAAGCTTTGAGTAAGAATAAAGAAATACTCTCAACACTGGCAGACATTCAAAGACTCTTCCTAATTTACCTTGAAGAAATGACAGCACTCCCAGAAACTAGTGCTGGCCTACAGTGTAAACATTCTGGTACTGGTGGCCTCTGCTTTTCTTCTTTCTAGTCATATAGTTCCTTTGAACAAGGGTCAGTTTTACTCCTAAGAAGAAAGTCAACATGACTCACTTTAAGAAACTGAAAGTACACCATGTCCACACCAGCAGTGTTTCTTACTGTGTAACCACAAAACCACATCAGAATAAGTCAGCTGCTCGGGAGGAGAAGAGGCAGTGGACTCAACAAATTCATTCCCAGTTCCAGATGACCGGGAGCTTCTTTGCTAAGCAAAGACCTGAAGCAATGAACAAATGTCAGCATCAAGTGTAGACAGGGTCCTTGGCTTCTGGCTACTGAAAACATTGAAACAAGGGCCCTTCCAAGGTCCCATTGTGAAGCCGTGGGTTTTGACTTCATTGTCCCTTCCCTGTTCTATTTCACTTTCTTCCTTAGTTTTGATCCTGTCCCTGAACATCTGTTGCTCTCTTGTGAAACTCTGTTAAAGGATTTGGGGAAGAGGTTAAGAAAGTGGGACTTTGGGATTGGACATTGTCTGGTATCTTAATAATTTTTATCTAGAAAGTGTGAAGAATGAAATAAAGTTAAAGTTGTTATTGGCAAAATAGCAGCAACCCCTCCCGCCAACAAGAATAAGGACATATTTGGTCATTTGTGTCACCAAGACAGTGCTCCTGGTTTTGCTTGTGGTCAGATGTGACTATAGAGTGCTTTTTTTTTTCCTTGCTCCATAATGGTCACAGAAAGGCCTTGTCAGATGTTGGCTTTTTTATTCAACAGAACACCAAACCCAGCCATGAGAGCGGGGCTGGCTCTGGCAACAACAAGGTCTAGGCGACCGAGCAAGAACAGTGTTCATCCAGCAGGGCCACCCTGATCTAAATCCAAGTTCCACAGCAAAGACTCTAACCTCCCCCCACCTCGGACTTAAAACACTTCTGTTCTCCATTCCCTCCTTGGGCCAGTTTACTCTCCCAAGTAGTAAACTGATCTGAAGAATATTAATCTCCACTGATAAAGTTAATATTCTGTTCCTAAGTTGGAGGGTTGTCATGTACCTGGATTGCAAGAGTTTCCTTGTAGAAACAAATGTGACCCCAGTAGGCCATAGCAAAACTGGGACACACTGTGGAAGAGCACACATTCCTGATTTCTCCAATTCATCCATGCCAGCGACACAAAGAGCTGCCCCTGCACTTCAAACCTACCGCTGAACTTCCAGGTAGCCCATCAACTGATGCTCATGCAGGTTTCCCCACCATGGATTTCTCCAGGGTGGGGACTGGTCTGCTGTCCACAGCTCTGCAGTCTCTTCTCACCTGACTGAGCCATCTCTTCTCTCTCGGCTGTTTTCTATGGAGATACTACTACCGAATGCATATTGGAATCAGCTTGATGTGACAACACTAATGAGTCACTTTCAGAATAACAGAGACTGAGTAATCCACCTTTCCTTTTCCCTATTCTTCATGATGCTCTGCTGCCACCTGTTGATGCTGTGCAGCCAACGGGGCACTTGAGTTGCCACAGACTTTCAGGTTCTACACAGCCTCACCTCAACACACAGAGAATCAATCAGACCCTCAGATGTCAGCTCTGAAACGCCAGAAAGTGTTCAGCACTTGCAGATCCCTGGCAGCTGGGATCTCCAAGCCCTGTACGGTAAGTGAGGCTGAGATTCCAGAGGAAATCTTTATGTCATCATAATTTTATCTATCGTTGACCTTAAATGAATTCAATGTCAACAAACAAAAAATAAATATTCGTTATTTCTGTTTCCATTAGTCCACGTTTTACCTTTTCAGTAGCTCTAAGATTATGTGTGTCTGTGTGTGTCTGTGTACACATAATATTTCATATACTTATGAAGTATAGTATGAAATTGAGACTTAAGTGGGATTCCAGGATTTCCTCCTTTCCTAACTCCCTTATCTGTGTACAAAGATTCCCCAAAAAATGTCTCTGGAAGTTGTACTTCCTACCTTTCTGGTTTTGTGCACCTGGATTAAAAAAGGTTCCTAGTGACACACTGGGTCCTATGCACACCCTGTAGAAATACCCAATCAAGCTAATTAACATCCATCACCTTGGGGCTGGGGATATGGCTCAAGCGGTAGCGCGCTCGCCTGGCATGCGTGCGGCCCGGGTTCGATCCTCAGCACCACATACCAACAAAGATGTTGTGTCTGCCGAGAACTAAAAAATAAATATTAAAAAAAATTCTCTCTCTCTCTCTCTCTCTCTCTCTCTCTCTTAAAAAAATTTAAAAAAAAATCCATCACCTCACCAATTTATCATATTTTTGTAGTGAAAATATTAAAATCTATTCTTTTAGCAATTTTGAAATACAATATGTTATTACTGTGGTTACTATGCAGTGCAACAGACCACTAAAACTTATTCCTGCAGTCTACCTGAAACTTGGTAGCCTTTGATCAACATCTTTCCTCTCCCCATCCCTCACAAAGTAATATGAACTAATATCCTCACTTCACAGATGAGGAAAGTAAAGGCACAGGGAGGCTAAGCAATGTGCCCAAAGGTGCCTTGCTGACTGGGGGAATGCTGAGGTGGAATCTGAGAGAAACAGTACTCTTAACTGCTGCATTTTTCTAACTCTTCCTATGCTACCAAGAGCACTGATGGCTGGAGAACAGAGAAAAAGAGGAAGAAAAACTTCCTATCTCTGTCTTGAGCCTGCATCCTGGGCCTCTTGTTACAGTTTCCAGTTACCAGAGTACCTCAGGCCAGATTTCCTATTCTATGGCCTCTGGGAAAACAGAATAGCAATCACACCTTTCCTTGGATCTGGGTAGCTATAAGAAGGAATCAGCAAGAGAAAGGCAAAGTCAAGATTCTCTTCCACTTCTAACCACCAAAAACTAATTATGAATATCTGCATACAGGTATGTAGAAAAATATTTTAAATATAACCCAAAAGCTTAAAAACGTTTTTAAATAAACAAAAAGAAAGTTGATTTTTAAGACCAACGTAACTCCTAAATGATGTTTTCTGTGCACCAGTGAAGCCTCAGGGTCATGGGAAGCTCACAGCCCCGCATCTGCCGTCCAAGGCAGATGATGGGCACATAGTGCCTTGCAGCCAGGCACCTGCCCTGACTGGCCAGCACTCTCGTGCCTTCTTAGAGGAGATGGCAGACGAGAGGGCTCACAGAGCCAGAGGGTAGGAAGCACAACTTCCAGACATACTTTGGGGGAAGCCTTGTACACGGATGAGGGGGTTAGGAAAGAAGGAAACCCTGGAAGATCACTTAGGTCTCAATCTCAGCCATGGCAGAGACCAGGAGAAAAATCAGAGGTGACAGCAATGGATGTCACATGGTGACAGGCCAGGGCCCCCTCCAACATGTTCTGACAGGCTCATTTTCTGCTTTATAAACTGTGCATCAGCACCAGCATTTAAAAATCAGGAAATTCCATATTTGTGTTTCTAATTTCTCTTGAAAAATGGAAAGATGTGGTAATGCCAGGCCTGCATCCCCACATGGTAACAAGATGAGCTCAACCAGACCATCGCGAGAGACTGTGTCTGGCATAACCAACCAGTCTAGGGCATTCATTTAGCTTCTCTCTAGGAACCAATTTGAGTCTTTGGCTTCTAATCCAGCAGTGGCTTGCCAGGGCCCTCAAACAGGCTGCCCCACCAGCAGAGGACTACCCACCAGGAAGCACTCAGACAGGGGCATGACACAGGACTGGGGACCCTCTCAGCATTTAAGAACTCCCATATCTAGATACAAATTTCCCATCATTTCCTCCACATATTTACAGCTACACTACGAGAATATTTACTATTATATAAATATTCTCCTCAAATTTATACCCTGTGTGTAGAATGCCTCCCCCTCCCTACCTCCAGCTCCTCATCTTTATAATTCAACCTATGTCCATCTTTCATGGCCTCACTCAAACTCTGCTTCTACAAAACCTTCCTCAATCCAATCCTGTGATCAGAATTAATCTCTCCCCCTGTTTTATTGCAGAATTAATTTATATCTATGATAGGATTACTTCAATCTCATTTGTTTATATAAATATATATTTTAGTACCAGGTATTGAACCCAGGGGCACTTTACCGTTGAGTTAAATCCCCAGCCCTTTTATATTTTTTGAGACAAGTTCTCACTAAATTGCTTAGGGCTTTGCTAAATTGCAGGGGCTGGCCTCAAACTTGGACTTCTCCTGCCTCAGCCTCCTGAGTTGCTGGGATTACAGGCACTCTCTACCTGCACCCAGCACAATGAACACATTTTGAAGGATCAGAGTTCACATTGGCTTCTACTGCCATCTACTGACCAAAAAGTAGAATTATGCCTAAAGACAGCCATTTCAATCCAAATTCACCACTCATTCATTTTTACTTTCTTCATTTTTATCCTTTAAGTTTTTCATGTTATTCTTTTCCTTTGTTTATTCATTCATTCTTTCACTCGACTAATAATTTTTATCATTTCCTAAGTGATATACATTAAGTGGTTAAGAATTAAGACAGGGGCTGGGTTGTGGCTCAGTGGTGGAGCACTTGCCAAGCATGTGTGAGGGGCTGGGTTCAATTCTCAGCACCACATAAAAATAAATAAAATAATTTTTTTAAAGAATTCAGACAAATGTGAAAAGACACACAGAAGTCCTGTTGCTGGCAAGGTGGAATGAGTCCCCTGCAGTCTTTATTTCCCACTATTTACAACCAGAGATTGTGGGCAAATCACAAAAAGCAACCATCTGAGAACTGTGAAAAGAATGTAAGCAGATTAGGGAGCAAACCTAAACTTGAGCCAAAATTCATACACAGATGAATGTCATTGATTATTTTTCCTTTGCTTTCCCACTTCAACCCAAAGGTGGGGTTTCCCTTGTGGAACTGAGTGGCAGGCAGAGGTAGCAAAAACACTAATAGCATCTTTCTGGCCAAAGGACTGGGAAAAGCAGTTCCATAAAAAGAAGGCTGGAAAAAAATGGGAGAGGGTGGGGGAAAGCCCATTGATTTTTTTTTAACACTATTTCTTCTCCAAGTCTGCACTAAGAGCATCTCCAGTCATGAACTACAATGTGGTGGCCATAGGGCCTCCAGCACCTAATACCTGAAATAAAATCCAAATTTATGACCAAAGAAACCAGAAACAGAGAGACCTTTGGTACACAAAATGTAAAGGGATCACTTGTTTTTCTCCCTCTCTCCTCTCTATCACTTTGACCTGAAGTTATCCCAGCCATGGATAGGATATTTAAATATTTTTAAAATATTTTTAGTTGTAGATGGACACAATAACTTTATTTTATTTTATTTTAATGTGATGCTGAGGATTGAACCCAGGGCCTCACACATGCTAGGTAAGCTCTCTACCACTGAGCCACAACCCCAAGCCTTATGGGTCCTTTGGTCACTAGAACTTCAAATTAAACCTTATCTTTCTAGTAACGTCACTAGGAAAGGAGGAACAAACAGGAATATTATAAACAACTTTATGCCCATACATTCAATCACTTAACTGAAATGATTTGAGTCCTCAGAGACATATTACCAAAACTCCTTCAAGATAGACAAATCAAGTAGTGTATTCTATTGAGGAAAGCAATTTAGTTAAGAAAACTTCCAACAAAGAAAAAAACAGGCCCATAGGGCTTCACTGCTAAAGCCAACCAAGCATTTAAAGAAGAAATAATGTCAATTTTATATAGTAAGAAACAGGATAGGAAGGAATGCTTTCTAGTGTATTTCATGAGGCCAGCAAGCCAACATCAAAACCAGACCAAGACAAAAAATAATATCCTTTTGAATAAAACAAAAAACAATATCCTTATGAAAATGGGCACAAAATTCTCAATGAAATACCAGCAAATCCAAGTACATTCAAAAAGAAAAAAACAATGAAAAGATATTCCATATCACAGTCACCAGAGAAATGAGACACCACAATTTTTACAGAGTTCTAGGCCAAATGCCTGATCCTGCGGTTCCCAACAAACCAGATCCTGCTACTCACCCCAAAAACCAAACAGAAAAGGTAATGGTGAAAAGCACGAAAGGAACTTGAATCAATCTGGGCATGTTGAGAAGATTGAGAAGTCCTAGTGAGATCCAGCCTCTCACCCTGACTTGAGAAAATAGAGGTAGCACCAGGGCAGGGTGGGGGAATGCACAATGAAGCAGTCTTGGTCACACTGGGGCTGGCTGATCATTATTTCAGGCAAGATGGCTTCAGAAAAGTCTTCATGGCTTAAGGGGGCAATTTCAATTTCCACTTGGGTTCAGGATTTCATCAGACCTGTGATCCTGGAAAGGGGCAATTCAGTTCTGATGAGAGGACTGCTCCTAAGGGACAGGACTGGAAATATCACTCATACTGGAGTGATGTGCCTGCCTCCTACTATTCCTGGAAAGTGCAGGACAGTGACTGAAAACTTTTAGGTGCCACTCCAGGGATCTTAAATGCTCACAGTAGAACATCTCCAAAAACCTTGTCTCGGTCTTGAAGGGAGATGAGATAGGTTAGGTAAACTTAGGTTCAAGAACTCCATATTACTAGTTTTTAGATGGACACCTCATAAATGGTTAGCATGCCTACATGCAGAATGGAGGAGCAGTGTCAAAAAGCTCCACTTTAAAGCAATAAAGGAGACAGATAAAAAATGAAAGCAGAGATGCCAAGCTTTCTCCTGCTTTTAGCTACCCCTTGAGCACCTGCAAACCCAAGTACGGTCAGTGCTGTTAGCAAAGGCAGCCTAAGTCCCTATAAAACAGACACCTGCTGAAATTAGAAACTCCAAATGGTTTTAATTTCTGAACTTACTCACACTGAGAATGGAAGCTGAGGGATGCCCCCTGACTCAGACTGGAACCAAGGGACCTCACACTGTGACACGTTTCTGATTAACACAGCTTAGCCAAGTGCACATACCTATTTATCCTGCCTTTTGTCCCACTGTGATTCCTTTCCTCTTACAAAATTCTCCTGTGCCTCAGTCCCTAAAGGAGACTTGAGAAAGGACAAGCTCTCCTCTATCTTCATCAAGGTCATCCTTGAATAAAACCTGTCTTGTCCCCTCACCAGCCTCTTCTGAGTTTTAGTGAAGCACTACTAGCAGGAACTCATGTCCTCCCCAGGTTCACCTATTACATTATCACCTAGCAGAATTCCATAACTTAAAAAAACTGTAACTCACAATACTAAGTGCTGGAACTCCCACACGTTGTTTGTAGAGAAGCAAAATGGCATAGCTGCTCTGGAAATCACTATTTCTTAAAGTTAATAAATGTACATGTGTTGTATGATTCACAACCTCACTACTGCGTATTTGCTGAAGGAGAATAAAAAACTGTTCATACTAAAACCTGTTTGCAAATGTTTATAGCAGCTTTATTTACAATCACTAAAAAACAGGGAAAAAATAAACATTCTTCCAACTGGTGAATTGGTAGACAGATTATGATACATTATACAATGGAATGCCAACAGCAACATAAAGGAACAAATTATTGATGTATACAACAACATGAGTGAATCTCAAATATGTGCATTATACTGAGTGAAAGAAGTCAGACTGAAAGGTCATAAAATGTCTGATTCTATTTCTATGGCTTCCTGGAAAAGGCAACCCTACAGCAACAAAGAGGTAGGGGTGAGTGATGTGGGCAATTATTGCAAGGAATTTGGAGGTCAGTGAGACCACTCTGTATCTTGATTGTGGTAGTAATTATATGACTCCATGCATGTGCAAAACTCATAGAACTATACATACTGGAGTGAATTTTCATGTATGTAAATTAAAGATGAATAAAATAGCGAAGAAGTAAATGACTACAATTATATCATTGAGTTTTTCAAGGGTTAAAACTATTTTGGGGATTTGGGCATCTTTATGAAACAAAATGAGATGGTTTGCATATATGGCCTCTAAAGTCCATTCCATCTCTGAAATGCTGATTTTATGTGGCATAGAGAGCCTCCCCATGTGAAAGGACATATCAAAGAGATTTAAAAATTTTATCTTTACTGATAATGATTTTTTTAAAAAGACATGTTTCGGGCTGGGGATGTGGCTCAAACAGTAGCGCGCTCGCCCGGCATGCGCGGGGCACTGGGTTCGATCCTCAGCACCACATAAAAATTTAAAAAAATAAATATGTTGTGTCCACTGAAAACTAAAAAATAAATATTAAAAAAATATTTTTAAAAAGACATGTTTCCAACCCAGATGCCCTTCAATAGATGAATGGATAAAAAAACAGTGGTATATTACCCAACCTTAAAGAAGAGTGAAATTATGGCATTTGCAGGTAAATGGATGGAGTTAGAGAATATCATGCTAAGCAAAGTAAGCCAATCCCAAAAAGTCAAAAGCCAAATATTTTCTCTGATAAGTGGATGCTAATCCATAATGGGGTCGGGACAAGGGAAGAATGGAGGAACTCTGGATTGGGCAAAGGGGAAGGAGGAGAGAGTGGGAGGTAAAGGGGGGAAATATGGTGGAATGAGACAGACATCATTACCCTATGTACATGTATGATTGCATGAATGGTGACTCTGGATTGTGTACAAGCAGAGAAATGAAAGTTTGTGCTCCATTCGTGTACAATGAGTCAAAATGCATTCTGCTGTCATGTATAACTAATTAGAACAACCACAAAAAAAAGATATGTTCCCTGTTTGGGTAAAATAAATGTGCAACATTTATTAATAGATTTAAGTTTTCATTGTTTGGATAATCTTAGAACCTACAGAATTAAATGTCAAATATTACAAATAGCAAATACTCCTCCACATGTTTAGTTATTTCTGCAGAATTTCCTCAATAGTTATTAAGTGGGTTTCCTTCTTATACATGAACAACTAAAATTTAGAAAGGTATCAGTTTCTCTTTCTGAGGAAGCATTCTATAAATTTAGGACTATTGCATAATATTTTTGAAATATGCTATAGAATAAATCACATCAACATGCTTTATTTTACATAATTCCTGACAAACTATAACTCTGAATATAAAAAAATGAAGCATTTAAGATACTTCCAGTTATAAGTGACTATATTATTTAATATATTTATGAATTCTGATGTTAACGTTCAGAGGACATGGAAAAGAGTTCCCAAAAGTAAATTTCACTAGCCTTGTAAATGAGCTGTGAACTTAGGAGCTCTCAGAGAATCAGTGAGCTGAGGCAGTCCAAAATGCTCTTTGAGTTCAAGTGCTTCTGTGTGCAGATCAGAAAACTGAAATCCTGAGAAGGCAAATGACAGGTTTGTCAAGCTCACATGACTCACACAGGAAGAGCCAGCACTTTAGAAGTCAAGACAAACAGAAGCAGTTTCAAAGTGAATGGCTCACACTGAAATCTCAGAATAGCTTCACTTAAGTGGATCAAGTCATTTAAAAGATGATTAGCCTTCACAATACCAGATCTTAAACTATACTACAGAGCTATAATAACAAAAGCATGGTATCAGCACCAAAATAGACTTGTAGGTCAATGTTACAGAATAGAGGACACAGAGACAAACCCATCTAAATACAGTTATGTCATACTAGACAAAGGTGCCAAAAACATTCACTGGAGAAAAGATAGCCTATTAAATAAATGGTGCTGGAAAAACTGGAAATCCATATGCAGCAAACTTAAATTAAACTCTATCCCTCACCCTGCACAAAAATCAACTCAAAGTGGGTCAAAGACTTAGGCACCAGAATAGAGACCCCGCACCTAATAAAAGAAAAAGTAGGTCCAAATCTTCACCATGTGGGCCTAAGATCTGACTTCCCTAACAAGACCCCTAAATCACAAGAAGTAAAATCAAATATCAATAAATGGGAGCTGGGATTGTGGCTCAGTAGCAGAGAGCTTACTCAAATGTGTGAGGCACTGGGTTCAATCCTCAGCACCATATAAAAATAAATATTTTTAAAAAGGTATTGTGTCCATCTACAACTAAAAAAATGTCTTTAAAAAAATAATCAATAAATGGGATTTATTCAAATTAAAAAGCTTCTCAATAAAGGAAATAATAATGTGAAGAGAGAGCCTACATATTGGGAGAAAATCTTTATCACATGCACCTCTGATAAAGCATTAATCTCTAGGATATATAAAGAACTATAAATGGACTAAGGAACTGAACAGAAGAAACAATACAATCTTCTACTTCACAGAAGAAGAAATACAATCAATCAAAAATTACATGAAAAAGTGTTCAACATCTCTAGCAATTAGACAAACGCAAATCAAAACTACACTAAAATTTCATCTCACTCCTGTCAGAATGGCAATCATCAGGAATACAGGAAACAATAAATGTTGGCAAGGATGTAGGGGGAAAGGTAGACTCATACACTGCTGGTGGGACTGCAAATTGGTACAACCACTATGGAAAGAAGTATGGAGATTCCTCAGAAAACTTGGAAGGGAACCATCATTTGACCCAGCTATCCCAGTCCTCAGTTTATACCCAAAGGACTTAAAATCAGCATACTACAATGACATGGCCACATCAATGTTTATAGCTGCTCAACTCACAATAGCTAAACTATTGAACCAACCTAGGTATCCTTCAATAGATGAATGGATAAAGAAAATGTGGCACATATATTTAATGAAATATTACTCAGCTTTAAAGAAGAATTATGGCATTTGCAAGTATGTGGATGGAGTTGGAGAATATCATGTTAAGCAAAATAACCCAATCCCAAAAAACAAAGGCTGAATGTTTTCTCTAATATGTGGATGCTACTTCACAATAAGGTGGGGGACACTAAAGAAAAATACGGTACCTTAAATTAGGTAGAGGGAAGGGAGGGGAGGGGATGTGGGGATAAAAAGGATAGTAGAATAAAACAGACATTACTG
The DNA here is from genome assembly GCF_964194105.1 of Spermophilus citellus. Taxonomy (NCBI): domain Eukaryota; kingdom Metazoa; phylum Chordata; class Mammalia; order Rodentia; family Sciuridae; genus Spermophilus; species Spermophilus citellus. Next base: position 159,583,684 of record NC_138187.1, read on the forward strand.
CTTTATGTATATATGTGACTCTATAACATGTACTCTCAGAAAAATGAGAAATTATATTCCATCTACATATGATATATCAAAGTACATAAATGCATTCTACTGTCATTAAAACAAATAAAAATTTTTTTAAAAAGATGACGAGCCTTAATTTTTGCTTTTAAAGTTCATCCACTAAATAATATTTAGCTAGTGATTCTATTCCTTATCATTATATAGTCAGACAAAACCACCCAGAAACCATCCAGAACTTAAATACTAAATTAACCAAAAGTAAAATATTGTATTACCCATCTTCTTTCACTTTAACTTGTTATTGCACAAGTATCTAGAATGGCATGAAGCTCAGAGAAGAGGTGTCCGATCAGTGCTTGACACTTACTTGGAGGCCACACACATATCCACTTGCACACTCTGGGGGGACTTGGGATTAAACCCAGAGGTGCTCTGCCACTGAGCTATAGCCCAAGCCCACCTCCCTTTTCTTTGAGACAGAGCCTCCCTAAGTGGCGGAAGCTGGCCTGGATGTGTGATCTTCCTCCTCTGTCTCCCAGGTCACGGACTCACAGCACGCGCCCCCACGCCTGCTCACTTGCACTTGTTGTATCAGCAGACATTATTCAGGTCTAAACTCAAAACAAGGCGAGTGCAGAGTTTCCTTAGAATTATCATAAGGCATTCACATACATACACAGTGATGGCAAAAGAAACTATTCTATTTTTACAAAGGATTTCTTTTACGATTTTCTGGAAAATCAAAATATATTTGAAAAATTAATTTGAATCTTATTTTTATGGAATCCAGAGAAAACTTCCAATGGAAACACATGGGAAAGCAATTTAAAAATCAGTAGTGGAAAGGGAATTGGTCACGAGTGCAAACAGCCTGGGTGTAGGTCTCCAGCCGCTCCTCCTGGCCAGCACTCCAGCTCTCAGGCGCAGCAGTTTCTTCCTGGGCTTCAAGAAGAGATAGGTCTTCTCTGCTTACCACCGTGCCTGTTTGCTGGCAAGCTTTGCCACCAAGAGATGACAACACCCCACCAATCTCAAAGCATAAGACATCACATTAGCGAGACAGACGGTACTAGAGCAGAGCGTGGCTTGGGCAGGTGGGCCTAGCTACAGGCCTCTTTGCTTTGCACATATTTGTCAAGTGACTGGGACGAGCTCCTCAGTTTCTCTGAGCTGCCTTATGAATGATAATTTCTGTATGCCGAGGTCACCGATTAATTGCCTTAGTTGTCTTCATACTGCAAATCAGTCCTCTCTGAATACCTCTAGAGAATCCACCAAGTGACCGCAATACAAAGGAAGGTAGTTATTCAAAGGAAGTAAGTTATCCAGAGTGCACATGCCTAACCCCGGTCCATGGACAGGACTGGAGAGACAAAATACTAAGGCTCTTTGTCAGGTGAAGAGTCCCATGTGTCATACCAGAGTCCTTGAGGGGAGGACTCTAACGAAGAGGGGGTTAAAGATGAATCATTCCCCCGAATCTATACCATTACATCAAGAGTACAAAGTATCCTGATTCAAAACCTAAGAAACAAAGCAGGGGTGAAGAGTGGTTTTATGCCTTTTCATAATCCCTTAAATCCCAAGTTTTCAATTCTGCAAATATTTTAACAAAACTAACACAGATGCATTAAAATAGGTTCGAATACCATAATCTAGACTGTATATATTAATTAACATTGATAGTATAATCATATTCTTATTGTCATATTACATATTACATAATTATATGGTATGTGCTATATTTAAGTTTTTACAGATTTTTCATATCTAGGATGATGGAACAAAATGAGTTAATTGAAAAATATACCACAAAAGCCCACTCATAATTTCATCACATGAAAATTATACAAATAACTAAAAGAGGTTTCCTGCCCATTTCCAGCATTATTTTTACCTATCTATATCTCTATTCATCCCAAGTCCATCTTCCTAAGAAACCATGGTCAGCACTTCATCATATAACTTTAGAAATTTGTGTTTATGCACACACACAGTTTTTTTAATATTTATTTTTTAGTTTTAGGTGGACATATTATCTTTATTTTTATGTGCTGCTGAGGATCAAACCCAGTGCCACACGCATGCCAGGCGAACCACATTCCCAGTCCCATTTGTAGTTTTAAAATGAGATTCTTCTATGCATATTGGATTGAAATTGATTTTAAATATACACACACACACACACACATATACATACACACACACATACATACATATAGTCTTTTTTAAAAAATATTTATTTTTTAGTTGTAGTTGGACACAATACCTTCATTTAATTTATTTATTTTTATGTGGTGCTGAGGATCCAACCTAGGGCACCATTGAGCCCCAGCCCCAAAACACACTGCCTTGTTTTCAGGTCAGTATTTACTTGTTGATACTGATAGACCCAGTCTGATTCCCTCTTAAAATTGGGAGCCATCTGGCCACAAAGGCATGAAAAGCTAATTTGGGCTTTACTATAAATTACTGCAAATTCTGAACCTGCTTGGAATGCCTGCCCGTGCCTTGAACTCACCCCTGCCTGGCTCTCTGACCAGATAGCAGCCCTCTCTGAAACTTTAGTGACACCTCACAAATCTTGGCCTTCCCTGGCCACATAACACCCCTCTCTGAGGCTCTAATGACCTTCATAAATTCTGATGTCAGGGCTTTGTGTGATGCTTGTCAGAGTTTTGTTATCTGTAACCCCCCTTTGTGTAACTTTCTGGGCTATAAAGCAGGCTGCAGGAAAGCTGCAGTGCTGTCTTGTTTCGGGGGTTTTGTTGGGAGAGGCAGCCCGGCTGGTGGAAATAATAAGCTTGCTTTAATTTGATTTTAATTGGAGTCAGTGGTCTTTCCTTGCGTCCTGGTCTCTCAGTACAGGGATCGCACTCAGGGGCACTTAACCACTTTGTCACAACCTCAGCCCTATTAACATTTTATTTAGAGGCAGGGTCCAGCTGAGTTGCTTAGGGCTTGGAACATGCCATCCTCCCGCCTGGACCTAGGGGGTCTCTGGGGTTAAGAAGCAGGCGGCCGGCTCTGCTGGTCTTCATTTCTAACAGCGCCCACCATTTCCTTACTTCCTCAGTCACTGTCTACGAACAGATGTGTCACTCCCCTGGTGCTAATTAAAAGTTCCCGGTGGAGAGGCGAACCCAAGGGGTCCCTAGGACCAGCGAGGTTCCAGCTCAGGTGGGGGACAGCAGCTCCGACCCGAAAGGGATCCTCTTGCAGCAAAGGGAGCCCCCTGCCACCCCTGCCAATCGTATGCATCAAAAAACCCAAAACAACAAAAACAAAAATCGTGCAGTCTTGGTGACACACGTCTGTGACCCTGCGACTCGGGAGGCTGAGGCAGGAGGCTCCCGCGACTGAGGCCGGCCAGGGCAACTCAGCGAGGCCCCGTCACAAAATACAAAATCAAAAGGGCCGCGGTGCAGCTCAGTGGCAAAGCCCAGGGTCGAGCGCCTTCCCGGCGCGTGCAGGCGCCCCGAGGAGGTAGATTTAACTCAGCCTCTGAGAGCTAGAGAAGGTTCCAGAGCCCACCAACACTGCCCGGACCAAACCCCACCCACGAGTGCCAGGCCACAGGCGTGACAGGAAGGGGAGAGAAAAGGAAGCAGCCGCAGAGAAACGGCAGCCTCACCTGAGGCGCTGGGCCCGCAGGCAGGCCCTCGGCGCACCTGCACGGCCTTCCGCCTCTCACGGCCCGCCCAGCTGCGCTGATGGGCTGAGACCGTTGCCCGGTTACAAGGGAGTACTCCAAAGTTTGGTTAGAGCTGGTCCAGGCATCAAGTTAGGTTACAGCTCACGGGGTACGGAGGCAGCCCTAGGCCAAACTTTGTCACCGGAGTGAGGAGACAGGTTTAGGCCAAATTTAACTCACTTTAATTCGCGTCAATTTCAGGAATTTTAAAAAGATGAAGACTCTAACCTGTTCATTCTCCCTCGAACATAGTTGTGAGCAATAAGTAACACATATAATAAGTTTCCAACACAATGTTAGGCCAAATTAGAAGTTCAAGAAATGTCCGTCTCCTTCCTGGTTTCTTCTTACAGCAAACTCTTTCTTCTGAAGGAGCCAGGGGATTCTCTCATGGTCAAGGGAATTCCCACCACCCCAGGGGAGAGGCAGAGAGGGCCCTGGGCTCACCCTGCAGATGGCTTCATCCCACACCCCAGGAGCTAAGCGCTCTTTTGTTACCCAAGGGGCCTGGGGTCACCTTTCTAGGAAGACTCCTGGAGCTGTCCCCATTATTTCAAACTTCTGAAAATGGTTATTACCGTATATATAGGAAGGTTTTCTCTAACACTTTTTAAACTCTCTGCAGGAAGAGTGAACTATCTTTTCAAATGTCTTCCCAAAGTGTGCGAGTTGCTCATGTCTTTAGTGTCCCCTCATGGCATTCTTTCCACATAGCTGCCTGTTCTGGGTCTCCTCCACTAGACAGTAAAGCTCTTGTGGACAAGGTCCCTCCTTGCTCCTCACCCTGGGACCTGAGCTGCGCTCACCAGGCCATGTACCTGAAGGATGGGAAGTCATCTGGGTGTTCCACTTCACTCTGTTCATGACTTGCACCTGATCTTGGAGAAATCCCTTTTCTGGATCTCAGTTCCCCATTTTTAAAACATCTTTAAAGAAATGGCATGGCAATGTCCCATAGGTCCCTTCAAGCTCTAACACACCATGCATACATAACACCATCTGCAGCCTGGAATAGCCATAGCTACACAGAGAAGTGCTCCCTGCCCAAATATTCTTTTTGTCTGTCACTAAAATGCCCATTTTAATCAGTAAAAACAATCACATTCAATTTTTCTTATTTGTATTTGGAGATTTCTTAGATTCTCAACAGCAACACAGTTAGAAATTATTCCTCAGAATAGGCTACTTTTATAGATGGTTTAGTGAAGAGCACAATTATCCGTTGATTTTTCATTGTTTTCTTTTTCAAAAGGCAATTTTTCCTGATCCCACATTCCAATTCCAGAGTTTTCTTCACACTGGCAAATTACTCTAAAATCACTTCTAAGTATTGCTATTATTACCAAGAGTATTGCTAATAGTACTTTTAATAAGAAAAAGAAATCTTTAACCAGACCAGAGGTTGCTGAGATCCTGACTAACTGAATTCAGTCAATTGCCCACATCAGAAACAAGAGAAAACAAGATAAAAATAAATGTAATTGCAGATTAGCTAAACAGAATGACACTAATCTGCCTTCCATCCTACAGAAACAGAATAATTTCTTTTCTCTATCTCTTCTGATAGAGGGCAAAAGAACCCACTGAGCCAGTAACAATAAGAATGCCATGAACAAGTACTTCAGAGTCTTTGGAGATCTTGTATGTTATCAAATTTTCACATGAACACCGAATCCTGAGATGTTTCTTTGGACACTTTGTTGTTCCTGAGGATCCATCAATGATGGTGCCTCTTTGGAGCTGGACAGCTGTCATGTGTGTCGATCTCTCCACCGGCTCCAAAAGCTCTGCTCCACGCCTCTGCTCCCTACATTTTCAGTCTCATCATTTTATCTTAGCTTGTTAAGAATGACTAAATCATTACCAAAAATGTTGACTCCTGGAATCTGGTTTTGCTCATGAAGCTCATGAAGAGACAGGAGAACTCAAGTACTCACTGTCATTTCAGGTTTCCTGTGAGATTCCCCCAACATGAGCCTCACTCCTGGTGCTCCAGGTTCTGGATAAGGCAGGATCTCAATTTCCAAGACTCTTCCTTCAAAGACTGATGCCACTACTGGGCCTGAGTAATACCTGAAATGGCCACTAGGTGGCGCCAGGGAGCGGAAGGCGTATGCAGGCCTGCAGGGGAGTGGGGGAAACAGTCGGTGGGGTTTCACCCCATGGAACATCCCAACCTATGCTACCAATTTAACTTTCCAATGTCTCAGTACCCCTGAGGGGGAATAATATAATAATATATGACAAGACACTTAAAATGAAAGTGGATCAAATCATCAACATGCATTCCTAAATACAGGTCACTTATTGGTTCTGGCACCATATAAATTTCAACTTCTACCTCAGTCCAACTCTTCACGTTCATTTAAGCCAGCCTTGGATGTTAAATATTATTTCCCATCTTCCCCCTGTACCATCAAAGAGGCTGGGGCTTGGAGGGTTCCAATCACAGCACCAGCAGACCCGGGGTTCAAATCAGATCTGCCGCACTTCATAGGTTTTTGTCCTTAAACTAAAGCATAAAGCAGGAAACCAGTAGCTTCACCGAAATAACTGAGCAACTGGGGCGCAGTCCTCTCCCAACGTGGTAAAGAGGAGAGGTGGCACTACAGGGGAAGGTGGAAGGACAGGTGAGGAGCCACACCTAGGCAGGAACAGTGATTCAGGACAGCACCAGATGGCAGCCTCGGTTACTGTGCACCCAGTCCTCCCAAGAGCCTGCACTGTACGAGCACCCCCTACCCCAGGGGCACTGCTGTTGGATGCCTGCTGACATATTTTTCTTCCCTTTCCTGGAACAACATGCCTATTTGCCTTTGAGGAACTGCCTCTCCTGGACCCTTTCAGGTGGTTGGTGTGCATGTGACTCCACCCTCAGGTCTAGGAGTGAACCTGAAGTCGAATATCCTAGCTCCTCGGCTCAGTGATTGTGCTACTTCAGAGCTTGAGAGGTAAAGAGTTGCTTGGTGAGGGCTTCTTAGATTTTCTCTTCCAGGGAACTAGCAAAAGGGAACCACCTCTTTAAATAGTGCGATGTGAGGATGTGAGGTCTAGAGTTGCAGTTGCTGCCCTGAGGCAAGGCAGCCTGAGAGGATAGCTAGAACTAGAAGGCAGGCACAGCCAAGAAAGTGGCAGAGACATGGAGCAAGACTCCTTAGAAGAATGTGAGCATCTAGATCAAACCAGACCATTACATTAGCATGAGTTTTCTATTACTCAGAATCAAAAGCATCTTAACTGCTACATACAAGAACTAGCATTTTCCATGTATTTTAGATAAGAAAATTCAGACTTAGAAAATTCCCAAGGCATACCACTTGAAAGGGCAAGATTTGATCCACAGATGTCTGACCCCAAAGCCATAATTATTAACCACAAATTATTTCCTTAATATTCAAACATCCCAAAAGGAGGGCAATGCCTCTTTCCCTCTGGCTTTTGCTCGGAGCTCCTGCTTAGGTTCTGCCCCTAATCCTCATGCTTTCTATGGAATCTCCTTTAAATGACTTCACCCTATCTCTGATCCACAGGACTAAAACATTACTAGATCAATCATTGGAGTTCGTGGGAGCAATCTGTTCTATTTGATTTCAGCTGTGAGATATTGGAATGATTCCCAGCCCAGGAATTGATGGGGTGTCCTCAGTCTTTGTTTCCTGTGCTTAGAAGCAATCATTCCTGGATCTCTGGTGACATCACAGAAAGTATGTCTAGTCATTGACATTGCCGTGACGAAGGAAGTCCTCACGAACACACTGCTTACGGCGCAACTGCCCCTGCCGGAGGGTGAGAGGTGGATCACAAAGCAAGCAAAGCCTCGTCCAAAACTGGGCGCGGTGCCATTTTGGAACTGCACCAGCCCCACTCCCAGATCCCACTTGGAAAGGATCTGGGTTCCCCTACCCCAGTCTGCCCTCGTTGCTCACGCTCACTGTCCCTTTTCCAGACTTCAAATCTGTCTTCTGAGAGGGAGCTGCAGGATTTAAGTCATGCTTTAAAAAAAAAAAAATTGCCCATGGTGGGGGAGAAAATCTCATCAAAATATCTTCCAGTGAAATCCACCAGAAAGACTTGCCAAAAATAACTTCTCACAAAGGAAGGTGACAGTAAGAAATCACCTGTGCCTCCTGGGAACTAAGCTCCATAGTCTCTCTGTCCTCCGCCCCAGGCTACTTTTTTTTTCATTACCACCCTGACCTTTTCTTTCTTCAAACACACGCCTCGCCTCCGCCTGGCCCCCTCCTGTTGTGGCCTCTGTAGTTATGGAATGGAAAGGGGTCCCCCACCAGCTGGGCTTCTGATGTGGGTTTGGTGCGTGGCTTTCTCACTGACTCTTCAGAATAATTTCAAGTTTTGTTTTTCAGTCATTCGTTGGGTTTTCTGTTTACACTTCAGCTTGGTCTCCCCAGAGAGGCAGCAAAACAAGCCGAGTCTCCTCTGCCTTTTTCCATCACATGACGGCAGCAGAGAGAGGGGTGAGGATAGGAAGCCCTGCGAGGCCCAGTGGAGGAAGATGAAAGGCAGCGGCTACCTGACACTCCACCTCTAGCTGTGGCTCTGGGGGCGACAAGCACTGGGATAAACCCCAAGACCTGGACGGTCCTGACCCTACCACTCTCCGGACCCATCCCCTGTGCAGTGGCCACTGGCCTGCAGTGTAGACCTGCTGCTCAGGTGCCTCCCTAGAGGCAAAGAGGAGTCCCTCAGGAGAGGCCACTGCTGCTGGCCGCTGAGCCCCTGTGAGCTGTGAGGAGGTGGGCCCTCGGAGAAGGCCGTGAGCAGGAGAGAAGGCTAGCATGACGCTTCTTAGGTACACAGCGCTCAAGCCCTGTGCAGCCTTGGAAGTCCTGTGGCTCAAAGCCCTTCCTTTCCTTCTAAGGAGAAGCCCCAGATGTTGGGGTGACCTGCCTGAGGCCAAGAAGCTGTGAAAGACCAAGGAGCAGAATCTGCACCAGCCTTTCCCACAGTGTTTTGCTTCCTTTAATCAAGTTGGACAAACTCCATAAATCAGTTATAAGATTGGGTTCCTTAAACAGAATCTCAAGGTTTGGAACAGGAACTTAGACGTTAATTAAATCTCCCCTTTTTAAATTTTATTTTATTTGTTTGTTTATTTATTTATTTATTGGTACCACAGATTGAACTCAGGGGCACTAGACCCTTGCCCACATCCCCAACCCTATTTTGTATTTAGAGACAGGGTCTCATTGAGTTGTTAGCATCTCACTTTTGCTGAGGCTGGCTTTGAACTTGAGATCCTCCTGCCTCAGCCTCCTGAGCTGCTGGGATGACAGGCACACCAGCTTCTCTCTCTCTTTTTTAATGGTACTGGGGATTGAATCCAGGGGTGCTTACCAATACTCTCAGTGACAGGGAATGTATGTATCACTTCCCAAGGCAAATTATCCTGAACACAGAGAATTTTAATTGTTTTTTTTTTTAATTCGTAGCTTCCGTGGCGTCTCTTCCTTTGTCTCCTCCTCCTGCTCCTCCCCTCACTACTCCTCTCCCCGACCTCCACCGCCCTTTCCTCTTCCTGCCCCTCCACTGCTTCTTGCTCTGGTCCTTGCATTTGCAGCTGTGAATGATGGAGAAGGAAGATGACAGCAGGAGAAAGGGCCTCACTGGCCTTGACCTTCTGAACAGCAGATGGTCATTCATTAGTGTTCTCATAAATGCCCTCCAGCCGGGAGTGGTAGCACACACCAGCAATCCAGCAGCTCAGGACGCTGAGGCAGGAGGATTGTAAGTTCAAGGCCAGCCTCAGCAACTTAGTGAGGCCCTAAACAACTGAGCAAGACTCTGTTTCAAAATAAAAAATAAATGAATAAAAAGCATTGGGGACGTGGCTTGGTGGTTAAGCATTGGATTCGACCTCCATACCAAAAAAAAGAATCTTTTTTTTTTGCCTTTTTCTCTCTTTTTTTTTCTATGCATGAAGAACCTTTATCAAGCAAAATCATGCCTTCTTTCTTTTTCCTTTGCTAAAAGTGTTGAACTCTCTACAGTGCAATAGGTTAGAGAGGTAAAAGGAAGGGAAATCAATCAATTCTATTTCTTCTTAGCAGGTCTGAGAAAGGTGTATTGGAAGAACTGAAGCTAGAGATCATCAAGAGCAAATTCATTCGTTCCTTTATTTACTCAAACATTGACACTATATCTTTTTCTTTTTGTCAGAGCATGAGATAAATGAAATAAAGCATTTCATCGCTATTAAAGTGTTATTAAGGAATAATTTTAAATCAAGAGAACAAAGAAAAGCAAATAAAAGACTGAAAAACATGTTTGCATAATAAAAAGTCAACTTTGTTTGTAGTTATCTAAAGCTGATAGACCTCTGTTCGTTTATAAGAAAGTCTTTACATAAGTCAATCAATACAGCTCCACCACTAAGCTGCAGCCCCAGCCTGAAGTTTGATCCTGTTCACCCCCCACCCCCGCAATGTGTGATTCAAGACCCTCTGGCAGTGCTGGGCGGCAAAAATGAGCTGTGGCTGCCAGTCTGCCCTGCAATCATAAGAGCCAATAACCTGTAGCATTGCTAAGCTGTGGTGCTTGGTAGTTAGGTGAATTATAAGATTGTTTGACTTGATAGTATTTTCAACTTATTATGGGTTTACCAGGCTGTAACCCCATCATAAGCTGAGGAACATCTATATTAGAATTAACTCTTACCAAACTCCTGATGAGAACACAGGATGAAGGGTTGTCTTTCTTGGATATTTTGATTTCTCTAAGCCATTCCACCAAGCTTAATAGAATAATCCATGGTGTCCATGGATTCCAAAAAGTCCATGGATAGACCACACGGAGCCACGAACTTAAATGGGGAAAGAACATCTTTATGTTAACTAATCCTAATATTTTATATTTTCTTCTTTTATGAATATGGGGAATGAATTCAGTAGTATTAGCAATGTCTGTGATAGAAACCACAGATACCTTTTTCTTTTCACGTTGAAGCTGTAGAAATATGTTCAAACAGTGTTTGCTTCATTACTATTTTAAACTCGATAGTTTATAGATCAGCTGATAGTTCTGGTTATTTAGTGTGTTAATTATACTATATCACAATTTTGTTTCAAATAGGACAACTATATGTCAATGTGATTGCCTTCCAGGTAATCCTAAATGCTTTTTTTCATGGATGTGAAATATTTTAAAAATAGGACCACAGCTAAAGAAAGTAAAGAACTCTTGCAATAAGTTCACAAAACTCTAATACTGTATCAAATTAGATCATCTTTAAGCAAAACCTGTTAGCTTAGCTCCCAAGCTGAATTCATTCAGTGAGAACAATGTAACATTATGCCCTTAGATTTCAAACGGTCCAGAGTCTACGGACCTCTGCACTGAGTGTTCCGCCATCTCCTAATAGATGGCTCATTTCTCCCAGTAAACTAATTTCTCTTAGAAATTCAATACCAAGAAGATAAACTTCAAATGGATTTTTATGGATCCCTTCACCAAATAACAGGAACTGTGTCTGCATTTTAGTTATCACTGTTGTTTTGCTAAGGTTGCCATGAAGACCAGCACTAATTGTAGAATCTGCTGATATTGATAATATCATCCCAGTTGGGGCGTATGGTCTTCCTCCCCTACAGACAGTTTCTGATATGTTTTTTAGTTGCCTCATATTATACTTTCTTGAAAACTATAGCTTGACCTAAAACATATTTTTTTGAAATAGGAAGGGCAAAAATTATGAAAAAAACGAATGGCCTTACACAATATTGTAAGACATTTCACTTGGATACTACCCAAGATTCTGGGAAAGGAAAATCAAAGTGTCTTTCCTTCCCCATCTGACCCCCAGAGGCTTCCTGAGTCATCGGTGTTTGCAGGTCACTACAACCCGATGACCGCTAGAAAAGAAGGGGCCCGGCAAGCCATGCCCACCACAAGACTCCACCAGCCCCATGGCATGGCGTGGCATTGACTCAGTTCTCCCGAGTATTAATTAGCAGTTATGCAAATATGCACGAACCCAGAGGACTCTGCCTTTTAAGGAGTTACTTGCAATAGCAGCATCCGATTTTTAAAGCTAATTGCCACCTACTCATTACCCTCTTCCTCCCTCTCCTCAGTCCCACCTCCCCACCGTCCAGGTTCACTCACCTAATGGAATCCCCCAGAGGCTCCTGAGCTCCCTGAAGATTCCCCGCAAAAATCGAAGGAATAAAAAGGACCCAAGAGCCCGTGAACCCATGTGGATCACTTCACATCAGGAAGGGGACTCCCTGAGATTTTACCCTGAATGGAAGCCCCATGGTCTCCACCCACTGATGTATCGGGTGACTCACGGGTATGGAGAGGAAGTCATGAGCTTTCATAGTTCCTAATAACGACAAGGAGAGCTGAGGGGCATAACTGCAGCCCTACCCTGACCCAGAAGACTCAGTTTCCCAGACAGTGCTACCTGGCAGGTACTTCACACTAAGTACTCTGACCTCTTGGGAAGGAAAACCGAGCACAACCCACATGGCGCTCAACTTGGACTACCAAATGGTAGGTTTTCTGCTTAGAGAGCAGTGGTGGTCACTGAAAAAAAATGGAAGAATAAAAAGTCAAAACATGAGAATTCATACCCCATTTGAGTCAAATGTATGATATGTCCAGATCATTGTATTGTCTCCAGCAACTAATAAAAAATAAAAATTAAAAAAAAAGGCAAAACAAAACAAAATACTAAGGCTGAGGGCTGATTTCAAAATTGACCTTGTATCTTTTTCTAGCCAAAGTCTGTTTATCATAATGACCCAAGAAAAAAATAATTTCATCCTTGAATAATTGACTGACTGATGCCTGTCTGAAGTCAGAACACCAAAACAGCAGGAAGTCTTTCAACAGACCAGTAAGTAACTACTATGTATCAGGCCTCAAAATGGAAGTCCAGTATATTTTAGTGAACAGAACATGGACAACTTTTTAGTCATTTTTTTTATGGTTTTAAGGTTAAATATACATCCACCCCCTAATCCGAAATTCCATTTCTAGATATTTGCCCAAGAGAAGAATATATATATATATATATATCAATAAAAATATATGTACAAATATCTTGCCCATAATAGTCCCAAACTGGAAACAATCCCAATGTCATCAACAGAGAATGGAGATACATTTTTTTTTGGTATATTCATACAGGAATAAAAAGGAATGAACTTCTAATACAGCAACAACAATGATTCTTACAGATGTCCTATTGAAAGAAGAAGTCAAGAATAGGCAAAACTAAGGTGATGTTTAAGTCAGAAAATTTCACTCCTAGTGAAGAATTAGCAGGAGAAAAGCACAAGGAAACTGTCACAGTTGATGGGAAATTCATATAAATGATGGTTACAAAGCATTAACAGTCTTCCTTCTTTATAGGATGTAAATTATACCATAACTCTGAAAATAATCTACAAAGAATTATTTCTTTTAGATCATCTGCCCACCTCAAGAAAAAGAGAACAGAGAAGAAAAAACAATAAGAATAGTCTTTGTGGGCCCACAGGGAGAGACTGATAATACACAGGCAAATAATCAAAAGTTATTGATAAGTGCATGATAGAACAGGTGTAGAGTTACAGAGAACACTTATTAATGAGGTTGTGAAAGGCCTTTCTGAGAAGATGATCTGAGGGCCAAAGGGTACGAATGAAGCCATGTTAATTCCTCAAATACTCTTGAGTACAGAAAGGAGCTTGTTTATTAATAAAATGCAGCCTCTCCTGTTGAAATGGAACCTTCTGGAGGGACCTACAAAGAGCAGGGATAAGCAGTTGTCCCGACTATCCGAGTACAGAACCAGGCTGCGCTCTGCAAGTAGCTTAAAAATAAACTGCTGAGCTTAGCAGAAAAGACAAAACCGTTTTCTCATCTCATTTCCCCAGCCTCAGAAAGAGGAGGCGGCTCAGCCTGCAAAGCTAACTTGCAAGATGCCCATCAGCTCTGCAGCGGAGGAGTCCCCGAGAGCCCCAGGCTGCAAACAGCCCCAGGGTGTCTGGTTGGGCGCTCCTTGGAACCAGGTAAGATTCCACCCCCGCGGGGTTGCCTGAGTAAATAAAAAGTAAAAGTTGACAAGGAGGGAAACCGTGACACATGCAGAAGTCTCCTCTCGGCAGTGGAAATCCATGCTCAGCAAACCTGAGGTGGGGGAATACCCGCAGTGGAAGGATCGAAAGAAAGCCCTCAGCTGATGAGCTCGTTTCTCCCTGTCTGCAGGAGCAGGTGTCCTCTGCTCAGAAAGAGGCCGAGCCGAGCAGGGGAGGCCCACCTGGCCTCCGTCCTCCTCCCACGCAGGCACGAGGTCGCTCTTGAGAAGCAGCACACCCCTACCTTCATAGCACTAACTGAACAACAGCAACAAATGTAAGAGCAGACAGCCCTGTGGTCTAGTCCGTTCTGAGCAGGTAATAAATGGGTGATGATCTCGGTAACAAGCAGGAACCTCATTCCCACATCCCGGCCAGGAAAACCTTTTCTTCAGAAGCCCCAACCCAGGGCCTTCATTTCCTTGAATCTGTCATTGCCCCCAAGAGTCTTCATTCAACCTGACCAAGCCCCAGTCACAGAACTGGCCGCTCTCTTACCACCAAGGTCTACGGGTGGTTTATTCACTGTAGGTCTCTCGCCCCTCCCCAGATGTAATTTTTAAAAATCTGAATGTTTTGTCAAAGCAGAGAATCTCAGGGGTTACCATGGTTCCCACAGAATTGAGGAAATAGAAAAGGAAAATCCTGACTCCTCTTAATTAAAGCAGAAAGTTTAAGTCCAGTGTTGAAATCAGGCCTGTTACTAAAGGTGAAAGTAAAGTTAAGAACCGCTTGTTTATATCCAAACCCAAGCATCTCCATGTTATTCCAAAATTAAAAAAAAAAAAAAAAGAGGTGGCATTTTAAGTCACTAAGCCACTCAACATTCAGGGTGGCAGGTGCTGCAGGCCAATCTGGAGCCTCCTGGGAGGAAAGGTCACTCCAGGTGCTGGACTGTCCTGGGAAAGTCAGGGCCATCTGCAGGACAAGCTTGCTGTGCCCTCCTACTGCTCCAAAGAAGCAGCACAGGACTGACAGCATTTTATTCAACAGATCTTACATAAGGAACACCTTCTAAGTGGCGGTGCTGGTAGAATATTGAACACCCTGCTGACTAAGCAGTCCCAGCAGCAGGGGACCCAAGGCCCTAAGCTTGCTTCTGAGGTGTCCGTGGCCAGGGTCCCTTCCTACTCCCACCCCCCACCCCAGCAGCAAGGCAGACTCCATGCAAGTTTCTAACAACCACACAGAAATTAAAACCAGGGCAGAGGAGGGCAGCATGGAGACATGCAGATGACCTCAGAGGCTGCAGACTCAGCGGCAGCCCTGACGTCTGCCTCTCTCTGAACTGTGGCACAGGAAAGAATCACACACCCTATCTTAAAGAAAGCACACGTAGGGATACCAAAGTACCAGCTCTGGCCCCCTTCTCCCTCCTTGGAGAAGTCTGTCACCCCTTTTTAAATAAACCCTGCTTCAAATGCTTGCCTCAGCATGCTTCTCTAATGTTCAAACGTGAGCATGTGAGGGAGCAGAACTCATCACCCATAACCAGCCGTATCATATTTGGAGGTCCCATCGAGATCTACACCAAGAGGTACTGCTTCTAAAAGAAAAAGAAAAAAAAAAACCAAATCGGGTTAATTTGGGAGAAAAAGCCATCACCTATAGGACAGATAGTATATGATGCTGACTTGCAGTACTAATACCCAATTAAATGGAAGGGGTAACTGTAAAGTTACAGATATTAAAGCTATAACCTGTTACCCCCTCTTCAAGTCTGGTGAAACTGGCTTGCTGGATGTTTAAAACCAACATTTGGAGACCTAAGTCAAGGAAGTAAAAGGGCAAAATAAAAAGCAGCCGATATTGACCCTTGTCCTCTAAGATCAGCCAGGACCCAGAGAAGGAGGGGACCCCTCTAAGGGCTCTAAAACTCAGCATGGACCTTGCCTTACGTATACCTTGTCCAGTCGTCTGCCCCCTGCCACCATGGGCCTCTGGACTGCTGTGATGCTGAGTACCCTTAACTGTCCATGCCCCACCCACAGAAAACAAGGACTTTGGGTCACTTTCCCCCAACTTTGCCCTCTCAGCACGAAGTAGCTTGGAGATATCATTGCCCACTTTTCCATAGAAATGGAAGATAGAAATTGACAGTGGGGAAGAGCCACAGTGGTCCTTTCACCTTCTGAATGTAGCCCTCTTTGCTCTAAGGTTATTTTTTTTTAAGTTTCTTTTCTCTCTTCTCCCCTCTCCCCATCCCTAACAAGATCAGGGAGACAGTGTTATCTTTTCCCCTAGTTAACTGCCCTTGAACACACCCACGACAGGAAGGAGATGCCTGCTGAGGATCTGGGAAGTGAATATCTCCCACATTAACAAGTGAACCCTAACACACCATCAGGGCACCCTGGAACCCCCTACAGGAAGGTAGCCCTTGAAAAATTCCTTTAAAACCCCCCTGACCCTACTGATTGAGAGAGTCACAGCCTTTGGGGCAGGAGTCCCCTGGGTTTCTCTTTTGCTAGGAAAGCAATAAACCTTCTTTTTCTTTTTTCTCAAAAAGAAAGAAAGAAAAGCATATAGTTTGGGGGTTCTGCTACTTGCTGGCCAAACCATCCTGATCCGGGAAGTCAGCATTAATCAGAAAAATGAAACAAAACTTCTGGTGCCTCCACGTGCCAGGGGACTGGGAACACTGCGGATGTAGCCGGAGGTAGGGGGAATTCCACGTGACAGCTGAGTGGGGAAGACACACACTGGGTACTTCAGGGTGCACAGTGAAGAGACCTCCAGCGCGTGGGAAGTCCCGTGAAGAATCCTGGGGTCCACAAGCAGGTATAACTAGGGACACAACCAAGAGGTCATCGGAGAAGGTCATCTTGAAGGAGTGATATTTACACTGAGTCCTGAAGAGTGAATGGGGATTATTTAAGCACCGGGTATGGGGTATGGGCATGTGTGACTGCGGGGGGGGGGGGGGGCAGGGGACAGGGGGCCTGGAGACCCGAAGGTGCTTCAGGTAACAGGACAGCCTGGGGGCAGCAGAGACCATCGCAGCTGAGAAAAACAACAAACCTCAGGTACTGCTGGGGCAGAGAGAGGGAGACCCAGAGTGACCTTGGAGGGGTAACAGAGGCAGGGTAGCTACCAGGAGGTAAGCCACATTGTGAATTGGGGGCTGAGCTCAAGTCACTGAGAAGCCAAGGAAAGGTATCAGCAAAAGAGTGAATGGCTCACTGGGGTGTGAGGTGACAGGAGAAACTCTAAGAACGGGGTCAGGAGTGGGCAGAGAGCAGCGGACCAGCAGAGGGAATGCCAGGAGGGGAAAGCCTCCGGGAGTGGAGAGCGTGTAAGTGGTAGGCGGACTTGATACCGGGTTGGAGCAGGGGGAAGGAGGGGTGGCAATCAGACCCGGGTCTCTGGCCCAGTGGTAGAAGGCAGTGCCTGTTACTCAGAGTCAGAGCAGGGAAGGCCACGAAGAGGCCAGGGAGGAGGGACAGAAATTCAGACTGAGGAACATTGATTTTGAGCTGTATAAGAGGTAGGAAAGATCACACCATCTCCACCACCCTACCCCACCCTGTTAGCCCAAGTTGTGCGCAGGAATCTGGGCAGCTCATCTACAAACTGACTCGGGGTGTCTGGAAGAGCCTCACCTCTCCGAGCTCTGCAGTCCTCTAGCAGCCTCAGCAGCCCTGAACCCCACTTGGGGCAGAGACTCAAACGCTATACTTAACTCCTGTTTCCCCAAGGTCATAAAAATGACCTCAACACGAGGACTCTGCCCTGATGAGATGACCAGAGATCATCTTGAGTGGGGTTCAAAAATAAGATTTAATGTGAAAAGGCCCAGTCCACTGCTTGAAGCCCTCCCATGTTGGTTCTCTGCCCCACGAAGGTCACACTACCATGGTCACAGGGACACCACAGGCCTGCGGCCTTGCATTGGCCTGGTATTTAGTTCACAGAGAAGAGAACAAAGCAGCTGCAGAAAATAAAGAGGACCCTCCCCACAGGGCCCAGGCTGGTTCGCTGCCTGTGGAATCACATGTTTGCTCTCCAGGTCGGGAGGCCTAGCTCATTTATGTTCACTACTATCTGTGTGTATCATATGAGTATATCATAGTAGATACATAGATAATACATACTTATATAAGGTATAAGCAAATGATTTGAATCATACTTTCCTTGAGAAGGAAATGATTTAAAATAACCATCAAGCATCAAGGCTGCAGTGAAGCTCACTGAAAGCCCTCTCCTCTTCTTTGGCTCTGGGAGCAGAGGGGCATTTGGCTGTGCAGACTGGAGGCCTGACAGGTAGCCTAGGAGGAGAACATGGCGGGTGACTTTTGACAATGGGCTCATCCTAAGGCTGGGTGAGCAGAGGCTGCTTTCCTGAAGGGGATCCTGGAAGGTAACAGAGCACACTTGGAAGGGGCCACAATTGGGCACATGAAGTGACCACTGAGAAAGTGCTACAGAGGCTGGAAAGCAGCAGTGGTCGGGGGGCAAGGTCGAGACTCTCTCTTGGCATTCTTCATTCTGCACCCTGCACTGTGCCCTTTTCCTGAGTGTGCCACATGTTTGGTCCTGAAAATGTCCTCATTTTGCCTGTGAATGGCCTGGTGGGTCTGAGCTGGGAATCCTCTCATGTTCCTTCTCCTTACAATGTAGGAAATTTACAGAAATTGGGGTGGGGGGAAGGTGTGTATGTTGCATACAGCATTGATATCTTTCTTTTGTAGAAGCATGTGTACATTTGACTCTCCTATAAAAATTCTCTTCCTCTGCTCCCAGGACCAGGCCACTCCTTTAAGAGTCCAGGCAGACAAAAGCCTGTTGACCCCTGTGACCCTTTATTTAAGTAATGACCACACTCTCTCTGATTCTGTCTTTGGCCCATCTCCGGATGCAGCCTCTGAATAAGTGCCACCCATCCACAGCATCAAAGAGGTGACCAACTTCAAAAGGAAAAACCATTTCTTGGTTTTGTTTCTTCTAAGCAACTCAAAAGTAAAGTTCCATCGAGGTGAGGAATCACCACTGTTGAGTAAAATGAGATTTTAAAAGGATTTGTAGCCCTCTTTGGTGACCCTGACCTTCACCTCTCTATGAACTATCGACTCAACTTTAGTGACAGAAGAGTATACTGGCCCTTGCACACCCACGGGCATTACTACTGTGTGCTGTTGTTCACGTCTTTCTGCTGGGTCCACACTTATCCATCTCTCCAGGGATGTGGGTCCACACACTCCCTAGCAATGGCTTTTGCCACCTTGTCCAGTGAGCCCCTGTCCTTTAATTCAGACCAGGACTCATGTGGAAATTCTACCTGGCACTGAGCAAGGCCAGGCCGGCCTTGGTTCCACAAGTGATGTAATTGGCCTCAGGCCACAGTTAACTAGAACCTAGTTTAAGACCTGACCCCCTAGCCACCATGTCTCTTTGGTGTTACATGAATTGACTCTTTTTCTATTCTTGAACTCCTCCACAAAGAAAACAAACCTAGGATGCAGGTAGGAAGAAAGCCATGATCCACTCCATTAGAATTCCAGATTTGTAAAAGGCAACCCTAGTTGAGCATCAATTCTGAATAAGTTTGGGAAAGGACAAGGCACCTTTATCCTGGGAAACCAGCATGTTGTAGGAAAGGGACTGAGATGTAGGTTCCCCACCACTCAGGAGCAGCCGCTTGGTCCCTGTGTCCTTTCTGTAGTTCTTTCATCTACAAGAAAGGAAGGGCCTCTTTCCAAAGCCCTTTTCATCATTTCTGATCAAGGGACCCACTTAAGGGTGTTTGAATTTCTCGAAGGTACGCAGAAATGTGGAGAAGTATGAGCTGGGAATTCTGGTTTGGGTGTTTGGAATTACACACTGAAAGAACCATAAAATGATTCGACTATCACCCAGGCAACCTATTAGTTTTCTCTAATAAATAAACGTTGGATTTCCATTCTCTCCTCTCCTCTTCACCTTACTTAATTGCAGGGATTTCTTTTCCATTTCTATTTCAAACGTCATCATAAGTTTGTCTCAGGATTCCTTAATAATAGGCTGTATTTTAAGTCCTCAAGTGAGTCTGTATATGCTATCATCTTCAGATTTTCATCTCCTGCCCTTTCTTAAACTCATCTCGGTCAGACATTTGTCCACGTGACCCCATCAAACCTGCTCTTGTCAAGGTCACCAACGGTGACCATTGGAGGTTCCTGTGATCAGTTCTCAGAAATGCTCAACTCTCGTCCTATTGACACCAGGCACAGTAGATCCCTCTCTACTCTATACAGTCTCTTTGCCGTTGCTCTTCCTCATCCATAGTCTGTTCACAGCACAGAGTCAGAGAGGCCCCTTTAAGACATATCAGATCACATACTTAACTCAGAGTAAAAGCCAAAGTCCTTAGAGTGACCAACAGGGACCCACCTGAACGAAGCTTCCCACGCCCTTACTTCTCGGACCTCACTCACTATCACTGTCCCCATTCCTTGCCCCACTTCAGACACACTGCCCTCTTTGCTGTCTCTGGAACATTCCAGGACTCTCCTGCTGGGTTCTGTGTGCCAGCTGTTGCCTTTGTCTGGCAAACTCATTCCTCACTACCACCCCTGCTCAAGTCTTCACTCAAGAGCCACCTTCTCAATAAAACCCGCTCTGGCCATCCCATTCAACTCCCCAGCTCCCCCCACCTCAGCTCCCACCTGTCCTCACTCTGCTCCGCACCTGTCTTTCTTAGCCCTATCACCTTATAGCACAGATTATGATTATTTGTGGTTATTTCTGTCTCTAGCAGCTGCAAGGATGCTCTGTGGGGATCGAAGTCTTTTCTTAACAACTCATGCTTCTCAAAATCCTAAAAATGGTTCTTTTCAAATATGTCCTAGATGAATGAATAAATGTGTTCAGAAACATACTCAATTTAAAGTAGAGGATTGTCTATTCATATGACCCTAAACCAGAAAAACGGTTCCAAGAAGGATTTGACTATTAATCAAAGTAGAAGTTCAAGTCTTAGGATCTCCTTTTCCTTCTCACATTCCCATATGGGCTTTGCCTGTCACCTAAGAATGGATTTCACCTGCGTGTGTGTGGCTCCTACTCTGACCACACAGCTGGGAATGAATGGGACAATAAGGCTAGAGCTTCTGTCTACTCTTGTAAGTGATTCTCTTAGATCATCTTTCTTTGATAATTGTTGAGCTTTAACTCTGTGTCAAAAATGGGGAACACGCTATGAACAGGTATAAAAAGACCCTGGTCTCCTGGAGATTAGATTCTAGCGTAATTTTATATGCTCACGCTCATCCTTGTCAAGATCTGTCCCCTCAATGGCTAGTGTCTTATTTCTCCTGTTGAGAGAAGAAGGGAAAACCCAGGTTCTAAATTACACCGTCCCTTAGGAACTTGGGACTCTGAGAGTGCTCCCCCACCAGCAGCAGCCACCCCACCCAGGACAACACTAGAGATGCAGAACCTCAGGGTCCTTTGCACCCTGAATCAGAAGCTGCATTTTGGTAAGATCCAGGAATGTCTGAGATGCCCGCCCTGGAACTTGCCACCAAATGCAAGCTCACTGATATCGTATAAATTGTGGAGAAGGAAAATTTGATGAGTCAAAGGGAGAGAATGAACTTTATGCTTTCCTTTCCTTTAATTCGAAATCATAGATGACATAGAAAATTCAGTGAAAGATTCTAGATTAATTTTCATGATCATTTAAAAATTCACAAAACACAAGACTGATGTGAAAGAAATACACGATCATCATTTGCCAACTCTTTGGACAGACACATCCAAAAGGAAGTATTTAAAATCAGCCAAATATGCTTAAGGGTAGATGCTATAATCAGACTTTCTGATTTCTAAGTTTGTCACTGTCACTAGTTGTGTTTCCTGTGCCAATTCATTTGGCTTCTCTTAAGTTTCAGTTTCCTCTTCTGTACGATAGGAATCATAGTTGAACTTACTTTATTACCAGGGTTAACTGAGGAAATATTCATAAGGAAATGAGCATAGTACCAATCATATAGTAAAGCCCTCAGTAAGCCAAGCAACATTCAATTCACCTAACAAATCTTTTGGCAATAAGATACAATAATAGAGAAAACCAGGATGGAGCACAGAGAGTCTACTTAGGTAATCTTGGTTGGTCCAGACAGGAGGACGGGTACCCAGAGGCCCGGAATGCAGCAGCCACAGAGCAAGTGCAAGGTCAAGGGGGTGGGCACAGGGCAGCCCAAGGTGAGTCAAGGTCACAAAGGGCCTGAACTTGGTATGTATGGGTTGCTTGTCTTTGTATTCATGTCAACCAGAAGCCAGGGCATCCTTTCAGAAAAGGGAGTGAATTAAACAGAAGCGTTTGTTGGGACTCCACCAGGGAGAAGTCTGGGGAAAGCCCTGGGTGTGTGAAGAGGAATCCACCTGGCATCTGTGACTGGAGGCTTATGGCCTCCCTCTCTCTGTTGTGCTACTGGGCTGTGCTCATCCAGCATTTGCAGAGCCTGGCTCACATGTGGGCTGCTTCTTTGTGTAGCATGGGCTGGCTTTTGTCCCCTGCATTCCTGGCTTGTCTGAGCTCTGGGGGCACTAAATGTCATTCTGAATGGAAGAGCTGATATTCCTGTCGCATTTCTTTCCCTACTGCCAACAGGTCGTGCCTGATTCAACTTCTGCATGACAATGACATACTAGGGAGACTGAGACTTGGAGTTTTCTCCGGGGAAATCGTTTCTTTACTGACCTTCCCCTGGAAGAGAAAAACCCCGATTTAGACTGCATTCTCCTAGCAGAGTAGACAAGGGCTCTGCTCGCTTCACATTGTTTTTGTTTGTTTCATTCCAACCCAGAAGCATTGCCCTGGAAACCACAGAAGAACTTATGCACTGCCAGTGTTGGAGGCCTATTCTTCTTAGTTTTTCCTCCCCAGAGCCCCCTGCGGTGCTTCTCATCTTGCAGAAGGGGAAACTAAAGCACAGGAAGAGCCAGCCACGGGGTGAGTCAGTGATCAGAAGCTTCCTGTGAGCGGGTGCTCTGGGGGCATCTCCACCCCACACCACCCTCCCCTGCCACGCCTCTCTCTTCTCTGGTTCAGCTTGCCCTGGTCTCTTGTCCCTGGTCCTGCCAGCTGAGCCTGGCTCTCAGTCAACCCCAGGAAACCCAGGCACCCCACCCCAACCCCTCACCTACAGAACCTCTCATGCTGCCCCTTCTGCATCCTCTCTTCAAGCCATGCACCTGCCACCCTCTCTCCACCACCTGTTGTCCCCTCTGATCATAGACACCCTCAAAGTCCTGCTCTTTGAAATAAATGCAGAACCTCAAGTTGACAAAGAACCCAGTCTTCCAGGCTCACCCATTAAGGTAATAGTGACAGTGGCGACACTCATCCACCAATCTGCTAGTGTGAGTGTAAAGGGGAGGAAGAGTCAAAAGCCAGAAGAACCCTTTTGGCACCGGGTCTGGTTGGTCACCTCCGGCTGCTGGCCTGCTTGCTGGAAGAGCTAGAACACGTCCCCTCTGGGGAGCAGCTGTGCTTGGGCATCCTAAAGCTTTCACAATTTCAGTGACAGCCTTTACAATAAAGAATATGAAATTACAAATATGAAAGCAGATACAAAAGTCAGGGTTTCTTCACAGTGAGGCAAAGCATGACAACCAACTGGACATTCTAAAAGGCTGACACATGCCACAAATATCACAGAAAGCACGACCCCCGCCCCCAGGACAAAGGGCCGTGGGGAGCCCCGAAGCGCCTCTCGCAGCATGACGATAGCTGAACTCTAGAGTTCTCTGCTTCCTTCATTTCCTGCCTACATTTCGTGAAAACTTGTCTGTCCTCACCACAGAATCACTTCCTAATTGCGGGCTCCGTCCCCGTCCACCCACCTCACAGAAACTATCTCCTCAAACGTCCCCTGTCACCCATCAGATGGCTGCTCGGTGCTCATCCTCCCCATCCCTCTGGCCACAGACACTCATCACCACGCTGCTTCTCAGAACCCCTGGCCTTGGTGTGCAAGAGGCGCCGCTCTCAGTGCCCTCGGCAGGCGCTAACCTTTCTCTCTCATTAGCTTTCCTTTCTCCTCCATCTTCCAAATCGCACACGACCCAAGGCTCAAGCATCAGCCTCCTGCTCCCGTCATTCCCGTGCTGCCCCATCACCTCTCAAAGCTTCGAATGCCCAGGGAACTCCTGAATCTGAACAGGCCCTGACATCTCTACTGTGTGACAGCCCTGCCTGGAGGTCGCCTCGGCATGAACGCTCCCTGGACCTCAAACTCAGTGTGCACAAAGCCAAACTGACTGCACAGATCCCCAAATGGTGTGATTGACCTTGCTAGGTGCTGAAACTCAGTACTTCTCAAATTAAATAGATTGCCTGACCACATAATTAGCTATCCCCCAGGACTTCCCCTTTCTTGCTAAAGGTTTGAGAATTAAGTTGTAATCTCAGCATAGGAAATGACACTACCTTTCTTGGGTCTGTCTGGTCTGCACAAAGCAGTTCCTTTCAGTTTGTTCCTCTTGAGAACAGGAAACGGCTCTGAAGGCTGAACTGGGAAGGAGGGCTTCTGAAGCCAGTAGGTGTGGTTTGGTGTCATTTCAGTTCTGAGTCTGTCTCCATCCAGACTTGAAGCAGAGGCTCCAGACCCTGTCGTGAGGCATTTTTGTGGTCAAGGATATGACTGTGATTCTTACAGCTAACGGGAAACGTGACATTTAAAAGGAAGGTGAACATTTTATTACTAGCAAAGACAGAAGAAAACCTGTGTAGGTGGGAACTTGGAGAGAAGATAGGAAGGAGAGGAGGAGAGGAGGAGGACTGAGGAGGGTGGCCAAGAGAGACCATCAGCGTAACACCACACAGGAACCTCCTGCCTTTGCAGAATAAAATCAACTTTTGCAGTGTCTTAAAGGGAAAAAGAATTGAGTTTTCTCAGCTGAATAATTAGGAAAGATGGATAGAAACTGACTAGGATGGTCTCTAACAAAAATAGACCTAGAAGACTAGAAAGGTTGTTGTGGAGACAGAACCCAGCCAAGCAGGAAGCTGAACTGGAGAGTCCAGAGAAGCAGGGCCCATTTCCCTTCCAGGTCAAACTACCAAATCCTACCCTGGGAGAGAGACTCTTCACCGGGAAAAACCGCAGGTGGTTGTTTTATCACGTCTAGGTAATCCACAGTTTGTGTGCATACTGCAGCTGTCAGTGATTTGAAAGCACATAGAGAGAATTCCTAACATGGAACAATCTTACACAAAATCGCAGGTGGAAAACCGGGACCCCTAGGCTCCTGAGTCTGCAGGCTGATTGATGCCAGCTCAAGGGATCTAGGCTGCAGGTGAGAAGCAGGCCTGCCCTCCTGTGACCTCATGGGACCTGCGGTGAGGCTGGAGGTTCCTTCCCTGAGCAGGAATGCTCGCTGCCTCTTGTGAGGAGCCAGACTCGAAAAGGGCACATTGTCATTTCAATCACATCCCAGTGGCCAAGCTCACAGGCTCCCGGAAGTTGTCCCATGGCTTGGGAAGGGGACGTGAATATTTGCTAAAGGAGAATTGAATCTACAGCAGTTCTTGCACTTAGTGTCTCGGCGTCTCTTACTCTCCCAATTTTTCTCTTCTATTTAATTACTGGAAAAACCATCCTCCTAATCAGACAACCATCCTAACTTCTGTCTACCCTCAGCAACTACCTTCTACCAAATCTCATTGGTTTTCATTCCTACCTGTTTCAATTATCTGTATCTTAGGTCCACAGGAAAAAATCGTCATTATTTTCTGACTCTCCTTCCTACCATCCCATTTTGTAACTGGCTTTCCTATGACACTAAATGAAAATCTTAATCATGTAAACCCTGATGATGAGAAAAAGCTCTCCCCCCACCCCACCCCACAGAATTCTAACTAATAAATGTGGAAGAAATGACAAAATTGCAAACATTAGTGAATAGTCGAGTCAAGCAAAGATGGCCAATGGCTGAAACCATCAGGTCAAAGACACCAGCCCCAGCACTGCGAGGGTTTCCCACCCCAGACTCTCCTCATTTTTCTTCAATGCACCGACTGCACTCAGCCCTCTAAGCCCATTGCCCTTATGAGTTCATGTCCCTTGGACATCTCAAATACTGGATGGAGGGCACCTGCCAGCACATTCTCTTGGCACCCAGCAGTGCATGCAGGTGCATACAGGGCGGGCGGGAACCTTGCACAAGGCAGCTTGGCTGTGAAACCTCAGTGGCCAGCACTCAGCAGCCAGCCAGCCAGCACCTTGCCCTGCAGGGAGAGGCAGGCAACACACCTCATGCACAAAAGCTGTGTGCTCTCCAGTTTGAATGCACCAGCTTCAGCATTATTATTGTTGTTGTTGTTATTATTATTACTATTTGTACCAGGATTGAACCCAGGGTGCTTAACCACTGAGCCACATCCCCAGCCCTTTTCATTTTGAGACAGGTTACCACTAAGTTGCTTAGGGCCTTGCTAAGTTGCTGAGACTGGCTTTAAACTTGCGATCCTCCTGCCTCAGTCTCAGGAGGCGCTGGGATTACAGGCCTGCACCACTCCACCTGGCTTCAGCTTTCTTTTGAAGGGAGGGTCATATTGCATCAGGGCTGTGAAGGCGCGTGGTGTCTGCTTGCTCTGCCCTGTCAACACTTTACAAAATTCAGCAGTTCTCTGTGGTGGGTGATTCTGCCTCTGGGAAGATTGGTCATGTCTGGGGGCATCTGGGGTTGATACAGCTGAGGAGTGGGGTGCTGCTCTGGCTGGTGCACAGAAGTTAGTGAGGCTGCTAAACCTCCTACAGTAGAAAGAACACCCCACCACCCCAACAGCATCAGAGACAGACCTTCACTTCCCGAAGCTGGAGGGCAAAAAATAACCTGCGAATCAGCCCCAGGTCTCAATTACAAGGTTAGTGGACTCCAGAGAAATTTAAGTTCAATACCCTGTCAAGTCTGCTATGCCTATTTGAAAAAGAATGGTCCCCAGAGACTTGAAAAATGGGACATTTGCATGGGTGAAGGGAGAGTCCTTGAAACATCAGATTCTGTCTACTCCTCCAGGACCTGCAGAGTGGACCACTCCTCCCCACTGCTCCAAAATGACCCAGAAACCAAGCCTTGCGGGACAATAATTCCAAGTGTCAGAATATACTGCCACCTCCCCTCTGGCCACCAGACCAACCACTAGAGTCATTCACAGCATACTCTGACACAGTAGGGAAAACCAGACCCACCACCATCGCTTCACAGCCAAGGAAGCAGATACAGAACAAGCTGCAGTAACCAGCAGATCCCCATTCAATTTCCCACTCTGATTTACCTGGAGGATGCCAGTGGACTACAGCAAACTCCAAAACTACCAGCTCTGCATGCAGCTGCCTTGAGACAGATGGTACCTAGGCTAGAGCAATAAGCACATGTGCCATGGAAAACAGGGTTTGAGAGATTCCAACATGGCGGCGGGCGCAGAGAGATCAAGTCCCTGACCTCTTCAGCTGTGCAGGCATAGGGAGTCGTAAACAACCTAAATCTGTTTGCTCAGGATCACTAGGCAATGCTGAGCTGACGTGGATCTGGGGCGAACAGTCTGGGCCTCTCAGAACACACACTGAGCCCGGATCGGCTGAATTCAAGCTCCCATTCGCCTGCTTCCCGCAGACAAACAACTGTGACTCAGCACTAATCCATCCGGCTGAAACAACTGGTCAGCCCTTCTGATCCTACGGAGGTAAATGCCTACCGAGCCTTCATAGGTAGTGGCCACAGGTTTGAAACGGGGCTTGGGAGAGACAGTAAGGACCCACCCGTTGCATTGGTCGCCCGGCAAAGGGAAACGAACTGTCACCATTTGCAAGAGACACCACCATGGCAGAGAACTGACGTCATCAGACTGCGGCGGAGGAGATAACTTCATTGAAACCTGCGGCTACAGGTGTGTAATTCCCTAGCCTTCCCTCTCCACACATCGGGGAAACCTTAAGGGCCCCTCCCAGCTCTCCCGTGAGTGCGACAGCCAGCCCGAGGGAATCAGAGGTGGCGCGGGACCCGCGGCGCGGAACTACCGCTCCCACCAGTGCTGACAGATGAGGTCTCTTGCACCAGCTACCGGGGGTGTGGCTACCGGAGGGCAAGTAAAATTCGCTGAGGATTCTCAGCCCCAAGCTCTACAAACTTAGGGTCTGAGGGAATGGCAAACTGGAAGAGTGTGCCCAGTCGTTCATGAAAACAGGGCTCCCGGGAGCAGCAGACCTGGCGTGCAGCCAGTATTGTGATGAGCGGCGCCCGTGAGAGGGGCCTGGCTAGAGGAAAAGTGGGAAGTGACTAGACACAAGAGGAGGCCCTAGGCACTCAGGACTGGAGACTCGCCCAGTCTGGGAGGAGCTGCTGCACAGTGATTGGTTCCCGCGTATTGACAGGAGAACCTTGGCCTAGTGGGCACAGCGCCACCTACTGGAAGAGAAGTTAATCAAACTCTAAGACGTCATTTATTAGGTTTTTTTTCTTTTCTCTTTTTTTTTTTTGATTTGGGTTTTTCTTTCATTTTCATTTTTCTTTCTTGTTGTTTTTTAAAATTTTTTTACAATTTTTTTTTAAATTTTTTTTCTTCTAATTTTAATTTTAATTTTTTAAAATTATTTTTTTAAAAAACTTTTTTCTTTTTTTATTTCCCATTTTTTTATTCTTTTGTCTTTTCATTTCTTTTCAATTATCTTATCCCCCCTTCCTTGAATTATACCTGCTTACTCTCATTCTCTTTAGTGACTTCTTCCCTTCCCTTCTAATACCTTTCCTCCCAAGCATCAAATAAATTTATAGAAGTAAACAGTAACTCAGCAGTCAAACAGAACAAGAAGTAACATGAGCAGCTTCAACAAGCAAGGAAGAAAAGGAGTACAAACAATGCAGGACAGCCTAAATATTCAGGAGGACCTAGAGTCATCAGAAAAATGGTCATATAAAGAACTCAAGGAACACCTTAGACAGATGGAATGGAACCTTAAAGAGGATACGAGACAGCAAATTCAAGCAGCGAAAGAACACATTGAGAATGAATTACAGAAACAGATAAAAGAAGAAGTTAAGCATCTTTATCAGGAGATAGAGATTATAAAAAATAATCAAACAATAATTCTAGAAATGAAGGAAACGATAAACCAAATTAAAAACTCAATTGAGAGTATCACTAACAGAGTGGAGCAAGTAGAAGCCAGAATGTCAGATAATGAAGACAAAATATATCATCTTGAAAAGAGTCTAGCCAACTCAGAAAGGCTGGTAAAAAATCACGAGAAAAACATCCAAGAGTTATGGGATAACATAAAAAAACCAAACTTACGAGTCATCGGGAGAGAAGAAGGTACAGAGATTCAAACCAAGGGAATGAGTAACCTGCTGAATGAAATAATTACAGAAAACTTTCCAGAAATAAAAAAGGAAACAGATATACAAATTGAAGATGCATACAGGACACCGAGCACACAAAATCACAGTAGACCAACGCCAAGACACATTGTTATGAAGATATCCAATATAGAGAACAAAGAGAAAATATTAAAAGCTACAAGAAAAGGAGGCAGATTACATTCAGGGGTAAACCAATAAGGTTAACAACGGATTTTTTATCAGAGACACTGAAAGCAAGAAGGTCATGGAACAATGTATTTCAAACAGTGAGAGACAATGGATGCCAACCAAGAATTCTGTATCCAGCAAAATTAAGCTTCAGGTATGACAACGAAATAAAAATCTTTCATGATAAACAAAAGTTAAAAGAATTTGCAGCCAGAAAACCAGCATTGCAAAGCATTTTGAGCAAAACACTACACGAGGAAGAAATGAAAAACAATAACCAAAACCATCAGTGGGAAGGGCCTTGGTAAAGATAGAGGGCGAGGGGAAAGATAATCATGGAGAAACAAACTAATTTTTTTTAAAAAAGGATAAATAATCAAACATGGATGGAAGTACAAACCATATATCAATAGTAACTCTGAATGTTAATGGCTTAAACTCTCCAATAAAGCGACATAGGCTGGTAACATGGATTAAAAAAACAAATCCAACAATATGCTGCCTCCAGGAGACACATCTGATTGGAAAAGACATACACAGGCTGAAGGTGAAAGGTTGGGAAAAAATATACCACGCACACGGTCCTCGTAAGCAAGCAGGGGTGGCCATCCTCATATCGAATAAAATCGACTTCAAGACTAAGTTAATCAAAAGGGATAAAGAAGGACATTATATACTGTTAAAAGGAACCATTCACCAGCAAGACATAACAATTATCAATATTTATGCACCAAATAATGGTGCTGCAACCTTCATAAAACAAATTCTCCTCAAGTTCAAGAATCAAATAGACCACAACACAATAATTATGGGTGACTTCCACAAACCTCTCTCACCATTGGACAGATCCTCCAAACAAAGGTTGAATAAAGAAACTATAGAACTCAATATCACAATCAATAACCTAGACTTAACTGACATATATAGAATATATCAACCATCATCAAATGGATATACTTTTTTCTCAGCAGCACATGGATCCTTCTCAAAAATAGACCATATATTATGCCATAGGGCAACCCTCATTAAATATAAAGGGGTGGAGATAATACCTTGCATTTTATCTGATCATAATGGAATGAAACTGGAAATCAATGATAAAAGAAGGAAGGAAAAATCCTACATCACATGGAAAATGAACAATATGTTACTGAATGATCAATAGGTTACAGAAGACATAAAGGAGGAAATCAAAAAATTCTTAGAGATAAATGAAAATACAGACACAACACATCGGAATCTATGGGACACAATGAAAGCAGTTTTAAGAGGAAAATTCATCGCCTGGTGGTCATTCCTCAAAAACAGAAAAAACCAACAAATAAATGAGCTCACACTTCATCTCAAACCCTAGAAAAGGAAGAGCAAAACAACAGCAAATGTAGCAGAAGGCAAGAAATAATTAAAATCAGAGCGGAAATCAATGAAATTGAAACAAAAGAAACTATTGAAAAAATTAACAAATCTAAAAGTTGGTTCTTCAAAAAAATAAATAAGATCTACAGACCTTTAGCCATGCTAACGAAGAGAAGAAGAGAGAGAACTCAAATTACTAACATACGGGATGAAAAAGGCAATATCACAACAGATGCTACAGAAATACAGAAGACAATTAGAAATTATTTTGAAAATCTATATTCCAATAAAATAGAAGATAGTGAAGACATCGATAAATTTCTTAAGTCATATGATTTGCCCAGACTGAGTCAGGAGGATACACACAATTTGAACTGACCAATATCAATGGATGAAATTGAAGAAGCCATCAAAAGACTACCAACCAAGAAAAGCCCAGGACCGGATGGGTATACAGCGGAGTTTTACAAAACCTTTAAAGAAGAATTAATACCAATACTTTTCAAGTTATTTCAGGAAATAGAAAAAGAGGGAGCTCTTCCAAATTCATTCTATGAGGCCAACATCACCCTGATTCCGAAACCAGACAAAGACACCTCAAAGAAAGAAAACTACAGACCAATATCTCTAATGAACCTAGATGCAAAAATCCTTAATAAAATTCTGGTGAATCGAATACAAAAACACATCAAAAAAAATTGTGCACCATGATCAAGTAGGATTCATCCCTGGGATGCAAGGATGGTTCAATATATGGAAATCAATAAATGTTATTCACCACATCAATAGACTTAAAGATAAGAACCATATGATCATCTCGATAGACGCAGAAAAAGCATTCGACAAAGTACAGCATCCCTTTATGTTCAAAACATTAGAAAAACTAGGGATAACAGGAACTTACCTTGACATTGTAAAAGCTATCTATGCTAAGCCTCAGGCTAGCATCATTCTGAATGGACAAAAGTTAAAGGCATTCCCTCTAAAATCTGGAACAAGACAGGGATGCCCTCTATCACCACTTCTATTCAATATAGTTCTCGAAACACTGGCCAGAGTAATTAGACAGACGAAAGAAATTAAAGGCATAAAAATAGGAAAAGAAGAACTTAAATTATCACTATTTGCACATGACATGATTCTATACCTAGAAGACCCAAAAGGGTCTACAAAGAAACTACTAGAACTAATAAATGAATTCAGCAAAGTGGCAGGTTATAAAATCAACACGCATAAATCAAAGGCATTTCTGTATATCAGCGACAAAACTTCTGAAACGGAAATGAGGAAAACCACTCCATTCACAATATCCTCAAAAAAAATAAAATACTTGGGAATCAACCTAACAAAAGAGGTAAAAGACTTATACAATGAAAACTACAGAACCCTAAAGAGAGAAGTAGAAGAAGATCTTAGAGGATGGAAAAATATACCCTGTTCATGGATAGGCAGAACTAACATTATCAAAATGGTGATATTACCAAAAGTTCTCTATAGGTTTAATGCAATGCCAATCAAAATCCCAATGGCATTTCTTGTAGAAATAGATAAAGCAATCATGAAATTCATATGGAAAAATAAAAGACCCAGAATAGCAAAAGCAATTCTAAGCAGGAAGTGTGAATCAGGCGGTATAGCGATACCAGATTTCAAACTATATTACAGAGCAATAGTGACAAAAACAGCATGGTACTGGTACCAAAACAGGCAGGTGGACCAATGGTATAGAATAGAGGACACAGAGACTAATCCACAAAGTTACAACTATCTTATATTTGATAAAGGGGCTAAAAGCATGCAATGGAGGAAGGATAGCATCTTCAACAAATGGTGTTGGGAAAACTGGAAATCCATATGCAACAAAATGAAACTGAATCCCTTTCTCTCGCCATGCACAAAAGTTAACTCAAAATGGATCAAGGAGCTTGATATCAAATCAGAGACTCTGCGTCTGATAGAAGAAAAAGTTGGCTCCGATCTACATATTGTGGGGTCGGGCTCCAAATTTCTTAATAGGACACCCATAGCACAAGAGTTAATAACAAGAATCAACAAATGGGACTTACTTAAACTAAAAAGTTTTTTCTGAGCAAGAGAAACAATAAGAGAGGTAAATAGGGAGCCTACATCCTGGGAACAAATTTTTACTCCTCACACTTCAGAGAGAGCCCTAATATCCAGAGTATACAAAGAACTCAAAAAATTAGACAATAAGATAACAAATAACCCAATCAACTAATGGGCCAAGGACCTGAACAGACACTTCTCAGAGGAGGATATACAATCCATCAACAAGTACATGAAAAAATGCTCACCATCGCTAGCAGTCAGAGAAATGCAAATCAAAACCACCCTAAGATACCATCTCACTCCAGTAAGATTGGCAGCCACTATGAAGTCAAACAACAACAAGTGCTGGCGAGGATGTGGAGAAAAGGGTACACTTGTACATTGCTGGTGGGACTGCAAATTGGTGCAGCCAATTTGGAAAGCAGTTTGGAGATTCCTGGGAAAGCTGGGAATGGAACCACCATTTGACCCAGCTATTGCCCTTCTCGGACTATTCCCTGAAGACCTTAAAAGAGCATTCTACAGGGATACTGCCACATCGATGTTCATAGCAGCACAATTCACAATAGCTAGACTGTGGAACCAACCCAGATGCCCTTCAATAGATGAATGGATAAAAAAAAATGTGGCATCTATACACAATGGAGTACTATGCAGCAATAAAAAATGACAAAATCATAGAATTTGCAGGGAAATGGATGGCACTAGAGCAGATTATGCTTAGTGAAGCTAGCCAATCCCTAAAAAACAAATACCAAATGTCTTCTTTGATATAATGAGAGCAACTATGAACAGAGCAGGGAGGAAGAGCAGGAAGAAAAGATTAACATTAAACAGAGACATGAGATGGGAGGGAAAGGGAGAGAAAAGGGAAATTGCATGGAAATGAAGGGAGACCCTTATTGCTATACAAAATTACATATAAGAGGTTGTGAGGGGAATGGGAAAATAAACAAGGAGAGAAATGAATTACAGTAGATGGGGTAGAGAGAGAAGATGGGAGGGGAGGGGAGGGGGGATAGTAGGGGATAGGAAAGGTAGCAGAATACAACAATTACTAATATGGCATTATGTAAAATTGTGGATGTGTAACCGACGTGATTCTGCAATCTGTATTTGGGGTAAAATTGGGGGTTCATAACCCACTTCAATCTAATGTATGAAATATGATATGTCAAGAGCTTTGTAATGTTGTGAACAACCAATAAAAAAAAATCTGCTAGTTAGAAGATGACTTAAAAGAGAAAAAAATAGTGCTGGGGATATAGTTCAGCAGTTGAGTGCTTGCCTAGCACATGTGAGACCCTGGGTGTCATCCTCAGCACCACATAAAAATAAATAAAATAAGGGTATTGTAAAAAAAAAAAAAAAGAAAAAAGAAAACAGGGTTTGAGATGGAACTCGATTCTCTGCTTCTGCTGGTGGGTGGAGTCTGTGTAAGCTGCAGGCCTCTGCAGATGAGAAAGCCCATTTTAGTGTCAGGAGCCCATCACAGCAGGGCACGCCTGCTGAGGTCAGCTCTGAGGATGACAGCCAGTAACTCAGATTCTTCTCCACTGCTACCGAGGGGCGTGTGGCAGCTTGTAATGATGGGCTATGGCCTCCAGGGTCGCAGCAGACCCCAGCAGCTCACCACCAATTGCTTTCTGGGCTCTTGTCCCACACATTCAAAGAGTGAAATCCATTGACAATTAACAGAAGACAAGAGTGAAAGGGGTAGGATTTCTTCAAGTGAGGGGGGAAGAGACAGAGTTCCTGCAGGGCAAGAGGGAGCTGATAGCAGGTCAGTGCGTGAGAGCATGGGTCTAGGAATTTATAGAGCTTTTGGGTCAACACTACTGATCCAAATTTATGCTAATCAGGTTTTGGAAAAGTACAAAAGCTATTGCTTCAAATTTATGCTCAGCTGGTCTTGGAAAGTGTCAGTGCTATGGTCAGCCCTTGAGTCTGAGCTTTCCTGCAGTCTCTACTCTGGTCTGCCTCCATTTTTATTTTCTCACCACACATTGGTCCTGGGAAGGCTGCTAGGGCTGCTGGGGATGGGGGGGGCAGGTCAGTGCCCCTGGCTCACCACACCTGTCTGCAGTCCAGTCCTCCTGTTGGCTCCAGACCACTTCCCCGTGGGGATCAGTGAACCAGCTGCATGGGAGTCGTGTTGACCAGGACAAAGGCTTGGCTTCACCCTGGTTCTGGCCAATGAGTTCTTTTACACCCTGTCAAAACAGCAGACCAGAAACAGTTCACATTCTTATGGAAGGAACATCAGTCTACATTATGGTCTTGCCTTGGGGCTATATTTCCCTCTCCTTCTGTCATAATAAAGTCTGGAGGGACAACCCAAAGAACATCCCATTCATCCATTCTCTAGATGACACCGTGCTCATCAAGCAAGATTAGAAAGAATAGCAAGCTTTTTGGAGACCTTGGTAGAATACACGCACTTTAGAGGGTAAACAATGTATTCCAGGAAGACTCAGGGGCCGTTAACAGTAGTAAAGCTTGTGGGGACCTAGCTGTTGGGAATGATGTCAACAACCCCTTTTCCAGGACTAGGGTCACCCTTCTCTTTTGTCCTCGCACCCCAACTCATGAAAAACTGCACCCCTTCTGCACCCCTTCTTTACCTCAGGAGCAGCATCAGAAACTCCACTGTCCAAACTCAGCTCGTCGCCTTCCCCAGAGACCCTCATCTTCTGTCTGCATCTTTTGGTGACCGACTCTTCACCCACCCAACCTCCCTGGCCTGGAATTTGGGCATGAGCCCAGGCTGAGTCAGAAGGCCCCTCCAGTCAGGCTTGTTGTCTCCCCCCTGCCATGACCCTAATTCACACCTTCAGCACACCACTCCTGGGATGACCCTGTAAGAAATTTCAGAGTAGGAAGAACAACAGTTTGGGAGACCTGTCGGTGTGTTGACTTGGGCTAATCTGATCCACTCTCCAGCTGTGTGAATTTGGGCAATTAAATTAAGCCTCAGTCATCTGTAAGGTGGGATAATAAACAGACACTCATACGGTCGCACACTATGAGCCTAATAATGAGTTTTCACTGTGCGGAAGGCATTCAATTGCCTGAGAAAAGTTACACTTTACAATAACAATTCTTCCTGAGTTAATTGCTAGCTCATTTAACTGTTTCCCATCATCCAGTAAGAAAATGAAACTCAAGAATGTAAGTTTTGATGAAAGACAAAAGACAAACCCAAAAGAAATGGGTCTTCTGAATATAAAAAATAAAGAAAGAAAAGGAAAGGAAACAGGGTTTCTGGCTTACTGAGGTAGGGAATGTCAAAGATGGAGGGGAAGATGGGTCAAAGAGGAAAGAAGTCACGGGAGACAAACACTGCCGCTTTGATTAAATGGGTCTTAGGATCCAAGGCCCTCTCTGACCCACTTACATTTTGAGTTGATAGAGAGTAAGATCAGCTTTAAAAAGAAAGTTAAAACAATTATTAGGAATGAACTTCCTTAAAAACACCAGACCATCTGTCACTGGAGTCCAATAATACATGGAACAAGACTTCACAGGCCTGGCCAAGGTTTTACAGGCCACTAGCAGACAAAGTCCCAGGCAGCACAGAGAGTCACCTTGGGCCCTGCAGAGTGGTGTGAGGGAAGCAGCCAGGATTGGGACCAGCCCTCCCCGTGACATGGAGTTCACCACTGTAATTACACCATCAAAGGCTGTTCACTTCTTTGGAGATCTGCGGTGAGAGCAGGTAGGTCATGGTGTGGCCACATCCTTTGTGAGGATGCCTCCTGTTTCCTCAACTGTAAAATGGAAATAGTGTCTACCATGCACGGCTGCCGTCACAAAGTCCCCAGCATGGCCACTATTATAAATGCTTCTCCTCTCCTCCCTCCTTAACACCCCTTCCTCCCTCCCCACTGCCACCTGAGCAGTCTCATCCCACCACGTCTCTCTTGACTGGAAGTCTCCCAGGAGACCTACCTGTGCCACATGCTTTGAAGACTTTTGTAAAATTCATCTGATTTCTGAATTCAACAGACTTTTGAAGAGATGTGTGTCAGTCAGGTCCAACCAGGAGAAAGGACATCATTCCAAGTGCTTAAAATAGCAAACATGTGCACAAGTGGCCAGAGCAGAGAAGGCCAGGTGACGGTGGGGCACAGCCCCAGTAGCCGGGTTGACAAAGGAGGGAGGGTCTCTTACTGAGGCCCAGTGGCCTCTGGTAGAGCGGAAACCCTGGCCGCCTGTCAGGCAGTAGTAGGTCACGGAGAAGATGCAGCTGCCTGTGGGCTGCTGTGTGAGCCACAGAGCAAAGGAGGGACCGCCTGGACTCCTTTCCTCTGCCTCCCACCACCCACCAGGCCTCCAGAAACCTGGGGAGCACAGCCTGTGGGCTGAGGGCAGAGCGGGGAAAGGCAAGGGTACCATCTGAAGGCAGGGAGTAAGGAGGGAATGGCTGTTAATGGATCTGCCAGTTGCCAGCCAACACCTTGCCTCACAGCTGATAGTGTATTGCACACACGTGGAGAAAAAGCAAGGCCCTCCGAGGAGTAGTGTTGGCTGGTTTAAAGTCAAAGAGATGGGAAGCAGCAATACGTAGGAGAAGAAAAATCCAGGCATTTTAAAGGTGGTGTATTTATAAGAGGTTTCAATAAAGCGGCCAAATATAAAACTATAAAGTATATATTAAGAAATACCCAAAACCTATGTAAAGAAAACTATTAGTTTTCTAGAGGAATTGTTATAGTTTGGATATATGTGTCCCCCAAAGCTCAGAGACAACATAAGAACATTCAGAGGAAGAGTGACCAGATTATGAGAGTTTTAACCTCATGGGTGGATTATTGGGGTGGTAACTGTAGGCAGGTGGGGTGCGGCTGGAGGAAGTGGTCATGGTGGGCGGAGGGGGGCAGGGGGGCAGGGGGGACAGAGGGGGGGGGCAGAGGGGCGGACCTACCTTTGAAGGGTATATTTTGTCCTTAGTGAGCAGAGCTTTCACTTTGCTTCCTGGTCACTGTGGTCTGAGCTGCTGTCCTCTGCTCTGCCAGGCCCGTCCGCCATGATGTGCTGCCTTATCTGGGGCCCAGAGCGATGGAGTGGACCAGCCTTCATGGAGTAAGACCTCTGGAACCCTGGGCCAAAACAAGCCTTTCCTCCTTTATGTTGTTCTTGGCAGCTCTTTTGGCCACAGCAGTGCAAAAGCTGACCGAATCAGGAGTGAAGGCAACCTAAATAAAAGCTGAGCCACACCGTGTTTTCCCTGAAAGGTGGACGCCATAGTTGTAAAGCAGTCAAGATTTTTTACAAATTGAATTATAATAACTTCCATGTACTTCTACTCCAAAGTTCAATGGGCTTTAGCGGAGAAGCAGAGGGGAGAGAGGGATGATTGACAAGTTTGTTATAAAGTCTACGGGAAGAGCGACTACGCAAAAATTGCCAATGATACTTTGAAGAAAAAAAATCCTTAAAGACAATTATTTAAAGGAGACATTAGTCCAATAATAAAAAAAAAGATGAAAATAACGAAGAACCAAACCCAAGTTTAGTCCACAGTGCTTTTATTTCAATGAATAAAAAACTAAACAATGGTGCTGCTCTTACCAGTTACCTGTTTTCACAAACTCAAGCTTACCCCTCGCCTCACACTGCATAAAAACGGGTTTGTAAGGAGCACAATGAAAACTTTGTGTTGGAAGAAAATGTTTGTGATCATGGATGAGGCCAGTGGTTGAGGGATGAGAGGCTCTGAAGGAAACTATACACTTCTTTTAGAAAACATGGCACTTTTACACGGAAAAGTGGACAGATGACACCTGGGAGGAAATGTGTGTGAAGCATGTAACAGAGTCAGATCAATGTCATGTAAAGAACTGTCTTAACCACTCCAGAGGACAAGAGCTGAGTTTTAAAGAACAAATTATAGTACGTAATTCACAGAAGAAGAATTGCGAATGGCAACAAATAAAAATGCAAATCTAACTTCCCAAATATTTTTTTAAAATTCAAGTTGAAATCAGAGATCATTTTTGCCTGCTGCTGTTACAAAATTTTTGTATAAGTGACAATATATGGAAGAGTACTTACACTAAAGAGAAGACACTCTCACATGGTGCAGGTGAGAGTGTACGTTTGTACAACTTTTGAGAAAGCAATTTGATAATGTACCTCAGAAGTTATAGTGCAGAGTTTATGCCTAGTCCTTCCAATTCAACCTTCTATCCTAAGAAATATTAGCAGGAAAGTATAGCCATGTACATAAACATAATTATTGCAACACTTTTCTGAAAGACTCAAAATTGAGAACCACCTAAATATCTCCCAGTAAGAAAAGTGACAGAAAACGTGATGCTCTCTGCACACGCCCCTGAAGAAGAACAGGGTAGTTCTGTGTGTGGGGTGAGAGGTGACCATGGGGTCCCAGGCAGGGGTCACTCAGCACATTTCATTTCGCACCAGAATAAATGTAGACGTGGATCCGACAGGAGAAACAGGCAAATAGGAAAGAGCAGCCTAGGAAACAATTGCAGCTCGTGCTGTGAAGGAAACCGAGAAATATAGTAGGCGTAATCCTTGATTCATCTCTTTTCCATGCACCTAACACCCGACAGCAGACCTGAAAACTCTACTGGCAAAATATATATCAAAAATTTCCACTTCCCCTCAGTTCCTCTGTGATGCTTTTCAGTAGGCCCCCCTGGTATGAACACCGAAACCTGCTCAGTGGCTTACCAAGCCCTGCCGCCCGCTTCTCCACCTCGGTCACCCCCGCCTGGCCCTGGCCACTGTTCCTGCTCCACACCAAGCTCATTCCTGTTTGAGAACCGTCGTCCAGTGGTTTTCTTTTTTCTTTTTTTTTTTTTATTGGTTGCTCAAAACATTACAAAGCTCTTGACATATCATATTTCATACATAAGCTTCAAGTGAGTTATGATCTCCCATTTTTACCCCAAACACAGATTGCAAAATCTTATCAGTTACACATCCACATTTTTACATAATGCCATACTAGTAACTGTTGTATTCTGCTACCTTTCCTATCCTATACTATCCCCCCTCCCCTCCCCTCCCATCTTCTCTCTCTACCCCATCTACTGTAATTCATTTCTCTCCTTGTTTATTTTCCCATTCCCCTCACAGCCTCTTATATGTAATCTTGTATAACAATGAGGGTCTCCCTCCATTTCCATGCAATTCCCCTTCTCTCTCCCTTTCCCTCCCCCTTCATGTCTCTGTTTAATTGGTTCGGCCACTTTGGAAAGCAGTATGGAAATTCCTGGGAAAGCTGGGAATGGAACCACCATTTGACCCAGCTATTGCCCTTCTCGGACTATTCCCTGAAGACCTTAAAAGAGCACACTACAGGGATACTGCCACATCAATGTTCATAGCAGCGCAATTCACAATAGCTAGACTGTGGAAACAACCCAGATGCCCTTCAATGGATGAATGGATTAAAAAATGTGGCATCTATACACCATGGAGTATTACGCAGCACTAAAAAATGACAAAATCATGGAATTCGCAGGGAAATGGATGGCACTAGAGCAGATTATGCTTAGTGAAACTAGCCAATCCCTAAAAAACAAATACCAAATGTCTTCTTTGATATAATGAGAGCAACTAAGAATAGAGCAGGGAGGAAGAGCAGGAAGAAAAGATTAACGCCCAGTGGTTTTCAACAAGAAGGGAGGAGGACGCCGGCCCCACAGGGGGTCTGGAAATGAGCAGGGGACGTGTTCGGCTGTCACAGTGCAGAGAGACCCACTGTCATCTGGATCCTAGGAATGACAAGCACTTTCCATGGCTGTGACTGTCCCCCAGTGGTGCTTTGCTTCATCCAAGACACAAAAGCAGCCCACCAAACCCTTCCCTCTGACTAACTGCTCATTCCCTGTAATGACAGCGTGGCTTTTCTTATTTACCTGTTTCTTACTGCGATGCTGGGGATCAATCTCAGGGCCTCGGGCATGCTAGGGGAGAGCCCCACCACTGAGCTGTGCAGCTGGGGATCAATCTCAGGGCCTCGGGCATGCTAGGGGAGAGCCCCACCACTGGGCTGTGATGCTGGGCATCAAGCCCAGGGCCTCGGGCATGCTAGGGGAGAGCCCCACCACTGAGCTGTGCTGCTAGGGATCAAGCCCAGGGCCTCGGGCATGCTAGGGGAGAGCCCCACCACTGAGCTGCATGGCAGCCTGCACTGTTACTTCAAATGACCCTTCCTCAGAGAAGCCTCCCTCTAACATGTTCTCTAGTCTCTCTGTTCATCTTTTCTCCCATCTTATTATCTGTGTAGCTTTATCATCATCTGATAGCTTCCTAATTTATGTACTTACGTGCTTGTTTGTCTGTTTTTTCCACTCGTCTCCTCACCCCAACTAGGACGTAAATTTAAGGATAGTGATGACTATTATCTATTTTATTATTCATTCTATTCTCTAAGTGATGCTCAGTTCCTCACAGGGACTTAATAAACACTGCTGAATAGATGAAGAATAAGCATTTTTTAAAAATGAGGCAATATGATTAAACACACCTGGTCTTGAATCCTACTTTGTTGCTCTGACCTTGGGAAACTCACTTAACCTATCTGACCCCCATCGTTTTTTTTTTTTTTTTTTCACTTACAGAATGGAGTTAGTAAAAGTTGACTTAGGGGGTTGTTATAGGATTAGTAAGCACAAAGGTTGGGTGCTTTATGTAACTCTTACAAATAGGAAGTCGACAAAGGACAAGTATCATTGCTGCTCAGATACTTCGTAAGTAGACTCGGGGCAAGAATAAGTCTTGTAGTAAGTGTCCCATTATTGTTAAATAAAACAATAACCATCTAGCGTGCCATAATGTAAACTTGGCTGTAAGGCAGAAAAAGTATACCCTACTCACATTCCTTTCAAAAGTGAATCCCAGTGACTTGGGAGGCTGAAGCAGGAGAATCACAAGTTCAAGACTGGCCTCAGCAATTTAATGAGACCCTGTTTCAAAATAAGAAGGTCTGAGAATGTGGCTCGGTGGCACAGCACCCCTGGGGTTCAATCCCTGGTACTAAAAAAAAGTGAATCTGCTGTCGGCCATCTTCTCCATCGGCGACTCTCTCTTCCAAAGTGGAAGCCATCTTTCATGTTATTTGGGGAGGTAGGAAAAGCTAGTTGGCTGTCCAGTCGACCACATCAGGGGCTGAGATGCAGTTCTGTCTCCTCATCACCCCTCCTGAGCCGTGCCTGGGCCTCCAGAATTTCTTAGAAGCTGGAACACGGCCCACCCCAGTGATGCACAGAGGATGCTGAGGTTGAGGTTGGTGCCCTGTAGCTCACACTTGAGAGTTCTGTTTAACACCTCACTCTCTTTCTCACCACCTCGTCAGGGCGGTGTCTCCTCCATGAAGTTGGGGCGAGGAGAGCAAACACTTTTCATGGCCCATGAACCCCCATCTCTAGACTAGTGTCTGTTGTGAGGGTCTAGAATTCTAGGTCATTTATTGAAGGACAGAGACAAGCCTCTGTGTAGCTTTCAGAATCATCCATCAACCTTTTCCTCCAATCAAGAACAACTTGTAAAACTCTTTCTTCCAGGAAATGTATCAAGTTCCCTTCTGCAGCCTGAGGTGGTGAGGGAATGGTGTCAGGATGCCGTGTTAGCTCCGAAACAAAGGAACCTACCGGAATCTTGCCTAGAGATGCAACCAAGGTGCCAGCAGATACCTATCCAACTCTCTGGGCTCATGTGCAATGGCTCTGGTCTTGCACACAGGGTC
The DNA here is from genome assembly GCF_964194105.1 of Spermophilus citellus. NCBI lineage: Eukaryota > Metazoa > Chordata > Mammalia > Rodentia > Sciuridae > Spermophilus > Spermophilus citellus. Next base: position 159,626,138 of record NC_138187.1, read on the forward strand.
TCATGTGTGTGCACACTTAAGAGTTCACAACAAAACTCACAATATCTTTGAAGTGGTTTACCTACAGAAAGCTGGGCTGCCACATGAGAACCAAGAGGTCCTGTCCCCTTGTTGCAAGCCAGGCTGGAGGAGGGGAATCCCTCACCCTTTCCCATCTTGCGGATGACCCTGCACTGACTGTAAATAAGGATGGCATTGAGTTTAAGTGTTGTTTCCCTAGTCAAATGCTTAAATATCAAATGCTTAAAGTCAAATGCTTAATAGTATTTCAGGAATTAGAATAGCTATCAAAAGGGTGAATCATACCAGGCTGTGACTAGGACGGAATATAGTCAACATGTTCAACTAACATTTATACAGAATCTGATGCAAGCCAGCTGAGGTTATGTGTATTATTTTGTATTTAGAAAAACATTGAGGGCAAGAGGCACAAGAGAAATGTTAAAAGGCTATGTTAATATAAAATAGTATTCATTTGTTTTATACCACAGAGGATGGAATTTATCTGTTCTTTCTACTATTTTAATGGCTGGTGGGTCCTTATGTGTGGCAGGATTATGGATAATCAATTTCAGGGAAAACTAAACATTAGGATTTTTTCACCAATGACTACCAGGAGCAGTGTGAGGAGCCCACGGTCCTGCTGGCCTCCCCGCGTCTTCCTGCACCAGAGTTACTCTCCGGGTACTTGGCATTAACCACGTGCCTGCCCAGCCGTGAGGACAGGAGTTAGCCTCCCCGCTTTACGCGGCCTCAAGGTGTACACGTGCTGCCAAGGGCACCGCGGAGCTCGAGGAATTATGGAGGCTGGACTCGGGCCCAGGCCCCCTGACCCCACGCTCAACCTCTTCCCTTCTCACTTTACTAGAAGCAGGAGGCCATCGTGGCAGAGGGGCCACAGGGCGATTCAGAGGGACAGTGAGCAAGAGACAGACGAGAGACCAGTAACTCAGGAAGAAACAGGAGAAGAAAATCTAAAAGCTGCTGACACTGCGGAGACACTAGATCTCTATCTACGGCGTCACCCTCTTGGTCGATTTTCAGTTCCTACAACAGTCCACCAGACTTGGCGGGTGGGGGCTGTAAAAGGAACTTGTGTAGCTCCCAGTTCTGGAGCTGGGGAGTCCCAGGGCATGGCGGTCATGTTTGACGGGGGCCTTCGTGCTCCCTTGTAACTTGGCAGAAGGTGAAAGGGCAAGTGACGTGGAGAAAAGAACGCATCCATGAATCTGCTTTTGTAACCAGCTGCTCTGGTGGAAATTCCCCCAATCCTGGGACAATGATACTAGTCCCTGCACAAGGGCCCTGTCCTCATGAACCAACCATCTCTTGTTAGGCTCCATCTCCCAAAAGCAGCACGTCGAGGATCAGGTTTCCCACATGAGAATTTGGGGGACACACTCAGACCATAGCAGTCATGAGACCATATATATCTTTATTTATGTATATAATACACACTGATGCCATGAACTTCACGTATATTTCTATATAACACAGAGTATGGATATTGGGCAAAGAGAGACTGACATCAAAATGCAATGATAACATTCACCTCTCATAAGAAGTGTTGCTGGAGATTAATGGAATGAGGCTCACGGAGAGAGTACTGTCATGTAGGTTCTAGAAGTCTCTTTGCATATGGAAACCCTAAGTGTTAAGTTTAGGGTGAGATGGCTAGGATCAAGTCCCAGCTTCACCACCTATACACTCTGTCCCCTTGAGCAAGGCCCATAACTTTTCCGTTTCAGTTGCTTTCATGTATGAAACAAGGGTAACAATCTGCAGGACAGGGCTGTTGTGAAACCTGAACAAGATAAGGCATGAGAGAGCTTAGGGAGCCATGCATAGCACGGGGGCATCCAGCAGCAGAACGCCATGGCCAGTGTGTGGAACTTAAAAACAGAGGATTTAAAAACCTAAGAAAGAACTTGATAAAATGCAATATCGTCCAGCGCAGAAACAGATGCTCAGTAAGGCCCTTCTGCAGGAAGCTTGGAGATGAGAGTATGTGGAAATATGGCGGAAGCACTCCTGGCTTGGAGGGGAAAGTGCCCGTTACTATTTCTGAGATCACATCTGAACCCAAGGTCTGCAATGAGTGGCATTCAGCAACTGGAACAGCTTTTGGTTTTCCTGTGGTAATCTCAACATACAACGTTTTCCTTCCTTCTGGGGGCTGTTACAAAGTCCTGTCAATGAACAGACTCCTGCAAAACCCAGAGGCTGGCCGGCCTCTGCCTTCCACCAGCTGAGCCAGCCCCGTGGCACCAACTCAGCAACACAAAGGAGGAAACAGTCTTCTGCCTCCGTTCCACACTGTGCCTCCTACCAAGGTCAGCACCCACCTCTGCCAGCTACTCAGATCAGAAGTCAGAGAATGACCCTTCTGTCAATCCTGAGCCAGTGAGTATATTAGTTAACTCTAATGTCCTCGAGAGCTGTCAACAGCACCGTCAGCAACCCCCTTGCTCACACTGCTGCTTGTCCCATTGGACTGCCCAGGTCAGAGCTGGACTGGCCACAGCCTGTTCTCCATGAACAACCGGATGTTCCTTTTACATCACGTGTTATCACCTCCCAGCTGTCTCATGATTTTCCATCACAATTAAAATAAAATCCACAGACCTTTCCACATTTTCCGGGCCCCACATCATCTCGTTCCTGGTTACTCCTCCAATTTTACCGGCTTCCCCTAGCTCACCTTAACCAGCCCCCTGGCCTCAGGTGCCCAAACAGCTCGGGGACCCAAGGCTGGGTGTGGCGCTGTCCTGCTTGGTGGGCTCTGCCCAGGCTCGTCTCCTTCCTGTCAGGCACCCTTTCTCCCTGGTGCTCTGCTGCCTGACTTGCTTACTTTTTCTTCTTAGCACTTCCTACCACGTCACCTGAATATTGATCTGCTTTTTTTTTTTTTAATTGTTACCTTCTCTCCATTAACACTAACTCCACAGAGGTTTTGTTTTCCCCTGTTCCACAGTATCAAGCGTGGTTTCTAGGACCCAGAGGACACTGGAAAAGCACTTGTTGAGGAATGAACAAATAAATAAAGTGCCCACCCTCACTTCAAGTACTGGAATTTGGGGTGGCGTCTTTAAGGAGACACTTGTGGAAGATGGGGGAGTGGTGGAGAGAGACGTGCAGCTCACACACATGTGCCATAAGGTGATCTTTCTCCATTACCCCAAGCCTCCGGTGAACTCCGTCCACACACAGCAGCTCGTGGTAAGAAGGTCTTGAAGACAAGTGTCCCCCAGAGGCAGTGGTAGGAGCCCTGAGTGAGTGGCCACTGCTAGAGTCCAAAGCAGAACCAGGAAACCGGCTGCTGTGTGGACTGCCCAAGAGAATGAGGGTCTCTCCTGAGTGTCCAGGGGCCTGGAGAGAAGACTGCATTCCCACAGAAGGCGAGGTCAAAGGTCACATCATCCCATTGAGAATCGGAAGGAAGGATGGCCCCAAAGCCTGAGAGAGCCTGGGTGGGTGGGGGAGACAGACATCTACCCTGCCTTTACTGCCCTTTTTCCAGAAATGTGGAGAGGGGTCGCGCAGGAGGGGGAAGACTGGACCCACGTGGGCAGCCCTCCATTGAAGAGGTGCGTTCCACCCACTGGGTAGACGCTGGGGCCCAGCACCCACCAGGTCCTCAGGCTGGCTGCCTTCCAAGCGAATCGCAAAGGTCCCCGGCACTGTCAATAGGTCTATTGTTTCTGAACAGGACTCATTTCTGAGCTCTGTTAATCCTATTAGTCCTCATAGGAATCATTAGTAGAATTAATCTGATTCTGGATGATCCAAAACCTTGGAAAGTTAAAAAGAAAAAAAAAAGTAAAATCCATCTCTACTAACACCAGATTTTACTCAGGTCCCTAAAGAATGTAAGTTAACATGCTGCTTCAAAAAGGGACCAGAGAGGTTGGGGTTGTAGCTCAGTGGTAGAGTGCTTGCCTCACATGTATGAGGCACTGGGTTCAATTCTTAGCACCACATAAAAATAAATAAAATAAAGATAGATATAATATGTTTATCTTTAAAAAAAAGGGGGGCGGCCAGAGAATGTCTAGGACTCAACCCACCACAGAGAGCCCACGGTCTGGCTTTGAGGGGCCTGGCTTCTCCCTTCCACTTCCCTCTTCCGATAAGTTATCATTTCGAAGTTGTCACCCTCACCATGATGCCCACAGCAGAGCTCTTTCCTGTTCAGCTGTGGTAAGTCAAAACCTACTTCAGAGAACACAGTCACCACTCTGAGGGGCTAAGACACGGGTTTTGTGTGTTTATAGTTGTTTGAAAAAACAAAGAAAGAAAGAAGAAACCTCGAACGACTGAACCAGCAGCAGCCTTTTTTGTGTGAAACCTGTGCTCTACTTTGGGGTTAGCTTTTCACAGAGGAGCAATGGCAGGTCCCACCTTCAAGGAACAAAGGTCCTGGGTTTCTGACATTCCCTATGTTCTGTGTTAGAGAAAAATAGCTCAGTGTTTCAAACGAATTGTTAATACCTCTTCCCTGGAACAAGTACTGAAAGCACAGTAAGCTATAATCCTATCTTCAGAGGATCCCAAAGGTATCCTAGTGTAGCCGAGGCTTGGAGAGATCGTGGGCCAGTGGTGTCACCATTAGCTGATGGCACCAAGTCATCTCAGGATGCCCAGCTCCATCCCCACTGCCTCTTGCTGTGATACAAGGTACTATTATCTAGAAGGTACCATTGACCAAAAAAATCATACATCTACCAGAAAACGTCCCATGACCCCTGCAACTGGCACACTTGATGGCTGAAGTCAAAACAGGAGGGAAAAGACAAGGAGGATTTCATCATGGTGGCTGGAAATGCGGATCAGCAGCCAAGGTAAGGGCAAAACCTCTCTGTCTCCATGAGATGTCCCGTCAGGAACCTCATCCTCCAGAGTAGATGAGTGAAGTTTTAGGAAGATTAGATGACACCTTCCAACCTGGAACTTTGGTTTTGTTCTTTAATTTATTCAACAAATACTTATTGACTATCTTCTAAATGATAGTTTTACTGAAGCAATGGTGATTTCCTTCAGCCCTCTCCTAACTAAACTCCTGGCACTGCCAGAAACCAGCTCTATCTTTCTTATTTTCCAATGCTGTGAATTAGTATGATTTAGTATCTGTGACCTCAAACTCCCATTGGATAATCTCCTCAAAGCTGGATTATTCACATGCTCAGGAGACTGCATAAACATGGGTTCCCCAACTCCTAAATCACACACATCCAAAGCTGAGAGACCCTTGCCTTATAATCAAGGTTATTTAGTCAACAAATGTTTATTGAATGCTTAATATGTACCAGGTACTGGGTTAAGTGATTGGGATAGAGGAATAACAAAGGCTCTGCTTTGGGAATTTCCATTCCAACAATGGAATTTTGGAAAGAGAATAGGCCCTAGCTAGGATGATCTGAGAGAAGATGACATTTGAATTCCATGTGAAAAACCCAAGCAGAGCACCCTGGAGAAGGCAGTGGAGGCCTTGTGGTGTCCCACCTGCTCAGCTGTCTGTATCTACCTAAGAAATGGGAGGGAGACAGAGGGGAAAGAAAGGTTCGGGTGCAGATTCATTCTGTTTGGTCTGGGTTGGGTGGTCTGTGCTGAAAGGGCTGCTTTAACACGAGTACTTGCTGTTAGAAATGATTTCCTAGATGGGGCTGGTCTGGGGGTTAGGGGACAGAGAAAGATATTGTAAGTGGCAAAGAAGGAAAGAGGAAATGTGAGCAAATGGATGGTTCTCCTCCTGCAACCAGACCAAAGGAAGAGGGGGTGTCGATGCAGATGGAATTGAGTTTTGTGTGGAAGGAAGGTTAAGTGGTGGGAGGTGGGGATGTGGCTGATGATGCAAGAGGGAAAATATGACAGAAATGACTCAAAGAACAAAAGCCCATCTCACTAGGGAACCGAAGAAACGGTGCTGGCCGTGTTGAAGGGCCACTGGAGACCTGTGACCATGAATGTAAAGCAGTGGCTTTCAACCCAGGGTAACTGTCCTCCTCTCACCCCCAGGGACAATGTCTGGAGGTAGTTTTGGGTTGGCACATGTTGGGTGGGCAGATGGGGGATGCTCCTGGCTTCTGTCAAGCATCGGTCGGGCAGGGATGCGGCTAAGCACGGCACAACTCCCAGGATGGCCCTCAGCACAAAGGATTGCCCGCCGTGGGATATCAGCCGAGCCCAAACTGAGAAACTCCGACATAAAGTGGTGTCAGGGTTATGTCCACACCATCTCTGGAAGGCTGCACAAGGAGACAGTGATCTTCTATGAAAGTAGAAATGGGGCTGCAGGACAGAATGAGAAGAAGACTTTCATCCTATATCCTTGCGTTTTCTTTTAAAATTTGTACATGTACACGTTGCCTATTCAAGTCAATCAAAAGATAGAAATAAGTCAGTAAGAAGTCAATAATGGATGGGCTGACTTAAATATACAATAAATAAAAATAAGATCAGCCATCCGGTTTGGGCAGTTTTTCTCCAGCAACCTGCAACCGAAAGAAATGGATCCTTATGAGCAGAACACAAGGGAAGAAGGAATCATTCTGGAATTAAGAGTCTTTCCAAGGCACTGATTCTAATGGAAGGATGATGGAACTGGGCAGAGAGGGAAGTGAAGCTGGGGAAGGACCTGGTGAACACATTAGGGAAAAGATACAGTTTATTAATTAGAGAGCTCAGTATTTTAAGAATATTTTAGAAAAGAAAATGTTGGAGTAATTGAACTAGAACAATACGTGATAATGTTGTGAACAGAAGACACCAAAAACCAAAATCCAGAGGAGGAATTTTCAATGATAACAAAGTCAAGGGAAAGGCCATGATTGTGAGTAGCTGAAGAAAACAGCAAAAGGTCCTTGTGAGGAGTGGGAGGACACAAGTGCCCAGGTGTCTGGAGGCACCACCCCAAAAGAGCTTCTTCCCGAGAAGAAAGCACTTCTGAAAGAAGAGTTTATGAGCAATCTTGGGTACCATTTCTTGATGTCCTACAGCATGTCAGATACTTTGTGCACATATTAGCTCTTTTTGGCCCAAGAAAGTTCTAGTGATCTGTCTAGAGCCTGTGAAGTCAGTAGGTGGAAAAACAAAGATTCAAATTCTGTTTTTTTAGTTCAAAGTCTGTGCCCTTTCCACCAGACCATGGCTCTGCCCCAGGAAGACACCTCGTCATCAAGTATCTAGAAAGCTGGGCAAGCTTAGCACCAGCAATTACATTGATAATGGAAACTCTGGTTCACAGAGGACAGAGACAGAAAAAGAGAGAAGAGCCTGGCACAGATGAAAGGATTTGCAGCACAGTTCTTCTCACCTTAAAGAATTCTCCTTAATGTGATCTGAAGTCACAATGAAGAAACCATAGATTAAAAAAAAAAAACAAAACTAACAAGCAAAAAACCCAAATCTTGGTGATTTCCAAAACTTATACTCACAATACTTTTGTAGATGCTAAAGTGGAGCTTTTATTACATGTCAACCATTCATTAAAAATGCAAAAAAAAAATAAATATTGGTTATATTAAAGGAAAACAGCATCAAGAGCTGAATGTTGGTGGGTGACAAAAATTTTTGAAGACTATTATTACACTTGGTTGCCAAGAAGCATTCAAAACAGTTTTTCCTAAATACATACTTCATGATCTCACATTTGCTCTATGTATGTGACTCTTTAGACTGATTCTCTCTCTCTCTCTCTCTCTCTCTCTCCCCCCCCCCTTATAATTGCACTAGAGATGCATATGATGTAGGAGTGGACCAAGTCCCCCAAACACTCCTTTCGCTTCTCTGATAGCATGGCCTGGTAGCCCAGGATATGCACTTAGAAGTAAAGATGCCACCAATGGGGTGCTGACCTCCTTGGGTCTCTTTAGCTTATCATGCGTGCCTGGTTCTCCTTCCCCATCCCTGTCCATCCATGTTATAACCATGGATCTGAAGACAGTTTCCCTGAGGTAGCAATTAGACCCACCCTGGGAGTTGGGTTCGAAGGTGTCCTCCTTTTCCACGTAAGTTGTTCTTGGCCACTTAACATGGGTCTAGAACTCCAGGCAGCGGCTTCTCTATGTCCTGCACCTTTGCGTGGCAGCCCAAAGCTCTGTGTTCTTCAGCCACATTCCTCTTCCTCTCTGGCTCATGGACCTTGGGTGAGATGAGGAACTGCAGACCTGCTGGACTCTGTGGTCTCAAGGTCTTTGTGGTTATGTCTTTGCACTTGAACTCAATAGGCTTAAGAAGACCTTCATTCAGGCCAATGTCCCCAGTGCCTATAACAAGGAACCACAGGGAGAGAATCCTCAAGTGCTTCTCTTAGAGCTTATATAAGCCAAAAAATGTCTTAGATTCCTCAAAATTGACCAGAGAGAGCTCAGATACATTGACATATAAATGGTCATTACTGGTGAAGTTGAACACAGCCCCCAGATAGCTGCTGCGGGCCCACATCTGGCCAGTAGTGCAGTAGTTCATCATCTTGCCCTCCATCAGCACCAGGTCCTGGGGATACTTAGAGTTCTTCATGTAGACCTTGTGGCTCAGGGGCTGGTTGTTGCAGGACTGACCCCGGAAGTATATTTTGGAATACACAAAGTACAGCCCAGTGTCATTGATCACAAGGCCACCCTTCTGATACTTCACTCCAGAGATCAGGGAAATTCCGTAGGTGTCTTCCCATTCCAGCGGGCTGGGCCTTGAGTTGGGCTTACCTGAAGTCAATCAGAGAGGAGCCGTCAGCAAGGAAAGCTCATGCAGCCGACAAGCTAACTTCCCAGGCATAACTACGGGCCTGTCCTTCTACAAATGTTCTATCCAGAGTGAGGTAGCTCCCACCGAACGGGCGGAGGGGTCAGAACGTGGCCCATCACTGAATTCTCTTTGTCAAATTGTCTATATCAATCTTATCATCTACACACTAGGGACAATAACAAATGCCCCCAGCCGACTGCAGTAAAAATTACTGAGATAATTTTAGCTATCTAAAACACAGATTTTATGATCTTCAGAACTAGAAGCAACACTGCTAAGCTTTGTGGTCCCTCCCTGAAAGGAGAAGCCAAATCCAGGGAATTTAAAGAAGACATGGGTAGGACCTAAGGGATCCTTGCTCCATCTTCTCACCACAGCCAGGATTCTTCCACTCCTCTATTTGGGCTGAAATTCTCTATCCCTCACACCTCCCCCCTATGTCCAAACCTTAAACAAAGAACTCGCTCCAATACTGAACTTAAGGCTGTGTGCCTGTATTCCCCTATTAGATGTCAAGCTCCTTTGGAGGCAGGAACCATGAGCTCTCTGTCTCCATGCCCTCAAAGCTTGGCACACAGCAGGTACTCCTGAAGTGTTTGCTGGTCTACCTGAGTCAACCTACAGCCTCTGCCTGAGAAACTGCAGAAGCAGTGGCACAGCACACAACCTTGTGTGACCTTTGTCTACTTCTCCTGTATTTGTGGTTTCCAGTGGGAGTGCCCATCCCATCCTGACAGCCACCATTTCACCGCCCATCGTAATCCCAGGCTGAAGCCCCAGGGCCAGGGCTGAGGCTGCCTCTCACTCCTATTTCTCCTCTGGAAGCAGAATGAAACTTCCAGAAAATCAGAGAAGCACTAAAATAATTCACCACTCACTCCCCACTCTTCTCTGTGGCAGGAACCCCTCCGGGTCTTTAAAATGTTTGAAAAGAGTGGGCTCCCTCGGATCTCATTCACTCCACAGCTCCAGTCTAGCACTCGCCCAGAGCAGGGGCATGCGACTGACCCCCTAGAAAGCTGTTTCTTGGGTTCCAAATACTGTTGCTGGAAAGCGCTTGTCCCCAGAACTGGTCACGGAAACCATTCTGCGCTTTGCCAAAGGCTTTCCCAGCCCCCACCCGGGGCTTGCAGACACAGACCTGTTAAATGGGCCGCTCTCCTCAGTGCCTTTTTATCAGAGGGTGAACTGGGGTGGCCTGTATCACAGAGAGATAAAAGACATACGTAAAATGAGATGCCAGCTACTACCATGGTGGAACTCAATCCCATTTGAATACAAGATTTTAAAAGCATAGGTGGCGATATTCTGAGAGATTCTCAACAACAGTCTGTGTTTCAGAAACAGGTTGAACAAAGTAAGCCAAATTGAAATAGACACATATGTTCATTGTAATGTTACACTGTGCATAAAACTGTTGTATCAGTTATTTCGTTTAGAACTTCCCATGGTATTGAAGGTAGGGATTATTGTCCTGACTTACAGTTGACAAAGTGAGCTTGGAAAATGGATGACTCAGCATTCAGAGTCACCGATGGGACCGATGCCCAGTCTCCTGCTGTAATCCAGGGCTCTGTCCACTCTGGCTGTGCTGCCCCAGGGACACAGAGAAGAAGACTGCTAATGTGTCTCCTGGCTACCAGGTCTCTTCCTACTGGCATTGTACAATCTGCACCCACATTAATCATTCTAAGTCCTCAGCCACCCATGTCACTGAGACCTCAGACACCTCTGTGGCCCCACGTGATTTCAGCCTCACTTCCTCCTGCTCACTCCCACTGGACACTGCCCCTGGTCCTCCACCTGGGCCTGCACTTACGCCATGCTGTCTGCCTGGATGCTGTCCCAGAGAGATTTCTGTGCCAAACTTCAATCCATTCTCTAAGCTCTATCGAAAATGTCTCCTTCTTTGGGAAACCTTCCCAGATTTAAAGTCAACTATGTTCTTTCTCTCCTTTGAAACCTAAGACCCCTCTGTTTTTACTTCTCCTGGCAGTTCTGACTCCCCTTTTCTAAGGAGATGTCCCCCATCAATTGCATTGAAAAATTTTGAGATAAATTTAGCTCTCTGAAACAAAGATCTTATGATCTTTAAAACTTGAAAGTTTTAAACTTTGTTGTCCCTCCCTGAAAGGAAAAGCCAAATCCAAGAAATTCTAAAGTTGGATAGGACCTTAGGGATCCTTGCTTAATGTAAAAATTGTTTTATTTCTCCCCCCCCCCCCAAATAAACAGCAGGTTCCTCACTATATGCTGACTTCATCAGAGTGAGTTCAGCCTGGTTCCTAACACGAAGCTTGCCTTCAGCAAATGCTCAGCATATTAAATCAAAGGAGTTGAAACTGATAATATTTTCCTAACCAGACACCGTTTCTCCAACCTTTAATACGTTAGCCAAGGTAGAAAGCTGTCACTTAGCTAATTAACTCAGCTAACTAAGACATTCAGGAACGACTCACAGGAAAGATGCCTGTCCACCTCAGGCTAGTGATCAGTCTATGAAAGTCCCCCAGGTGTGAAAACGGCCCTGTCCCCTGTGAACATTACCTGAGCAGTCGTGACCTCTTAGCACCCAAGACAAACCACCTCGAGGGAGGTGTGAGTGAGCAGGAAAGGCAAAACTGAGTTTCCTTTACATTCCCATACCACAGCCATCCGGGCAGCTCTGCTGGCACGTGGCCACAAACTAACAGGAAATGGAACTGAAAACCACATGTTCGAATCATGATATCCTTCAGAGCCTAGTATAACACTCTCCTCATACAAGGTACTCACTCTAAATATCTGCTGGATAAATATTAGAAAGGCATCCTAGACAGTGGTGGGGACTCCTTCCTGCACCAGGGCTTTCTACCTGCCACTGGAAGCACCTACTGGCTTGCTCTTGTCTACCTTCCATGCATACTGGCTGAAACTAAAATTTAAGCAGGTCTTTTCCTCTTATGTCTTTTCTTTGCATGTTTTATATCTCTTATTAGTAAAGTTACTAATTTGATTTCCATATGATCATTCACCAATTTCTGGTCCACCTGGGTGGATGTAGAGAAGATAATTCTTTACTGCGGTTGGTAGACCTGACTCATCTTTTCATTTGACTTCAAAACACTAAAATAACTCCATGAAGTGGGTGAAAAATGAATAATTAGGTGCCCATCTCACAAGCCACATTCCACTGATTTTCAAAGTGATTGTACTTTAGAAATCCTCCCAGAGGCTTCAGTGTTCTATTAGTGCCCCCGGCTTGTATACATCTGGGCTCTCTAACATTTAGAAACTTGGACACAGAACTTAGGCCCAGACATCCCAAAGATGCGGAGCTGCCCTGGGTCAACGGCAGTAGGCACATTCTGAGTCTCCACCAGCTGCACTGAAGATGGCCGGGGTTTGCTGTTGCCAGGAAACTTTCTACTAAGTTTCTAAGGATAAGATTTGCCTATCATCTTTGCGGAGGTATCCTGCTTGGCATCTTTTCCCCATTCCATGGCTATTACAGAGACAGGAGTTTCTCTATTTCATGAGGCACCAGACCATGTCCTGGAAGGACCTATAGGTGACAAGCCATCAGGAGACTTTCATCTAGCCCCAGTTCCATGCTGATAGTCTTGGGCATGTTATCTAATTCATCTGTTGTTTCTCTTCTAAAAAATAAGATTTATCTGGACCAGGGAAGCTCCCTTCTAATTCAAACCAAATCGAAAACTTCAGTGAATCTGTGTTTATGACAAATGAAGAATACCCTAAACTTTATCTGTCTACAGCTTCCAAAACTCTGCCCTGAAATCTCCTGAGGTCAGGGTTTCACGTGTCTTCTTCTTCCTGTCCCAGATCTCAGGCAAAGGGTTCTCCTTTGTTGTCAAAGGCAGTTCATGAGTCTTCTGTGGGTGAAGCTGAACTTCCTTTGAAGAACAGCTGAAGTGTACCCTTGGGTCCCCAGTGACTTCAAAAGAACCCCTACTGTGGGCAATTGATTGTCCACTTTTTGAAATCTTTGTCATGTCCTATAAAATACTTTAAAATAAAGCTTAGCTCTAATCATTTCTAGAGAGTTTAAAAGAGTGGAGGACATTCCCCCCAAACATCTCCCTTTTCCTCCCATGGAGTCACAGCCACTAGCACCCGTCCCAGAACCAGGACATGTGAGAAAGGGCCAGGCCTGGGTCAGTGGTCTGGAGCTGGGGGCAAAGGCCCAGGTCTATTTCTCTTTTCAAAGTGAAGTGGAAGTTAGTTTGAATTATGAACAGTGCTCAGCTACCTGATTTTGAGCAAGTAAATTCACTTAATATTTTAAAATAGTTCAAGGAACCATATTGACCAGAGATTCAAAATTAGCCAGGATTCCTCTCATAGTATTCATAAACCTAAGAATGGGACAAAATTCAAGACATTCCACCAACTTTGTTCAGTTCTGAGGATCATCTTTGGGAACTCAGGGCTCTTGTATAAAAGGACTCACCTATTTGCTTCTCCAAAGATGGTTCTGTATTTCTTTGATTGATTGACTAGCAAAAGAGAAAGAGAAAAGTTGTGTAATTAGTTATCAAAGCAGAAGAGGCAGAATTGTCAAGTAAAGCAAGTCCTAGAAAGATAATTTAGACACCTCAAACCCTTGCCTAACTTAGACCTTAGCCAAGCAATTGTGCCTCACTGTCCCTCCGTTTTGTGTTTTGGAATAGTACCGACATTTTAAAAATCTTTTCAAGGAAATTTAATTTGGTCTATGAGTCAATTCCTTCTAAGCAAGACTCCAAATTATTTCAGTTCCTCGAATCACTAGTTATGAGGTGGTAAATGGCTCAACCGACTGGCTTGAGAACTGAGAAAGGAAGGACTGTTTGCCTTTGATTCTTTACAAGAAAATATTCCCTTCCCTTGTGTGAGCCCACACTCCCTCGCCAACAACAGGAGGGTGACGACAGCCATTGGTTCGGAAGACAGGACAAGAAGGTCTGAGGAGCACCTCACAAGCAGGGCAGGGCTCCATCCATGTGGCTCACAGCTGCCGGCCACCCGCACTGCAGCAGAGCCCTCTTGCCCAGCGACTCCCGGGCACGGAAGCCCCCATACCAGCCTTACCTCGCGGAGTTCTGCCAGTTCCTTTTGCAGGTGGAAGAGCTGATACATTCCCAGGCCCAGTCCAACCAGGGCCACCAGCACCATAAAGAATATCACCAGGAGCCACAAGCCTGTGTTGTGGTCCCTGCTCCTCTTCAGAGGCGGTGGTGGCAACGGGGGCAGCGGAGGCAGTGGTGGGGGTGGCGGTGGAGGTGGGGGCGGGGGCCTCCGTTGACCTGGCCTTCTGGGCACAGAGGATGGACAGGCGAAAACTGACTCTGGAGGGGCCCAGGAAGAGCTGGCACTACTGTCCACCCAGTAGATCTGGGGATACGGGTAGTTCAAGGGCTGCTGCATGGCAGCCAGTGGCTCGGGTCAGCCGCGGGGAAGGGTTTGGCTTCTCTCAATCCTGCGGGAGGCTGAGGTGTCGAGGTCAGGTCTCCTGTTGCTGACTGCTCACGAGAAGGGAACACAGCTGTCTTTATAGTGTTTCCATAACTGAGGGAAACACCTCTCTCTCTCTCTCTCTCTCTCTCTCTCTCTCATTCTCTTTCTGTTTCTCTTGAAAGACACCCACTTGCTTTGTATCTGAATCTAAAAAGCCTCAAGAAGCTCAGAGTAAACCCCTGGAAGCTTCCGCCCACAAGTTTCTGATGAAGGCCTTCAAAGCTCTGCTTGCTGTCAGCACCCAAAGAGCTGGGAGGCAGTGCTCACCGTGCTCTGGTCCAACAGAGCAGTCGGCACTGGGTGCAGCCCTGTGGGCATTAAATGGGACCCAGCTGCAGAGAGACGGACCCTGGAGTCATGGCCAGAGAAGCCACCTGCACATCCTACCTTTAGCATGAGGAAATCCACCCCCCCACTCCCCACACACGCCTTTGGTTTCCCACACCCAAGTGTGATTTACCCTGACATTGAACATCATCATAACTGACAGGTTGACACCTGCCCTGTCCACTCCACAGACCAGCTCAGAGGTGGTCAGAGGTTGCAAACCAGCTGCCCATTGGCTTTGAGAAGCCTCAGAACTGCTTTGCTTACACTACGCAATCTTTTTCTTTCATTAGTCACCCACTTTTTAAAACTGATACTGTACACATTAAAAATATATGTTTCCATTATGTTTTGAAATATTAGAATATTGGAAACTCTCAAGGCTCTCTCTGCAAACCCAGTAAGCTACCCTAGGAATGAGACACAGGGGCTCCAGGTCACCCAGGGCCACACCACTACACCGCCTTCCCCATGCAGTAGCTGTTCTGGTCCCTGCAGGCATTTCTGCTCATAGACCCTATTACAACTCCCAGATGAAATTCATGGTGCCCAGTTAATTGAATTTCAGATAAATAATTTTTAGGACAAGAATATCCTGAACATTGCATGGAACTAGTAAAAAAAAAATCCATCATTTATCATAAATTCAAATTCAACTGTGTGTCCTCCAATTTCTTGCTTTTGACTGAAGCTGGCAACCCTACTTGGGTAAACCTCGCCCTTTCCTCTGGCCTCACATAACCTTTATATGCCAATAACTTCTAAGAACTCAGCTTTAGTTCCAACCATTCTCCCATAGAAACCACAAACCTCCTACAAATTCTTATTTTCTATTTTATTGGAGTGCTCTACTTTTCAAATTTGATCAGTTTTTATACGATCTGGGATTTCTATGTGCTCATTCTGGCTTTTTCCACCTGCAGCAAACCAACACAGGACATATTATTTCCCTGTGACGTTCTGCCCATCCCACCCCACTCCCAACACAACCCCCTTCTCTCGAGGTCACTCCCTCTGGTGACAACCCCAGCTCCCCTCTCTGCCTCTGCCCCAGCCTTTGACTGGTGTCCCAGGACTGCCGAGGCGGTTCCTGTCACCCACCCACTCCCATCTTGCCAACTGCTGTGGCCTCTACTTCAGGCTGGGACGTCTCTGGTTTTCTAGGTGTGACTTCCACAAAAACTTCTCATCTTCCTCTGCTCTGTGCCTCCTCCTGATTCATTCTGTGACAGAGAAAGCAGAAGCCCATAGCTCCCAAGCAGGAGCTGAACAAAGTGAAGAACAAGCAAAGACAAAGAGGGCAACTTTAAACACTGGCATCAGGCTTGGTGATGCCAGCAAACGTCATGTGTTGGCAAAATCCTAGAATCAACACCTGTACAAACAATAACGGGGCCCCATGAGCTTTTGGAGATACCGAAACCTTCTGAGGAGAAATAATTAAAGTATATCTTTAGCTCTGTGATTGCTGAATTTATAAGATTTGTCCTCAAGAGCTGGACTTAATAAATAAACCAAGTAATAAATCAACCAAGGCCCCAACAGGCTGGCTCTGCCCACCACCTCCCACACCTGGGAAACTCAAACTGGGTTCTTCTTCCAGCTCTTTCCCCACTCTTATTTGCACCTGCATCTCTCATTGCAGAACCCGAGTTCCTTGAGGAAGGTAGAAGAAGGATTCAGAGCTGCCCATCTGTTTCAGGAGAAGGAGGAGGAGTCGGCTGACCAGTTGCAGACAGTCACAGGGAACAAATTTTAGTGTAGGACCAAATCAGATAGCCCTCCTTGTACGGGTTGTGGTGACTTCCTAAGTACCTTTCACTAGATGAAAATTCAAATTTGTTTTTCTTTCTTTCTTTTTTTTTAAAGAGAGAGAGAGAGAATTTTTAATATTTATTTTTTAGTTCTCGGCGGACACAACATCTTTGTTTGTATGTGGTGCTGAGGATCGAACCTGGGCCGCACGCATGCCAGGCGAGCGCGCTACCACTTGAGCCACATCCCCAGCCCTCAAATTGTTTTTCACTGTGGTCCCTCTAACATTGTACCTTTTCCTTCAGAAATTGTCCTAACCCTCTAGAAACAGGGTTGAAACATGCTCCCAGAGCTTTGTGTGAGTCACAGGGAGGCTGGAAGCTCAGAGCAGTGAAGAGAAAGGGCTGCTCTTTCTGTCTGTCCATTCCTGCAGAAGCAGACCAGGGCTCCAGAGGTGACTGGGCTGTAGCAGAGAGCCGCTGCAAACCCTCCCGGACCTAGAGAAGACTCCCAAGAGCAGCTGCCGAGTCAGTAGAAAGGCCAGGCCTTGCAGTCGTATCAGAAGTGACCAAGGCCCCGGTGTGTTCTGAGCCGGAGTTCTTTCACTCGCAAACGTGAACCCACATATTTAATTTCACTAGGTCCCTCCAGACACTCATCTGCGTGGTCGACCCCTAGGCACCAGCAGTTGCGTGAGGACTATCCTGTCCAGTCTTCCTTGGCTGCCTACTGTCCACCTTTCTAGTTTTTGCCAAGTGTCATGGCTACAAAGTCCTATCTCAAGGTCTCCTAAACTTCTTCTCTGTGGCTCCTTGTGAGTTTGAAAACCTGGCCATATATCTGTTGGACATTCAAGTTTCCCTTTTTTGTGGCTACTTCCAGTTCATACGCCATGCCCGTTTTTAAACTGGGGTTCTTTTCTCCTTCCTGCTGATTTGTGGAATCTCTCATGCTTTGTATTTTAGATATAAATCCACAGTGACCTTCAGATACTGAAAACATCTTGTCCCGTGCCATTGCCCATTTCCTCTTTAGGTCCCTCTGGAGTTTGCTCTTGTTCAGGAGATGAGCAGGAATCCTTGTGTATGATTTTCCATGTATGAACCGGTTTTCCCAGCACAGCCCATCTTTCCTCTGCTGGATTCCAGCGGAGCATTTATCACGCACCAAGATTCCTCTTGTAGCTGAACCACTTTACGGACCCTTGTTTCTTCTGGTACCAGGAGCACATAGTTCTCATGATTATGGATTTAAAGAATGTCTTCAGAGCTGGTTTCACAAAATCTTCCATCTTTGCTCTTCCTCTTTTTTTCACTGACTTAGCTACGTGAGTATATTTAATCTCCAAGATGTTAGAACAAAAAGCTGACCTACTCCTAAAATCGTCTACTGGACTGTTAAGTACCTACAGTCATTTGAGGGAAGCGTTGTCCTTACAATGTTTGGCCCTGTCTATATCACGTCTTTTTTTTTTTTTAATGTCTCCATGTTTTTATTTTTTTTTTTTAAAGAGAGAGTGAGAGAGGGGGAGAGAGAGAGGGAGAGAGAATTTTTAATACTTATTTTTTAGTTCTCAGAGGACACAACATCTTTGTTGGTATGTGGTGCTGAGGATCGAACCCGGGCCACACGCATGCCAGGCAAGCGCGCTACCGCTTGAGCCACATCCCCAGCCCCTCACGTCTTTTTTTTATGTGTGTGATCTTTAATTTTTTTTTCTTCAAAGTGATCTCATACATTTTTTCTTAGAGTCACTGCTTCATATCCTATAATTTTGTTGTGATTATAACAAAATTATTTCTGTGGCAGGTACCTCCAAGATGACTCCCACAATCCCCCACCTGGTCTTGCCTGGGGGCTGGACCTACTGACTAGCTTCTAACTAAAAGAAAACAGCACCAGGGTTGGGATGTGCTCCTGAGAGGGAGATCCAGGTCAAGTTATAGCTTCCGCCCCTCCCCCATCCACGCGAGGGGAGGCAAGTCTCTGTGCTGGGAGCGGTGTGGCCTCCGTTGAGTGTGTTCAAGCTTCCAAGTGCAGTTACTGCTCCCTGTATTTAGCATTCGATCATTTACCTGTTTTGAGATTCACTCTTGGGCACACCTGTGTGCACAATGTGAGTGTGATCACAAAATCAGGACGCTCAAGACCAGCCTGAGAGCAGCATCCCTGGTGAGAGCTGAGGGCCGGCCTGCAGGGCAACGGGTTGTGGGGCACGGCTCGGACAACATCAGAAGGCTGGAAATGCTTGGCTCTTGTGGGCGGCCCTTTCTGATGCTTGAAATGCTTCACTGCAAAAACACATGTCATGGTGAGTATGTGGGAAAGCAGATCCACCCGGGCTGACTTAAATGTCAAAGTCATTGCTTTTGTCACCCACTGTTTCCTTTGGTGCCTAGCATATGTTGGGGCATGCGGCTGGATGCCTCGAGAGACTTCCATTCCGGGGGTCCCATAAGAAGGCACCCTCTGAGTCTGAGGTGTGGCTTGCTGTCTGTCACAGACCTTGGGACCTCAGTTAGTGACTCAAGAGAGCCATAGCTCTTGTGCTCCCCTGTTATTTCACAAGAAGATCTCTCCCCAGAGCCTTATTTGCCAACCAGCTGCAGCTCTGCTGTGTTCCTCTGCTCGGCTGCCACAACAGACTGTGGGCTTAACAGCAGACTGCTTCCTTGCACTCATGGAGGCTCCAGTCTGAGATCAGGTGTCCGTGTAGTCGGTTCTCCTGAGGACTTCTCTCTGCGTGCTCATGTGGTGGGTCTCTCTCTCTCTAAGGAAAGTAGGCCTATCAGATTCAGACCCCACCCTCGGGATCTCACCTCTCCTTAATTTAATCACCTCCTAAAAGTTCTTTTTCCAGATACACCTTGAAAGTTAGGGCTTCCACACATGAACCCGGGAGGGAGACAGTTCAGTCCACAGCCACCGTCCACCAGCCTTCTGAAAGCTGACAGGGCTCTAGAGTAACAAGGAGATCACAGCACCACGGACATCCAGCCCTCTCCCTTATTTCACAGTTGTGGGCACTGGGCTTCAGAGAGATGAGCAGGCCCTCCAGGATCATCAGTAGAAGAGCGAGGAGGAAGGCCTGGCCTGGCTCCTAGTGCTGCCCACCACATCCTAAGTGTGTGGAATTGAAACCCACGGGTTTGATCTTTGTTCAAGTCCGTCCCACGCATCTCTGGCACCTGATGTGCACGAGGCAGCGGAGGATGCGAGGATGTGACCGGGTCAGGCACGGTTCCTGGAGGAGCCTCGGCGGGTCCTGTCCCCGTGTTGCCTTCATGGTCTTTAAAGTCCACTTGCACTTTCTGTCCCTCATAATCAAACACTGATCCAGTTTTCCTTTGGGATGGTGGGAAGGAAAGGGGGACAGAATGATGCGTCTGTTGAGCACCTGCTGGATGCCAGGCACTGTGCATGGACGTTGTATACCTTACCTTATCTGGCTCTCAAGCAGCCTTCATGATTGTTCCCTTTTTAAAAAATTTATTTTTATGTGGCGCTGAGGATCAAACCCAGTGCCTCACACATGCTAGGCAAGCACCCTGCCACTGAGCCCCAACCCCAGCCCCATTATTGTTCCCTTTTTATAAGTGATCCAGAGAAGCTGAGGAATCCATGAAGAAGCCGAGCTTGGATAGGAACCTGGATCTTTCCATCAGGCCACAAGGCCACTCTTGGAATCCTTCCCTCTTCTCAGAGCTGTCCTTTCCTGCAGATTCTCATGTGTCCTTGGGATGTCTTTGACAAGTAACACATAACATCAAAATCCCTACTTACCCTTCCAGAGAATATGAATTCCAAATCACAGTGTCTTTCCAACCTTTGACCTCCCTGCCCCTCACATTCCCACCCACCACTCTTCCACATCTCCTGCTGATATTAAAAAAGAAAATCCAAAACCACACTCTCAACCGCTAGCCATATTTACTGCGCTAAATTTACCGCATTTCAAGCACCAAACTCCCCTCCCCAGCAACAAGACAGCCCAGTGTTGTTGATTCCTCAGGAATCTCTGTCCCCAACAGGAAACTCAGGAGGAAACTGCGGGCCACCCTCAGGGTTGTGCTCCTAGATGTCACTGAACCACACTGAACGCCTCCCTTACTAGTCCTTTCCATTTCCATGGGGTCCCGCCACTGTACAAGCCCAGTCCTTGGTTCCTCCCCTCCACTCACAGTGACCCCTATTTTATTATTTTTTTTAGCTTCCTGGTTTGGACCCCATGGCTCCTCAAACCGAAGAGCCCCTTCCTCCTCCTGGCAGACTCTTTCTTTCTAAATCAGCTCCAACGTTACCTTCCCTGCACAGCCACTCAGGCACAGGGACTCCCTGCCCTCTCAGAGTGCTGATTGCAGCACCTAACACCAAGTCACCAGACTCTCATCTGCTTCCTAAACTCGACCTCCTTCACGTGGACAATTTCTTGTTAATTCTGGAATTTGCAATCTCCAGCCCAAAGGCCTGCATACAGTAAGTGCTCAGTAGGAATTTCCTGAGGATTCTTGACCATGTAGACCTTCTGTAGAACTAGAACTCAACAGTAAAGGTTCAGCACCCCTGATCCAGAAAGAGACTTAATGCCATCCCATCCGACCTGGAATCAAATCCAACTGATAAAACCAACTCCTCACAGAAAATCCGTGAAACGCCCTCCTTGGCCTGCCCACCTGGGCCCGCCCCGTGTGCTGCAGACTCCTTAGCCCTGGAGTCAACACACCGGAGCATCAGGCTTCAAACAGCAAAACCTGCAAGGGAAGTCAACACCTCTGTGGCGACCCATCTCTGCAGAGCCAACTGTCTTTCCCCAAAACCCACCACACACTACAGGAGGTACCACTGCAGACCCAGAGCCCAAGCCCTAGGACCATTAATCTCCCAGGCAGGAGCCAGGCCACCTTTACCACTGGTCCTGGCCCAACTTCACACCCAGGTTCTCATCAATGGCAATCATCTGGTGCCCTGGAATGTTCATATGCTGGTGTTTCCAATGCATCATTATGTCTAGATAGGGAATCACACCCTTCATATGGATCATCACATTAGTTGTTAAAACAATCCAGCGAGGCATGTGCTGTAAACAGCCTTCTTAGCAGAAGAGAAGACCAGCTCAGATAGGTGAAGCTATTTGTTCAAAATTACATACACAACTTTTAAGTGACAGAGCTCGGATCTGAACCCAGGCTGTCCAGCCTCAGGACCCCAAACATGCCGCCATCCTGGAATGGACTCCTATTTTCCATCCATCTGGGTTTGCTGTCCCCCGCCCCCGTCCATCCCTCTGAGCCAGGACCTGCCTTCTCCTGCAGTCTTCCCAAGTCCTGTTCTGCCCTAGAAATCCCTTCTTATGCGACTCGAGTTCCCTGAGGCAGTTCCCTGGTGGATACGCTGTCCACCTCCCATACACCTTCCTGCTGTCCTCCGTCACCCGGCCTTGCCTGGGGAGGCAGCCTCCCTCTGTATTGCCAGCTTGAGAGACCCACCCCACCACCTCTACAAAGTGAGCCTTTGCCTCTTGCTGTCAGCATCTGGTCCCTTCTCCTGTCCCTCTGCCTTGCACACATCAAAAGTAATTGACTGTAAAGACAGGGAGGCCTCAGTCCTGGGCCCCAGGCACTCCTCTGATGCCCAAAGACAGCACAGGTGCAGGGTTTCTTTCTCCCTGAATTAACCCTCTCTGGTGGCTCTGCGCTTTCCTTTGTCCTGCATGGCCAGCACTTCTCTCGCCTGTGTCGTGTGTGTGTGTGTGTGTGTGTGTGTGTGTGTGTGTGTGTGTGTCCCTGATACATATTCATGCTCAATCTCCCCATGCCCCATGCTGGTC
This sequence comes from Spermophilus citellus, assembly GCF_964194105.1. NCBI lineage: Eukaryota > Metazoa > Chordata > Mammalia > Rodentia > Sciuridae > Spermophilus > Spermophilus citellus. The sequence goes on from NC_138187.1 coordinate 159,648,288, forward strand.
AGAGGAGGGGGAGAGGATCAGCAGACGGAGAGCAAAGGCCTAGATAAGGACCCAGTTTCATTTCCCTGACACTCACTCCAACACGATTCTGTTTCAGCTCCAACTCCGCAGAGTGGCGTGGGGTGGGGGGACACTGAGGAGGTGGTCAGAGGGGTGGCAGGAGGCACTTCCTTTCACAGAAATCTTTGGGGCAGAAGCTAACAACATAGTCTGTTTCGTCGTCCACAGTCACCTATATTCTGTGTTCTCTGTTTTTTCCTCACCTTTCTACGGAGACTTATGAACTGCTTTCCCCTCTGTGTTCAGAACTGGAAGCAGTCCCAGGACTCAGGCACGTGTCCACCCTCATTCACTTCCTCTCTCTGTATCTATCATGCTCCCCTGGGCCGGGCCTGGACCTGACTCAGCACAGCGTCATCACCCACTCTAACTTTCTCACTGGCCAGGAAATCTGAGCAGCAATGGCGTTCCCAAACCATTATAGTTGGCAGCCTGTCACTCCCAACAGTGAAATGTCTCAGAGCAGGCAGGAAAAGATTAATATTAAACACGCTAAACGTAGAGGTTTCTGTACACAGGTATGTTTCCTACCCACCTCATATTCTCTGGGCTCCAGGAATTCAGAGGGTACTGGACCATGGCTGGTGGGCAGCTTCATGTCACAGGGTCAGCAGAATCTAAGCATGATCCACACTGGATCTGAAGCCACCATAATGTCCCAGCGACATCTCTTTTCCTGAAAAAAGGGTTGAATATTATTGTCACTCATAATCTCCTCCCTGAATCAAGTGGAAAGTTTTTTTTTTTCTTTGTAAATTTTATTTAATCCTTATGTCACCTAAGCTTCCCCCACCTATGGCTCATCTCTATTGCCATGGTAGAGACGAGCAAAGACGCAACTCAGATGATTATGAGTTTTGAGTGTCTGCTAACGAGATCAAACTGTTTAGAAAGATCACAGACTACCCTGAAGAGAGAGTATTGAGATCAAAACTTAGTACTGGAGGCTGAGGCTCAGCAGTAGCATACTCGCCTGGCATGTGTGAGGCACTGGGTTCGAACCTCAGCACCACATATAAATAAAATAAAGATCCAACAACAACTAAAAAAAATATTAAAAAAAACCTTAATACTGAAGATGAGAAAACTGAGACCTGGAGAAGAAAAGTAGATTCCTCAGACGCAGCCAGCCTGCCTGTGCCTTGCCAGCGTTAGAAACCCACCCCATCACCACTACTATGATCAGGTTGGGCATGGCAGGGCGGGGTGAAAACCTCCAGTCCCCCAGCACTGGCAGAGGCCCAGCGCTCCCCACAGCAGCTTCAAGCACCCGGACGGCCCCGGAGGTGGGCCCAAGCCACTTGGAAGCTTGTTTGCCTTCGGTGAGTCTATAATGTTGTCTTTTCCCCAGCTGATGAGCCCTAGAAACTTTATGTCTGAGGAGCAGAGATTGGGCTTCTTGATTTTTCTGGACTGCGGGGAAAAATTAAGTCCCATTTGTCCTCTTGATGATATCCATTGAGGGTTCTTCAATGTGAGACTATAAAACTGCTTTTGATGAGGTTTCACCTCTCTGACTCCCACTCCACTTTCCAGGTCCCCAGAATAAACTTTAAATGTGAAATGCCTGAAATTGCGTCTCTACACCAGCCACATCTCTCTATTGCCAAAATTCGATTTTCCTCCATCTGTAATGAACGTCTGGGGCTCCACAAGAGAATATTATATTTAAAAAATAGAACTGCTTCTCTGTGGTGTGGAGACATGGAAACCCAGTCTCAGGAGCCAGGTGTCAGAGCTTAGGTGGAGAGAAGTGAGTGCCTAGCGGAACTCTCGGACCCCTCATGGAGTTTCTGAACCTGTGTCCATGGTTTTGAGTAATGATAGTTCAATTTTCTTTGAAGAGCCACCTGTCCCTGCTCTCTGTCCATGTGGGGTTACAACTGACCCACATGGACTCCCTCCTACTCAGGCATGGGCACAGGGCCGGCCCCGTGTGGTCCATTAATGCCATGAACCTTACTAGCCCAGGTGAGTGAATGAGAGCTACACCATTACTGAGCAGCTCTGGGACCTTTGCTGCAGCTACTGGGGAACAAAGTGCTCTTGTTCAGCTGGGCTTGTTAATAACACAAACAGGAGCCCAGACTGCCAGTCCCTTCACCTACGTGGGAGTGTCTGCAGGTAGCAGAGATCAGAGACAGACGAAGGCGGGCTCTCGTGGATCTCATCTGGGCATCTGATTCTGACTGGGCCTTCATCTGGAAAGTACATCCCTACATTTCATAAATTGTGAAAGTCACATAATTTTTTTTTTCATTTTTTTCAGGGTAAACCTATTTGAGTTGGGTCTCCATTGTCTGCCAACCAAAAGAAACCCAAGGTACACCCCCAACGGGACGCTGAGTGGATGCCTAAAGAGAACAGGGTTTCAGTGAAAAAGCAGGAACAGTCCTTTGGGCAGCTGTGGTTCTGCTGGTTCCCGAGAAGAGGAAAGTCAACCCCACCCAAAGGGCCAGGGTGCTCTGGAGGCAGGAGAGGAGAGCTCATCCTGGCTGACGTCTAGTCCCCACCCACCTAACATTCCACTGAGTTTCAGTGTGAGAATGTGAAACTGCTTTTGATGAGGTTTCACCCCTCTGACTCCCACAATGCTTTCCAGGTCCCCAGAATAAGACTTAATTTAGAGGCACCCCCAAAATGCCTGAAATTGGAGTTCCTCAGCCACCTTTCTCTATTGCTAAAATCTGAATTTCCTCCAACCGTCATGGACATATGGGGCTCAGAGTCCTCCCTTCCCTTCGACTACTGAAGCTAAGTTCTCACGTAACAGCAACTACACTACGAGACCCACTGTGGAAAACACTTAGGAAGCCTCCAAATTAGTACTGGGTTGAAGAGGAGAGAAAGCATATTTGGACTGAGGCTAGAGGGATGGACAGAGTTGGGAGCTGAGGAAGTGTTTCATGGATGAGGTGAAATTTGAGATTGGGCTTAGAGAATCATTATCTCTGTTTATTTTAATTTTGTATTTGAATAAAAAAAAGAGAGAGAGACTTTGGCCCATTCCATTGGGGGGAAAATCATATGAAGCAAATAACCAGTTCAATAGAAGTTGTAAATCTGAAAAGTGACCTGGATCCTCCTTCTTAAGGTTGCTCAGAACCTCTGGGCATTCCCGCCAGCCTGGTTTAGCCTGCTCACGGGACTGTCACCCCCACCCTAGTCCTCCTCTCAGGAGGTAAGGCCCACAGGCGCCATGCCCCTTGCCTCACTTCTCCTGGGCCACCTTCCAGGGCACTTCCCGGGCACTTCCCTCTTGCCTGAGGTGGCTCCCCTCCTCAAGCAGGGTCAACCCTGGTCACTTTCTTTCAGGGAGCTCTGACACAGCTTGAAAGTCAGGGTTTCCAGAGATGAGACAGATCAGAGGCTGATCTGCCCACAGCACCCTGTGGTTGGCTCAAGAGCTCGGGCGTTCCATGCACAGCGGAAACGTGTGCACTCCACAAGCAACAGAAAGTCAGCCTCATCTTGTTCCACAGGCCAGCAACACACAGGGCCACGGAGCCCAGCCCCGGGCCTTCTAGAAAACCCTGCCGGGCTCTAGGCATACCCACTGGGGTCCGCAGCACGGCCGGCAGACAAGGTTTTAGCCACTGGAAACTCAGCAGCAGGAGCCAGACAGAACCACAGAGCTGGAAGTCAGACGCTGAGCCAAGACAGAGCCGTCCCAGAGCAGCTTTCCTGTTTGCTGCCGTCGGTTATAAATCTGCACCCTGCTTACCGCCTCAGACACAGGGACACGGGGTTCACATGAGCATGTGTCTAGAAGGACTATACCACGGTCTCACAACCAGGCGAAGGTGGCCTGTCTGATATAAGACAATATTTCACACTCATTAAGAACCTGCCCCCAACCTGGAGGACACTCACAATGTCCCTCAGCTTGGTTTTCCAAATAACCTCATGCACAGTTCTGCATTTTGACAGGAGGGGAGAGAATCTTCCGTACTGCAGAAAAGAAAGAAGAAAACTGCCCAGGAGAATTTTTCTCTCACCAAGCAGGCCCCTCCCCGAAGACCTTCCCGACGAGGATTTTCCTTTGATAAACAATGATTCACAGGAAACAAGGAAAAGCAGAAGACCTTAAATTACTCGCTATCTCGTGACATGAACTTAGAGCATAGGTATGTCCACATGGAAAGAGTAGGTACAAACACCTGGAAAGCAAGAAGGAGAGGCACAGCTTCCACACTGGGGGGAGGGGGTGGGGCAAGAGGATATTTCAGAGGTTGTGACACTCAAGTCAAGCCCCAAGTGACAGGTAGGAGGCGGCTACCCTGAAAGGAGAGGGTCATTCAAGGCAGACAGAAGAGCATGGCGGAGCAGGGAACGCCCTGCCACCTGCCACGCTGGGGCTCAGCCTGCTTTGACATTTTCTACAGTTATTCGATTATAGATTGTTTCCCCCAACTAGAATATAAATCCCCAGAGTTAGAGACTTTATTTTGTTCTCTACTATATCTCCAGTACCTAGAACATTCTTGGCACAGAGGAACAACCAATAAATACTTTCCAGATGTATGCCTGGTGAACAGGCCTGAGAACTGAGGCTGGGTGGTCAGGCAGGATAGCCCCTGCTGGCCCCTGTGTGCTATGCTGATGAGCGAGGGCTTTGTCTTGGAGATCTAGAGCAGTGCTCACAAACTGGCAGCCTGTGGGTCCTGTTTTAGACTTTCCTACTCATACCTTATCACCTGCCTGTTTCAAGTATGTATATGAGTTTGTGACCTGAAGCCTGCATTCAGAATGTCTGGCTTGAAAGTGATAGTGAGCCTCCAAAACACCCTCCTAATGAGTCAGGCCTTCCAGAATATATTTATATCCTCTCATGTGAAGCTGAGCTCTTTGTGGTCCCCACCTGCAAGGGAAGGGACGATGATAACTCACAAGAAGCCAACCATCACATAAGAAATCTGACTGCCCTGGGACCTCCATGCTGTGGGGAGGCCCAAGCCAACCATGTGGAGAACCACATACAGAAAGAACATGATGCTGGTCAGTTCCCAAGTGTCTGGTCATCTCGTCTGATGTTCCACATGTGAAGCCCATCTTGGACACCCAGGCCAGACTCCACCTAACTGCTGCCATATGCAGCTGTGGTAGGAGAGATTCCAAGAGAGACCTATTCAGCTGAGCCATTCAACCCACAGAACTATGATAAATAGTAATAAATTGTTTTAAAGCACTGAATTTTGGGTGGTTTGTTATATAGCAGTTGATAATCAAAACACTTAAAAATTAGATACATTATGTAGTGTCTTTAAGCTTCAATTTCCTCACCTTTCAAATAAGGATAACAATAGGACTGATCACAGAGATTATTGAAATACATATTAGATCCCGACTGGAATATACACCGCCTTGAAAGTGGAACAAGTACTATAGATAAATCCTAAGTGCTCAATAATTGCTAATCACCATTTCTCGATGGTTCTCATTATGATTGTGGTTGAAGCTGGCCCATTGGGTATATCTCTCAAAACTAAGATGCATAAAAGGGAGAAGAGGAGAGAAAATTCCAGAGAGGTATGGAGGAGCAGATCAGGCTTAAGGGGAGTGTACATGGAGAATTAGCTTCTCAATGGGGTGTGAACATCTCAATCTCCCAAGTTTGGGGGGCCAGGCAACTGGCTGTTTACTCCATCTCAGTGTTCTGCAATAAGAATTTTGCGCTCAAAGTTGTTGTTCAATTTTCCCGCGCCTCATGATGATTTGTTCTGATGTATGCAAAGCCCCCCCCCTTCCAAAAAGTGTACTTAAGCTCTGCTTGACCTCTGCTCTGGGCTCTGGGCTGCTCTCCCTTCTTGAGTGAGCACGGAGCCCCAGCGCGCTGGAATGGATCCCTAATAAATCCCCCTTGCCATTGAAAAAAAAAAAAGAATTTTGGACGCTCCTCCCAATACACAATTTCTTATTTCATAAGTCACCCAAAATACGTATGGAGCACAGATTGCATATGGCAGGCATTGTTCTGGGTGCCAGAGACAAAGCAGCAAATAAAGATCCCTGCCCTCAAAGCAGCCTCCATTCTACGCCAGGGAAGAAAAAACAAATGATTAAAATATATAGTCTGGTAGATGGTGATAAGGAAAAAATAAGCAAGGCTGATGGTGATTGTGGGATGGAGGAAATGGGGTTGTGATTCTAAGTAGGTCTAGGAATTCCTCTCTGACCCAGCAGAAAGGAAGAGGTACCTGAGTAGGAAGGACACGATAATGCACATAGGAGAATCTAAACAAAAAGGAAGTTGGTGCATCAACAGGGGCACATACTGTCTATCATTCTGTTGTATATTTTCTGTTTGCTTGGTTCCTTTTTTATCCTATTGTGCTCTATTTCTCTTTTAAAACTCCTTTACATTATTTTTGGAACAAGGCAAGACAATGTATTAATCAGGTTAAACCATGTTAGGGAACAGTTGCAAAACCTCATCTGTTTAACCTAGTGACGGTGTACCTGTTGTTGACATGGGGTTCATGGTGGGTGGCCTTCACTCGGGGATCCTGGCTGCCTGTGACCTCCCCGTCCCTGGTGCCAGTCACAGAAGCAGGGAGGAGGAAGGGGGAAAGTCGGTACCAGCTCTTCAATGTTTCTGTTGGAAGGGGCACAAGTCATCAACTCTCCTAGTATTTCATGGGCTGAACAGGTGTGTATGACCCTCCTCGTGTCTGGAAGAAAGAGGAAGTAGACGTTGAGTAAGTTCATGTCCACCATGAGGAGGCAGGCGGACAAATAAAATTTTTTTTAAATGATACTTAATAATAAATGATAGAAAATGGGCTGTAGAAAGACAGATAATGGGTTGGTGATAGGTGCTAGATACATGAACTGAGGCTTAGAAATAGTATATAATTTTCCATTTAGCCAAGCACACGTCAAAAATATTTGAAAAGAAAAAATTGTGTGAACATCTGCAGATTTAGGGGATCCTAGAATCAATCATCCACAGATTCTGAGGAATGACTGCACTTTTATTTATCAATTAATGTACCAAAATATTCTAAAGGATGCATTATAACATTACTGGTGAACAGCCAGATGAAGTGGTTCAAAGCTGAGGCCAGAAAGAGTTCCCAGTGCAGAAGCTCCTATCCCATGAGGTAGGAACGCGTCACCCTGGGGCATGTGGATGCTGTTGGCACTCTGTCATTTGGGGGTTTAATGGGTGCTGCATTACTTAGGCATGATTGACTACATCCTTGGCCACGAACACCACCTCCAGCTCCCCTTTGGCCCCAGAGGTCCGGGGAAGGGCTGAAAGTTTCCACCTGCTGGTCAGGCCTTGGTGCTCCTGGCAACAGCCCCCACCCTGAAGTCATCTAGGGCTCAGGGACCAGTCGTCTCATCAGCTCCCAAGGGACACTCATCACTCTGGAGATGGCATGGGTTTCAGGAGTTGTGTGCCACAAACCAGGAAAAAAATCAAATATTTATTTTATTATATCACATTTATCTTTCTCAGGCTACTTTTATTCCAAAACTTTTAGCTCAATGTGGAAACAATGATTAAATTTCAAGAACTGGACACTAAAGGGAATAGGAGACATCTGAAAGAAACACATGTCCTCAATGTTTTAAAAGTTGTTCAATTGAATTGATTCTGGACATCAATATCTGAATGATTTTTATAAAGTTTGCTTCTTTGTTTCATAGAGTTGAGAATTAAACCCAGGGCCTTGTGCACACTGAGTAAACACTACTACTGACTTTCAACCCAAGCCCTGAATGATTTTTTAATAGGTGGTGTGTGTGCATGGTTTTACTTTGTGTGTTGTAGAGATCTGAATTATATATAAATACACAGATCTATGTATGTGCATACACAGATTATGTATATATAATACATATCTGTAATCTGTTTTTCAAAAAGATTTGAGTTTTTCATAACTCATTGAACAGCAAAACCTAAATTTATGTACAGTATTTAAATCAGGGTATTTACAGTATTTTTCCCACTAGCATAAATATTTACATAATAGTCCAAATGGGAATTTTGATGAAATATCAGTTTGATCATAGAGAGCTGATCCAGATTGGCAGTATTACACCATATGCAAGATAGATACAATAAACTGAATGTGTTCCCACCAAAATTCATATTTTGAAGACCATCTTTAGGTCCTGAGATCAGAGCCCTCATGAAGGGATCAGAGGCCTACTAGCTCGCCTGCTTCTTGCAGTGTGAGAACACAGTAATAAATCAGCTTCGACAACCAAGGAGAGCCCTCCCTAGGAACCAACCCTGCTGGTGCAATGTCTGTCGACTGACTGGCAGAACTGTGAGAAGTAGATATTAGTTGTGTAAGCCCCCCAGTTTGTGGAACTCTGTTCCAGAAGTCTTAGCTAAGACATCACTTTGTGTATCAATCCAAACCCAGAAAGTGCAGAAGGGAAAAGGACTTTATTTGGGGTCTTGGGAATTGTAATTTGGAAGACACCGGTGCAGCGAGTTCTGAATTGGTTTTCCAAGGAAGACAGAGAAAGTGGAAGCTTAAGTAGAAAAGTGATTCATGGTAAAAATCCCTTTGTAGGAAACTTCCATTGCAATGTTGAGGAAGAACAGTGTCTAGCTGGGTGCTGTGGCACACACCTGTAATCCCAGCTGCTTGAGAGGTTGAGGCAAGAGGATCACAAATTCAAAGCCAGCCTCAGCAACTAAGCAAGGCCCTAAGAAACTCAGAGAGACCCTGTTTCTAAGTAAATAAAAATTTTTTAAAAAGTGTGTGTGTGTGTGTGTGTGTGTGTGTGTGTGTGTGTGTCTGCGCGCGCTGGGGATGTGGCTCAGTGGTTAAATGCTGCTGGGTTCAATCCCTGGTACCAAAAAACAAAAACAAACAAACAAAATGGTGTCTAATGATTAAAAGAAGATAAAGAATGTATAAACAAAATGGAAATGTCCATGAGCCAGCTGAGAGTCTGATATAGCCTCTTGGCCTCTGGGCACACACAATCTGGTCAGTTTGATCTTTCCAGACAGCCCCAGTAAAAGACTGGAGGTGACCAAAGCACCCTTCCAGGCAGCAGCTGGTGACTGCTTCCTCCATACCCTCCATTTTCAGAAGCTCTTTAAGGCTGCTTTTATCATGATTTTTCCTTTCATTTTCACATCCAGTCTGTGATGAAAACGTTTTAAAATTCTGAAACACATTGGGCCCCAGAGGCTTGAAGCAGGCATTGTGACCTAGATTTTTATCATCTTTCCTGCTGATAAAATTGTTCAGACATTGAGCGCTGGGGAGCCCCCCCACCCCCACCCCTTCTTCTTCCCTGCCAGTCTGAGATGGAGTGTGGTTATTCTTCCTCCTCTGTCAGTGAAGCTTCACTTTTCCCAAATGTCTTTCTCTCTCACTTGTTTATCTTCCTCTAGAGAGAAAGAGACCCTCTTAGTCACCTGGCAAGCACTGCATCCTCTTTCCTCTCGCCGCTGGCCCATAACACTCTCCTGTATGTGGACATAAAAGCTCCTGCCTCTGCGTGGGTTCTGTTTGCATTTGAGCTGGTGTAGAAGTGTGGGCCTCCATAGGTGCTGCCTCTTCATTTCCTCCTCAGACAATCGGTGATTTATTGCCCGAGAGGTTGAGGCAAGGTTGAGAAGAGTCAGATAAAAGTTCTGTCTTCCAGATGTCTCTTTGAGCACATGTTGTGCCACATCAAAGGGAGGTTTCCTGTGCCTGGTCCCCACAAAGGAAGCCAGGACTCACAATGTATTGTAATAAACTGAGAGGTTTAAACCTGTTTGGGAGTGACAGAGCCCTTTGTAAAATTGATGAAAGACTCTGGTGAGCATAAGATTCCTAGGAAAGACTCCAAGAAAAATAAGAATAAATTCAAAATTTTGCATCTTATTTCAGGTTTCTCAGTGTTTCATCTGCCAAACATCATCCTGAACTTGTACTTCTCAAAGGGGCCCTGGGAGGTACAGCAGATCCTGGAGCACACTGCACTTGCTACCTCTGGGCTTCTGAGGAAGAAAGTCCTCCCAACTCCTACCCTTCCCTGACGATATCCATCACCACAGGGTCATTGCCTGGTGAACTCCTATTCATCCTTCAAGACCCAGTTCAAAACACAATTCCTTTCCAGGAGAATCAAGCCCTCCTTGCTTCTTAGCCTTGAATCATGCCACTACTAGAATACTTAAGCATGATATTATATTAGTAGCTGTTTATTTGCATGTCTTTGTCCCTCCTCACCAGGCTATGGGGTTCCTGAGATTAGGAACTCTTTTATATTGTAATGTGACACTTCAACATCTTGGCCTGAAGCATCTCCCTTGGTCTTGGGGAAACTCAGTGGTTTCCACTCGGAGATCTTAATCAGGACACGTGGGTCAGAAGTTTTAGCTGAACTCTCACATCTTTTGTCATGATTCTTGGCCTTTGCTCTCTCAGGACCCTCACGGGACTAGTGGGGAGGGGGAGAGTTGGACCTATTAAAACAGTCCAATTAAATGTTAGAATAGAGGCAGGTTGGGAGGTGAAGAGGATCTTAAATGCGCTTTAGGCAGTGTGAAAGTCATGGGATACTTTCTTGCAAGGCAAGCGTCCACACACAGATGGGTGTCTGCAAGGACCCGTCTGAGCAATGCATGTGAAAGGGGAAAACTGGCCCAGACCAAGGCTCTGGCAGGGAGCCTTAAGGACTCAGCTGGGGCTACATCCTGAAGGAAATCGGACCAGACCTGACCCACCCAGCCGGCCCCAAGCCCTCTTAGAACTCTGTCTTATCGCACGTTGGAGACTTTGAAGGACAGGGTTGAGTGATGGTGGAAAAGTTTTGCAATGGGTCAGGAAATAAAAGGTTTGCTCTTGAGGCCTTTTTTGAACTTAGGGCAATGAGTCAGTGACTAACAGTCTACAATTATTATTAGATTCCATAGAGAAAGGCCCTGGGACCTACATGACACAGAGAAAGTCACCAGATTACAGATTTGGGGGGAATTAACTCACCTAATTGGCAGCAGAAGTTTGTGCCCCTGAAATTCCTCTTAGAGCTATGAAATGCAGGAGCCATCGATGTTCCTCAGTGACCATCCTGGAGATGATAAATCATTTCATTAAGTTCCATTTGATGGATTCTCTTTTAGTTATACGTCTCCTTTCCATAAATATTGCAGAATGGAAATAAAAAATGCACAGCCACTTTTCAAACATGAAACAATGGGTGATTTCTTCATCAGAAATAACGATCTGTGAATCACTGTGTAGAGTCACCAGAGGATCCACTAAAAGTGGTTGAGTTAGCACTGGCCTCACTTCTGGAATCATGGGAAAAGGCTAAATTTTCAAAAATAGCCAGCAGAAATGGCTGTAAATGAATCTGTATAAAGTAAAGAAAATAAATTCTGTAAAATGCCCAGTTTTATTTCATACATTAGTTAGGGAGTCAACAATGTGCTAGACCCAGTCCAGGCAATATGATGGTGTGGCTAATTCTTCAGTTATTTCTGAGCAATTTGATAAGCTCAGTTGCTCTGAGCACAGAGACAGGCCAGATTTAACGGCGCCCAGGTGGGCTCACGGGACCCTCGTGAATGGTGTTCTGGGGCTCTGGGGGGAGATCAGAGACTCGGCAGAGGAGAAGAGCCACAGCTTCCATTCTCTGCTGGTGCTGCCAGTTTTTTTTTAAGGTATAGCCTCTTTGATCTGATGCATATTAGCATTTCATGCTCCCTCAAATCAATATTCTTTTTCATGTGGGGATTCTGAGTCATTTTTGTACTTCCTCTTCTAAAGTTCCATAAACCCCAATAAATAAGAATTCTGATTGCCTGCTCCTGGGGAGAGCAAACTTCACTGCTAGTATAAAAATTGCTCACTCTGGCTGCTGCCTGGTTCCTAGAATCTGATGGTGCAGAATTCCCAAGCCTTAAGGTTAGGAGATGTGGCAGCCCTGACCCACCAATCCTGCCCATGAAATAAATACCCACTCACTTCACTGGAAAAACACCCCTTTGAAAAGAGGGCCCACATTCTCACTGAAGGATTAATTCCCTGCTCTACACACTTTTTTCTAAATTGGATGTTTTATCCTTAAACACTTTCTTCAGACTCCCAATACCCCACACTAGACATTTATCTTCTTTTAGAATTTTCCATTAAGAATCTTTTTTCTCTATTGTGTGCCTATAGGACTATGTGAAACAATTTCCATCCTTATGTACAACTATAATGCACTAATAAAAAATGTGGGAAAAAAAAAAGAAATTTGGTTCCCATAATCTGTTCAGAGAGCATTTTTTTCCCCCAAAAGCACTACTAGGAAATATAATTTTGGAACTTCTCTGATAATGAATTTAAAAAAAAATAATACTCAGTGTAACTCTCTGCCCCAAGAAAGTATGGAGTAAAAAGTTAGTGCATTTCTGAGTTCTAGGTCTCACTGGGGTCTTATTTTGAATACAAATTAAGAACTTTATGGGACAAGTTCCTCTGACCCAATGCCAGAAAGATGCTGTGAATGGTCCACCTGAGGAATTCAAGAATGCAGTCTGCTGGACTCTGAACACCACCCAAAACACTTTAAGTCCACAGAAAGGCTACTAACCACTCTGAGAGCGTGAGCAGAGCGCCTACCACATCAGTCAGGCCTGGGATGCATTCTCAGGGATTGTGGGCCAAAGATGGATGATCACTGGAGATGAAATATGGACCACACAGGAGAACCTTCTGCAGGGTTGGATCCAGAACACTTCAAGGAGCAGTCAGGACTCTTGCAAAAGCAGCTGGACCCTGGGAGCTGGGAAAGGAACAAAGGATTAGCCAGGTCTTTGTTTAGGGAAAACAGGTGAGCTTCCTGCAAAAACCCCCATCAGTACCCATGAAGAAAAAGGAACACAAATCATCTTTAACTGTCAGCCAGATTCAGAGAATCTGGAGCCTTCCCAGGACAGCACCAGGCAAGGAAGAATTTTGTCCTTTGCCTCTCTTCTCCCTACTCCAACTCTAGAGGTGTCTGAAGCTTAGTTAGCAAGTGAGGGGACCAGGACTGGAAAAGGAGCGAGAGGTGCCCGCCTGCTACCTGTCACCAGGCTCCTCAGTTCTCCCCTGGGAATAGAGTAGCTCAATGCAAAGGAAATGGAAGTTTTGCTTGTCTGGGACTGAGCATTCTAAATGTAGCTTGGGACTATCTGTAACTTAAAGAAGGCAGAGCAATAATGAAGCCTGCCTAACTTTTAATCTAGAAGCCACGGAAGAACTAGTCTCACTGAGGAACTAGTAAACAAACTTGCTGTTTTGATTACACTTTTAGTCCTGCTTATTAAGTATACTACTTAAACATAAGAATTCACAACTTTCATAAGAGGTGGCAGCTGAGAACTTTTCAAAATTACCTTTGGTTGCTTACTAGCGTTCACCTTTACTCCCAGAAAAGGGGTCATTTGGTGTAGTTCAGGATTTAATTCCTTAAGAGCTAAGAAGGTGAGTGGCCTCCAGAGGATTGTCCCAGATGTAGCACTTCCTGACTTTTTACTAAAATACCTACAAAGTTATAGGAAAATGTATATAGATTTGTATCTCCCTGGATTCCAGCATCAGTTTATCTGCCATTCTCAGTAACAGATGTATATTATCTATATAGTGTCCCCTTACCACCATCTATATGGCCAGGAATAATTTAAACAGAGACTACATGGAAGAAAGGAATTAGTTGTAACATACCTTGTAACTCACCCATTTTCTATGGGCTCACATACAGTCAGTGCTATTTGGCACCTTTGTCATGCAGGCTGCTTTTTGAGATTGCCAACCACCTTTACACATCTGTTAGAGCATAGAAAACATCTGGAAGGGAAGCATATGATACACTTCCTTCTGGGAGGTAGAGAGCAGCGCATAGTGGAATCAGAATTTTTCTCATACTACATTGATTCAGAATAATCAATTGACTTAGGCAATCCAATAAGGAAAGATACTGTTCAGAGGAAAGCATCAGTGGAAGAGTATTGGGAAAAGGTATAGGTCTGGGAGCTTAGCCACACTGTAATTGTAAAAAGAGAATTTGATACTAATAGTCAAAAAGAAAGGCCTAACAATATAAACACTCAAAATGTTAAAATAACTGATTCTGAGTGTATCTTCTCTCTTAACAAGAGTTAAGAGGAGTGTTTAATGTTCTGCGGAGGAAGGTAAGGAAAGAGTATCATGAAGATGCAGATACAAAATACATCGGCAGAAATTAAGCCCCAAACAATGTCTCAGGAAATTGTGAAATACACACTGGCTTCCTACTGAAGCAGCCCCGAGACAGAAAGGCTAATCGAAGAAGGACCCAAAAAATCTGTAGAGACAATGACGTGCTCACCATGCTCCTGGGCATGACGGAAGGCTGTTTTCCAGATTCTCTTGCATTTGGTCAGGACTGTGTCACTAACTTTAGCATTGAAATGTGTCAATAATGTGTCATTCTATACTTGAGGGAGTTACAGCAAGGGAGTCTTTCCTTGCCCTCTCTCCCTTTTCGGGTGGGTTTGCGAGTCCTTGTGTTCCAGGTGGCATAATCTTAAGACTAATGAGAAGGGTCAGCTGCTGATATTAGACTTCACGCAAGTGAGAAATAGATTTCATTGTGATATTCCACCAAGGCTTCGGATTTGATTACTTATAGCCCACCTAAGCTGACTAATACAGAACCAAAAACAAAATAGCAGATTTTAAAACCGAGTTGATTTACTCAAAGAATGTGATTGAGGATGGTGGAATATTAGACAATCTATCTGGTGCAACAATAACTCTTATGTAATTCATTACACAAGACAGATAATAGCAAAATTGCTAACTCAGTAGATGCTCAAAAAGCATTTGATAAAATCTAACACAGATGCCAGACTAAGGAAAAAAGCTTTTAGTAAGATAATTAAAATATCTATCTTAAACTAACAGTGATTAACCATTATAATATTTCCTATATTTATAGTTACTAACAAGAAAAGGATGTCTGCTAATACCACTAATACTTGCCATTATGAGCAGTGGAATCCCTGGTAAATGTAAAAAGAGACGTGAATGGAACCAAGGGTTATCGAGGATAATAATAACAATAAATATGAGAAATAAACAACACAAATTACAGCACCTCAAAGAAGAGGCTTTTAAAACTTCAAAAAGTGCCAACGATGGTACACACCTGCAATCCTAGCTACTTGGGAGTCTGAGACAGGAGAATAGCAAGTTTAAGGCCAGCCTCAGCAACTTAGTGACACCTTGTCGCAAAATAAAAAATAAAAAGGGCTAGAGGTATAACTCAGTGGTGGAGCATTCCTGGGTTCAATCCCCAGTGCCCTCCCCAAAAAGAAAAAAAAAGACCAGTAAGAGGAGACATACCATAATCCTGGATAAAAAGATTCAATATTGTTTAACATAAACATTCTCCACATACTGATTTATATATGTTCAAAAGTCCAAAGGAAATCCTGGGGAATTTAGACAAAGTATTTCTCAATATATTCATTCTGATAGCAACTCCATTGCAGGAGGATCCAATTATTAACATACTTGACTCCACTCTGTCTCTCCGTGGCCTGCCCCTTTCTAAGTTGATCTTTCCCTCAGTTTAATTCAAGGATCCATAGGTCTGAAAGATAAATATCCTGCAACACTTCCTTGGTGTCCAAAAGACTGTGACCAGGCCCAGGACAATGTCCACCCAGATTTCCACCTGACTAGAATCTCTAGCTATGCAAGCCCATTCAACTTTCATCTTGTCCTTCCAGGAGTAAACTCAAGGAAACTGTGGAGCCCACCAAGACAGTTCTTAGCTCTGTCTTCCCAGTTGTGGACAGAAGGCTGTGCCCTAATCTGAGAAGAGAGTTTCAGGCTATGCCAGTGTCTAAGTTATTGTATTTTGTAAAGCAGTAGTTTGCCAAAAGTGACTCCATTTTTAGAACAAATGCCATGGTACAATGACTCTATACTTTGTTAATTCAAGTAAACAGTCATCATCTTTCCAAGTACAACCATAAAGCACAAATTGATAAATAACTTTTTTGGGCCAACTTATCAAACTAAATCAGGAGCACCTGGACACATGGCAGTCCCACATCAGAAACACCAGACACAGGAACTTATAAATCTCCCCAACATAAACCCCTCATTTACGACCCATAAAAACGAGGACTACCCCTGCAAGATGGACATGGTAGCACTGTGACCCCATCATCTGGTCACTCCTCATGACCCTTGCCCAGGAAAATCACCACATCGAAAAACCCCCAGTTACCTGTCTCCTGGCTTCGGCTCAGTGTTGTTCCTTCTGTCCATGACGACATGCATAGCCTGCACCAAACTGACACCTAAGCTCATACTCTGAAACTGCTATGTCTGAACCTTCGCCATGGCAACTCTGCAGAGCTGGCTGGTTTAAACTCTTATCTAACCACCTCTTGTTCTTGGCACAACATCTTGTAAACCTGAGGCCACCTTAACCCAGATATACCATTGTGTAAAGCATGTGTGATCTGAGTGTTAATAGAATTTAAGATTGCAATGGAAGAAAAGAACTTGAGATTTTCCAGTTTACGTCTATCAGATGACCCATGAATACTTGGTGAATAGTGACCAACGATCATGGTGTAGCTTGGTGAATAGTGACCAACGATCATGGTGTAGCTGGTGAAGTCATTGCTATTCAATACATTCTGACATTGTGGAAAGACACAAATGTGTTTGGTCTGTTAGTATTGGTTATTAACACCAATGTGGCTGCAGTGAGAATAAATTCCTTTCCAACCATCAATTTTTCCGTCCTGCTTTATTATAGGGCAAGTGGCCAAATCTAGTCTGTTGGGATCTCCAGAGTCAGGCCTCTGGCACAGAACTTGAGTAAAGTAAAACTTCTGTAACACCATT
This sequence comes from Spermophilus citellus, assembly GCF_964194105.1. NCBI lineage: Eukaryota > Metazoa > Chordata > Mammalia > Rodentia > Sciuridae > Spermophilus > Spermophilus citellus. The sequence continues at coordinate 159,665,198 of NC_138187.1, forward strand.
TTTAAGGGAGATAATTAAATGTAGACATTAAGAGTGAGCATTGGTTCAGAAAAAAATATCAATTGAATAAAAGAGAAAACCCTGAAACTGAGCTATAAAAATGGAGCAATCAGCATAGAAGTGAGCCACAGAGAGCAGACTTCCTACAATGGAGTTTGGGCACATCCACATTATGCCCTCTTACATGATTGAGGATTTATTTTTTGAGATTTGCCCCAATTTGGAAAAACTCCCAAATGAATTGCATAGTCTGGAAATATGGGGGGGAAAAAAACTTAGGATGTCAGAAATGCATAACATGATTACAGATAGTGGTCTGTCTTAAATCATTTATTGCCATAAAATATAGAAATACGTATTATAAAAAGTTAAAATTATCAAAACTCACACATGCACAAGCACAAACTGTACGTGCTACTAATAAGCTGAGAGAAACGTAGACAGATGTAAAGATGCTGCATTAAGTCATTCATAATGGCATAAAATGAACTGTAGAACATATTGTGCTACTCTAACAATTTTGTAGCCACCTCTGGTTGTATTAAAACACTGAGATGCTTAAATCATCTCCTGTGAGCAGGGAAGTAGGGAGATACAGGAATGAAACTGATCAAATTTTGTTATGTGCATGTGTGAATATGCTACAGTGAAATTCATTATTCTGTGTAATTATTATGCACCAATAAAAAAGTGACCTCTAACAGTTCTCACATATATTTCACTATATATATTACATATAAATGTGTTAATATGTTATCAGTAAGGCTTTTGGTCAATAGTAGGCTATCAGTAGTTAAGTTTTGGGGGGAGTCCAAAGCTAGTGGTGGGCAGTTTAGTGCCCCAGTTCATGTTGTTCAGAGGTCAACTACATTGCACCAGGGGAACAATCAGCTGAGTTCAATGCTGCTTATGGGCCAAGAGGAGAACAGAGAACTGTTTTCTGGTTTTGACAACATGAGATCACCAATGCCCTTCACAAGGACAGTTTCAATATAGGAGAGATCAATTGCCTAATTGGAACGAGTTCAAGAAAGCTTGGTGAGAAACTGGAGATGGACAGGGTGCTCTGAAGTGGAACACTTAAACAGGCAGCTAGAGAGAATGGGGTCAGAAGGTGTATGATGGGAGGCAGCAATGGCATATTAGTATACTTTTGGGAGAGCTCTATTTGAAAGGGGAAATGATAATGCAAGAGTCAGAAAAAATGAAAGTTCTCCCTAAATTAAAAATGAAATACAGCCCTTAAGTAGAGTTATTAGCTTTAAGGAACAGAAGCAAAAGCAGATCGCAGAGACAAAGGCTAGGAGGTGGGAGCTTGTTTGAGGGTCTGGGGTAACATCTAAACTGTACTTAACCAGGGTTTTGCTTTGCTGAGGCTCATCAAAACAAGAGATGAGAAGAAAGTTGAAGGTGTATGAAAGGGAGCAATTGTAAGGGCTGAGCACAGAATTCAAACTAGATAAAAAGAGGGGTAAGGTCTTCAAGGGAATGAGGAACAGTGCGTAAGTGGTGCGACCAATGGATTGGAGGCCTTGGTGGGAGGATGGCATTGTTGGAGCTACAGTGTAAGAAAGCACGAGCTAGGAGATAGTAGGAGATATGAAGGACCGTGGATATTGGTCATGACCAAATTTGGTCATCAGATAAGTGGCCACTTACAGTAAAAAATCATGTAAAATAGACATTGAAATCAAGAATGACAGAAACAGTATTGGAATGAGTGACCCCAAGAATGAGGGTGAGAGAGAGGTTCCTTTGCAACAAGGAGATAGGTGAGATAATTGGTTGCTTTATGATCCAAAGTGAATTATTTTTAGAGAAGCTCAATGGGATTTCAATTTGTCCAATGCCACATCCAGCAAGAGGTAGAGAGCAAAACTCAAAAGTAGGCAGTCTGACTTCTAAGTACATGCTCTTAAATGGTGTCAACAACCACATCCTAGGTAAATGACTTCTTTGAACCATTCTTGGGCTAAAACTTTTGTTTGGATTTTACTATTTAATCTACTTGTCAAAAAAGAAAAACGAAGATTTGGTAGTCCAGAGTATGTGATTTCAAACCAGAAGTGATATCAACTGTGTTGCAAACAAATATTCTAAAGACTAATTTTGAAAGTAATGTTTCAAGTGGCGTATAATGCAGGCTATGAATATATGCCTCAACGGGATGTGGGCTGGGATAAAATCTATGGTGATGTCATCATACCTCATTCAGAATAGCTGAGCGAAACTGAAATGGTTCAGATGAAACAAGTATGGCCCTTACGCAAGGAAAATAAGACAATCAAGAAGCAGTCTACTTTTTGACTGAACCCTGGACCAAAAAAAAAAAAAAAAAGTCTAGAAGGGCTGGCAACTGGGGAAATTTGACTATGGACTGCATATCAGTTATTATATAATTATTAATTTTCTTAGGTGTGATACTGGTATTATGGTCATGTAGATGAAAGTCCTTTTCCTATAAGAAAATACACACTGAAGTATTTAGGGTACTAAGTCATGATGTTCTTTCAACTGGTTCACCCCTAAATGTACACTATATACACAATACATATTTATGTAATATACAGACATATGCACACATTTAGACATACATATATAAAAACACTCATGGAAAACAAAAATGTTAACTGGTGAATCTGGGTTAAGGTACATGAGTGTTCAAACATTCTATGGATCTGAAATTTCTTAAGGTATGAAACTGGAGAAAAGTATGTGAAGCTTTTAATAACAATCCTTACAAAATATAGTTTAAAAAGCCATATTTCTTTAATATACTGCGATTTTAAGCAGATTTATTCAGCTAGGTTAGCAAATACAAGTTTGTATCTACTTAAAGTTTGTGCCTATGTATTCAAATTAGGCCCACATCTAAAACTGGAAAATTGATAAGCAGCATTAAAAAGGTAGCACAAGAATTAGAGATGCAGAATCCAAAGAGGCTGCTGCTAGGGAGCAGGAATGCTTGGTGGGGGGGCATGAGCAATGGGCAGCAGCAGAGTGAAGAAGTGCTGTTTCTCAGAACACACCTTGTAGAACTAATTCTTTGAATGGTCTGCACGTAGAACCTCTAAAACCCTCCATTAAAAGAACTTTTACTTTGTATCCTTGTCCTTTCTAATCCTTCAGTTTGGGAAATTTAATGTAGTTTTAATGCTTTACCTAACATTGAACTAGAAATAAAATGAGGTTGGCCACTGGGGGACACTGAAAACCCATTAAACACACACACACACACACAGAGAGATAACCAGGTTGAGTACTCCTTACAAAAAGCTCAGGGCCAGAAATAATTCAGATTTTAGAGATTTTCTGATTCTGGGAATATTTATATGCTTACTGAGTGGACATCCCTAACCTGAAAATCCCAAAACCAAAGGCTCCAAAAATGGTATAGGGCTCCAAAGTTTTGGATTTTGGTTTAGTGATACTCAACCTGAATAGTTTTGCTTCTTACCAGACACAAATCTACTAATGGTAAGAATTTTCCAATGTATAACTAATTAGAACAAATAAAAAAGTTTTCACTCAAGTTACTTTTTTCCCCTTCATGTAGTTATATTCTGAGATGAAAAAATAAACCCCAAATTACAAAATGTTCTACTCTATTTAGATATAGAAAAGTTAAAAATTAGTAGTTTGCACCTAATAAAAGCACACACATACATCCTACTGTAGATTCCAAGCTATCATTTTAGGGTTTGAAAAGTAAGACTGGGGCTGTATGGGAACAGATGCTTATGTGAAGAATAATCTGCAGGGGCTGCCACATGAGCAACAGTTAAAGAATGCTGTTATAATTATCTTCAAAAGTGTCAAAACCTTAAATCTATGTTCAGAGCTTAGTAATACATTTGAGCATTTTCTTTCAAAGGATGGAAGAGCCAGTAAAATTAATAAAGACAAGTGTTCAGATTTATTTGGAAATTCACAGTTTCTAATGGCACTACAGCTCCGTAGTTACAAATTGAAAGTCCTCTTTCCACAACAGATGGTGTGACTTCCCACTCTGCCTCTGTTCTCATCTGGACCTTTTTTCAAGGGCTTCTTTACAATCTGGCCCTCTTGCTCTGAATGGCTAATTGTGCAGACTGGACAAAAACAATTTAATCTCCTAAAACATACTGTTAACCTAAAGCAGCAACTTAAAGAAACAAAAAAGGCTTTAAATAAGTCACATTACAAACAATACCCCAAGAAAGGTATCAAACAAGTTTAAAAACAGTTATTACTAAAAGTGCTCAATAAGTTATAATTTAAATCTCACAATACAAAAGGTCAGTTCTCTCCCTTTCAAAAAGAAACGTGTTCCACTTTCACTAGTTATACAGGCACACACTATGAAATCACTTTATTCAAATACAGTCACTGCCAATTATTTTTTAAAAGAAAAAAACACAAATGAAGACAAACATATTGACATAACACAAACATATCTCTGCACCTTGTGGCCAATACAAAGCAAATATCAAGGAATCACAATCCCCCAGACTTGACCAGCCAGATTCGTGGGACAAACCCACTGGCAGCTCTGTGTGCGTGCGTAGGTGTGTGCACAGATGGTGATCATGCCTTAATGCACTTGAATTCAGCTGCCAAATCTGCAGTTTCTCATATATTTGTACAAATGGAAAACAGTGATGTGAAAGTTTGGAGGATTAGTGTTATTGTAATATCTAATGAAATCTTCACAAGTAGTTGTGTTTAAAGGCAAATTTATAAAAACATTTGCAAATACTAGTCGTTTGCATGAAAAGAACTTGTTGCTTTTTTTTCCCCTCATTGAGTTTAGTAACTATGGAAAAAGTAATCCAGTCCAAATAAGATAAATGAAAATAACGTCAAGAGCATCACTATTTACCTAAAAGAACAGACTTAAAGTTCCAGCAAGTGTTTATTTCCAGTGAGTTTGAACAACAGACCTAGCTGGCAAGTCTTTAGGCTCTTCACACTGTCTGACCCACACTGCTGAGCTTCAGGCACAGACCACCCCAAAACCTTGTAGTGTTTGCAGCTTCAAAAACCTAAAAATTTATAAAAGAAATCAAATGACAGAAAAAGTTCTCCCTCCTCTTCCAGTGGCATTATAAATAGACAAAAGGCACATAAATATGGGGAAGGTGCAAGAAATAGGAACAAAGCTAGAGGAAGAGGTTTAGGCTTTCATTCCTATCCCACCCAAGGAACTGGGCTTCCAAATTAATTTGTCCCAGTAATTAATCTGTGAAAAAACATCTTTATAAAATGTTTACCATTGTCCTTGTAGGAAGTGATCAGCCTTGTAAAACTGTAGCTCATTAACGAAGATTGACACAATCCCATCTATTTTTTAAAAAGGCAGAAACCATAATTTCTGAATACTTTTCCCAATGTTTCCTCCCCCCCAACCCTTCAAATACCACAGACTGTTCTTCAAAGAACAACAACAAAAAAAGTCTTCAGTATGAAAAGTTTGATTAATTTAGATATGTCCCGAAACTGCTGTAACCCCAAATGTTCCCACGGCGAGCTCCTTGTTTCCTTTGATTATGTCGTGCAGGCTCGGCAATGATCCTGACTTAGTCTGTATGAGAGTCTTTATCAATTTCCCTTGGTCTTGGACTTTAGACCGCCTTCGTTTTAAAGCCCTCTTCTCAGTTTTTGTCTTTTGGGACTGTCCATTGCACAGACTTGTACAAGCTGAAATGCCACAAAAATAGGACTCTTCTGACTGTGATGAAGTTTCTGAGCTTCCCTCAGAGGGAGGGCCCTTATAAGAAGAGTGGTAAACTTCTCCCATATTAGAAAAATCTCTCTGGTTCGTAAAAGGCCTTCTTCCTTTTATGTCTCCATTGGCTATAGGGTGCAATGGATCTGCAGGTTTTATGGTCTCAATTTTTTCAGTTTTATACTTGCAGCGTTTCTTCTATAACACAATTGAAAGGATAGGAATTAGACCGCCAACAGTTACCTTATTAAACACTAGAAGAGCAAGCTAATGGAGGAAAGTGCCACCACCTGGTGAAAAGTAAAACAGTATTTTTTATGCACACACACACACACGTTGTGTATAGATATTATCATTACCTTCCCATTTTATAAATAGTACTCAATCAAAAAATTTTAATTGCTTATCTGCCACCGGTGAATACAGATTTAGGGAGTGACAACTAACATCTGAATATCTACTATGTGCCAGATATTTCACATATATCTTTCTTACTTATTTATCCTTGGTTCCTAAATGAGAAAACCCAGGTTCAGAGATTTGGCTCCTGCCCAAGTTACACAGCGATGCCCAAGTTACACAGTGATGCCTAAGTTGGAATTGAATCTTAAGCTATTTGATTCTAAAACCCAAGTTCTTTCACCCAGAGCCAATACTGCCAATCAAAATGAATAGATTTTCTAACCAAAAAATTCTAAATGCATTCTGAGTTTTGCCACCTATCTAAAGGGTCATTGAGAAATCAAAACCTCTTCAGTTTTGTTTTCTCAGAAGATGGGGATATTGGTCTGGGCATATAGCTCCATGGTAGTGCTTACTTAGCATGCTCAAGGCCCTGAGTTCAACCCAGGTTCAACCCAGTGATATTACCATCATCAACTTTAAGCTGATGTGAGGATGAAGGCACAGTGACACAATGTGCCTGACAAGCCTCCAATGCTCAGGAAACAATGACCACACAGGGAGTAGCCAACTTTTCCTGTAAAGTTTTAAGCTTTGCAAGACTCATACCATCACTCTTACATATTCTTTTTTTATTTTATAGTCCTTTAAAAATAAGAAAATGCTTCTTGGCTCCCCACTTCAGGCCACAATGGCCTGAAGCACATTCAAACCATAGATAGTTTGCTGACCTCTGTAAACATTTATTTACACTATTACCATAAATGAAAATAAACAGTAAGTTAGGCTATGTTAAACCTTTCAATCTATTTCTTCATTTACTATTACAAAAGTCACCAATAAATTTCAAAAGAAACAATATTACCTTTTTTTCTGGAGAGAACTTGAGGGGCTCTACAATGTACAAATCATTTGGGTCCACTACAAGTAAGAAAAGAAAAGCAGTTATGAAATTAAAAAGGTGGGTCATGCTATGATTAAACCCTAAAAAATATATCATTCCTTAGTGATTACTTTATTACAAAGAACCAGTGGATTTATATTTAAACCAGGCTAACTATATATTTATGCATTTAAAAAGTCAAAAGAAGCAAGGTAGGAGAAGGTATCATTCTTATTATGGATGTGGTCAAAGATATTTGAAGGTAACAGCCTTTAAATTAAGTTTTTAATTAATAACTGGCTATCAATCAGCAAAGAAAGGATACTCTCTGGGGCCAGCCCCTCTTACCTGATAAAAAATATAACATAAGTGGTAAGCTAATACCAAACCAACAGAGCGTTTTTAATTTTCCTGAAAAGACTAAACTACACTATGTCACAAAGGTGGGTTAAGGTGGGTTAAAAATGTGCAACAAGCGTTGTGATCATGTATAGAAGCTAGTTAGAGGAACCTATATACAAAGAGATTCAAGAAATATTGTTCTAATTATCACTATGATTAAAACTATTAACTCCAAAATCTAACAGCTTGAACATGCATCACATATAGATATGAATATGAATATGTGTGTGTGTATCTCCAAGCAATGGATAAACACTTCTAAGTTTATAGTAAATAAATTAGATCTAACTTTTAGATTGAAGTTTCTAAAATTTCATTATTCAAAGCACATTCAAGTTACTCCTAATCCACCTCTATAGTGATAAGCATACATATAAGGTAAGTCCTATTCAATCAGTTAAACCAATTTAGGACCTGACAGAGAACTAATTTATAAGAAACAAATTCACTGTAAATCTTCTACTGATTGATGTCTAATAATGGTCATTATACTCCTAAGATCAAACTCTCCACTGAATACAAGTAAATATGATGGGCAAAACAAACAAACAAAACCACTAAAAGCAATGAATAGCTGCCAAGACAGTAAGTACTACCTCTGGGCCAAAAGTAAAGGAAAACTAAGAGCCCAGATAGCCAAGTGGAATACAAGTCATTTTTGTCCCGAGGGCATTTGCCAATACACAAATACATGAACTTTGGTTCTGATGGTATCACAAACAAATGGAACAGAAATCAGATCCCTGGGCCAAATGGAAGTAGTAGTCGTGAGGTACTCTCTCCTACTGAGTAGTAAGGTGGGAATAAAAAGGACCATATCTTCAGTTAAAGAATGAATTTGCAGTTTGGATGGGAAGTTCTCAATACCTGGTAGCCCAACAAACTTCAAGCCATGAATATAAAGCAAATACAAACACGTTACCCCTTAAATTAGCCTGACAAATCATTTTTCAAATTGGAGTAGCGCACCAAAGACAACCAAATACATGAACACATGTGATCAAGAGCCTACAAAGACAATTTAATGAACAGATTCTCAAATATTTAATGTTAGAATTGGCACAAACAGATGGTAAAGAAGCTTATGCTTACTATATTTAAATTAAAAAAGCCTGAAAACATCCACAGGAAATATAAAAGAAGGAAAAAAACTAAGATATTTTTAATGAAGCACTAAAAGAACTCCTAGAAAAATGCAAATATAGTAACAGAAATTAAAAACTCAATGAATGAATGTAATAACAGACTGATACAACTAAAGATTGTGTGGCCTGCAAGACAGATCAGGAAAAGAAAACAAAAGACAAGTAAAAACAAAATACAGCTAGAAAGGCAAAAAGATGGAAAGTTTACGTGACAAGACAAGATGTGGGGAGAAGTGCTGGTACATTTGATTAAAAATCTGAGGAGAAAAGATAATGGGATAGACATAATATTTGGGGGCAGGGGGATGACTGAGAACTTCCCAGTACTGATAAAGGACAACAGCAGTTCAGAGAAACAAAGAGCTCACTAAGTCTCAAATACGATTAAAGGGGAAAAATGGAGATTAGTATTTCAGAGGTTTAAGGGGGAAATGATGATAAATGGAAGACCTTAGGGAAAAAGGAGTGAAGTCCAAAGAACTTAGTAAATATGTATGTAAATTTAAATAAATATTAAATGTAAAGCGCACCCAAAACAATGGAATTAAAATACACAAAACAAACATAAATCAAGCTGGAGAAAAGTAAGTTTTACAAATCTTTGTACTGTTCAGAATGAGGTAAAGATATTAATTATAGACTTTGGTATCTGTCATTTCTAGGGTAATCAATAAAGAACAAAAACTGTACAATTTCCAACCTAATGGCAGAAAAAGGGAAACAGTCTGCTTCTTTCTCATCACGATACCATAATGAAGGAAGAAGGGGGAGCAGAAAGAACAGGAAACAGACAAAAAGGGGAGCACCTCCATACTAATGCATTCTCATGTTTAGAATAAATGAACAGATTCTTGAAATTTGTAATTTAAAATGATGAGAAAAACCTCACTCCTATACATTGAGCTAAAGGTCCAAAACTCTTGTTACAAAGAAAATTCTATCTTCTCCAAAAAAAAAAAAAAGAGAGAAAATTCTAGAACCACATAACTTTACTGATTCAAAAAGAAATACTTTTAATCTTAAACTCTTTCTGAGAATAGTCTTACCCATCTAATGTTTATAAGCCTTACATACCAAAACCACACACTTTAAATACATATCAAAACAAAGCAAGAATAAATTTCAGACAGACCAGACTTTTTTAAAAAATTTTTTTTTAGTTGTCAATAGACCTTTATTTAATTAATTTACTTACATATTGTATGTGGTGCTGAAGATTGAACCCAGTGCCTCACAATGCTAGGCAAATGCTCTATCACTAAGTTACAGTCCCAGTACCTAGAGCAGACTTTAGATAAAAGTAATGCATTCTTTCTCAGGAATAAAGAAGAGCATTACATAATGATAAAGGGGTCAAAATTCTAAGAGAGAAAGATCCTTTGTGTGTATGCATTTAATGACAGTATCAAAAGACGTGAGGCAAAACTGGTAGAAATGCAAAGAGAAATGAAGAAATCCACTATTATAGAGAGACAGAGAGACTTTACACCACACCTTTATCAGAAATAGATCTGGCAGACATAAATTTAGTAAGGACATAATGGAACTCAACTGCACCAAAATCTTTGATTTCTACCTACCTGCAAAGCACATATAGCTACAGATATCAACAGAGATGTACTGTTCCTTCCCAAAGTAATCTGTAGAGTCAAAGTAACCTTAACCAAAAGCTTAATACTGTCTTTTTAATGAAAATAATCAGTGTCCCCCCCCACCCCCGGGGATTGAACTTAGGGGCCTTCAAACACTGAGCTACAACCCCAGCCCTTTTTTGTTTTTTATTTAGAGACAGGTTCTGAGATAAGTTGCTGAGGCTGGCTTTGAACTCATGATCCTCCTGCCTCAGCATCTGGAGCTGCTAGGATGACAGGCATGCGCTACTGTGCCCGGCTTAAATGGTGATTCTAAATTTCATGGAAATTCAGAGAGCCATTAATGGCCAAGAAACCTGAGCTAACTGAATTCCATGTAAAATTGGTACCACTACACCAAACACAAAATACCAATTTCAGGCAAATTAAAGATCTAAAAATCAAAAATAAATATTTAGAACCTTAAGACTACCATCCATAAACGTGAAGTTAAAAAAAAAAAGTTTAAGAGATAAAGAAGTTAGTTCCATAAGGTAAAAAAATTCAGATTTGATTATAATAAACTTTAAGAGCTTCCCTGTCTCATTTAATATAACAAGAGTTTAAAAAAAAAAAGTGTCCGATCTACAAATTGTGGGGTCGGGCTCCAAATTCCTCAATAGGACACCCATAGCACAAGAGTTAACAACAAGAATCAACAAATGGGACTTAATTAAACTTAAAAGTTTTTTCTCAGCAAGAGAAACAATAAGAGAGGTAAACAGGGAGCCTACATCCTGGGAACAAATCTTTACTCCTCACACTTCAGATAGAGCCCTAATATCCAGAGTATACAAAGAACTCAAAAAATTAGACAATAAGATAACAAATAACCCAATCAACAAATGGGCCAAGGACCTGAACAGACACTTCTCAGAGGAGGATATACAATCAATCAATAAGTACATGAAAAAATGCTCACCATCTCTAGCAGTCAGAGAAATGCAAATCAAAACCACCCTAAGATACCATTTCACTCCAGTAAGATTGGCAGCCACTATGAAGTCAAACAACAACAAGTGCTGGAGAGGTTGTGGAGAAAAGGGTACACTTGTACATTGCTGGTGGGACTGCAAATTGGTGCGGCCAATTTGGAAAGCAGTTTGGAGATTCCTGGGAAAGCTGGGAATGGAACCACCATTTGACCCAGCTATTGCCCTTCTCGGACTATTCCCTGAAGACCTTAAAAGAGCATGCTACAGGGATACTGCCACATCGATGTTCATAGCAGCACAATTCACAATAGCTAGACTGTGGAACCAACCCAGATGCCCCTCAGTAGATGAATGGATAAAAAAAATGTGGCATCTATACACAATGGAGTACTATGCAGCAATAAAAAATGACAAAATCATAGAATTTGCAGGGAAATGGATGGCACTAGAGCAGATTATGCTTAGTGAAGCTAGCCAATCCCTAAAAAACAAATACCAAATGTCTTCTTTGATATAATGAGAGCAAATATGAACAGAGCAGGGAGGAAGAGTAGGAAGAAAAGATTAACATTAAATAGAGACATGAGATGGGAGGGAAAGGGTGAGAAAAGGGAAATTGCATGGAAATGAAGGGAGACCCTCATTGCTATACAAAATTACATATAAGAGGTTGTGAGGGGAATGGGAAAATAAACAAGGAGAGAAATGAATTACAGTAGATGGGGTAGAGAGAGAAGTTGGGAGGGGAGGGGAGGGGGGATAGTAGGGGATAGGAAAGGTAGCAGAATACAACAATGACCAATAGGACATTATGTAAAATTGTGGAAGTGTAACCGATGTGACTCTGCATCTGCATTTGGGGTAAAATTGGGGGTTCATAACCCACTTCAGTCCAATGTATGAAGTATGTTATGTCAAGAGCTTTGTAATGTTGTGAACAACCAATAAAAAAAATAAAATAAAATAAAATAAAAAAAATAAAATAAAATAAAAAAAAAAAAGTGGCACATGCTTGTAATCCCAGCTACTTGGGTGGATGAGGCAAAAGTATCACAAGTTTGAGGCCAGCAATTTAGGCCCTGTCTCAAAATCCAAACCAAGGTGGGGCGGGAACAAGATAAGTCTCAGAGTAAAATATGATACCTACTACATATCTGACTGACCAACACAGAGAATCCAAATCCTAAAAATAAATAAAAGCCAGTCAGAAAAAGGCAAACAATCCAGTAAAAGAATTGGTAAAAATTTTAAAAGGCCCAAGAAAACCAAATAATCAAAAGGCTTAAGATGCTCAATTTCTTCAGTGATCAGGTAAATACAAATTACAACTGCAAAGAAGTTAACAAACACTTTAAAACTTAACAATTTCAAGTGTTAGTAAGAATGTAAAACAACAAAAATTCTCAGTACTGGTAAAAGCATAAGCTAATAGGATCAGTTTGGAAAAATTTGCCATTATCTCATAATTTGCCAAGAAACATACAGTACAACCCACAATTTTATATCTATGTAGTATTCCTAGGGAAACTCAAGCAACTGCATTTTTTTCCCCCTGGGTCAGAAAACACACTCAGGCTTTATTTAATATAGTTGTTAACATACGTGTCTGCCTGATACCCTTTCTCCTTCTCCTCCTCCTCTTCTTTTTTTACATGAGTTCTCTTATTATTATTTATTTATTATTATTATTTTTTAACCTAGTGCCTCACAATGCTAGGCAAGCGCTCTATCACTAAACCACAGTCCCAGCGCCTAGAATCTATGTAGTATTCCTAGAGAAACTCAAGCAACTGCATTCTTTTTTTCCCCCCTGGGTCAGAACACATTCTCAGGCTTAATATAGGTTAACATTTGTGTCTGCCTGATACCCTTTTTCCTCCTCTTTTTATTTTATTTTTCCCACGAGCTCTCTTATTATTTTGACCCAGTGCCTCACAATGCTAGGCAAGCGCTCTATCACTAAGCCATAGTCCCAGCGCCTAGAGCAGACTTTAGATAAAGGTGTATTAAGAATTGTAAAGCAACTTCATTCTAATATGCAAACAAAGAAAGCATAACATAGCAGCAGTATCTATAATAGCCCAAACCATACAAAACAGTAGAATGGATACCCTGTGATTTAATGGGTTACTGAAATACTAAATAATACCGGAAATGGAATGCTATCATATATGAACTGTACAAATACAATATAGAATGAAGGGGACCCCCCCCCCAAAAAAAGTACACTTGATATAACTTCATTTATCAAAAGTGCTGGGGTTGGGGACATAGCTCAGTGGCAGAGTGCTTTCTTAGACAATTTGAGGCCTTGGACTTGATCCCCAGTAGTGGAAGAAAAAAAGCAAAAACCTCAAAGCCAGGCAAAGATCAGATTAATTGTTGAGGAATCCAAATGCTGATGGTAAAGCTATTAAGAAAATAAAAAATATGATTATTTCAAAAGTCAAGAAACTAGTTACCTCTGGGAGAAGGAATCTCAAGGATGCTAGCTAGCCATGTGCTATTTCTTGATCAGGGTAATAGTCACACTTTATAATGTTCACTTTATAATCATTCAATGCGTTGTACATGTCAGTTTTACAAACTTTTATGTATTTCTCATACTTCCCAATAAAAATGTGGTTTGAAATAAAAATAACTTTGGTTATTAAGGCTGGGTCAACAAAAGAAATAGTTACATATCAAAGTGTCGGGGCTGGGGCTATGGCTCAGTGGTAGAGCACTTGCCTAGCACAGGTGAGGCACTGGGCTCAATCCTCAGCACCACATAAAAAATAAATAAATAAAATAAAGTTATAAAAAATATATTTTTTAAAAATCAAAAATGTAAATTTGAGGAAGACAAAAGAAGGACACTAAAAGGTTTCATTCAAACAGGTGAAGTAATATGTGAATTAACTAGTCAATAGCAGATTCAGGATTAAAGTCAATCTCCTACCTACTGGATTCAACTTTTTTTAAGCCAAGATAACATCATTGCTTAAAATAGAAGTAATTCTATTATCAGAAGCAAAGGCTCCTCTATTTGGCTTTAAGAATTAGACACACACACAGAAAAAAAAAAAAAAAAAAAAAAAAAAAAAGCCAGAGTTTCACTTAAGACTTTACAAAAAAGGAAAATAGCACAATATATTTCCTAACTGCATGAATACACCTAAAATTTGCATAAATTCCCACCAGAATGGCTACAAGACACAAAATACTAAACATTTACTGGAATGTGGAACAAGGGGACTGGCAGACGGAAGGGAAAATTCACAAAGCACTCTGGAAGTGTGCATACCCTGCTCCCCACCACTCCATTTCCATGCATATACACAGCACAAATGCACACATGTGTTTGCCAAAAGATAGCGCAAAATATAAATGAAAAATGTGTGGTCAATTTGTACAATAGAAAACCTCACAGCAATGAGAATAAACAACTATACTCAATGGCACAGTGAAGCTCATAATAGTGAGAAGTCAAATACTAGCTACCTAGGGAGAAAAAACACAAAGAAGGTTTTGAGGTGCTGAATAATGCTCTGCCTCTTAATCTCATATGGTTTACACAACACAAGTGTGTTGAGTTTGTGGAAATAGATCAAGCTTTACACATGATTATACCATATATACTTAAAAAAAATAAAAAAGACATATTAACCAAAAGAAAAAAAGGTGGGGAGGAGAGGGAAGCAAGCATGAAGAAAAAAGAGATTTACTGGCCCTAAGTAAATACACACATAATGGTTAAGCCTGGAAAGCTTTATCATAATAATAAACTAATAAAGCTCATGAATGAGTACTTGAACAAGTCAATCAACTAACATGCTGCTCAGTTACTAAAATCCTAACGAAAGGCAGAATAGCCAATGATTAAGAAAGCACTCCTAACTGTAATATATAATTATTTTAATATTGGTATGAAGACAAGTTTCTAAGTTTCTTAATAAGCACTAATTATGAAGTAATAAAACAGGAAAACAGCCACTCAATATACATCCATTCACTTAAATGTAAGTATTTACTGAATGTTAGATAGAACCCAATTATAGAGTCAGGCTATAAAGACAAAAGATCAGCTTTTCTTTTAGAAAGTGCCTCGTAGTCCTAAACTAGAGACAAAAGGGGTCCTACCTGTACAGGAAGAGAGGCAGATAAGCACAGGATGCTATGGGAGCACATTCTGGTTTCCATATCTGTTGAACTTTCTCAAACATCCCTTTCTAAAAAGAAATACTTCTAAACAGGAGCATGTGCAAACAAAACTACCAGTTGCTAATTAAATAAACCAGGCCCCCCCCCCACCCTTTGGGTTTTTAAAGAACAAAGAGATATGTGAAAGTATGAAAAAGTGGTTTTGACACAGCACAAACACAAAGGTTACTTGTATTCATTTTTGGTTGCAGGTGGTCATGAACACATTGACATTATATATGCCAGAAGCAACTAGTCTCATATTTACATATACATATTACATAGTCACAACAATCTACCTTCTTTGCCAGTTAACTGTAAAGACTTGGATCTGATGAGTGGAAATGAAGTTCTTCTTTTCAAATTCATATCATCGTAGGAAGAGAAACACCTAACACATTAAGAAAAATTAATATTGGGCACAATGAGTACACTACAGACATAATTTTCTTTGTATTTGAGGTTAAATAGAAGCTACTGAGAACTGCACATACTACATGGGACTAAGTCTAAATTAATATACCAATTATTGCTTAGGTTAAAAAATTGTTTAGGTTAAAAAATTCTTGTCTAAAAGTTATTATATTAAAAAAATAGTAAAATTTAAAAAAAAGTTATTATATTGAAATATCTATTCTCCTCCTCCTTTGAATTCCATATCTGAGTACCCTTCTCAACCAAAATATTTCAAGGGTTTTACGCATTTACTATTAGTGTTTTTCTCCATTATTAAGTCTATAAAGCTATCCAGGCACAGGACTATCTCAATGCCCTCAATGAGGTTTTCAACATTTTGGTTTTAACATAATCATATGGAGAAAGAAATTACCTTTGGGTCCCTTCATTTGCTGAAAAATTTTCAAAAATATAAAAAATACAATGAAAATTGTGAAATATAATGCTGGTATTACCTTTTAGGGCTTGGATATTGATTACTTTTAGGAAGTTTTGACATATAATCTCCATCAAATTGAGAAGTGTTTCGACAACGTTGCATACAAAGCATCAGTCCCAATACAACACAGAGAACCAAAGATATGACAAGATAGCTTTGTCGATCTGAAACCTGAGATGAGAAGAGGGTTAAAGAATAATAATTATAATAATAAATCATATTATGAAAAATATAGTGTAAAACTCAAAGAAGAAATTATTTGTTTTTCAATGTGCTTTCAAACTATGAATGCAGGGTGTTCTCTGAAAATGAACTATTAAAATAACGGTTGTTTGGGCTGGGGATGTGGCTCAAGTGGTAGCGCGCTCGCCTGGCATGCGTGCGGCCTGGGTTCGATCCTCAGCACCACATACAAACAAGGGTGTTGTGTCCGCCAAAAACTAAAAAATAAATATTAAAATTCTCTCTCTCTCTCTCTCTCTCACTCTATCTTTAAAAAAAAATAAAATAAAATAACGGTTGTTTTGTTTTCTGCTTTCTCCCCATCCAGTTCTTTGTCTGAATACCGTAAACTTATGGAATAGTTTTAAAAACAGTACAATGAAAGTATTATGTCTTTCATCTGTGTTCAACTATCATTAACATTTTGTTATAACTGGTTTATCCTTTCATTTGCACTATCTCTTTCTCAGGGAAGGCGGGGGGACCAACCAACATGTGTTTTTTTTTTTTTTTTTTTAATCCAGTCTTTCCCATCATATAAAACAGAATCACTAGTCATCCAGGTATTTAAGTCCAAAACCTGGAGATTATCCTTAGTTCCTTGTCCCCACATACCAATATTTTAGCAAGGTTTATTACTTTTCCACATCTTAAATATACCCTGAATTCAATAACGACACACTCTTCTCTACTTCAAGACAACATCACCTCACTCAAATTACTATAACTAGCTCTTAACTGATTTCCTTCCTGTTCTGCCCTTGCTGTTCCTCAATGGGCAATTCTCCATGCTGCAACAAGTGGGGAGTTTCTTCCACATGTCAAACAATAATCCATACCATTTCTTTACTTACCACTTTCCAATGAATTGCAATAAGAATAAATTTCAAACTCTAACTTACCTACAAAGTTTCACACAACCAACAAGCAGGTTCCTGCCAACATCCTGAATCCATTTCTTAGCCTCACTTTTCTCAGTCACTCTGCTCCAGCCACCAGCTTTCTTTCTGCCCTCAAATACATCACACTGTTTATAATAATAAACCATATTATGGTTTATAATAACCATATAAATATATTATGGTTTATAAACCATATTATGGGTTCTTTGCCCTAGTTCTACTAGTACAGACTGCTAAATATTTTGAGCTCTCAGTTCTAAGGCCACTTTCTTAGATAAGACTTCCAAGAACAGCCTAGCTAAAACTGCATGCTCTACAACTATCACCACCCAACACGCCTACATTTCATTCTTTTCACAGCCCCTGTCACAGAGATTTATCATCTGTTTACATATTTACCATTTGTATTCTACTCCTTCACCAGAAAGTAAACCCTGTCAGGCCAGGAAGTACTGCATCAACACAGCACTGTGCAGCTAATGCTGTTTACATACATTGATCATTCAATAAATAGTTGTTAAATCAACCAAGTTTCTGCTTTATTGAACAACTTTATAAACCTTTTTGAATTGAAGTATGTGTTTTGACCATGTTGAAAAGTGTTTGAGAAGTGTTTCAACAACATTGCAAACAAAGCATCAGTCCCAACACAACAGAGAACCAAAGATATGACAAGATCACTTTGTCAATCTGTTACTCTCATTTTTATAAAAGTCCTGCCAGAATAGTCCTATTACTGATAGTATCTAAATCACAAAAGCCATGTTTTACAAAAATTTTGATAATTGATGTAGTCCCAAAACTCTGAATGCTCTATTTTGATGTCTGAAAAAGTTCTGCATGACAGTTTTGTTTGGTTAAAGTTTTTAGTTCTCATGTTCATGTTTATAAGCCTGTATTTATAATATCCACATGGTGTATTGTGTCTTACAAGAGCAGCAATAATAATTACCTCCCGTTTTAATTCTGCTACTGTTGTTGATAAGTTTGAAACAAGTTGTGTCATGTTGGTCAGTTGTGCCTGTAGCAACTGGATGGCTTCAGTTTGCCGCTGATCCTATAATAAAATATTAAGTATTATTTTTCCTAGTTTGTAATTAAGTAATTATAAATTCAAATAAAATTTATAATCTGGAAAAAATGCCAAGTTCTTCTAAAAAAACATACTAATAAGGTCTTAATAGATATTATAAACTTTGACCAAAGAACACTTCAAGAATCTGGGACTGTGTTCAACCATCTCCCTCAAAAACACTTTTTGTCAACTCACTGCTGCAATGTCAACTACTGTGTGACATTAACAAATCACTTTTCAACACATGTGGGCTCCATATGTATAAAGCAGCATGTAATACAAACTATCAATGTCAAATGTGTTTTTAAAGCAAAATGGTAGCAGAATGATATGCTGAAGTATCTTTGAAGAATGTTTCTGGATACAATGTAAACTCAAAAGAGATTTTAAAATTTCCTTATATCACACCAATGAAAAAAATTCATCAGGGGCTGGGGATGTGGCTCAAGCGATATCGCGCTCGCTTGGCATGCGTGCGGCCCGGGTTTGATCCTCAGCACATACAAAAAACGATGTTGTGTCTGCCAAAAACTGAAAAATAAAATATTTAAATTCTCTCTCCTCTCTCTCTAAAAAAAAAAAAAAGAAAGAAAAAGAAAAAAGTTCATCAAAATTACCTATCTTTCCATTTTTTAGATAGTTCTGAATTTCAGAAACTTTCATCATTAACAAGTATGTTTTTAATAAAATAAGTTTGCAACCATATTTTAGGAAATTATGTATCACATAGTTAAGAATCTTTGCTAGGTAGACTGTATAGAAAATTTGAAGCTATTAAGAATATGGGGAGGAGGAAAAGAAGGCAGGAAGAAATCAAGGAAATCTAAAACTCTAATTTATGCCTAATGCATCTACATAACCAGACATTATTCTAGATCTAAGTTTTTCAAATTGGTTTTAAGTCTTAGCTGTATATGTGGGGGAGAGGAATGTATAAATAATAGGTTTCACATTCTTTGCTGTGATCCACTGTGGTAACTTCTATCCTTTTTTTTTTTTTTTTTTAATGCTAAGGTGATTCATTAAATCATTTATTTTGAATTCTGACTCATATATGACACTGATAAGTTCAAGACAGTTATAAACATGTAAAGGACAAGCTCTTAAATTTAATAAGATAGTTAATAGTTCAAAGCAAGATTTACTTCCAATGGTTTTAAACAGTAAAATCACTGAAAAGTACTTATGTAAGTTTGTGAGATGCAAGATATAGCTGTTACAAATTAAGCAAAAAGAAAATGGCAGAGGAGAAATCACTGTATTAAAATTAATGAATACCTAGGGACATACTATGTTCATGGGTCAGAAAACTTAATGTTAACATGTCAATTCACTAGCTGGATGCAGAGGGAAGCTGAGAAAAGGAAGATTACAAGTTCTAGGCAAGCCTCAGCAACTTAGTAAGGCCCTCAGAAATTCAGTGGGGATGTCTCAAAAAATAAAAGGGCTGGGAATGCAGCTTAGTGGTAAAGTACCCCTGGGTTAAATTTCCAATATGTCTAAAAAAAAAAAAAAAAAAAAAAAAAAAAAGTCAACACATTTTCAGTCAAGATACAAAGAGTTTGTTTTGATTTCTTAAGAAACTGACAAGCTGATTCTAAAAATCCATACAGTAATATAAAAAATTTAAAAGTCAAAACAATCTAAGAGAAAAAAACTTGGTGGTATAAGCATAAAGACAGATAACATATCAATAGAATAGGAATTAAAAACCAGAAAGTGACCCAAATATATATGGTGAAATCAAAAGTGCAGAGAATATTCAGTATAGAAAGGATAGACTTTTCAGCAAATGCTGCTAGAACAAATGGATATTCCATTCCATCCCTTTTCCCAAAAGAACTTTGATCTATACCTACATAAAATTTAACTAAAATGAATCATAAACACAATGTAAAACTAAAAGTTATCAAACTTCTAAATGAAAAGAAAACTATCGTGCCTCTGCCTTGGGCAAAGATTTCATAGAACAACATGAAAACTGATAAATTAGGCTTCAACAAATCAAAATCTGCTCCTCAAACCATGCTGTGGAAAATGAGAAAATTAGTAATGGACTTGGAGAAGATATTTGAAAGCATATCTCTGACAAATAACTTGTATTAAGATGTAAAAAACTCTCAAATTTCAAAAAACCAATAAGGGAAGAATCACAATTACAATGTGCTGTGAACAGAAGGCAAGAGGCAACTGACTGAACAGCAAGTCTATATGCATCTCCTTGCCTCACCACCCCTTAAAAAAACCAAATATCCTTGGAAGTAAGTTTTCCAAGTACAACACATCTTTATTGTGATAACACATACACACATCATACTTGAAGGTACAACACTGTATCCCCTTAAAATCAACAGTATAGGAGAGTGACCACTATCGTCAGTCCTACTCTATTACTTCATAGCTCTAGCCAAGAAAGAAAAAAATAAAATGGTGTAAAAATTAAAACAAGAAATTAACCTGTTCTTATCTGTAGTCAATAAGATTATCTACACAGAAAACCATGAAAGGGGACTGAGGTTGTGGCTCAGTGGTAACGCGCTTGCATAGCATGCATGAGGCACTGGATTCAATTCTCAGTACACATACAAATTAAAAATAAATAAATAAAGGTCCATCAACAACTAAAAAATATTTAAAAGAAAAAAAAAAGAAAGAAAAGAAAACCATGAAAGATTTTAGGGTTTAACACAGTTGCAGAAAAGCTCACCAGACACACAAAATATAATATGTTATGCTTAAGAACATTTTCTCCATAGGAGATAATGATTCTAATGGCTAGATACCTCCTCAAATGCTACATCACATTCAGGCTTAAAAGGGGAAAAATGAACCAACACTACTTATGCTTTTCACCTGTTATAGGCTATACAATTCAATGGGTATTTGTACAGGAAGAAGGAAAAAAACCAACCTGTTCCTCTGCTATTCTTGAAGTATTCTGAAGTTTTACTATTGTTTTATTGAAAGCCTTCTGCATTTCTTCCATCTGTTTTCGGTACCTACAGAGTAAGAACTGGTTTAAGTTTAATTTCTTCTTCTTCATTTATTACTGGAAGGGTGCTTCTAATTTTGATATATGACATAAATCCATTTTTCGTAAAACAACTCTTATTCAAGCTTATGCAATACAGGAAAACTTACAAAGATATAAAAAAGAGGTTTTTGAGGTACTGACTGGCTCCCTAAACATCAAGTCTATATGCATCTCAATGCTATATAACATTTAATGATTTCTGTGGTTTCCTTGGGGTGCAGCAGGCATGAAGTAACTAAGTGGGTAGGCACACACACAACACACAATTTGTCTATCAATTATATGTATAAATTAGGGAGAATCCCCCTTTAGGATACAAGGACCACTTTACTGACATATCATCAGTAGCATTTCAATGTAATAGGAGCAAGAAAATGTGGTATTTTAAGAACTCTGGACCCCTGGTGCCTAGGTGATTGCATGATGTTAGAGGAGAAGCCCTGAGAACATTGAACAATGAAGGGATTAAAAAAAAGAAAACAGGACTGGGTTATAGTTCAGCTAGGTTTGATTCTCAGCACCACATACAAGTAAAGGTCCATCAACAACTAAGAAATATTGTGGGGGGGGGGGGGAGAGAAAACAAGGAGAACCGTGCCCGAGTCTTAATCACTGTGTAAGTATATTCGCAATGCCTCTGACACTTAGGAGTACAAGGGCATAAATTGTTACAATTAGAACTGGGATTCTATGACCTGTATAAAAGAGTACAGATTGCAAATGTTGCCTAATCATCCAGTTCAGTCCATTTTTGTGTTATGTATGTATCATCTTAAATGATACCTAGTCATGTCCCACTAAGAGGTTTAAGGCCTATATATTTTTTCCCATGTACTCTCTGGAAATCAAACAGTAAAAGAGGCTGAAGTTAAGCAGTGGGAGAAGAAAGGAGAAAGGGAACTTAGGTGTAGTGATGTGTGACTGTAGTTCCAGCTACTCAGGAGGTTAAGGCTAAAGAATCACTTTAGCTCAGGAGTTTCAGATTAGCGTAGCAACACAGTAAGACTCATTAAAAAGGAAAAGAAAGAAAAAAGAAAAGAGTACATATATATAATGGAAAAACTGAACATAGGTGACACAAACTTGTTACAAGCCTAATAATAAAGGTGTGTGTCACTGAGTAGTACTTCTAAAACTTAATAAAATAAATTAAGCCACTGATCAGCACCCACAGATCAAACTCTGCTACTAAATTTACCACGTGAAATGGGTTAATTCACAATAAACTTACCTTTGGCTAAGCTCCTCCAGATAGCGACCACTAAGAGACATGTTAACTTCTAAGGCTTTAATACGATTATTAAGTCTCATAAATACAGACTCCTTTTGGTTTGATCCATGTACAAGATTTCCATTAGCATATCCTAGATCTGTAGAGTTTTGTAATTCAGCATAGAAATCTGTAGCTGTCCTCTGTAACCCTTTCAAAAGGGCATCTTCTGGAGACTGTTCTTCCTCTTTTACTTCAGGCAATGAAGAAGAATCTACAACAGGAGTCAAAGTTTGCTTTGGTGTGTCGGCTGTGTTCATTTTGGTTTCCCCATCTTCACTCTCAGGCACAATGGCTGTGTTTATAGGTGGAACTACTGTTTCAGATAGCTTTGTAATAATTGGCAAGGAGGCCATATCTTCTTTTACAATATTATCCATTACCTCATTAACTTTATTTGTTTCATCGCTAAGAGATGGCTTTTCTATGTTACTAAAGCTCTCAGACTTCTTTTCTGATTCATCATCAACCTCAATAGAACTCTCTTGGGGAATCACTTGTGATGGTGTATGCCCTGCCTCATGTTTAACAGATTCAGACATTTCCATTTTAGATAATGAATTGATTTCTGGAGTAATATCTAAGAGAAGAGACTGAGAAAGAGTTTGAGGATGGCTTGGTTCAAGTTCAATCACATCCACAGTGTGATTCATCAAATCACCTTGTTGCATACTACTTAAGTCATCAAGAACAGCAGTTTCAGCTTCCCTTTCCATACTCTTAGTGTCCAATTCTCCACTTGGAGGTTGCAATACTGAAACATCTACTGATTCTTCAGGAAGCAGGAAGGATGGTGGAGCTGACATAAGATAATCTTTTTCTCTGCTCACTGCAGTTCTGCTGCGCTGTCGATAAAGCGCAATTCCAACTGAACACCATTTATATACATAT
Source organism: Spermophilus citellus (assembly GCF_964194105.1). Classification (NCBI taxonomy): domain Eukaryota; kingdom Metazoa; phylum Chordata; class Mammalia; order Rodentia; family Sciuridae; genus Spermophilus; species Spermophilus citellus. The sequence goes on from NC_138187.1 coordinate 159,688,774, forward strand.
TCCGAAAAACTAGAAATACAACAAATTGTGGCCAGTTCACTGCAAAATATTTGTGTCTCTGACTCAAACCAGGGTGATGATTCATCTTCTTGTTCGCCACTGCCCAGAAGGGTCACTGTGGATGGACCTGACTCCTCTTCTTCCTCTTGAACTAGTTGTACAATGGGACTCTCTTTTGGAGTTTCAGGTGTTGAAGACTCTGTGTCATATACATGTACTTCAGTGGTTACATACCTAAAATATATATATAGAAGAATTACAAATCACTTTAATTAGAAATCTAAAGCTGAAATATGTTTAAGGAATATAGATGTAACAGACATAATGTAAAGGGAGGTCTGGAAGTATAGAAGAAATTAAAACATTTGGATTATATTTTCTCCATCAAATAATTTCATTATAAAAAATATTGCTCAGGGGTTGGGGATATAGCTCAGTTGGTAGAGTGCCTGCCTTGCATGCATAAGGCCCTGGGTTCAATCCCCAGCACCATACACACACACACACACACACACACACACATATATATCTTAGAAATGGTAGCAGAAAGTCTACTTGATCAGCCAGGTGACTGAAACCATCATATTACACTGGACTTTTTAATATGTTTAAGAATTGTCTATGAGCACCTTCAATTCCCTGAATGTACAGTGTACCTTTCTTTCCATAAAAGCTGACCAAATCTTTATAAGCTTTACTACTCTCTACAGATGAGAAATTAAGCTACTGAAGAGCTAAAACTATAACCCAGAATTCTTAATATTTATAAATGCACTTTGGGCTTATCTTCAAAAGACAAATTTCACACAGACAAATAAATGTTCTATAGATAAGGAATTTCAACTCATATACAAAATTATCTGTTTTAGGGAGAATAAATACTTCTAGGCAAAATGATAATAATACCATCTGGGCCAATTTTTTATTATTAAAAGCCAAAAGGCAAATAATCGCTTAATAAAAATCCTGGCTTATCATACACTAATACAGTACCACTAATTTATGTTCTTCATTGAGCTCTGGAATATGTCTGTGGTGTGGAGAGCAGAAAGATAATTTTGGTGAGAACAGGGTTATAAATTATAATGCCTATGGTTCCTTCCAAGATAAAAACAAGTATTTTCTGGAGGTAGCCTTACAGTACAAATGGCACATTCTGAAAAAAAAAAGTAACCTGAACACCACATTAAAAAAAAAAAAAAAAACCTACCAAAAAAACCCAGTTACTTTCACACACAAATTTTCCTACTTTAAAAAATTATTACCAAACTTCAAATAAAGACTAATATCATAATAGCAAAGGTACTAAAATACCTAAAAAGTGGATTTTCATTTTGTTGACAGTGAAACAGTAAATGGAAATGTAAAAAATGAAAACATCATTATGCCAGGCTTCTCTAAATAGAAAGATGTTTACAGTCAAATACACATGCACAGAGTTACTAATAACATTTTTTTACATATTCATGTGGTACACTGCCTATTATCTACAAAATAAATTGTGACAGAAGGAGGAATTTCTGAAGGAAGAAGAAAACTGAAGTGAATCTGGTAAAAATATGTTGCTATAAACTACTATATACTCTTATTTAGAGCTATACTTAAAAAAAAAAAAAAAAAAAAACCTCAGAAATTCTGTGAGTCAGTTTTTCCTAACAACTCAATAGTAACATCCTATCATGGATTCTTACATTTTCATCAAAGAATTGTTATATAATCATTAAAAACAATTTAAGTTATAGAAAAATGAGGAAATATTTTTTAAAAAATTAGGCAAAGATATTATTAGAAAACTCTGTAAAATAAAGTGAAACTGCTACATTAGCCCAATGTGATTACATTTTCAAAAAACATTCTATATGTGTGTGTATAAACTTAGATTTAGTTTTGAAAAATAAGACATGCATGTGTTTATTAATTAAAGAAGGCTAGTTACAAAATCAAGAATAGCAATCTCAGGGCTGGGGTTGTGGCTCAGTGGTGGAGCACTTGCCTAGCATGTATGAGGCACTGGGTTTGATTCTCATCACCACATATAAATAAATAAAATAAAGGTCCATTGACAACTAAAAAAAAAATTTTTTTAAACAATAAAAAGAATTGCAATCATAGCTCGACATAATTAGAAATACCAAGAAAGTCTCCCTCCCTGGTAGATTCCTTAGGTTCTTCTAGGAATCAATAACACATATGCTATGTTTTCTTTTTAATCACCCAATAAGCATCTTCAATTGTTTACAGGATTGACATAGGAGAAAGTAAATTTCTCACTATGCTCTTTAAAGCACAAAAATCTTATTTCTGAATCAGTGTAGTACTTAGGAGTTCAAAGCACACCCCGTGCAGTTCTCATTACCTACTACCTTGAATTATTTCAAGTTCAAATCTTTTCTTAAGTAGAGATCCAAAGAGTAAAGGACTTTCAAAGTTTTATAGGGAGTATAAAGAAATATACATAAATTAAATCTACAATAACCACACCAAATTATCCAAATCAATATAATATCACTACCTATTACAGATAAGTATAATTATCAAAAATGTTATAATATCTGATAAAAAATTAAAATTGAGTATATTTTGTTACCTCTATATACATCCCTGACCAAAGTGCTCCACCACAACTTGGGGAAAGACCTATATAACTGAATTTGTGCAACAAATACATAATTCAAGAACCATTGCTCTAGGTAATTTATAGCTTTCTAAGGATACCACATATACATAATCATTGCTTTTAATAAAAAACGGGCCTTCAAAATTTATCCTCAAGTTTACATTTGCACAATTATTCACAATAACGAAGTACTATTTTCTCAATAAAGACTCAAGTTGTGAATAATATATCCAAGTAAAAAGCATATGGTCTGGACTGAAGTGTATTCCTGGTACACACATACACTAAGACAAGAAGGAACGTAGCATGCGAAGTTCTAAGTGGCTGCAGAACATCTGTTCTATGACCCACTTCACACACAAATCACAAGCTGCTGCACCAGTTCACTTAGCTCTCCATTTTAACAGAACTCTATTAATGTTGCAAGAGAACTTACTCAGGTGATGGAACAGGAGCTGAAACAGGAGCTGAGTCAGGCATTTTAGGTGCAGCTGTGGCAGTGGCATTCTCAGATATACTTTTATTTCCTATTTTAAGAAAGATGCCCATGTTGAGTTCAATTTTTAAAAGCTGTACCAAGAAAATATTTTACTTTAACAAATAAAGAACTTTAGTTTCTTGGGGGAGAAGGAAAAGAAGTCAAATACGTTTGCTACTGCAGACTTTTTAAAAATCTCTTTTAGAAAGAAATGATCATACAAGATCACAACTATAAGCAAAGCATATCATTTAACTTCTGGTAACTAAAGCAAATCTGATTATTATAAATTTTACATGATCTTGATTAATATGCCTTCTGACATCTAAAAGAATTATTAAAGGCAATGAAAGGAAATAAATGGGCTATTTTTAGTATTTGGAGCTAACAATTTTTTTAAAAACATGAAAGCATGATTGCTTCTTCTTGCTAATAATATTCTTACTTACTATTCCATAAGGAAAAAAATGTCTTTCTATATATGTTATATACAAGAAAAGCAAACCTGAACTGCTAACAGGGCATCAAAATCTCAGTGAAGAGATGGGATAAAACCACACCTCAGACATTAAAAAAAAAACAAAAAAAAAACACCAATTGATGAATTCTGTACAGATGAGATCCTTTTGTAAAAAAAAGAATTTGCGACATTCAAATAAATAATATACAAGATTTTTAAGTTCCTTAGGGTCATTTCTATATTTCTATAGGAAAATTCGAAATTTCTTGGCTTATCCCTGGATTTTCCTAACTAGAAGGAACCATAAAGTGCCATCTATTTTAAAGACCCATAAAATGATTAGGTACCTTCTGTCATGTCTTCAGTTTTTGCTCCCAGAATATTAGCAGCAATATTCACCATATTTAGAATGGCATCTAAAACAAAATTCAATCAGAAAAAAATACCAATACATCTATGTATTCCCATATAAATTAATATCAGATAATTAAAGAACTATTATAATGGTCTTTTGCTTTCTTTCTTTCTTGACTAGTTACCTTTTTATTTACTGTTTAAGTCCAATGTAGGACCCAAATAAATTTCAGCCAAAAGCATATACATAAATTTGAATTTTGATATTCAGGAAGAATTTTAAACTTAAATTGTTATAAAGCCACCGCAAACTTTTTACCAAAACACTTAAAACACTTCTTTGGCACATTACAAAATTCAAGTATGATCCAATATACAGTCTATATTGAGACAGGGAGGAAATGTGATCAAATTCATATTTCAAAATTCAAAATTTATTTTCTTTAAGTGGGTTCTATACTTTTAAACAAAAGCAAACAAACAAAAAAAACTTAAAGAAACTAAAGCTTTTCCTGAATGGGTGGCTACCATAGGTAAAAATGAAATGGGGAGATTATTATCCAAAGCAAAGTGGAAAAAGTTTTAGTATTTTTAACTATGCATACAGTAGCTATTTGTAATATGGTTAAATTCCAAATTGACACTTTATAAAATTCAAATTTCTTTCATGATTTTAAAATTCATTGGCCAAAATAACAATGTTTCATGTATAATTTAAAGCACACCAGTTTTTTTTGTAATTAGGATGGGGCAAATTAATTAAAATCAAAGTCATAAAACTGAGTATAGCAGGTGAACCAATTTGCATAGTTGGTAATTCTGTTTTTTTCCAGGGGGATATTACGATAATGACATTTAGAAAACTCTGTAACATAAAGTTACTGCTATATTAGCCCAATGTGATTACATTTTCAATAAATATTCTATATGTGGAACAAACTTCCATTTTAATATATTTAAATATATTTAAACATGAAGACCACAAATGGCAGAACTCCATAACAAGCTGATACTGTATAAACAGGAGGCTTCCTTGCAGTAATGTGACCTAACATCAAGGAAAATTAACTTCTACCCCAATCCTTGAAGTTCTTTTAGAAGTTAATTCTTCAGTATCAGGTACTTCTCTCCTATTAAAATACTAAGATTTGGCAGGGGCTATTTATCAAGCCTCGTAGTTATTTCCATCTTATTTAGTCTTCTTTCCTAGATGAGATTCATAAGGTTTTCAACACTTTCAAAGAAAACCAGAGATGTCACTCTCCTATAATTCTAGCTACTGAGAAGACTTCGTCTCAAAATAGAAAATAAAAAGGGTTGGGGATGTGGCTCAGTAGTAGAGCACACCTGGGTTCAATCCCCAGTATATCCGCAACAACAAAAACCCAAAAGATGTGAAAAGTAGGAAAGGATATAAAGGAAGAAATCTAGCACATTAAGAAGGCTGGGAGCAGGCTGGGTGTGGCTCAGTGATATAGTGCTCAACTGGCATGCGTGAGGCACTGGGTTCAATCCTCAGCACCACATAGAAATAAATAAATAAATGTACTGTGTCCATCTACAACTAAAAAAAAAAAAAGAAAATTATATATAAATACAAAAGAAGGCTGGGAGCAATCTCCTCACTGTCACATGATCGATGATTCTGTAAATACATTTATGCTATAAGAGAAAAGTAGAAGAGATCTTAAAGACTTTAATAAAAGATGATTACTATTTATTAGTTTTGATCTTAACATAACTGTGATTCTACAGTCAACAAAGTAGTGATACTTGTTTCCAATTATTAGTATAACACAAAAGCTTGACATTTGCCATTTTTAAATGCTTAAATGGCATTTTTTAAAAAAATATTTTTTTTAGTTGTTGATGGACCTTTATTTTGTTTATTTATAGTATGTGGTGCTGAGAATTGAACCAGTGCCTCACACATGCTAGGCAGGCGCTCCACCTGTATGAGCTACAACCCCAGCCCTTAATGGCATTTTTATATGTCTTTGCCCTTCAAGCTGGCAAACTGGTAAACAGAAAAGCAGCCCTAGTCCTTACTTGGGCTGAGGAGATGCCTTAGCGTAAGATAATGATAGTAATGAAAACTCCACATCTCCTCACAGAGCAAGATAGTAAAGAGTGGGAGCTTACTCCCTTGTAAACCCACTTTTTAACCCATGTTTTCTTTTTCTTTTTGGATTTACATGACAGTAGAGTGTATTTTGACATATTACACATACATGGAGTATAACTTCCCAATGTTGTGGATAAGCATTCTGATTCGTTTTATTGTCTTTCCCATTCCCTCCCTTCCCTTCATTCCCTTTGTCTGATCCAATGAACTTCTCTTCTCCACCCCACCCCCGCATTGTATGTTAGCATCTAGCCTATCAGAACTTCTGCTTTTGGTATAAACCCACTTTTAAGCCAATCAATACTGTACTACTAGATATGATCCCCTACTCATACTGAGGCGTGAGGTTCTGTCAAAGCTGAATGTTTCATAAAACCAAATTTTGAAATCAGTCTGTGCTCACTCTCTTGTGCTTCCCTAAGATTTCAAATTTGGGGGGTCGTATTATCTAAAAATTTAATAAAAGAACACAGGTTTTAATCTGTATAAAGAAATTAGCTTTGGAGTATTATTTTTAATATAAATTTTAATACTCACCCTATAATAAAAAATATTTACACTATCCACCCTTTAGAATATTATTTATTACCATCATTTCAGGGTATCAGAAACAAAACAAAAATTTGGCAAATTTCTACTTTCTCAGTCCACTTAACCTAAAGAAATAATTTACCTGTGTTCACAGAATACTGCCTAACAGTCTTTTTGTTGGTTTGTTTTGTCTTTTTTGAAAGAAGCAGCATTGTGAATATTCTATTCTGATCATTATCAACTTGGAGCCAAATGCACAACAGCTTGTCATCAAAATCTTTAGAGTTCATTACAGTAGTAACTTCAGACTGTTAAATTGGATAACTACCCCTAATTTCTCTTGGAACAGTCAACTCCACTGACTTATTCATCCCATCTCTTTCCTACAGGAATAAAATACTCCTAGAAATGTTTGTATCTTAACTATTACTCAGTCTCCAGCATACAAAGACTCTTTTTGATAGAGAAAACAAATTCCTGTCCAAGATGCTGAAGAGTTTATTTGCTACAGCACAAGCCAAACCAACAACAAAAAAAATCTAATATGTGTAGTTATTTGTTTTTTTTTTAATATTTATTTTTTAGTTGTAGTTGGACACAATACCTTTTCTTATGTGGTGCTGAGGATCGAACCCAGAGCCTTGCATGTGCTAGGCGAGTGCTCTACCACTGAGCCCCAGCCCCATGTGTAGTTATTATTTGTACTCATCTTCCCTAAAGCCTAGTTCCATTTCTTCTTTTTCTTCTAGAATTCTCTATATGTAGTTCTAGAATATATGTGAATTCCTGGGGGGGGGGGGAACCCATATATATGCATTCATAAAAAAAATACTTAAAAATTCCTTGACTTGAAGCAAAAACTACATTTTATCTTAATCTTATACCTGGAAATTTCTATTTTTAGTAGAATTGGCAATTTTAACAAAATGCAGACCACATATCTATAGAAAAGGCAGACTTTCATCAAAGTAGAAGCCATCTGGCAAACCACATGACAAAGCACAAAGAATGCAGAGTAATATGTAGAATTCTTATTGACGTAGGAGATTTAAATATTTTAGTTCAAGAATGCAAACAAAAGAATCAGACAGAGAAGATGACAAAATTGCATATACACAAGCCAAGAATGCTTGCTCTAAGACAGTAGTTACTCCATTTTTAGCAGTTAAATAAAAAGCATGATATCCACACTATCTAAATATGCAGTATATATGCTTTTTTATAACCATGTCTCATCAGAATCAAAAGTTCTAACTACAGATTAAGCATCCCTAATTCAAAAATCTGAAACCCAAAATCCAAAATAATCCAAAATTTTTGAGTGCTGACAGGATACCACAAAAAGAAAACTTCACATGACCTCAAGTGCTGGGTCTCAGTCAAAACATGGGCACCCTACAGATACTCTATATAATTACCTTCACGAAACAAATGTATTTTGGGTTTAAATTTGGATCCCATCTCCAAGACATCTCATTATACATATGTAAATATTCTGTAAGGGTAAAATTTCTAAGCTGATTCTAAACTGCAAAATTAACATGTAAAAGACCCGGGCATCTCAAAGTTCCTCTGCTACCTGAAATTCCTGAGATAGTTAAGACAACGCCCTACTGGCCATTTAGCCTAGGGCCCTGTGCAGTTTGTCACAGGGCCCGAACCAATCAGTTTAAATGTGTACCCCGCTTAGGAGTAACCAATCACCCCCGCCCGCTCTGTTCCCGCCAATGAATGTGCTAATCACCTCTCAGAGTTGTTGTTCAATTTTCCCTCATGATGATTTGTTCTGATGCATGCAAAGCCCCCCCCCCTTCCAAAAAGTGTACTTAAGCTCTGCTTGACCTCTGCTCTGGGCTCTGGGCTGCTCTCCCTTCTTGAGTGAGCACGGAGCCCCAGCGCGCTGGAATGGATCCCTAATAAATCCCCCTTGCCATTGCATGAAGCTAGTCTCTTGTGGTCTCTTTCTCCGATGCTTCGCCGGACCCTTACAATTCCAAAATCTAAATCTGAAACACTTCTAGCTCCATGCAGGGATACTTAAGCTCCTAAACTTACAACAGAAGGAAAAAGGAGTTTCTAAATGTGGTATATTACACAATTGAATATTACTCAGCCATCAAGACGAATGAAATTACGGCATCTGCCAGTAAATAGATGGAACTGGAGACTATTATGTTAAGTGAAATAAGCCAATCTGGAAAAAAACCAAAAGTGGAATGTTCTGATAGGCAGATGCTAATACAATGGGGGGAGGGAATAGAAGTTCACTGGATTAGACAAGGAAATGAAAGGAAGGGGGTGGGAATAGGATGGACAATACAATGAATTGGACATAACTTTCCTATGTTCATATATGAATACACAACCAGTGTAACTCCACATTGTGTACAACCACAAGAATGGGAAGTTATATTCCATGTATGTGTAATATGTCAAAATACGTTCTACTGTCATGTATAACTTAAAAAAAAATTAAAAAAAAAGAAAAGAAAAAAGGAGTTTCTATTAAGATTAAAATCATAGAATTCTATCTTGTACAGAAATCAAGTACATGTTAAAAACAAGAAGAAATAAATTAGTTTCAAAACAGTCCCATTTAAAACTAACACAGCAATATTGAACTTGGACATCTTTGTGCCAGAGACAAGCCCACTAGCCTAAGTCCATGCTCATTATTTACTTCTTAAGTGACATCACCTAGGAGGCTGTATGTAGTTAAGTCGCTCAGAACAGTCTCAAGTTCTTCAGAGAATACTACAAAGACACAAGTATAGAAGGCAGCAGTGCTGGATTAGGTGTGACAGTTTCATGAAAACAGTTTAATTCTCAAATTCCTGCTGCCTCTCTTGCTCTGAACTTTAAGAGATAGAGATCATTTTAAATCCCATTTTTCATGCTTATGCTCAGCTAACCACCTTCCACCCATCTGTCTCATTACTCAAATGCTCTCAACCATAGCACACTGGGAGGTAAATGAACTGACTTTTCAGAGATCCATTAAAAAAAAAAAGGGGGTTATCAAGAAACACACTAGTAAAGAGAAAGATCTAAAAAGTAGAATCTCAGTAAGATTCTGTTTAATAATTAAAATAATATATTGGTCAGAGAAATAATTACAAATAGGGCAATGTCTTCTACTGACATACAGTTAGGTGTTAATAACATACAGGATTCAATCTCTCATAGGAAAAAAAGAAAATTTAAAACACAGAATATCAACATATTTTTGGAATGTGACCCACATCTACCTTAGGGAGGTTAAGTAATTCTAAGGTACTCTCACCTGTCTGGTAACCACCAGAAGCTAAAGATTTTTTAGATTGGAGCTATTTTCTAACTCATTTAAAAAATGATAATTACTTAGGTGACTACTTTAGCATCAGTAATTTACTCAAGTGACAGAAAAATGACTATTATGACAAATATGACAAATTTAAGAATGCAAAAAAAAAAATGAATGTCCAGACAGATAATATAGTTTTTCACTCCTAAAAACACTATATAGCAATAAACAAGACACTTATTTAAGTAATTACTAAGATCTAAAAAGTTAGAATACTAAAAATAAAGTAAAAATATACTGATAGATTTGAAATAGTTAAATATTACATGAAAACCTTCACCTCCTGTAAGTATTTTTAACACTGTTATCTCCATGCCTAAACAAATTCTAATGAAGTCCACAACCCTCTGTGGAGAAGAGAAGAAGAGATGGGAAGAAAAGGAAAGAAGATGAAAAGAAAGAAAAGGGACTCTAACTAGATACACACAGCTGTGTAAAATGTCTACCCACATATATGCACTGGTGACTGAATATCCAAAAAAGTTTTAAAGTCAGTATTGACACCAAGATGAGTATTCAAGCCATTCAGTTCACTAATGAGTACAAAGGAGCTAGTCCTGTATCTTACTAAAACTTACTTTTATTAAATTTGGTTATTAATATCCAATAGAAAACTCCTTCCAGTTAGTTTTATATTCTTCAAGAATAATCAAAACTAATATTAGAATACCTACCCACATCCTAACAATAATACAATATTATTATTTGCCAGCTGGACAAAGGCCTTTCCAGTCATCTCCTTAGGTGGCCTATCACTAGGCCCACATACCACTTTGGAATGAAAACAGTCTAAACGACTAGGTATTTTAGACATTTCTTTGATTTACAAAGAATAATTACTGCACTTGTTGGTGTGTGTGTGTGTGTGTGTGTGTGTATAAAATTATCATTATACCATAGCTCATTATTAATATGAATAGGAATAGACTTTATATTTTGTAAAATCTCCCTTTTTTCACCCATTCCTATTTCATTTTCCTGAAAACTACTTTTCAAAAGCTAGTACCTTTGATTTCAACTCAAAAGTTCAAAATTCAGAATAGAATAACCCTAAACTATACCAGAAAAATCTATGTCAGAATGAAAAAAAAAAAGAAACACTTTAATAGAATGAATACCCCAAAATACTCACTTGTAGCAGAACCAAGAAGATTTTTTGAAGACTCATCTTCCACAGTATTATAATCCAATGGGTAATCTGTTAAGGAGAAAACGAAAGTAATTATGCTAAGAACTAGTTACAATATGTTTAAAAACTCATATCCTGTTAAAATAAACAGACATTTAAAACATCCCTTGATATGCTGATTATATATCTAAAACATATTTACAAAACAAAGATGAGATTCAGAAGCCATTTAACAATGTCAGCCAAGGAAAACAGTAGTAATGCTTACCAAATTCTCATTCTTTATAAGACTTCATTTGCATTTTCAATATACTTTACTAACCCTTAGCCAATACCTTAATTTCTTTTATGGGAAAATGATAGAAGACAAGATTTAGATTATTCAAGCTATGTGTCTTCTTCTAGGCTCAGGGCAAATCAAAGAAATTAATGCTCATCTGAACTGTTTCAATCACCTGGTGTGTTTAGCATCTTTTGGGCCTGGCATAATGATATAATCATAATTTATAGCACTGATATGCTACAAGAGAATTCAAGTAACAACTGACTGAAACTTGGAAAACAACATGATTTATAAAGCAATCATATTAGAAGATAAGTTTATGAAAAAATTACTGGGGATAAAAACAATAAAAGAAACTAGTGACACCAGTCATTGATTTAAGTAACATCACCTATTACTATTAGATTATAAAAGTAAAAAGATAATCCTAATAGTTACCTATTTAAAAATCACCTACCATAGTCCTCATCAAATAGTTCTTGACGTTCTGACTGATACTGGGAATCAGCAATTTCTTCATATTCTTCCACCATGCTAGTGCCAAATACCCTAATAACAATTTTGTTAAAAATTTTCATTAAAACAAGAGTTATTAAGACTCATCTCTTCAAAATCTATGATAAATAGCAACTCTAGTAATGTTTTACTTCTGGACTTCAAAATATTGGCTATTTCTTGCATTTCAGTCATCAACTACTTCCATTAAAATGTAAACCTGAGGGCTGGGGATGTGGCTCAAGCTAGCGCGCTCGCCTGGAATGCGTGCGGCCTGGGTTCGATCCTCAGCGCCACATACAAACAAAGATGTTGGGTCTGCCGAAAACTAAAAAATAAATATTAAAAAATTCTCTCTCCCTCTCTCTTTTAAAAAAAAAAAAAAATTCTCTCTCTCTCTAAAAAGAAAAAAAAGGTAAATCTGAAGGGATGGGGCTGTAGCTCAGCGGTCAAGTGCTTGCCTAGCATGTATGAGGCACTGGGTTTGATCCTCAGCACCACATTAAAAAAAAAAAAAAAAAAAAAAGATACTGTATGTTCATCTACAAATAAATATTTTTTTAAAAATATAAATCTGATATATTTTAGGTACTTAGAAACACAGTGACAAAGCTTTTCATTGTGGTAAAATTTCAAGTAAGTTAAATCAAACATGTAAATAAAGTTTATTCTTTAACAGAATATTTTTTACATTTTTCCAAAACACATTCAAGATAAAGGTTAACTGCATCTATTTCTATGATAATTTTCACGTGAGAGAAAATTATTTCTTCACTTTTAAATATATTAAGATTTTTATGTATTACTAAACAACAACAAAAAACAAACAAACAAAAAAAAACCACTAAGTAAATGCATTTTGTTCTGCCTTACCTTATAAGGCTTAATGGACAAAAGTGCTCTGACCCAAAATGTGATACCAATTCAACCTAAAAAATAAAAGCACATGAAATGGGAAGCCAGCAAAGTGCTTGTAAGAGTAACAATATACTCAGTTTTTTCATTATAAAATTTCTAAAAATAAAGTCCTCATTTCCCCAAAATCAATACTTTCAAAGTATTTTTTAATAATGCATTAACACGTCATGCCATGTTATTCAATATCGCAAAAGAGAAGGTTGCTAACCTTTATGTACTTGATGAACATCTGAAGCAAGAGAAAGGAAAAGAAAAAGAAATCAGTTCCAAAGTCTAGATAACATGCTATAAGCAATTGCAAGTATTTGTAAATCATACTGTATAATTAAAGTACAGAAAGCAATGTACTGTGATGGATAACATTGTAGTACTCTTAATTCTTTGCAGAAATCAAAGCAATGATTTAAAATTTTACCATTACTACTAGAAAGTATACTATGTAGCAATAAAATTAACTTTAGCTTAATAAGTTGAATAACCTAAATCCATTGCGGCTATTTTGTTAAAAGCATTCTGAAATCAATTAATACTCTAAAAAAGTCTTATATTACTTCAAATATCATCTTATATCACTTTAAATATTATAGCTATGTATCATGTATATAGCTACGGATAAATTTGCATATCAATACACAGATTTTTTAGTATATTATAAAATATTATTTACACTTGTCTGATAGTGTATGCAATGTGTTTCAGGGCAAAAGCATTAGTCTGTTATTTCAAGTATAACTTACAGAAGCAGAAGACATGTATCCATTCACTTTTAAAATATAAGTTATTAAAAATAATTTCTAAATTTGGATTTAACTCTTTTAGGATAAGGGGAAAATTAGATAAACAGATATAACTACATAATGAAAATCAGAGTCAATTCTGATTGCCTGAACCTTTCTATCAACGTTTTTTTAATAAAATGAATCATCAAAATGCTCTATACCATACAAAGGATAAGGCAGGGATTTATCATTCAACTTTTAATGCTGCCAATAAATTCTTCTATTATTAATAAGTAGATATTATACAGAATGATCCTCAGACAATTTGATAACATTTTTACTTCCAAAATTAAATATAATTCTATCACCTGGCAAATGATTTTTCACAGCATAGAAAGTGTGTTTATATAAGAAGATCTTTAAATAATCATTTCAGTACTCATTTTAAAAGGAACTGTAGGTGTTCATTTTTCTGAACTCTTGATTATTAACTGGAAATATCAATTATTTTCAAAACAGAATTTAGCAACTTTTATACTAAAACTAGGAATACTACAAGTTTACCCATTTTATAGAATTCAACTTAATACATGCTTTAAAAAGAGACAGTAAAATCCCAGAAGACAAAATTAACTATAAGTTCTCAAATTTAAAGAAGAAAGGACAGGAATTAGAACTTCTGCCATTTAAAGATCATATTATTAACACAATGGTATTTTAAGGTGTGCCATTTTTAAAGGAAAGCGGGGCAGGAAGGAAAGGAGTAGAAATATCCCCTATTTCATCCAAATCCAGTTTAAGAGTGATAATTCTACTTGATCATTTGGTGAAGGAAGCAGAGGGAACACTGAATATCAAGTTATCTTTATTTGAAACTGGTGTCTGCACACAGACTGTTTCACATAATACACAAAAAATGTAAAAGCCAAAATAGTGTCAAATAATTGGTTATTAAAATCGAAACAATCTAAGAATCATATTTCAAAAAGATTTAAGACTTGCTTTAAAGACTTTAGTGACAGCAATAATTGCCAGGCATGGTGGCACATGCTTGTAATCCCAGAGGCTGAGGCACTAGGATTGAGAGTTCAAAACCAACCTCAGCAAAAGGGAGGTGCTAAGCAACTCAGTGAGACCCTGTCTCTAAATAAAATACATATTAGGGCTGGAAAGGTGCCTCAGTGGTTAAGTGCCCCTGAGCTCAATCTATAGTACCAAAAAAAAGACTTTAGTGACAGCAATCGATATGAGCTTCTAAATAGAATACTCTGAAGATGACATTTTTATATAAAGTCAAAAGAAATTAAGAGCCACAATTTAGAATTTCTTTTTTCAGAATCACAAATAAAAAGTTGGTCTGGGTTTCCAGTAATACAAAAGGAAAGTAGCAGCATTTGTCTCATAAAACAAAACATCCAAGTAAAAACTATTTTATTAAAGGGTATGCTGCAGTAAATGTCCTCTTAAGAGTTTTCTGATTTCTAAATGGGTAAAGTGAATAAAATATGACTAATATTTTCATTATGGAACACGGCCTTATATACATAAACATTACCTTCACATATTTTGCATACATCTGTTCATCTAAAGGGAAACTCTGGACATTCCGCTCATCTCTACCATGGAAAGTACCCAGCTTAATCCATTTATTTGTGGGATATCTAGAAAACACAAAAATAAATGTCCTGTTCATTTTCTTCATCTCTAGGTGATATATACAAAATAGAGTTAATAATAAATAAATAAATAATCCTACTAACAAATAGAAAGGAAGACAAGGAAAAGACAAAAGCAGGACAATCAGTGCTTCTTAGGGTTCAGAAGGGCTGTTGAGGTTTTAAAACAGAAAGGAGCCAAGAGTTTGTCTTGGAAGGAGGAGGTTGCCTCAACTTCCCAAGTAGCTGGGATTACAGGCATGTTACATTGCACCCAGCTGAAACATTTTTTATACTGGTGATTAAAAGAAGTAACATAATATAAAGAATTGGGAATAGAACAGCATTCCCGCACAAGCATTCTCTTTACATATTGACAATTGTGTGATGAAATACTGATGACAGAAAGCAAATCAGGAAGGAAAAAAAAATCTTTTAATATCATACATAGCTGAACCTTTTTTTTTAAAAAAAAAAAAATTGTAGTTGTAGATAGATAGAATGTCTTTATTTTATTTGCTTATTTTTGTGTGGTGCTGAGAATCGAACCCAGTGCCTCACACATGCTCTGCAAGTGCTCTGCCACTGAGCTACAGCCCCAGCTCCACATAGCTTAACCCTTTAAAGGAAATCCAACATAAAAAGTATAAAAGCATTTATTTTTATTTTTAGTTTTTATTTATTTATTTTTTATTGTGTAGATGGACACAATACCTTTATTTATTTTTTATGTGGTGCCGAGGATGGAAGCTCATGTGTGCGAAGCAAGTGCTCTACCCCCCTCAAAATAATGATTTCTCTTTTCTCACCTTTAGAAAGAACATACTTTGTAAGAGCTAGATATATCCATCTGACATATAATAAAACTGCAGCTTAGAGAAAAGGAAGTGATGTGAGCAAAGTTAAGAAGAGAAAAACAGATGGAATTCTCAAAAAGTTTTGAGGACTGATTTCAAAAACTGTACACACGCAATGCTGACTGTAAGGTAAGAGAAGAAATGCCATGGAAAATCTTTAATGATCAATGACAGAAGAATAAATGATAGCATCTTACCTGACATATCATGGGCACTCAAATGTATTTATGGAATACTACGTCCACTGAGGGGGAAACACTAGCATTCATTAAAAATGGTATGTTTAAAAGAAAAGGTATTCTCAGGATATAAGAAGTAATAAGTAAATATATTTTCTAATAGAATAAATAAATGCATAGGAAAGACTGAAAAGAATGTAAAAAATGCTAACAATGGTTATCTCTGCTTATGAGGGAATACCATTCGTTTCCAAATTCTTTCAATCATACAAGTATAAAAAAGGTTTTAGCTGGGTACAATGTAACATGCCTGTAATCTCAGCTACCTGGGAAGTTGAGGCAAGAGGACCAAAAAGTCCAAGGCCAGCCTGGGAAACACAATGAGGCATTGGCCTAGAACGACAAGGACCTGGGTTCGATCCCCAGTATTCACCCCCAACCCCACATATAAAAGGTTTTAAAAATATTCTTCACAAAAAATATACCTCATGATATGAAATGCAACATACTTTCTAAAAACTTTTAAAGAAATGCTTGAAAGCAATGGAGCATAATGATTAAAAGTAAAGACTTTAAAAAGTCACATAACCCTAGGTTTTCATCTTAAAGTTTTCCAATTAACAAGTCATGCGGCCTGGGCAAGCTACTCAAAACTCCCCTAATTCTGTTTCCTAACTTTATAAGGGAATAATTTGGCTGTGATGTAACTATATATGAGCTAATAAAAGGAAAGTGATTAAGAAAAGTCTACAACTATTATTACAAACTGACATTAAAACCAAAATGACTAAAGTCAAAAGTGACCCATTTTAAAATTTTTATTCCAAAGATCCAACACAGACCCTATAGAAACCAGCTCTAGAACTTACCTGTCGCTGATAGAAACCAAAAAGTCTTTAGGAGTAGAAGAAAATAATTCATAATTTGCGATATCAAGCTGTTTTACTTGAATTGGCTCACAAAGTTCAATAACAAACCTTCAAAAAGAACAAGACAATTATTTAAATGGTTAAAATATTAGTTCATATTAAACATGGCATAACATTTTGTATAAACTAGATATCCATTAAAAATTACTATACCTTAATGGAGGAGGAGGATTTATAATTCAAGTTATCTGTAAGGGAATGCCTCTTTCACAAAGAATATCAGTAGTGAGGAAAAAAAAACTATGAAAATAAGATATTGACTTTGTCCCATCATATTTTTTAAGAAAAGATATTTTTTTAATGACAAAGCACATTGCCAGAGAAAGAATGACTTTGTCAGTGATTGTATAAACTGACTAGTTTAGAGGATAATTTGACATATATTGTCTTAAAAGTATCAAAGCCTTTGATTTAGCAATACCCTCTTAAAATCTTAATGCATTAAGTTTTCAATTCTGTGAATATGTCAATGAAATTGACACAGGTACTTTAAAATAGGTTGGAAATCATAACCTAAAGCTTACATACTCTTTTATATATTTTCTTGTATATATATGTAGTACAATATGTATATTTCCAAGTGCTCTAATTATTTACCTAAGTTATCATAGGTGGCATATTTGTTGCTCAACTTGAGTTTTTATGTGTTCCAGATCTGGGAAGATGAAACCTAATAGGTTAAGAAGGATGTCTGCCCTTATATTTATATTTTGCTTTATCAAAATGCAGTGTATAAAAGCAATGGTGGTGGGGGGTAGGGGTGTCAGTTAATCTATCTGACTCCCAAATCTGAATTTCCCACAGCACCACAATATCATCACAGGATGGCTTCACTGATAACATAAATTAACATAAATGATGGTCCACCCAGACAAAGAAATAGCCAGTATCCAATAAGACCAGCTATAAATTACACGTAACAGAAGCCTGGCCTATAACTGTTATAGGGAAAGATGGTTTGAGAGGGAGAAATTATAAAAAAGTGCAATAAAACTTTTGGGAGTAATGAATATGTTCATTATCTTTTTTTTTAATTTTTAATTTTTATTTTTTGTAGTTGTACACAATAACTTTATTTTATCCATTTATTTTTATGTGGTGCTGAGGATTGAACCCAGGGCCTTGCATGCGCGAGGCGAGTACTCTACCACTGAGCCATAACCCTAGCCCAGTATGTTCATTATCTTTACTGTGGTGATATTTTCACAGATGTATAAATGTATAAAACTATACAATTTGACATGTTGCACTTTATTGTATGTCCAACTAATGCTGTTTTTTTAAAAAAAATAAAGTTAGTATAACTTAGTCTCAGAGCATGTGCTTAGAATATGCAAGGCCCTAGGTTCAATTCCCAGCACTGAATGATGCTAGAGATTGATTGTTTGACATGGAAAGATGCCCATAAGTATTGCCACTTAGGAAAAAAGTACAAGTATGACTCTATGTGCATAGAATACAACTGTATGTAGCATGGTACTTGGGGAAGAGAAATGCTCGTGACACTTAGTATTCTAATTTGCTTTAACAAACTATATATTTTGGTTCCAAAACCTGAACATTTTCTACAGCACCAATCACATGATGAAGGGAAGAACTAAAGGAAATCAGACTCAGACTTTAATTATTTACTTTGGATAAAATAAATCTATGAGTATTGAAAAGAAAACAAAAAGCTAATTGCCCTTCACTCATTTATTTTTTACATACAATGTTCCTCATCTCTAAGAAGACATAACTTACATTAATATCAGATAAAATAAGCTTTCAGATAAACACATCACCAAGTATACAATGCTGATTCACTTGGAACACATAAGAATTCTAAAATTTGTATGTAACTGATAAATCGCTTCAAAGTATGTAAAATACTAATATAAAACTAATTACTCTGCATTAAAATTGATTTTAAAATGCCTTTCAATATCTTTCTGCCTCATCTCTCATGTTTTCCTAAAACAGAGAATGCAGTATGAAATTAGTAGAACTTTGTATAAAATCAATAGTTAAACAATTTCAATTATACTTAACTATTTACGACTCAGTTTTAAAAGATTGCATTAAAGTTACAGAGCTGAATATTAACAAGTAGCTTCATAAAACACCATGAATCAAAATTTAGGATAAAATTAAGAAAAATTTATAACCTTAAATATGTACATTAGAAATTTTTTTAAAAATTGAAGTTCAACAGACTAAACTTAAACAATGTAGAGAAATGAAAGTTTTATGCAGAAATTCATGAAAGAGAGAACAAAGATATAATGAAGTGAATTGATAAAGCCAAAACAGATACATTTCTATGGAGATTAAAGGAGGTGGCATTAAAAAAAATTAGGAATTTTTTTAAACACAAAAAATCTCTGATGCAGAAGAGATTTTAAATAAGAGAATTCTGAAAACAACTTTATTTCAAAACTTTGAAAATAGAAAACAAATTTATACAAAAAATATAATTTACCAAAAATAGCACAAAAGGAAAGAAAATAAAGTCTTATTTCTTTTAAATCAGTTTAAAAATCTTCCCAAATTTTCAAACAATTATTAAGATAGTGCATGCACAAGCTTACTAATAACTTGCAAAAAGATCATAAACAATACAAATATCCAATAAGTGAGGCCCAGTTAAATATCACTCAAACCATAAAAAAGACTATTGATGTATTATAATTTTATATAATAGTGGGAGTCACTGTTACATATTCGTACACACTATATATATATACACACATAATTTGGTCAATTTTGTTCTCTAGTACCTCCCAGCTTTCTCTCCTCTTCCCCTGTCCCCTTCCTCTACTGATCTTCCTTCTATTTTAATGAGAGCTGCCCCCCACCTTGTTTTTTTCTAGCTTTTTTATCTTTATTTTCCATGTGAAACAAAAACAACCTTTGACTTTCTGAGTAAGGCTCATTTTCCTACTTGAGGAAAATCGCCACCATAATTCTGACCTACTAGAATGAATGAACTAATTAATTGTGTGTGTGTATATATTTAACTTAAGGAGACACTTCTCAAACCCTGAAGATTGTGACTACATAGGCACAGAATACTAAGAAAAAATATGCTACTTTTATTAAAGCACTGTGACTCCTTCACCTGCCATTTCCTATGAATCCTTCCTTTTCTAAGAAGCTCCCTTGCAGTTATACATCTTCTAATACCCTTTCAGCAATACATTTTATATCATTTCATAACTGTTTAACAAAATCTGTCACTGGTCTTCTTTTACCTCCTTAAAAGGAAAGGCATTTTGTCCTCAATTTTGCATGGTACCAACATTAATCATAAATACTTATTAAATGATTATAAGTCAATCTAAACTTTGATATAAAAGATTAATATATATAGAATGTACTTTTAAAAATTTTGTATTCCTTACCAAATTTTAGTGCTGCAAGGATTCAACATATAAAGGTCCATGTTTTCTATGAGAATAGCAGATGTACTCTATTTCAAAACAAGGAAATGGAATCTATTACTTATGGAAAAATAATTTTTAAAAAGTATTTTAATTCTTAAGTGTTCTAAGTGTTTCTGTATTTTTAGATCTTACAATATACGTAAGACTGAAACATACACTTGGGAAGGAAAAACATAAAAGGGGCTAAAATCTACTAGTTAGGACTATAGTTAAATTATCTTTGAAACAACCCATTTTAAAATTCAATGTCTATTACTGTAAAGGAAATAAATTTCTATTAGCTATTTTCTTTTAAAATTTCTTTTTCATACTCAGGATTGAACTCAGGGGTGCTTAACCACTGAGCAACATCCCCAGTCCTTTTTTATATTTTATTTAGAGTTAGGGTCTTGCTGAGTTGCTAAGTGCCTCACTAAATTGCTGAGGCTGGCTTTGAACTCACAATCCTCCTGCTTCAGTCTCCCAAATAGTCCCCAGCATACTAATGCCTATATTTTATTAATAAAGTGAGTAGTCTTCTATACTTATAAGAAAGAAAATTTATTCTTAAGTACCTTGGCTTCTGGATTAGCTGCCAAAATTTTGGCACCACATTCTACTGAGGCATAATTATTTCGATTTTTCTGGACTTTTTTGGTGGCATGTGGCCCTCCATTGGAAGATGGATGCAATGACTGACCTACAGACAAACCTTATTAGAAATATATGATGATTATAATTGAAAACACCCCCAGCAATACAATGATCTCAAAAGCAACAGACTGTCTTCTAGAGAAGGACAGGTTTTAATGCTTAAAATAATATTTTAAAAATCTGTAAGAAATTCAAAATAGCTTTAAAATACCCCAATAGCTTTAAAACAATACCAGTAAACAAAGTAACTACAAAATGCAAGTGTTACTTGATTTATACCTAAATACTATAAGTCAGAAAATGAAGTATGTCCATTACAATAAAAGCTTTTGGCATATATATTATTCTACCTAAGAATGAATGTTATCTTTCTGTGTGTAACAATTTTTAACTGAGATTCAATCTACAAAATCGAGGGGGAAAAAAGTAAAAGTAATACTTTGCATACATGGTTTAAAGTTTTCTGACTCTGTACTTTCTATGCCTCAATTTTCCTCTTGAAAACGGAGATGAAAATCACTGCTATTTTTCTTATTGATCCTCAGGTAATAATTTACACGAATGGCTTTTAATTAACATTAAAACTGTTTATAATTGTAAATGGCATGGTAGCAGCAATTTTGTAAATTTCTCTTTTAAAATGTTTTCTAAAATAAGTTTTGTTTTGCCAATTAAAAAAAAGCTATGTAAACCACTCAATTAAATTTTAAAAAATTAATAAAAGAATATCAGTGCTTCCTTACTTTTTTCTTTTTCTACTTCCATAACTTTCTTCTTCCATTCATCAAATGTTGGTATATCTTCTGGATCTTTGGGATTTGCTACAGATGTAGGGTCAGTTTCTCCTGGTTTTGTAATATCAGCACTCTAAGAAATACAAAAAATAAACAGACTTCAGCCTTCAAAGACTAGATTAATACATAATAAAAGTAAAAACAAATGTTTCTGTCAAAAGTCTAACTTTGTAACGAATAACATTAATAGAAAAGTTTCAATTTATTTAAAAACTGAATTTCTCTTAAAAGAACTGTAATAATTTCTATCTATGTACCACAACACCACAAGATATTTTCCTTCACATGTTAGTGATATAAGCATAGGTTGTTTTATAAAAACTGTAATATATCCTGAGCAAACATTACTCATACACAAAGTGTAGAAATTAATAAATTTATACCTATAGTGCATATATGTTAAAATCTAAATTAAAAAACATTTATTAAAGGAAACTAATTTTAGATGGATTATATATAGTTTCTACAAAATTCATAATAAGAACTTTCTATTCAAAAATTTAAACTTAGATTTAAAAATATTTAAAAAACTATTTCACAATTTAAAAGTAGAAAAAATATCTTTAAGACTCAGGGTGGTAAAAAGATTAACAAATACAGAATGCATTTTTAAAAAGCTGACACATTTGACTAGATTAAAAATTTAAGAATTTAAAACATCTTAAGACCATAAATTACATGATAATAATAAGCCAAAGACTGAGAGAAGTATGTGCAACACATTTAGCCAACAAAGGATTACTGCCAACTCCTAAGAATGCTTACAAATCAATACGAGGGAACACAATAAAAGCAATAAATTCAGCAAGAAAAACACAATCAGAGTAATAATAACTGAATGCAAATGAAAACCAGAGATACAGAAATTATACCAATCTGATGGAGAAAAAAGTGAGTTATTGTGTGGGAAGTCATGGCTTGTCTGTCGAATCATGGGAAATCTATCAGAATGCTGAAGTGATTAGAAACAATTCAAATATACATTAAATGAAGAATGGACAAATTATAGTAGTAGAATAGCTATAAAAAAGTACTGAAAGCAATGAATCTCAAGAATAATGTTGAATGAAATGCTACTTAAGGCAAGAATTCATATTTCAAAATATGCCAAATTAATAGTATGTACTGTTTATGGCTAACTAGAAAGCTCTAAAATAAAATTTCAAAAATCCAACAAATTGAAGATAATGGTTCTATCTGATGAGGAGGGAAGGGTATACAATCTGTGACTTTTTTTTTTAAACTGAATAATGTGTATATAGCTGTTTGTTATTAAATTGTTTTTATATTCCTAAGACTATGCTTAATGTGGTTATCAGTGGTCCTAAAACTGAAACTCTTCAGCCTGTAGTTAGGTGTAAAAGCAAATTCACCGAAAATTTATGAAAAGATAAAGAGAAAAAAGAACATCTGAAATTAAAAGGGAATGAATGCAGATGGGGTGTGCTACAGTTTGAATTGTTCTTTAACTGCACTTGTTTATCATCCCCAATCCCTTTTTATTTTTGAGACAGGATCTTACTAAATTGGGCTTAGGGCAAGTTTCTAAATTGCTGAGGCTGGTCTCGATCTTGCTAGTCTCAATCTTACAGTCCTCTTGCCTCAGCCTCCCGAGTTGTTGGGATTACAGGCGTATACCAGCACACCTGGCTGAAGATTCTTAAATTTAATAGTCATAACTTCTACATAGTTGAGAAACTTCTTAAATAAAGTCTTTCCGTATGTGGCAACAAATAGTTGATGGTGGCAGAAAACTCATTAAATTATATATAACCAAAGAGTCCACACATAGAACAATGTACATACAAATACTGTACTGGAACCAGGCATGGTGGCACAAGCCTATAATCGGAGCTACTCAGGAAGCTGGGAGTTGATGATTTCAAGTTTGAGGCTAGCATGAGCAACTTAGCTAAAAAAAAAAAAAAAAAAAAAAAAAGGGCCAGGGACATGGCTCAATGGTAGCATGCCCCTGAGTTCAATCCCCAGAATGCAAAACAAAACAAAACACAATTATATTGGAAGTAATACCATGAAATAACCACTTGCTCTCAGGAAGCACAGTTCATGTCAGTTCCACAACTGTAATTAACTACTTTATCGCCCTAATTTTGAGACAAATATGGTTAGCAAATTATTATAAAAGTAGCTAATAACAAGAATGCACTTTATAATAAAGTAAGAGATAGTGAAAGTTGTATACCAACCTCATTTTTTAAATGATCTGAAGCACTCAATGGAGATTTTGGATCGTTGCTACCTTGTTCATTTGGTGAAACTTTTGATTCAAATTCTGATTTTGTTATCTTTCCTTTGCCATGTGAAGATGACACATTTTCTATATGTTGGCCAACAAGGCTATTTGAAACCAAAAAATAAATAAATAAATAAAACTAATTATAGCTGGATAACAAAGTTTTAAACAATCTAAATGCCATAATTATTGCATTCAAACCAAGAAAAGAACAAAGATCACCTCTCTCTCAATCATAAAGTCAAATTAAATATGCACCAAAGTCCATTCAGACACAGCACTGTCATCATTATGGTCACTCCAAGGACAAACATCTGTTCCCACCTACCTTTCAGGTGGACTGACAAAGGAAGGCTGTTCCACTGTTGCATCTGCATCCAGAGCCTCACCAACTTCACAGTCAGTTTCAGATTGCTCAGTTTCACCTGCCTTGGCCATCGGGATAGTACCAGCTTTATCTATTTCACTATAAGAAACAACAAAGACAATTTTTAGCTTCACCTAATGAAGCTAAATTAATAGGAAAAAAAACCTATCAGTGAACTCCAAAACATAATGAAAAAATAACTTTACAATTCTCCAGAATGTGTTTTCAAGAATTCACTTAAGTCATGTAATGTCAACTACTAATAAATGTTCCTAGCAAAACATTATAGGTTAGTATTTGGTGTTATAAAAAATAAGATTTTTAAGCTGGGCGCAGTGGCACATGCCTATAATCCCAGCAGCTCGGGAGGCTGAGTCAGGAAGATCCTGAGAGTTCAAAGCCAGTCTCAGCAAAAGTGAGGTGGTAAGGAACTCAGTGAGACCCTGTCTCTAAATGTACAAAATAGGGCTGGGGATGTGGCTCAGTGGCCAAGTGTCCCTGAATTTAATCCCCAGTACCCACCTCAAAAAAATTTTTTTTAATTATTTATTCTAAATGTATCCTCTTTAAAGTTAAATTTGCCTGTTATATATACTAATTCTACTAACATTTCCTGTTAGTATATTAATACTACTAACATTAGTTGTTATCTATACCATCAAAATCATCTGTTATCTCAAGATATATCACTGAAGTTCTGAGGCATTTTTAGAATTTCCCTTTAAAAATATACACCCTAATATTTTCCTTGCCTCACCTATTTCACTGAAGTCATAGCTAATATATTGGAAAAATAGGATGTACTGTTCAGGAATACAATATCTAGCCTAAAGTTGTTTCTGAAATAAGAATTTAAATTTCTTTATTTTATAATTTATGTAAATAATGTCATTATTTCTCAATACGTTTTCTGTTCCCTTGTGCCTTACTGGGGAAAATCCCTAAACAATAATTGTAACATCTCTGTGTACAACTCCCTGGGCCTGTCCCTTGCATTCCTGAGGAAGACAGATTTTTTTGTGTTTTTTTTAAATACCAGGGATTAAACCCAGGGGCACTCAACCACTGAGCCACATCTCCAGCCATTTTTGTAGTTTATTTAGTGACACAGTCTTGCTGAGCTGCTTAGGGCCTTGCTAAGTTGCTTAGGGCCTTGCTAAGTTGCTTAGGGCCTTGCTAAGTTACTGGCTTTGAACTTGCAATCCTCTTGCCTCAGCTGCTGGGATTACAGGTGTGCATCACCATGCCAAGCCAGAAGACAGGTATTTAAAAAGTGGCTGCAGTGAAAACTACTAGTGAGGCTACTGATGATGACGATGATGATGATGATGATGATGATGATGATGATGATGATATTAGCTGAAATATGTATTCTTACTATGTATCAGACATTCCTCAATATCAACCGATTTAACAAAGAAAATGTTTAATGTGGTATAAAGAGAATTGTTTTGTTTTTTGGAATACTGCTGGAAAGAGTCAGAAGGAATACATAACTGATGTTCTAAATTAAAGATCACTTATTCTTAAATATTCTGAGTATTTAATATTAAATTTCAAAAAGGTAGCTCTTCACACACCAACAAAACTATAAATGGAATGTCAGGGACTCTTAAATAGAAACTAATAACTGATACGAGTTTTGGATAATTATAGGGAATTTTATTCAAATAAACACTATGTTTCCTAAGTAGAACCTCACTTGGCCTACACTAGGCAGAGCTTCATGGCTGGGATCTAATCCACTTCACTGTATTAAGCAGCCAAATAAACAAATTCACTATAAGATAATTACATTCAAAACAAACACAAAATGCAGGTATCAAAAATTAGTTCTGCTAAACAGTTGAAATTTCAAACTGGAGTATCAAGTTGCCATATCCTATTAAATGATTTTTCCAAATTAACTAAGGAGATTTTTTTTTCTTCTTCTTTATAATGACTTACTCAAGCTTTGAGACTGGAGTGATTTCTGAGGTAGATGAGCTGGAAATATTTTCAGCATCTTCACTGTTCCCAACTGCACTGGAAGTATCTTCATGCAAATCAACTGCAGGGAGTGTCTCAACCACAGGTGGATTTAACTTTCCTGACTCTGTATGCTGTTTAAAAAGCCAGTTACATTAAATGTTGAGATTAACAAATTATCTCCTTTGCTGAGCAAGAGTTTACAAAAACATAAAGCTAAAAAACAACCATAAAAGAATGTCCACTAAAACACTTGTATAAAAATCCTGTCTTCCAACATTACAACCCTAAGGAATATATTTTATATTAAAATACAGGCACAACAACACACATTTTTCATAAATTTGCATAAAGCGCTTATCTCTTTCTCCCTTCCTACTTCCGATTTTGTATTAGGGCCTATAACAGGCTGGGGATATAGCTCAGTTGGTAGAGTGCTTGCCTTGCATGCACAAGGCCCTGGGTTCAATCCCAGCACCACACACACACACTCACACACAAAAAAACCACCAAAGTTTATTAGGACCTGCAAATATTTCCTCTTACTACAATTAATGAATGCTAGCAACAACTAAGAAATATATTTAAATATACAAAACAGTAAAACAAAAAGTACTTGTCCCCAAGCAGTTTAGGAGCTAGTGTCTGTCAATACAACAACAATATGGCTGTACAAAGCTACACATGATTCTTACTGTTCCTTCATAGTCCTAAATGCCCTAGGTCACACACCTCTCAAAAACATAATCTGAAATATACCTGATCATATTTGAAAACTTCAATAGCACCCCTTGCCCTACCACCAATCCTAAAAAGAATTAGCTTGCTCCATGCCACCTTGTTTTCTGTAGAGTCTTTATCACAGTATCTAAAAGATCTCAAATGCCATTATTTATTTTCCCCCTTCCTGAACTATACTGTGCCTGTGGTAAGGACTATACTCACTTGATTACTGACAATTCTAGTATCTAGAATTAAAGTATCTAGCATACAGTTTGCATTCAAATGCTCAATAAGTGATCAACAAATGAGAAATTCATACTCAATTCAAGGAAAAGAAACTATGAACTACTAAGGATTGAAAGAGATAGGTCTTAAAGAAAAGGAAGGTCAGTACAGGAGCAAAAACAAAACACAAGGCACAGAATCAGGAGAATATAAACTATAATCATTTGAATAATTACAAGGAAAAATTCACAAAGGAATATAAGTGATTTGCATAATTATTGTTGAGAAAAGAACTATTACATTAATATCAAACATTGCATTATCATATCAAAGTGCATCAATATTTTTAAAAAATGAGCTAGTTCATGTTTTTTTTTTAAACCTAAATTCAATGTGTATTTTATGCTTCAGTAAATCAGTATGAACTAACCATATTCCAAGCACTCAACAGCCACATGTGGGTAACAACTATTCTACTATATTATAGCACAGGTACAGAAGATGTAAACATTGGTAAGTATCTGAGCAAGAGCACACCAGAAAACAAATAATGGCAAGACTGTTGAAGCCAGTCATATAATTGGAAGGGTTACAGGTAACACTTTCTTACTCCTTTTCACAAAACTTTGGCAAATGTCTTCCAAAATCAAATAAAGTGAAACTCACTTTATCTCCTTTATATAACCCAGTAAATTTAAAGAGTACTGGCTATATTAACAAAAAGGAATTTTTCCTAATTCTAAGCTGAAAATGTATTTTTTTAAATTAAGAGACAGTTTTTCCTTCGTCTCTCTGCCTCTGTTCCTACAACCATTACTGATATTAAATGATTTCCAGTTGCCTCAAAATTCTGATAGGCCTACAGTGTGTTCATTCCAGTTTTTTAATCTTTCATAAAGTTTGATGGAATGAAATACCCAATGAGATAAAAAGAAAAATACATTCTAGAATATTATGCTAGTTCATATTCCACATAAATGGAAATATGGGTGTCAAAATACTCTGTTCTACACACAATTACTTTCTTTTGTTATAAATAAAGCAGTTTAGAAAAAAAATCTTATATATGAAAATCTGAAGAGACATTGTAGACATTATAATGAACCAATATAGAACCTAAGAAGAAATAAGGAATTGCATTCAAACTTTTACTTCAAAGAGACTAGTCATATTTATTAAATCTGTAAACTTTATTTTATCAAAAGTAGTACTATTAGCAGATAACTAACATTAAGTTCCATTACATGGTACTTCAAAATTAAAAAAATAACAATACAAATATGGTGAACAGAGGTATGCTATCTTCTGAAGTAGTTGAAAAGGCAAATTATTAAAAATCAAAGCAACATAGCTTACTTGTACATCCACAATATAGTCATCTTTTAATTTATTTTCTTCTGGAGGAATGGGCAAATTTGAACCCAATTTTCCCAATAATTCTGCATTAGTAGGTCCCTCTCTTTCATCCTATAGTACAACAAAGAAAAAAAGACTGACAAAATTGCTTCATATAACACTTAATAAAGACCACTGCTTTCTATATGCTAAAACCAAAAAACTGACCTTTATACATTTAACTCTACTTACTTTTATTTGTTTGCATACTTACTGTGTACTTTCCTATATCTCCTTTCTCATCAATACACTTAAAATGTACAATACACAAAAAACCTCATTTGATTGCTTAATAAGCACTTTACACCTACCACCCAGTGGTAAAACACAGAAAACTGTGATAAATATCCGACAAATGAAGGCACCCATAGTTTTTTTGTCTTTTTACTCACATTCAAGTTAGAACTTCTAATACCTTTGTGTCTTTAAATATACCTTCTAGAGTATAAATACCTGAGTCAATCTGGCACAAATATCTAAATGTTTGCTGAAAGAGTAGTTTCCCTCCTCAGTACCTTTTCAGTGTATATAGATATACTTTTTTTTTTTTCTTTCCTTTGGTACCAGAGATTAAATTCAGGGGCACTCGCCATTGAGCCACATCTTAAGCCCAATTATGTATTTTATTTAGAGACAGGGTTCTCACTGAACTCCTTAGCACCTTGCTTTTCTGAGGCTGGCTTTGAACTCACGATCCTCCTGCCTCAGCTTCCTCGGCCACTGGGATTATAGGCATGCAACACCATGCCCAGCTCAGTGCTTTGATTAAATTCATTTTTATATTTTGTCTCCAAATATCCCATCAGAGATTAGACTTAAGTCTTATAAGACTGTGGGGAAAAGGATAAAATTATAGTTTCTTTTGAGAAGTATTTAGCAAGTCTTCAAAATTTTAAATATTCCATCCAGAAATATATTTCACATAACTTAAAAACTTAATCTGTTTCAACTATCAAGCCAAAAAAAAAAAAAAAACAAAAAAACTCTAGGCATGTAAACGTAATTGTAAATCTGTGTGTTGACACACACAAGCACTGTGCATATTGCGTGCACACATACAGCTGAGAAACAATGCAAAAGCCCATTAGTAAGGAAATGATTAATAGAGTATGGTTTATCTGGGTGATGGAATGAAAATGCAGTCATTTAGAAGAACAAGTCAACATGAAAAGGTGACATGTGAAGGAGGATGCTAGTCAATTTGCAGAATATTTATGTGACACTTAATGGAAATAAAATATTAGTTGTATGCATATATAAATATACAAACAGAAAAAAAATCTGAACATGTTCATGAGAAACAGTAAACTGTAGTTCCTTTGGGGAGAAGAATGATATATAAACACGAATATTCTGTAGACAATATAAATTTAAAATACACTGAAGTTGGAGGCAAAAGCAAATAGTCAATATTCATCTTTTATCATATAAAATGGTGAAACATGAGATCATATTGGTTTCTTTGGATTCTATCTATTCACTGTACGTAGCTACAGAAAAGAAACTACACTTGCCAACTACAAATTATCCTTGTTATACTCATTTCTGACAGTTTTTCATTTATAAGATTGGGGTACCTTTAGAAACCCTTTAAGTATTTGGGCAATAAAAAGAGAGCACTAGGGCTGGGGCTGTAGCTCAGTGGTAGAGCACTTGCCTCACAAGTGGGAAGCACTAGGTTCAACCCTCAGCACCACATAAAAATAAACTAATAAACAAAGATATTTTGTCCACCTACAACTAAAAAAAAACTTAAAAAAAAAAAAGATAGCACTAGTTTTTAGTTCTCTGAACATACACTCTTTTTTCTCCTTACTATAGGACCAAGAATGATCATGAAATTCCAAATACAAGCAACAAGTATCTAAATCTCTGAGCTACCTTAATCCAAAAACCTGAGCAACTTCCCTATATTAAAGCAAGAAAAAAATATAAATTTCCACCAAAAATTGTGGCAAAGTATTCTTGAAGTGACTTTTATTCTAAATGTTTGGAGACAGTCTTAGAAAGCTGAGTACACAAATTATAATGTCAACTTTTACTTAAAGTACCTTTTTCTGAAATTGTATGTCTTCATTTTCTAGTGCACAGTTGTCATCTTGAGAGTAATATGATGAAGCTGAAGAACTCTCTTTACAACATACACGCCAGCTGGGAAGCCTGGAAAACAACAACAGAGAGAGAGAGAGAGAGAGAGAGAGAGAGAGAAATTAAGTCAACAGAGTCCCTATATGGGCTAAATTTGAGGTAATAAACAGGCTCCCATTCCAACACCCTTAAAAACTTAACAATTTAAAGATAAAGAATGCCCTAAGAAAAGTATAAACATGAGATCATATTGGTTTCTTTGTAAGATGCCATTGAATCCTACAAAGGTACAAAAGAAAAGACTCCGAGCTGGGGTTGTAGCTCAGTAGAGCGCTCACCTAGCACATGCGAAGCCCTGGGTTTGATCCTCAGCACCACATAAAAATAAATGAATAAAATAAAGGTATTGTGCCAACTACAACTAAAAAATAAATATTAAAAAAAAGACTTCACAGAAACAGTATGTGGTAATTATCATCCTATCAAGGAAAGTCAAAGAGTTAACCTACTCAGAAAGTTCAAGATGCCAATAATATTCTAAATTTTGCCAGATATTTAAGAACAAATAACTCCAAAAGTTATCTAACATGTTTCAAAGCATAGAAGCAAAGCTTACAAATTATTCTTACATAGAGAACAGTGTATAAAAATTTAACAAATAGCGCAAGTTAACATTACCTATGAAATAAAATGCAAAACTTCTAAAGAAAACAATTAAAAAGTCTCTGGGAATATACCAAGGAGAAATATATCACTGCTGGATTAAGTAGTTTACCTCTGATATTCAAAACTGGTTTGATATAATAAAATCTATTTCTTTAGTTTGCTATGCACATCAAGAAAAATGTCTTATGATTAGTCCACTAAAAGACACCTGATTATATATCCATCAAGCGTCTTTAAATCAATAATAAAGTATGTGTATATTTAGTATGGGAAACATACATAATACACAATCCTAAAAGTCAATATAATATTTAGTGAAGAAACCTAAAAACACACCTATATAGGTCTGAAACAAGATAAAAATATTCATATAATATTACATAGTATAAGGATAAAGAAGATGTCAAATGGAAAAGTTACAAAGTAAAATTATTGAGTTACAAATAATGAGTTTACCTGCATTAATTGCAGATAACGAGTTAATAGAAGTGGAAAATTCCAAAGAATTGCCTACATAAGGAAGTTCTAAATGTAAAATTTAAGTCCTAGATATAGAATTAATACATTAACAGATTCTCAGTAGAAACATCACCAACAATTATAAATGTGATATTAGAAGAGTCTCCATTTACAATAGAAAAATATAATACCAAGAAACAAATAGCAAGAAATCTTCTACTTCAAAGAACTGTTTGAAATTGCTGGTATTTGATAGTTGTTTTACTTGAAAAGAATGTCAATTTCACACAATTCAAAATGGTACTATATAAGGAACATTTGGAAAACCATATACTGAAGATATAAAAAGGGCAACTTTTTATGTAAAAAGCAAGCCAGAAACTGTCAAAAAGATTCTGATATGAGGGAACTAGACCTACATGAAACAATAATAACAGCAATATGGTACTGATATGAGAGAGAAAGAAAGGGAAAGCCCAGGGGGCTCTAGAAAGAGAAATCCCAGAGTGACAGCTGTAAACAAGGAATGCAGGGCAACCAGTCTAGATGGGAGCTACCAGAAGCCTTGCTGCTTTAAAAAGATGTAAATGACAGCACTACTGAGAGATCTTTCAAAGTCTAGAATATACATTGGATAATATTCTTTATTATATGTTTTAATTAAATAGAAAACAAACAATAAAACAAGTCAAATATTAGTTCTAGGAAAAGTAAAAAAAAAGTGTAGAAAAGGAAAAATGATTATAGTAGAGTTCTACTACCTGGTTCAACTGTAAACAGCAAGTACTTATCTAAATCAAATTAGGATAGAACTCTATAGCAGCATATAGTTAATAGAATCACCTGTAGTACTTCGGTAAATACCAAAAAAATCAGCTAGGAAATGAAAGCAGTTTCGTTGAAAAGACAAAATGAGGAAAAGGGGAACAGCTTCATGGTTGTATAGGGAAAAGGTAGGGGGCTTAGAACCAGACCTTTTACTTTTAGAACTGTTAACTTTTTTTTTTTTTAATTTGTGGATCATTTTAATACTGATTTTTAATGAAAGGAACACAAGTCAGGACATTTGAACTTTGGCTATAAAATTAACAATTTTATAATGCTTCCTAACAGGACAGGCAGGCAGACACACACACACACACACACACACACACACACACACACCCTTTAACAGGAAAACAGTAATGACGCCTTAAAAATATGAAAAAAAAACTTTAAGTGTAAATCCAAAAATAAATCAAATGCAATGTTTTAAACTCCATAATTATCCCAAATGAACTTATCTAATGATGAGGGTTCACTGTCTGCTTTTTAAGCCTCGAGCTGGTTGGCCCCAAAATGGTATAAAGGACATCCCTTGTGGACTGGAGGAAGGAGACCCAGATGTGTACACTGGTTCTGTGGTATGATCAGGACAGGTTGTCATCTGAAACAAAGTTTCACCCTCTCTCCTGCTCCAATAATCTACCATATCCTTCCAAGCTTCATAAAACTCCAATCTACAAATCAAAGGGGAGCGCTG